>NC_086110.1:41076080-41723350 GCF_963921235.1 Mobula hypostoma
GATTCATATTCATGCCGATACTTTTCAGATTTGATAAATAACCAATGGATATGTTTGCTTAAAAGATTCATTTGTGTGAACTTACTTATAGCAACAGCAGCAAGGCATTTGGTGGCAATCTGGGGGGGATCACAGCCTGGATAGAAGGGTGCTGCTGCATATTGAGCAAAACTCAAGCAAATGATAGCAAATGAAGAGGGCTTTACAACAGTTATACTCATCCAGGAGTACAGGAATGCAGGAATTGGGCCAAAAGCTTCCAGAAGATATGAATATTCTCCTCCTGATTGAGGGATCATTGTTCCCAGATCTGCATAGCATAGAGCACCTAGAAAATAGAAAAGGCATACCATCATATTCTGCACTTCATGATATTACATCTACAAGAAGTGCCCTCTCATATGATGTATTCCAGGAAAATTCAATTTTAAGTTGACTAACATAAGCATATATATACCCAGATATAAATTAAGTTTTTTCCAACAGCAGTACATTACATTGATACTTACATTGTATCAATGTAAGTTACAATAGAATATATTAACATTAATTATATATATATATATTCATTCTGTAAACCATCTGAAATCCTGTCTGCCTACTACCCTGGACTCCTATCGCACCAACAGGTCAACAGAGGACGTCACCTCCACGGCACTTCACTCTGTCCTGACCTACCTGGACAGCCCCAACTCTTACATCAGAATGCTGTTCATTGACTTTAGTTCAGCATTCAATACTGTGATCCCCTCCAAGCTGATCGCCAAACTTCACCAGCTTGGTATCAGCTCATCCCTCTGCAATTGGACCTTGGACTTTCTGACTAACAGACCCCAATCAGTTAAGTTAAACAACCTTTCCTCCTCCACTCTCACCCTGAACACCGGCGTGCCTCAAGGCTGTGTGCTGAGCCCTCTTCTGTACTCCCTTTTCACCTATGACTGCATTCCTGTACACGGTTCTAACTCCATAATTAGATTAGATTAGATTCAACTTTATTGTCATTGTGCCGAGTACAGATACAAAGCCAATGAAATGCATTTAGCATCTGACCAGAAATTCAAAGAATAGTATTATTTACAAAATAACTGCGAATAAAAAAGTGCTACAGCACACAAATATAAAAGTACTGAGACAGTACAATATGGATGCAATTCTGCTTAGCACTGTGATGTGAGGTTCACCAGTGTCACAGCCTCAGGGAAGAAGCTCTTCCTGTGTCTGCTAGTGCGGGAGCGGAGGCTCCTGTAGCGCCAACCGGATGGGAGGAGAGTAAAAAGTCCATGGTTAGGGTGAGATGCATCCCTGATAATGCTTTTCGCCCTGCCCAGGCAGCGTTTATGGTAGATGTTCTCAATGGTGGGCAATTGGGTGCCGATAATCCACTGGGCAGTTTTCACAAAGTTTGCAGATGACACCACGGTGGTTGGCCTGATCAGAGGGGATGACGAGACGGCCTACAGGGACGAGGTCCAGCACCTGTCCGCATGGTGTGCCGACAACAACCTGGCCCTTAGCACCCAGAAGACCAAGGAGATCATTGTGGACTTCAGGCATGCTAGGAGCCACACTCACATCCCCATCTACATCAACGGAGCTGTAGTAGAGCTGTAACAAGCTTCCAATTCCTTGGTGTCCACATTTCTGAGGATCTCACCTGGTCCCTGAACTCCTCCATCCTGATCAAAAAGGCGCAACAGTGCCTTTATTTCCTGCAGAGCATCAAGAAAGCTCACCTCTGTCCCAGGATACTGATGGACTTTTACTGCTGTACCATTGAGAGCATACTCACCAACTGCATCTCAGTGTGGTATGGCAGTTCTCCTGTATCGGACCGCAAAGCACTCCAGCGGGTGGAGAAAACTGCCTAGTGGATTATCAGCACCATTGAGAACATCTACCATAAACGCTGCCTGGGCAGGGTGAAAAGCATTATCAAGGATGCATCTCACCCTAACCATGGACATTTTACTCTCCTCCCATTCGGTAGGTGCTACAGGAGCCTCCGCTCCCGCACCAGCAGGCACAGGAAGAGCTTCTTCCCTGAAGCTGTGACCCTGCTGAACCTCACATCACAGCACTAAGCAGTATTGCACCCATATTGCACTGTCTCAGTACTTTTATATTTGTGTGCTGTAGCACTTACTTTTTATTCGCAGTTATTTTGTAAATAACATTATTCTTTGCATTTCTGGTCAGATGCTAACTGCATTTCAAGCAACACACATCAAAGTTGCTGGTGAACGCAGCAGGCCAGGCAGCATCTCTAGGAAGAGGTACAGTCGACGTTTCAGGCCGAGACCCTTCGTCAGGACTAACTGAAGGAAGAGTGAGTAAGAGATTTGAAAGTTGGAGGGGGAGGGGGAGATCCAAAATGATAGGAGAAGACAGGAGGGGATGGGATGGAGCCAAGAGCTAGACAGGTGATTGGCAAAAGGGATACGAGAGGATCATGGGACAGGAGGTCCGGGAAGAAAGACAAGGGGCGGGGGGACCCAGAGGATGGGCAAGGGGTATATTCAGAGGGACAGAGGGAGAAAAAGGAGCGTGAGAGAAAGAATGTGTGTATAAAAATAAATAACAGATGGGGTACGAGGGGGAGGTGGGGCATTAGCGGAAGTTAGA
The DNA here is from genome assembly GCF_963921235.1 of Mobula hypostoma. Classification (NCBI taxonomy): domain Eukaryota; kingdom Metazoa; phylum Chordata; class Chondrichthyes; order Myliobatiformes; family Myliobatidae; genus Mobula; species Mobula hypostoma. The sequence continues at coordinate 41,078,706 of NC_086110.1, forward strand.
GAAGTCGATGTTTATGCCATCAGGTTGGAGGCTACCCAGACAGAATATAAGGTGTTGTTCCTCCAACCTGAGTGTGGCTTCATCTTTACAAAAGAGGAGGCCGTGGATAGACATGTCAGAATGGGAATGGGATGTGGAATTAAAATGTGTGGCCACTGGGAGATCCTGCTTTCTCTGGCGGACAGAACGTAGGTGTTCAGCAAAGCGGTCTCCCAGTCTGCATCGGGCCTCGCCAATATATAAAAGGCCACATCGGGAGCACCGGACGCAGTACATCACCCCAGCCGACTCACAGGTGAAGTGTTGCCTCACCTGGAAGGACTGTTTGGGGCCCTGAATGGTGGTAAGGGAGGAAGTGTAAGGGCATGTGTAGCACTTGTTCCGCTTACACGGATAAGTGCCAGGAGGGAGATCAGTGGGGAGGGATGGGGGGGACGAATGGACAAGGGAGTCGTGTAGGGAGCGATCCCTGCGGAAAGCGGGGGGGGGGAGGGAAAGATGTGCTTAGTGGTGGGATCCCGTTGGAGGTGGCAGAAGTTACGGAGAATAATATGTTGGACCCGGAGGCTGGTCGGGTGGTAGGTGAGGACCAGGGGAACTCTATTCCTAGTGGGGTGGCGGGAGGATGGAGTGAGAGCAGATGTACGTGAAATGGGGGAGATGCATTTAAGAGCAGAGTTGATAGTGGAGGAAGGGAAGCCCCTTTCTTTAAAAAAGGACATCTCCCTCGTCCTAGAATGAAAAGCCTCATCCTGAGAGCAGATGCGGCGGAGACGGAGGAATTGCGAGAAGGGGATGGCGTTTTTGCAAGAGACAGTGTGAGAAGAGGAATAATCCAGATAGCTGTGAGAGTCAGTAGGCTTATAGTAGACATCAGTGGATAAGCTGTCTCCAGAAACAGAGACAGAAAGATCTGGAAAGGGGAGGGAGGTGTCGGGAATGGACCAGGTAAACTTCAGGGCAGGGTGAAAGTTGGAGGCAAAGTTAATAAAGTCAACGAGTTCTGCATGCGTGCAGGAAGCAGCGCCAATGCAGTCGTCAATGTAGCGAAGGAAAAGTGGGGGACAGATACCAGAATAGGCACGGAACATAGATTGTTCCACAAAGCCAACAAAAAGGAAGGCATAGCTAGGACCCATACGGGTGACCATAGCTACACCTTTAGTTTGGAGGAAGTGGGAGGAGCCAAAGGAGAAATTATTAAGAGTAAGGACTAATTCCGCTAGATGGAGCAGAGTGGTGGTAGAGGAGAACTGATTAGGTCTGGAATCCAAAAAGAAGCCGAGAGCTTTGAGACCTTCCTGATGGGGGATGGAAGTATATAAGGACTGGACATCCATGGTGAAAATAAAGCGGTGGGGGCCAGGGAACTTAAAATCATCGAAAAGTTTAAGAGCGTGAGAAGTGTCACGAACATAGGTAGGAAGGGATTGAAAAAGGGGGATCAAACCGTGCCCCACCGAACTCGTTTCTGCATACCTCGACACGGTTTTATCCCACCTTTATCGCCAAAAACAAATTATAGAAAAACATTGGCGCGCGCATGCATGCAGAAATTGTGCATGCGCACAGGTTCCCGCGCAAGGTTTTGTGGTCCTTGTAGTCTTTCGGGGTAAACACAAGCAACACACATAAAAGTTGCTGGTGAACGCAGTAGGCCAGGCAGCATCTCAAGGCAGAGGTGCAGTCGACGTTTCAGGCCGAGAACCTTCGTCAGGACTAACTGAAGCTACTGCTGCTCTTGTTCGTTGGCAACCTTACCCTACCCCCCCCCCCCCCCGTCGGCCGGTCCGCAAGAATATTGTCAATATGAAACTGGTCCGCAGTGCAAAAAAAGTTGGGGACCCCTGATCTATATCAATGATCTGGATGATAATGTGGTAAATTGGATCAGCAAATTTGCTGATGATACAAAGATTGGAGGTGTAGTAGACAGTGAGGATGGTTTTCAGAGCCTGCAAAGGGACTTGGACCAGCTGGAAAAATGGGCTAAGAAATGGCAGATGGAGTTTAATACAGACAAGTGTGAGGTATTGCACGTTGGAAGGACAAACCAAGGTAGAACCTACAGGGTTAATGGTAAGGCACTGAGGAGTGCAGTAGAACAGAGGGATCTGGGAATACGGATACAAATTCCCTAAAAGTGGCATCACAGGTAGATAGGGTCGTAAAGAGAGCTTTTGGTACATTGGCCTTTATTAATCAAAGTATTGAGTACAAGAGCTGGAATGTTAAGATGAGGTTGTATAAGACATTGGTGAGGCCGAATCTGGAGTATTGTGTTCAGTTTTGGTCACCAAATTACAGGAAGGATATTAATAAGGTTGAAAGAGTGCAGAGAAGGTTTACAAGGATGTTGCCTGGACTTGAAACACTCAGTTACAGGGAAAGGTTGAATAGGTTAGGACTTTATTCCCTGGAGCGTAGAAGAATGAGGGGAGATTTGATAGAGGTATATAAAATTATGATGGATATAGATAGAGTGAATGCAAGCAGGCTTTTTCCACTGAGGCAAGGGGAGAAAAAAACCAGAGGACATGGGTTAAGGGTGAGGGGGGATAAGTTTAAAGGGAACATTGGGGGGGGCTTCTTCACACAGAGAGTGGTGGGAGTATGGAATGAGCTGCCAGACGAGGTGGTAAAAGCGGGTTCTTTTTTAACATTTAAGAATAAATTGGATAGATACATGGATGGGAGGTGTATGGAGGGATATGGTCCGTGTGCAGGTCTGTGGGACTAGGCAGAGAATGGTTCGGCACAGCCAAGAAGGACCAAAAGGCCTGTTTCTGTGCTGTAGTTTTTCTATAGTTTCTATGGTGTGAGAGGTTTCTTGTGAAATCATGCCATTGCTCTCGGGTTGTGAAACAATCATCGCTGCTTCATTTGGCACTAAAGATAACCATTATGTGCCTTTTTATTATGGGTGGGGTCTGAAGAACCAAGGGGCAGCACTGCATACTAAGTACCAACAAAACTTTTATGTGCATCATTCTGAGAACATATGCCATAGGTTCAGCACCCCTAATGTAGGTTAATGCAGCTACCCATTTTCCAATTATATAATCTCTAACATCAATAATGAAAAGAGCATTATGATGTTAATACAACTATCTATACAGAACTTCCTATCACAACACCAGCCAGACATGGAATATAGCTCTGCATATCTAGATGGCATTCACATGAGAATTTTCCCTAAAACTAGAATTTATTTATCAAACTCATGTTCCTTGCAATGTTATATGAAAATATGGGTTCATGGGTCAAAAAAAGAAAGAGCAAATCGCGCACAGAAAAAAATGAAGTCCATTTAAAATACCCTTACAATACTTCCAGGTTATTGGTAGCTTTGAAAAAGGTTGAATTATTACCAGGATATAAATAGTTTAAATTGCTTAATTATTAACTGAACCTATTGAAGTTTTTATATTGCCAAACTATAATTCACCTGATTAATTACATTGGATAACAAAGATTTTGCTTCCTAAAAGCTTTGGGAAGTTTTGGGTATATCTTTTACTTTTACTTTATACTTTATTGTCGCCAAACAATTGGTACTAGAACGTACAATCATCACAGCGATATTTGATTCTGCGCTTCACACTCCCTGGATTATAAATATTAAATATTAAAAATAGTTAAAATTAGTAAATATTAAATATTTAAATTATAAATCATAACTAGAAAATAGACGAAAAATGTCATGGAATTTCCCTATCACACACCATTTTTAAAAATATAGCCTATATTTGTTATTTCAATTTATAATTCAAATCAATTAAAATGTTGCCCGCAATGTAAGATGAAACATTTTCTGTCTTGTCCAGGCATGCGTGGGCACGCTTAGGCAGGACAGATGCTGCATGGCAGGACAGGTTTCAGAAAAGCTATAAATTTCTGTGAAGGATTTTAATATTTGGTAAAGATGTTTCCCAGAATAACTGTTGCCAAGATTAAGGAAGGTATTTTTGTAGGTCCATAAATCAAACAGGCAATTCAAAGAACTTCTAGTGGGACTGGAGAAAATCGCACGGAAGGCATTCAAGGATGCTGTTGAAATTTTTCTGGACAACTACAGAGCGCCAAACTACATGCAGCTGTTTGGCAACATGCTTCAAGCACACAAAGCCAAAAAGTGCAATGTGTCACAGAAGATTCATTTACTGCATCTTACGACTCAGAGACGAGCATGGTGAAAATTTTCACCGTGACATTGCAGTTATGGAGAAATTGTATCATGGCAACTGGAATCCATCAGTTCTGGTTGATTATTGTTGGGCATTTAAGCAAGAAAATTAAAGAGGCTAGGCGTGAGGAGGTTAGTTCACAACAGAGGGATGGGAACCAGTGCAGAGAGACAGAGGGGTGTAAAGTGAGCGTAGAAGCAAAAAGTACAAAGGAGAAAAGTAAAAGTGGCAGGCCGACAAATCCAGGGCAAGCATTAAAAAGGCCTAAGAGAGTTGTAAAAGAGCGCCTGAAGGCTTTATGTGTCAATGCAAGGAGCATTCGTAATAAGGTGGATGAATTGAAAGTGCAGATTGTTATTAATGATTATGATATAGTTGGGATCACAGAGACATGGCTCCAGGGTGACCAGGGATGGGAGCTCAACGTTCAGGGATATTCAATATTCAGGAGGGATAGACATGAAGGAAGGGGAGGTGGGGTGGCGTTGCTGGTTAAAAAAGAGATTAACGCAATAGAAAGGAAGGACATAAGCCGGGAAGATGTGGAATCGATATGGGTAGAGCTGCGTAACACTAAGAGGCAGAAGACGCTGGTGGGAGTTGTGTACAGGCCACCTAACAGTAGTAGTGAGGTCGGAGATGGTATTAAACAGGAAATTAGAAATGTGTGCAATAAAGGAACAGCAGTTATAATGGGTGACTTCAATCTACATGTAGACTGGGTGAACCAAATTGGTAAAGGTGCTGAGGAAGAGGATTTCTTGGAATGTATGCGGGATGGTTTTTTGAACCAACATGTCGAGGAACCAACTAGAGAGCAGGCTATTCTGGACTGGGTTTTGAGCAATGAGGAAGGGTTAATTAGCGATCTTGTCGTGAGAGGCCCCTTGGGTAAGAGTGACCATAATATGGTGGAATTCTTCATTAACATGGAGAGTGACATAGTTAATTCAGAAACAAAGGTTCTGAACTTAAAGAGGGGTAACTTTGAAGGTATGAGACGTGAATTAGCTAAGATAGACTGGCAAATGACACTTACAGGATTGACGGTGGATATGCAATGGCAAGCATTTAAAGGTTGCATGGATGAACTACAACAATTGTTCATCCCAGTTTGGCAAAAGAATAAATCAAGGAAGGTAGTGCACCCGTGGCTGACAAGAGAAATTAGGGATAGTATCAATTCCAAAGAAGTAGCATACAAATTAGCCAGAGAAAGTGGCTCACCTGAGGACTGGGAGAAATTCAGAGTTCAGCAGAGGAGGACAAAGGGCTTAATTAGGAAGGGGAAAAAAGATTATGAGAGAAAACTGGCAGAGAACATAAAAACGGACTGTAAAAGCTTTTATATATATGTAAAAAGGAAAAGACTGATAAAGACAAATGTAGGTCCCCTGCAGACAGAAACAGGTGAATTGATTATGGGGAGCAAGGACATGGCAGACCAATTGAATAATTACTTTGGTTCTGTCTTCACTAAGGAGGACATAAATAATCTTCCAGAAATAGTAAGGGACAGAGGGTCCAGTGAGATGGAGGAACTGAGTGAAATACATGTTAGTAGGGAAGTGGTGTTAGGTAAATTGAAGGGATTGAAGGCAGATAAATCCCCAGGGCCAGATGGTCTGCATCCCAGAGTGCTTAAGGAAGTAGCCCAAGAAATAGTGGATGCATTAGTGATAATTTTTCAAAACTCGTTAGATTCTGGACTAGTTCCTGAGGATTGGAGGGTGGCTAATGTAACCCCACTTTTTAAAAAAGGAGGGAGAGAGAAACCGGGGAATTATAGGCCGGTTAGCCTAACGTCGGTGGTGGGGAAACTGCTGGAGTCAGTTATCAAGGATGTGATAACAGCACATTTGGAAAGCGGTGAAATGATCGGACAAAGTCAGCATGGATTTGTGAAAGGAAAATCATGTCTGACGAATCTCATAGAATTTTTTGAGGATGTAACTAGTAGAGTGGATAGGGGAGAACCAGTGGATGTGGTATATTTGGATTTTCAAAAGGCTTTTGACAAGGTCCCACATAGGAGATTAGTGTGCAAACTTAAAGCACACGGTATTGGGGGTAAGGTATTGGTGTGGGTGGAGAATTGGTTAGCAGACAGGAAGCAAAGAGTGGGAATAAACGGGACCTTTTCAGAATGGCAGGCGGTGACTAGTGGGGTACCGCAAGGCTCAGTGCTGGGACCCCAGTTGTTTACAATATATATTAATGACTTGGATGAGGGAATTAAATGCAGCATCTCCAAGTTTGCGGATGACACGAAGCTGGGTGGCAGTGTTAGCAGTGAGGAGGATGCTAAGAGGATGCAGGGTGACTTGGATAGGTTGGGTGAGTGGGCAAACTCATGGCAGATGAAATTTAATGTGGATAAATGTAAAGTTATCCACTTTGGTGGCAAAAATAGGAAAACAGATTATTATCTGAATGGTGGCCGATTAGGAAAAGGGGAGGTGCAACGAGACCTGGGTGTCATTATACACCAGTCATTGAAAGTGGGCATGCAGGTACAGCAGGCGGTGAAAAAGGCGAACGGTATGCTGGCATTTATAGCAAGAGGATTCGAGTACAGGAGCAGGGAGGTACTACTGCAGTTGTACAAGGTCTTGGTGAGACCACACCTGGAGTATTGTGTGCAGTTTTGGTCCCCTAATCTGAGGAAAGACATCTTTGCCATAGAGGGAGTACAAAGAAGGTTCACCAGATTGATTCCTGGGATGGCAGGTCTTTCATATGAAGAAAGACTGGATGAACTGGGCTTGTACTCGTTGGAATTTAGAAGATTGAGGGGGGATCTGATTGAAACGTATAAAATCCTAAAGGGATTGGACAGGCTAGATGCGGGAAGATTGTTCCCGATGTTGGGGAGGTCCAGAACGAGGGGTCACAGTTTGAGGATAGAGGGGAAGCCTTTTAGGACCGAGATTAGGAAAAACTTCTTCACACAGAGAGTGGGGAATCTGTGGAATTCTCTGCCACAGCAAACTGTTGAGGCCAGTTCATTGGCTATGTTTAAGAGGGAGTTAGATATGGCCCTTGTGGCTACAGGGGTCAGGGGGTATGGAGGGAAGGCTGGGTTCTGAGTTGGATGATCAGCCATGATCATAATAAATGGTGGTGCAGGCTCGAAGGGCCGAATGGCCTACTCCTGCACCTATTTTCTATGTTTCTATGTTTCTAAACCTCAAGACACTAAGTACAAACAAAAATCATCAACAAGTCATTTTCAGCTTAGTTGAACTATTGCAAAGCATCAGCCTTATATTCAATAAAAGTTAATTTCTTGTTTCTCCAAATTCGTATGTGGGGGCGGAGCTAAGGTGGTGCCAAATTGCTGCTTCTTTGAGCTTATCTGAGGAAGCAGTTTAAATTCTTTTCTTTAGTGTCTCTTTTTTTTCCTTTTCAAGGTGGCTGTGGTACTATCAAAGTCCACGATCTGCCACAGTACTCAAACTGCAGTTTTTCATGACAGATGAGTTCCCGGTCTTGAAGCTCACCGACTGGCTGTTTTTCCAATATTCTTCAGGTGCAGCTTTGAAGATGGTGCCTCTGAGGTTCAGCCCTGTGGCCCGGGAGAAGAAACACCAGGGTTTCACAGAGGTGTATGCAGTGGATGGAGGTCTCTGTCGTTGAGGGATCGCTCTCTCTCTTTCTCTTTCTCTCGATGGTGGGGAGAGTTTGCTGCCGATTCTCAAATCAGAGAACCTTGGAATAAAAAGTGATGTGGCAGATTGTAAGATTGCAACAGCGACTGTATGTCTCCCCTTCCGCTGTGAATCGGGTGACATCTCTTTGTCCCTTGTTAGTAAGAGGGAAGGCCTGTGGCATGTTGACCTATCAGGTCAGCAATAGCTTTATGTTGACTGCAGATCATGGTCTCTCTTTGGGGGCTTTGCTATTGCTTGGTGGGTGGTGGACACTGACACTTTCTGCCAAAATGGGTGGGGTGGAGGTTGGAGTTTGTATGGGGGAGAGCGAAAAGGGAACTTTGGGGTTCTTATTTTATTGTGGATGTCTACGAAGAGTAAGAATTTCAGGTTGTATATAGTATACCTTCTCTGATAATAAATGAACCATTTGATATAGTAGTCTGGTATTATATTTGTGTTTAGCTTCAAGCGGTCTATCATAAACAAAGAAAATTCTGAGGAAGCAACACTTTCAAAATAATTTGTTGTCCAGTGTTATATTTTTATTCAATTCTAAGAATACTGCATTAGGTTAGTATTCATAAGTAAGTTTTTCTGTTATTTAGATTCCCTCAATACTAGAGAAATGGGTTTAAGAACCGCAACAGCAAAAGCAATGGTTAATTGGAATTTCTGAGCTAATTAGAAGACAATATCATTTAAGCTCTTTAAATTTTTATACAATTCATTTATGATTGAAAGCAAGAAACTGGTCATGGAAGTTTCAAAATTTAGTGTGAGAGTTACCTTAGAATTGTTTTAAAAAAATGTCTTTAGCCAAAGGGTGGTGGATTGTTGGAATTTGTTACCACATGCAGCTGTGGAGGACAGGTCGTTGGGTGTATTTAAGGCGGAGATTGATAGGTTCTTGATTGGACATGGCATCAAAGGTTATGGGGAGAAGGCCGAGAAATGGGGTCGAAGAGGAGAAAAAAAAAAGGATCAGCCATGATTGAATAGCGGAGCAGACTCGATGGGCCAGATGGCCTAATTCTGCTCCTATGTCTTATGGTCTTATGGAAAGTATTCATTCTTAGTTAATGGGTATTTCTTCAGATAGTTTGTTTTGTGCATTACTTTATCTCTGAGGAAGGTATAAAACCATTAATCATGCAGGTTGTCAATGCTTTCCATGCCATTTATAATTTTCTTCAGCTGTTTGAGCTAGGTTGATTGATTTTTAGTAGTACTAGTATGTGGAAGAAGATGTGTTTTTTTTTCATCCAAAGGGTAATGGAGCCTAGAACTCAGTTCCTGAACAAAAGCCATCAAGGCAATTTTTAAATGTAGCTGATGTATCAGTCAAAGGCTTGTAGGCCATATGAGTAGGGAGGAGAACTGGGAAATGTAATCAACCAAAACAGCTTTTTGAATAGCATAGGCATGATGTGCAAAGTAGTCTTCTTTTCAATGCTGCAATTTTCTATTAGAGATTATTTTTCAAAAATAAATTTTAATAACATGTTACCAGTTACTTACCTATTGTTGCCAGGACTCCACAAGCTGCCCAGATAATCAAACAAGGGCCCACCGCTCCAGTATTCTCTAAGACAGATGTAGGTGATATAAAAATTCCTGAGCCAATCATAGTCCCCACAATGAGACTGATACCACTAATCAAGCCAACCTTTACATGAACAAAGTAAAGAGAAAAATTTTTAAATAGGAAATATGGAAGAAAAAAAAGGCATTTAGCTCACTTTGTCAATAGCTCATACATTGAGGTTACTCTGATTAAATAGGAAATATTTTAAATGGTCATTGTGCATTGCACGATTAATATGTATACCGAATGATTACCAAAAAATTAATATTTTTGCCATTGCAATTAAAAGACCAATAATCATCTATAAAGATTAAAATATTATATACTACTGATTTTAATTTCAAGTCTTTTTATTATTTTGCCATTTATGATGTATATCTAGATTAAATTATATTTTTTCAATTCATGAATGCCTGGGGTACCTTACAAACCCTTTCACAATTTAGCAATAATCTGGAATTTTTTAAAATTATTCTCTCTCAACTGAGGTCAAATTATTTAGCAAAAATGAAAAGAAACAGGGTTTGTGGCAGGATTGTTGGCAGCTTAGAGGAACGGGGATCTTGGAGTTCACAGCCATAGGTCCTTTAAAGTTTCTGCACAAGATGTTAGGGTGGTTAAGAAGTTATATGGTATGTTGGCCTTCATTAATCAAGAGTTCAACAGCCTCAGGATAAGGTTGTAACACTACAAAACTCTGGTTAGACTACATTTTGGAGTATTGTATTGAGTTCTTTTCATCTCACTACAGGAAGGATTTGGAAGCTTTGGAGAGGGTGCAGGTTTCTTCCAGCCATTCTACTAGATCCTACTTCTCTAATAGAAGGTATCAGATACATACTACTTTCTAATCAAGTACTTGAAAGGAAGAAAGCCTTCCAGTGGCCTGCTTCTGGCAAGCATCATGTGTATTCCTTACCTGTAATAAGATTGATAAATGGGCTAGCAATGGATGATTTGTATAAAGTGATGTGTAGCAATGGGTTGTGTGTATTATCTATTTGCAATTTGAGCTCTGTGTGCTTCAGCATAGCACACCCACATATGCCACTCACTTCTCTTCTGAATACACACATAAGCTGACCTTGGACACACCACTAAAGATCACTGGTTGTTACAACCTTTGGAATAAAAGCAACCTAGCTCAATTTGTTGACATCTACATATCATGGATCCAGAATGATTTTATGCGTGCACTTAAGTGTACTTCTACTTTATTTGGATGATAGGTTATCACTCAAACACCAATTTAGAAACTTAATTCAGATAAGGCCAATGTGCAGACCATATTAGAAACAGGAGTATTAGGAGTGTAATGGTACGGAATTGGAAAAAACTGCTAGGGATCTTGAAAAGGAGATAAATAAAATCTGTAAGAGCTTAAAATGTGCCAAGCATAAGTTATATTAATTAGTGAACTTTGGAAGAATAGATTATTTTTTATAGATATACATTATACCATTAATGATAATGGTTTAAAAATAACTAATAAAAATGAATGGAATCTAAGATCCTACAGCAGATTTTTTACTTAATATCAATGTGGAGTGACAATAAAGGAAGTGTTGAACTACACTGGAAAATTAATTTTAAAATATTAAAATGTACTGGACAGCTCTCATTTTGGGCTTATCTTTATTTTTGGTTTCCAAGGCAACATAGGTATTGCCATTCAAGTCAAGGTGGCCTGCAGAAAGTTCTGTAAGACTGATATGGGTGGATTCAAGAATTAAGTTTATTTAAAGCAATTGAAATAGATCTCATTTGGATGATGAAATTTTGAAACTCATCACAGAAAATTGAGTAAAACTGGTAAAAGTATGAAGATTCAAAATATTTTTCGGAAATAGTGTTACCAAAACCCAAGTGGTTTTCTGGACTTACTTGAGTAAGAGGAAAAGAAAACTTTAGATGGTGTAACATTTTCCTGCATTGATAGTTAGCCAATTTAAAAATTATATCTTCCTTATCTATGCTGAAAACATGAGTTGGAAATTGATCGATATATAGAAAGTAACAATTTTGAATAAGGTGGCAACATCATTTTGATCATATTTTAAATTTTTCAAAGAATCAACATTACCATAATATTATCGCTTGAATAAAATAGGCTGATTAGCTAAGAAGAATTAATTATGCATCAGTTGCACAAGGTTCTAAATAAATCAGAGCACTTCCATGAATATGTTTGGAAAGTATACTTGCCTCTTTCTGTAAAGCTACATTTGTCGGTTTATTCTGTTTGAATTCCAACTCTGTTTCAATGATTTCTAGGCTCCTATTGTTCCCTGAGTCAATCTTCCTTTTTGTCACATTCGTCTCATCCATTGTCAGCTCCAAACAATTGCTTGAGTACCTGTTGGTTACAAGTCAGCCAGTTATTAAGAGACAACCAACATGTAAATATTATAGTCATTGCTTTTGAAAGCACTGAAGTGGGTTTGTATTACATAATAATGATTTATTGATGAAAATCAATTGGTACAATTACATCTTAGGAATAGATTAGGTGACAGATAAATGTGTGGCTGAAGAATTGGAGCATGGGGCAGGGATTCAAATTTCTGGATAATTGGGACCTCTTCTGGGTCCAAAAGGGATGGGTTGCATTTGAATCTGAGGGGGACCGATATACTTGCGGGCAGGTTTACTTGAGCTGTTGAGAGTGGTTTAAACTAATATGGCAGGGGGATGGGAACCAGTATGATAGAGCCAAGGATGAGCCAGCAGGTTTACAAGTAGATGATGGATGTATCACGAATGTAAGAAAGGAGAACCCAAAGATTGGGTACAAATACAGACAGAACAAAGAATTGATTTTTAGATTTTTTTAGATTAGATTATGAGGACACTCAGTCCTCATTTATTGTCATTTAGAAATGCATGCATTAAGAAATGATACAATGTTCGTCCAGAGTGATATCACAAAAAAACAGGAGAAACCAAAGACTAACACTGACAAGACCACATAAGTAAAACATATAGTTATAGCAGTGCAAAGCAATACCATAATTTGATAAAGAGCAGACCGTGGGCACGGTAAAAAAAAGTCTCAAAGAAGCAAAATTCAAAAGGGTGAAGAATGCAGGACCGAAGGTGCTACTGTATATTTAAATGCACGTAGCATTTGGAATAAGATGGACAAACTCATGGCACAATTGGAGATTAGTGGGTATGACATTGTGGGCATCACTGAGTCCTGGCTGAAAGAAGGCCATAGGTGGGAGTTTAACATCAAAGGATATACTTTGTATCGAAAGGACAAGCAGGAAGGCATAGGTGGTGGTGTGGGTTCATTGGTAAGAGATGGAATTACATCTTTAGAAAGAGGTGACATAGGGTCAGAGAATGCTAAATCTTTGTGGGTGGAGTTAAGAAACTGCAAGGGTAAAAAAAAACATTGTAGGAATCATAAATAGGCCTCCAAATAGTAGCCACGGTGTGGGGCTGAGTTTGCAAAGGGAGCTGGAAAAGTCATGTAATAAGAGTAATGTTACAATTATAATGGGAGACTTCAATATGCAAGGGGATTGGGAAGGGAGGGAATTTGATCAATATCTACGAGATGGTTTTTTAGAGTAGCTTGTGTTTGAGCCTACTAGGGGAAAGGCTAACTTTGATTGGATATTGTGTAATAGCCCAGATCTTACTGGGGAGCTGAATGTAAAGGAACCTTTAGGAGGCAGTAATCATAATAAGATTGAATTCATACTGCAATTTGAGAGCGAGAAGCATAAATCACATGTATCAGTATTTCAATGGAATAAAGGGAATTACAGAGGCATGAGAGAGGAGCCTGTCCAGGTGGATTGCAGGAGGATACTGACAGGGTTGATGGCAGAACAGAGGTGACTGAAGTTTCTGGGAATAGTTCACAAGGCACAAGATAGATATGCCCGTCCCACAGAAGTTGTTTTCAAATAGCAGGGCTAGGCAGCCGTGGCTGACAAAGGAAGTTAAGGACTGCATAAAATCCAAGGAAAAGACATATAAGGAAGAAAAAGTGTGTGGGAAGTTGCATGATTGGGAAGCTTCTAAAATCCAACAACAGTCAACTAAAAAAGCTACAAGGGAAAAGATGAAATATGAGGGCAAACTAGCCAATAACATAAAGCAGGATTCCAAAAGTTTTTTCAGTTATATAAAGAATAAAAGGGAGATGAGAGTTGATAATGGAGCACTGGAAAATGATGCTTGTGAGATGGTGATGGGGACAAAGAAATGGCAGATAAGCTTAATGGGTACTTTGCATCAGGCTTCTCCGTGGAAGCCACTGGCAGTGTGCCAGAGGTCCATGAATCAGGGAGCAGGTGTGAGTGCCATTGCTATTATAAAGGGAAAAGTGCTAGGGAAACTGAAAGGTCTTAAGGTGGATAAGTCACCTGGACCAAATGGACATCCTAGAGTTCTGAGGGAGGTTGCTGAAGAGATAACAGATGCATTGGTCATGATCTTTCAAGAGTCACTTGAGTCTGGCATAGTCCCGGAGGACTGGAAAATTGCAAATGTCACTCCACTCTTTAAGGAAGGAAGGAAGGCAAAAGAAAAGAAATTATAGGCCAGTTAGTCTAACCTCACTGGCTGGAAAAGTGCTGGAGTCTACTATTAAGGATGAGGTTTTGGGGTACTTGGAGACTAATGATAAAATAAGTTAAAGTCAGTACAGTTTCTGTAAAGGGAAATCTTGCCTGACAAATCTGTTAAGAGTTCATTGAGGAAGTAACAAGCAGGGTGGACAAAGGAGACGCAGTATTGGATTTACTTGGATTTTCAGAAGGTGTTTGATAAAGTGCCACACATGAGGCTGCTTAACAAGATAAAATCCTATGGCGTTACAGGAAGGATATTGGCATGGATAGAGGAATGGCTGACAGGCAGGAGGCAGCAGGTGGGAATAAAGGGGGCCTTTTCTGGTTGGCTGCCAGTGACTAGTGGTGTTCCTCATGGGTCAGTATTGGGACAGCTACTTTTCACATTTGTTTGTCAATGATTTGGACAGTGGAATTGGTGGCTTTGTGGCAAAGTTTGTGAAAGATATGAAGGTAGGTGGAGGGGCAGGTAGTGCTGAGGATGCAACGTGATTGAAGCAGGATTAGACATATTGGAAAAATGGGAAAAAAGTTGCAGGTGGAATACAATGTTGGGAAACGTATGATAATGTAATTTGCTAAAAGGAACAATAGTACAGACTATTATCTAATTGTGGAAAAGGCTGAAACATCAGAGGAACAGAGGAACTTAGGAGTCCTCATGCAAGATTCCCAAAAGGTTAATTTACAGCTCGAGTCTGTGGTAAAGAAGGCAATGTTGGCATTTATTTCAAAGGGAATTGAAATAAACACAAGGAGATAATGTTGAGCCATTATAAAACACTAGTTAGGCTGCACTTGGAGTATTGTCAACAGTTTTAGGCCCCATATCTCAGAAAGGATGTGTTGTCATTGGACAGTCCAGAGGAGGATCACGAGGAAGGTTCCAGGAATGAAGGGGTTAACATATGAGGAGCGTTTGGCAGCTTTAGGCCTGTACTCACTGGAATTTAGAAGAATGCGGGGGGATCTCATCGAAATCTACCGAACGTTGAAAGGTGGATGTGGAGAGGATGTTTCCTGTGGAGGGGATATCCAAAACTAGAGGGCACAGCCTCAAAACTGAGCAGCAACCTTTTAGAATGGAGGTAAGGAGGATTTTTTTTAGCCAGAGAGTAGTAAATCTGTGCAATGCTCTGCCACAGACTGCGGTGGAGGCCAGTTCCGTGGGTATATTTAAGGCAGAAGTTGATCGTTTCCTGATCTGTCAGGGCATCAAAGCTTATGGCGAGAAGGCAGCTGTATGGGGTTGAGTGGGATCCGGGGTATCCGTGATGGAATGGCAGAGCAGACTCAATGGACTGAATGGCCTAATTCTGTTCCTATGTCTTATGGCCCTATTTTGGAGTTTATTTCTCATTCTCGGACTATAAAACCAGTGCTTTGGTTTTTGCATTGGAGGAACATAAAACTTCACTAAATCAATCGGTATTTTCATAGAAACATAGAAACATAGAAAATAGGTGCAGGAGTAGGCCATTCGGCCCTTCGAGCCTGCACCGCCATTTATTATGATCATGGCTGATCATCCAACTCAGAACCCAGCCTTCCCTCCATACCCCCTGACCCCTGTAGCCACAAGGGCCATATCTAACTTCCTTTTAAACATAGCTAATGAACTGGCCTCAACAGTTTGCTGTGGCAGAGAATTCCACAGATTCACCACTCTCTGTGTGAAGAAGTTTTTCCTAACCTCGGTCCTAAAAGGCTTCCCCTCTATCCTCAAACTGTGACCCCTCGTTCTAGACCTCCCCAACATCGGGAACAATCTTCCCACATCTAGCCTGTCCAATCCCTTTAGGATCTTATACGTTTCAATCAGATCCCCCCTCAATCTTCTAAATTCCAACGAGTACAAGCCCAGTTCATCCAGTCTTTCTTCATATGAAAGACCTGCCATCCCAGGAATCAATCTGGTGAACCTTCTTTGTACTCCCTCTATGGCAAAGATGTCTTTCCTCAGATTAGGGGACCAAAACTGCACACAATACTCCAGGTGTGGTCTCACCAAGGCCTTGTACAACTGCAGTAGTACCTCCCTGCTCCTGTACTCGAATCCTCTCGCTATAAATGCCAGCATACCGTTCGCCTTTTTCACCGCCTGCTGTACCTGCATGCCCACTTTCAATGACTGGTGTATAATGACACCCAGGTCTCGTTGCACCTCCCCTTTTCCTAATCGGCCACCATTCAGATAATAATCTGTTTTCCTATTTTTGCCACCAAAGTGGATAACTTCACATTTATCCACATTAAATTGCATCTGCCATGAGTTTGCCCACTCACCCAACCTATCCAAGTCACCCTGCATCCTCTTAGCATCCTCCTCACTGCTAACACTGCCACCCAGCTTCGTGTCATCCGCAAACTTGGAGATGCTGCATTTAATTCCCTCATCCAAGTCATTAATATATATTGTAAACAACTGGGGTCCCAGCACTGAGCCTTGCGGTACCCCACTAGTCACCGCCTGCCATTCTGAAAAGGTCCCGTTTATTCCCACTCTTTGCTTCCTGTCTGCTAACCAATTCTCCACCCACACCAATACCTTACCCCCAATACCGTGTGCTTTAAGTTTGCACACTAATCTCCTATGTGGGACCTTGTCAAAAGCCTTTTGAAAATCCAAATATACCACATCCACTGGTTCTCCCCTATCCACTCTACTAGTTACATCCTCAAAAAATTCTATGAGATTCGTCAGACATGATTTTCCTTTCACAAATCCATGCTGACTTTGTCCGATCATTTCACCGCTTTCCAAATGTGCTGTTATCACATCCTTGATAACTGACTCCAGCAGTTTCCCCACCACCGACGTTAGGCTAACCGGCCTATAATTCCCCGGTTTCTCTCTCCCTCCTTTTTTAAAAAGTGGGGTTACATTAGCCACCCTCCAATCCTCAGGAACTAGTCCAGAATCTAACGAGTTTTGAAAAATTATCACTAATGCATCCACTATTTCTTGGGCCACTTCCTTAAGCACTCTGGGATGCAGACCATCTGGCCCTGGGGATTTATCTGCCTTCAATCCCTTCAATTTACCTAACACCACTTCCCTACTAACATGTATTTCGCTCAGTTCCTCCATCTCACTGGACCCTCTGTCCCTTACTATTTCTGGAAGATTATTTATGTCCTCCTTAGTGAAGACAGAACCAAAGTAATTATTCAATTGGTCTGCCATGTCCTTGCTCCCCATAATCAATTCACCTGTTTCTGTTTGCAGGGGACCTACATTTGTCTTTATCAGTCTTTTCCTTTTTACATATCTATAAAAGCTTTTACAGTCCGTTTTTATGTTCTCTGCCAGTTTTCTCTCATAATCTTTTTTCCCCTTCCTAATTAAGCCCTTTGTCCTCCTCTGCTGAACTCTGAATTTCTCCCAGTCCTCAGGTGAGCCACTTTCTCTGGCTAATTTGTATGCTACTTCTTTGGAATTGATACTATCCCTAATTTCTCTTGTCAGCCACGGGTGCACTACCTTCCTTGATTTATTCTTTTGCCAAACTGGGATGAACAATTGTTGTAGTTCATCCATGCAACCTTTAAATGCCTGCCATTGCATATCCACCGTCAATCCTTGAAGTGTCATTTGCCAGTCTATCTTAGCTTTTCTGTAAACCTGAACCTTCTACTCCGCGTGCTCAGTTGGGGTTCTTCAAAGACTGTAGCTGCTAATAAAAGTGGCAAAAAGACAATAGAAGATCAGAAATAGAACAGTGCAGCACAGCTACAGGCCTGTCAACTCACAATATCTATGCCAAACACTATACAAAATTCAGCTAGCATCTTCTACCAGACCATGATCCATATCCTTCCATTCCCTGCATATTCATGTCCCTATCTAAAAGCCTCAAACTTCATCATCATATCGCTTTCACCTCCATCCCTGGCAGAGTGCTCCTGGCACCTACCACTCCCTGTGCACAAAACTTGTCTGTCTCACCTTGAACCTTTGACATTTCCACTTTAATATAAAGATTCCGATTGCCTACCTGATCTGTGCCTTTTATAAGTTTATAAACTTATATGAGGTCTTCACTCAGCCTCAAAAGTGGAAATTTACCAAGATTCTAAAGACTGAATCTTTTTCCCCAATTTACATTGGCAGTGAATTCACATTTCAGTAAACTACACTCCACACCAGAATTATTTGCTTTAATAGTGACACATGGGTTAAGCAGAAGAAAGGGGAGATATGATGGAAAGGATGAATATTTTATTTTAACAACAGACTTGGGAGTGGGCAAGTAACAAAAATTAAGTACTAGAATACCATATCATGATAAATAACCAGATAGTTTACTTCATCAATGTGAAGTATGCACTGTCTAGAACAACAGGGAGAACTTCTCAGGCACTTTTTTAAAAGTAGTGCTGTGGGATTTTGTGCATTCAACTGACAGAGTCTAATACCTCTTCTAATGGACTTTACCTTCAGCCTTAAAGCCTCAGAAATAAATATAAACCCATAACTTTTGACCACGAAGTCTCTGAATTGGGAATTGTACCTTTAAAATAAACAGGACCAAATTCAAAATTTTGTTTGTAGATATACCACAGTTACCCTAATTTGAGCACTGTTATTTGGAACAACAGGATCACAAATGTCATTATCATTAGCAAAGACTCATGGTTGAGTATGATTCTCCTCCTCATGGTCGATCTTGAGATGACTGAAGAGGCCAATCTGTGATCCACAAGTCCTATTGGAGTTTTGGCAGGTGTAGGTCGTTGAAGTGGTGGATGCAGCTGGTTGGGCCTTTCCCACTCTCTCCTTACACTGAAGCCGCTTAGTCTCAGCGGCACGGTGGAGGTATTCTTCGAGCTGTGCAGTCCCCCCACAGACAGTCCTTCTACAGCTTTTCCCATCCTGTGTTAATTTCTCCCACCCATTCAGGTTGATGCAGCACTTCCTCAGGTGGGTCGTGATATTATCCCTGAACTGCTTTTCCTGCCCTCAAGGAGTGCGCTTTGCATCCTTGAGCTGGCTGAACAGAAGTTATTTAGGGAGATGGGAATCAGGCATACAGATGATGTGGCCAACCTGACGCGATTGGTGTTGAGTCACGATTGTGGCTATGGAGTTAACGTTCGCTTCCTCCAGGATGCTGGAGTTAGTACGCCTGATCTTCCAGCTATCTCTCAGAATCTTTCGGAGGCATCTTTGATGGTAAGTTTCTGGGGATCTTATGTGCCTGCTGTTTGCTGTCCATGACTAGGCTCCAAATAGCAAGGAGGGGAGGACTATGGCTTTATAAACCAGAAGCTTAGTGTTCATCTTGATATCCTGAAATTCAAAAACCCTCCTTCTCAGCCTGGCAAAAGCTCCACTCACACAGCCTCTTCTGTGATTTATTTCAAGGTCAATGTTGGTTCTTGAAGGCTGCCAAGATGGTGGGAAATGACCAGTGCTCTCCAGAGGGTTGTTACCAACTTGATGATTGGAGGCTTAGGAACTTGATCTGGATCACGTTGGTGCAGGACCTGGGCTTTCTTGATGTTTAGGTCAAGTCTCAGGAGTTTGTCTGCTCTGGCAAAAGCATCCAGTAGGCACTGCAGATCCTCCTTGGAGTGAGCTACCATGGCATTGTCATTTGCATATTGAAGCTCCATGACGCCTTCCTCGTTGTCTTGAACTTGTTATGGTTAAAGAGCCTCTATTCTTTCCTATAGAGAATCTGGACCCCTTATGGGAGGTCTTGGCCTGTGAAATGAGGTATGGTTACAATGAAAATGGCAAACAGAGTTGGGGCAATGATGCACCCATTTGACCCCGGTCTCAACCTTAAAAGGTGCCGTTTCAGAGCAGCTGTTGCTGATGACTGTTGCACTCATATCATTGTGTGCCTGGGCTTTCTCCTGCAATTGACATGCTGTAAAAATCATGTCAGATGTCTCTCTGGCTGGACAGAAGCCACACTAACACTCAGGCAGGAGATCTTCTGCCAGAGGTGAAAGCTGGTCATAAAATTCGATTGAGTACCTTTCCTGTTGTAGAGAAGAGGGAGATGCCTCTATAGTTTCCAAGTTAGCTTTGTCACCCTTTTTGAAGAGTGTGACAATGAATTCAGCTGGAATCTTTTGTTGGTCCCAGATCTTGACAAGCAGGTCACAAATATGATTTAAAAGTTTTGTGCCACATTCCTTGAGGATTTCTGCTGGAATTCCCTCAGGCCCGGTGGCCTTGTTGTTCCTCAATTTCTTGCTACTTGGAACAACAGGATCACAAATGTACAACATGATCCAAACAGGAAAATATTGCATTTTTGGAAACTGAAAGATTGGCAAAACAAATAGAAACTAGTAATTGATTTCTTTACATTACCTCTGTTCTTACTTTTCTATTTCCATGAATTTATGAAATATGATCCTCTTGGAGCAGACAGTATTTTAGTTTATTCAGCTCATTTGATATTAAGTGTTTCCAAACCACATTTATCACACACACACACACACACACACACACAGAAAATGACAACAGACAGAATAGGTAAGGAGATGCGAATTCCAAGATTTTGCCAAATCAATTACTTTGATTAAGGAGCACATTATCTTTTATTTAACTCCACCAGTGGGTTTTGCATGCTTAGCCAGAATTTAATTGCCCTTGAACAGGTGGCTGTGAGCTGCCGCCTTAACCCACCGCAGTCCTTGAGGTGTGGCTATTCCCCAGTGCTGTGAGGAAAGGTACTTCCAGGATTTCGACCCATTGAAAGTGAAGGTATGGCAATTGCCGGTCAGGTGTATGGCTTCAGGTGTTGATATCCTCATGCCTGTGCTGCCCTTTTCCTTCAGGCTGGTAGAGATTATAGGTTTGGAAGGTGCTAAGGGAGTCCTGGTGAGTTGCTGCAGTGTATTCTGCAGGTGGCACAAACTGCTGCTACCATGCATTGGTGCTGAAGTGAGTGAGTGGCAGTGGATGGTCTGCCTATCAAGTGAGCTACCATGTCCTGTATGACGCCATGCTTCCTGTGTATTGCTCTAGCTCCACCCATCCAGGCAAGTGCAGAGTTTCCCATCACAATCCTAACTTGAGTCTTGCAGATGGTGGACGGGCTTTGGGAATTCGGCGAGTTACTCACTGTAGAGTTCTCAGCTTCTGATCTGCTCGAGTAACTCGTGTAAATGGCTACTCCATTTCAGCTCCTGGTTAGTGGTGACCTGCAGGATATAGATGATGGGCAATTCAGTGATGGTATTGCCAATGAGCGATAAAGGGTGATTGCTGGATTTTCTCTTGTCGTTACCTGACAATTGCGTAGCTCAGGTGCTACTTGCCACTTATCAGCCCAGGCCTGGATATCATCCAGCTCTTACTGCATTTAGAAGTGGACTGCTTCATTATGTGAGGAGTTGCAAATGGTGCTGAACATTGAACAGTCATCAGCAAACACCCCTATTTCTGTCCTTCTGACTGAGGGAAGGTTATTGATGAAGTAGCTGAAGATGGTTGAACCAAGGACATTACGTCATGGAACTCCTGCAGAGATGGCTTGTAGTTGAGATGACTGAATTCTAACCATCCTACTTTACGCCAGGCGTGATTCCAATCAGTACGACGTTTCCACTGATTCCCATTGACTCTAGTTTAAACAAGCTTTCAGTGCCATTCTTGATCAAATGTTCCCTTCATGTCATGGGCAGTCACTTTCACTTGACCTCTTCTTACCAGACATCCCACCTCTCCCGGAAGTTCCGGGAGTCTCCCGCATTATAATAGTGGTTCCCTGATGCCCGCAAATTATATACAGTGTCCCGGAAATTGATTTTTTTGAGAGTGAGCGTGAGAGAACGCGCGAGAAAGAGCGAGAGAGCGAGAGCAAGAGCAAGAAAGCAAGCGCGAGAGAGCGAGGGCGAGTGAGAGCGACCACGAGAGAGAGAGAGAAAGAGAGAGCGCGCACAAGAGCGAGCGAGGGAGCAAGAGCAAGAAAGCAAGCGCGAGAGAGCGCACACACGAGAGAAAGAGAGCAAGAGCAAGAGCGAGAGTGTTCCAAAAAAAGAAAATATGATACGTATGTCACCCCAGACCACACTAAAGTGTACCCCTGCCTAATAGGGGTCAAAAATAATGACAGTGTTGCTCGCTGCACTGTTTGCAACAGTGACTTTTCTATTGCCCATGGTGGGTTAAGACTGTAAAAGATGTGTTAAGGTGAGTTTAACAGGTGTCATTCGTTCTGCTATCGAGTCTGCTCCGCCATTTCATCATGGCTGATTCAATTCTTCCAGTCATCCCCGCTCCCCTGCCTTCTCCTCATACCCTTTGATGCCCTGGCTAATAAGAACCTGTCTATCTCTGCCTTAAATACACCCAATGACTTGGCCTCCACAACCACTCATGGCAACAAATTCCACAGATTTACCACCCTCTGACTAAAGTAATTTCTCTGCATCTCTGTTCTAAATGGACGTCCTTCAATCCTGAAGTCGTGTCCTCTTGTCCTAGAATCCCCTACCATGGGAAATAGCTTCGCCATATCTAATCTGTTCAGGCCTTTTGACATTCAGAATGTTTCTATGAGATCCCCCCTCATCCTCCCGAACTCCAGGGTATACAGCCCAAGAGCTTCCAGACATTCCTCATATGGTAACTCTTTCATTCCTGGAATCATTCTCATGAATCTTCTCTGAACCCTCTCCAGTGTCAGTGTATCCTTTCTAAAATAAGTAGCCCGAAACTGCACACAGTACTGCAAGTGTGGTCTCACAAGTCCCTTATAGAGCTTCAACATCACATCCCTGCTCTTATAGTCTATACCTCCAGAAATGAATGCCAACATCACATTTGCCTTCTTCACAACCGACTCAACCTGGAGGTTAACCTTTAGGGTATCTTGCACATGGACTCCCAAGTCCCTTTGCACCTCTGCATTTTGAATTCTCTCCCCATCTAAATAATAGTCTGCCCATTTATTTCTTCCACCAAAGTTCATGACCATATGCTTTCCAACATTGTATTTCATTTGTCACTTCTTTGCCCGTTCCCCTAAACTATGTAAGTCTCTCTGCAGGCTCTCTGTTTCCTCAACACTACCTGTTCCTCCACCTATCTTTGTATCATCAGCAAATTTAGCCGCAAATTTAGCCACAAATCCATTAATGCCGTAGTCCAAATCATTGACACACATCATAAAAAGCAGCAGTCCCAACACCGACCCCTGTAGAACTCCACTGGTAACCAACAGCCAGCCAGAATAGTATCCCCTTTATTCCCACTCTCTGTGTTCTGCTGATCAACCAATGCTCCACCCATTAGTAACTTCCCTGTAATTCCATGGGCTCTTATCTTGCTAAGCTGCCTCATATGCAGCACCTTGTCAAAGGCCTTCTGAAAATCTAATGTGAGCGGATCCAGGAATGCCCCTATTAACTGAAGAGAGACAGGGAGAGACATTTATCATTGATGGTTTGTTTGGAAAGGAGAGAGAGACCAAGATTGACGGTTGGACTGACACGGGACTTAACTCTGGAGTTTTACTTTGGAGATAAAAACTGAGCAGCTTGAAGGTTGCTATGGTGACCAACAGGACATTATTGATGTTACTTTCAAGGACTTGTTGCCTGCTTGCATTTCTTTGCAAACAAAGAAAGGAGGGACTCTTTGAATGACAGGTGATGCTCAGCCTGGTGAAATAAATGGGAGGTCAGATGATTCAGACCTCAGACACATGATCTGGTTACTGAATGAGCATTGTTGTCCCCGCAGAGAAAGTGGGTTTTGGAGGATCGATCAGGCGGATCGATCCAAATTGCTATTCCACCGCTGAAGAAGGGGTTGACTGGTGGGGAGTTGTCTATGCGTCCACCACAGGATAACGGGTCCCCCTGGTTAAAGTCACAGTCGGTGACTTGTAAAGGATTTCGGAGGACGACGAGAAGATCGATGGCAACAGCTCACCTGAAGACTCAACTCTCTCTCTCTCTCTATCTCTCCCCATCGCTATTCAACTAAATACCACGAACTGAACTGAACTGAACTTTACTCAACATTGTAAGACTGTATCTTTTTACCCCTAGACTTAAAGAAGCTTGGTTTTCATACATATATTTCCACACTGACTGATTTACGTACTCATATATATATTTGTTGCTAACTTGTGTGATTTATTTACATTGATATTTACTGTATTGCGTAGTTATTAATAAATATTATTAGTTTATAGCAATACTGGACTCCAAAGTGGTTTCTATTTCTGCTGGTTTCTTTATCCCCGTCACGGGGTACGTGACACCAAGTACACCACTTCTACCGCATCTCCTTTGTCTACCCTGCTTGTAATTTCTTCAAAGAATTGCAGTAGGCTTGTCAGGCAGGATTTTCCTTTTAGGAAACCATGCTGGCTTTGGCCTATCTTGTCATGTGCATCCAGGTACTCCGTAATCTCATCCCTAACAATCAATTCCAACAACTTCCCAACCACTGATGTCAGGCTAACAGGTCTATAGTTTCCTTTCTGCTGCCTCCCACCCTTCTTAAATAGCGTAGTGACATTTGCAATTTTCCAGTCATCCAGTATAATGCCAGAATCTATCAATTCTTGAAAGATCATTGTTAAGGCCTCTGCAATCTCTCCAGCTACTTCCTTCAGAACCTGAGGGTGCATTCCATCAGGTCCAGGAGATTTATCCACCCTCTGACCATTAAGCTTCCTGAGCACCTTCTCAGTCGTAACTTTAACTGCACAAACTTCACTTCCCTGACACTCTTTAATGTCCGGTATACAGCAGACGTCTTCCACTGTGAAGACTGATGCAAAATACGCATTCAGTTTCTCTGCCATCTCTGCGTCTTCCATTGCAGTATCTCCAGCATCATTTCAGGGATGGCCACAACGTCATACTTGCCAATATGTGGGTGAATTTCAGGATCATCCATTTTATTTCTTATGCTGTGTACATTCAAATACAACACTTTCAGTCCAGTATTTGTTGCTTTCTCTTTTAACTGCACCACGCCTCTATTGCCCTGTAACTCATGCCATTGGCTGTGGTTAAGCTTCATCTCCTGCCTGTTCTTTCTATAATCTCTGTTGCACGCTACATTTGATTTATTTCTGTTTTCCCATTCCTCAACCCTATCACTCCGGTTCCCATCTCCCTGCCAAATTAGTTTAAACCCTCCCTAACAGCCCTATTAAATGTGCCCGCTAGGATACTGGACCCCTTTGGGTTCAGGTGTAACCCATTCATTTTGTACAGGTCATACCTCTCCCAGAAGAGGGCCCAAAGATCCATGAATCTGAAGCCCTGTCCCCTACACCAGCCTCTCAGCCATGCATTAATATGCCTGATCATGCTATTCTTGCGCACGTTAGCACGTGGCACAGGCAGCAATCCTGAGATTACTACCCTAGAGGTCCTACTCTTCAGCTTCCTACCTAACTCCCTGAATTCTCTCTTCAGGACCTCCTCCTTTTTTCTACCTATGTCATTAGTACCAATGTTTACCAAGACTTCTGGCTGTTCAACCCCTTCCTTCAGAATACTCTGCACCCGATCCAAGACATCGCATATCCTGGCACCTGGGAGGCAACACAGCATGCGGGTATCTCTATCAGGCTGACAGACCCTCCTGTCTGTTCCCCTCACTGTGGAATCCCCTATGACTACCACATTCCTCATCTTCTTCTTTCCTTTCTGCACCACAGAATCAGGTTCAGAGCCAGAGACCCAATTGCCATGGCCTTCCTCTGTCAGCTCATCCCCCTCAACCACATCCAAAATGAGATGACGATTACTGAGAAGGATGGCCACAGGGGTGCTCTCTACAATCTGAGCTCTTCCCTTCTCCTCCCTGACCGTCACCCACTTATCTAACTCCTGCAGCCTTGGAGTGACTAACTCCCTGTAGCTCCTCTCTATCTCCTGTTCACTCTCCCTGATAAGCTGTAGGCCATCGAGCCGCAGCTCCAGATTCCTAACGCAGTGTCTCAGGAGCTGCATCTCGGTGCACCTGGTGCTGATGTGGCCATCTGGGAGACTGGAAGATTCCCAGGATTCCCACATCCGACACCCAGAGCAAAATATTAACCCTACCGAATGCTCTCTATTCCTCAAAAAAATGCTAAGAAAAACCAAAAACGAAGTCCACTACCCACTTACCTCGCCAAAACCTGAATGAGCCAAAGGCTGTTGCTTCTACTCTCGCCACTGGCCTACTCCCAACAATGGCCGCTCCGCTTATCCCTTCTGTACTTTGATTTAGACTTATCTATGGGTTGTTGCTGTTACTAGCTTGTCAGCTGGTAACAGTCCTGACAAGGATCTGCTTGCTAGTTACAGACAAGAGGGTTTGTCTGGAATCTCACCACTCCCACTTGGAGAAAGGTAACCAAGGAACAGAGAAACAATTCTTTCTCTGCCACTTTTTCAAAGCCATTCCGGAAGTTCAGTTAACTCAATAAAACACAGGAAGTAACACATCAGACCTGAGGACTGTAAAAAGATGGTCAGCTTGAAACACGAACTGTTTCTCTTTCCATAGATGCTGCCTTACCTGCTGAGTGTTACCAACATTTTCTGTTTTTATTTCACATTTTCGCCATTTGTAGTTTTTGGAATTTTGGATACAAAAGACAATTTACCACCGCTCCCCTCCCCATCTTTTGCGCGGATTCACCCTAAAACATGAAGTAACTCTTTACAAATAAACTTTCCCAATGGATCTTGAGCTCCACCATGGATGGCCCCAAGCCTGGTTGTACATGGGGCTAGCAACCCCATCCTGTAAAAACTCAGATCTACAGAAGCATGAACGGAAGCTCCGAAGACCTCGTTCCTGAGAGAGGAGGGATCTTCAAAGATGGGCTACACCTGGGGACAACTTGAAAGACTGGCCCAGGACAAAAGATTCTGGCGAGCTGCTGCCCCAGCAGGCGTGATGGGCTAACAACAATGAATATTCATCAACACTTGTAAATCTTTAGCTCCCCCGTGTCACTTGCTTAACAGTTCTCAGTTGCCAGCCTATCCGTGACTTAAGCCTCTGTGGGGAAAAGATTGCCGCACATTATTCAAAAGCTGTAAACAACCAACTGGGGATTTTCCACGGAAACAACACACAGTGAATAGACACACATGAGTTTTATTGAGGGTAATAAATCTAAATCTTTCCAATTAGTGGGTGGATGAAATTCCTTAATGAGGCGATAAAGTCAAATATAAAATAAGAAAATTGCATAGATGATTCACCAGTTCCGAACCGTCCACGAACACCATCTCATCATTCCTCATTATTAAGTTCTCAATTATTACATCCTTGCTTCTATATTCTAGTCCTCTTTAAATGAATGCTAACATCACATTTGCCTTCCTCACCACAGACTCAACCTGCAAATTAACTTTCAGGTTAATCCTGCACAAGGACTCCCAATTCCCTTTGCATCTCAGTTTTTTGTATTTTCTCTCCATTTAGAAAATAGTCAACTTTTTCATTTCTTCTACCAAAGTGCATGACCATACACTTGATAACACTGTATTTAATCTGCCACTTCTTGCCCATTCTCCTAATATGTCTAAGTCCTTCTGCAGCCTCTCTACTTCCACAAAACTACCTGCCCCTCCACCTATATTGTCTGCAAACTTTGCAACAAAATAATCTATTCTATCATCCACATCATTAACACACAACGCAAAAAGGATCACTCCCACCATGGACCCCTATAGAACACCACTAGTCCCTGGCAGCCAACTAGAAAAGGCTCTCTTTATTCCCACTCTTTGTGTCCTGCCAATCATCCACAGCTCGATCCACGCTAGAATCTTTCCTACAATACCACAGGCTTGTAGCCTGTAAAGCAGCCTCATGTGTGGCACCTTGTCAAAGGCCTTCTGAAAATCCAAGTACACAACATCAACCAATTCTCCTTTGTCTATCCTGCTTATTATTTTTTCAAAGAATTCCAACAAATTGTCAGGTAAGATTTTACCTTGAGGGGACCATGCTGACTATGGCCTATTTTATCACATGCCTCTAAGTACCCCAAAACCCCATCCTTAATAATAGACTCCAACATCTTTCCAACCACTGAGCTCTGACTAATTGGCCTATAATTTCCTTTTTTGCTGCTCTCTCCCTCCTTGAGGAAACCATGCTGGCTACAGACTATTTTTCATGTACTTCCAAGTATCCTGAGACCTTATCCTTAATTATCGACTCCAACATCTTCTCAACCACTGAGGTCAGATCAACTGGCCTACAGTTTCCTTTCTTCTGTCTCTCTCCCTTCTTGATGAGTGGAATGACATTTGCAGTTTTCCAGTCTTCTGGAACCATTCCAGAATCTCGTGATTCTTAAAAGATCATTGCTAACGATCCACGGTCTCTTCAGTACCCTGGAGTGTACACCATCTGGTCCAGGTGACCTGTCTACCTTCAGACCTTTCAATGTCCCAAGAACCTTCTCCTTAGGAGTGAGAACTTCACACACTTTATGACTCCTGACACCCGAAACTTCTACCATTCTGCTAGTGTCTTCCACAATAAAGCCTGATGCAAAATACTCATTCAGTTCATCTGCCATTTCCTTGTTTCCCATTACTACCTCTCCAGCATTGTTTTTCTGCGGTTCGATTTCCACTCTCACCTCTCTTTTACACTTTATGTACCTGAAGAAACTTTTGGTATCCTCTTTAATATTATAGGCTAGCTTACTTTTGTATTCCATCTTCACCTTCTTAATAATCTTTTTCATTGCCTTCTGTTGGTTTCTAAAAGCTTCCCAATCCTCTAACTTCCCACTCATTTTTGTTCTATTATATACCCCCTCTTTGGCTTTTACATTGGTTTTGACAGCTCTTGTTAGCTATGGCTGTGTCATCTTTCCTTTAGAACACCTCTTCCTTTTTGGGATGTATATATCCTGTGCCATCCAAATTGCTTTTAGAAATGCCAGCCATGGCTGCTCTCATCCCTGCCAGTGTTCTTTTCCAATCAATTCTGGCCAACTCCTTTCTCATGCCTCTGTAATTACCTTTACTCCACTGTAATACTGATACATCTGACTTTAGCTTCTCCGTCTCAAATTTCAGGGTGAATTCGATTATATTATGATCACTTGCCCCTAAGGATTTTCTTAGACCTAAGTTTTCTAACCAATTGCAATTCATTGCTCAACATCCAATCCAGAATAGCTGACTCCCTAGTGGGCTCAACCATGAACTTCTCTAAAAGGCCATCTCATAGACATTCTAGAAACTCCCCTCTTGGAATCCCGCACCAACCTGATCCTACCAATCTACCTTCATATTGACATTTCCTGTGACTATTGTAACCTTGCCCTTTTGGCATCAATTTTCGATCTCCCATTGTAATTTGTAGATCACATCTCTACTACTCTTTGAGGGTCTGTATATATAGTATTTCCCAGTAGGGTCTTTTCACCCTTGCAGTTTCTCAGCTCTATCCACAACAATTCAACACCTTCCAAGTTTATGTCACCTCTTTCTAATGATTTGATTTCACATTTTACCAACAGAGCAATGCCACGCCGTCTGTCTTTCTGCTTGGCCTTTCAATACAATGTGGATCCTTGGACATTACGCTCCCACCTATAATCTCCTTTCATCACGATTCAGTGATGCCTACAACATCATACATGTCAATCTGTAACCGTGCTACAAGTGCATCGACCTTATTCCATAGACTGTGTGCATTTAAATATAACACCTTTAGTTCTGTATTCACCCTTTTCAATTTTGTCCACCTTTTACATTTCAACTCATCCTGTTGACTGCAATTTTGCCCGATCATCAGCCTCTCCCAGAAAGGGTGACACACTGCCTCTGTTTGTAAACCAACTACTTCATCCTCAGTTCCCATCTCCCTGCCAAATTAGATTAAGCCTACCCAATCAACTCTAGCCAACCTGCCTGCAAGGATATTGGTCCCCTTTGGGTTCAGCTGTAACCTGTCCCTTTTGTCTAGGTCATACCTTGCCCCGAAGAGATCCCAATGATCCATAAATCTGAACCTCTGCCCCATGTACCAGTTCCTCAGCCACGCATTCACCTGCCAGATTATCCTATTCTTACCCTCACTGGCACATGGCACAGGCAGCAATCCAGAGATTACTACCCTGGAGGTCCTGTTCCTCAGCTTTCTACCTAGTTCCCTAAAATCTCTTTTCAGGACCTCCTCACCTTGTCTACCTATGTCATTGGTGCCAAGACATCTGGCTGCTCACCCTCACCCTTGAGAATGCCCTGGACCTAATCCAAGTCCTCCCTGATCCTATCACTGGTGAGGTAACACAGTGGTCCCCAACCACCGGGCTGCGGACCGGTACTGGGCCGCAAAGCATGTGCTACCGGGCCGCGAGGAAACGATATGAGTCAGCTGCACCTTTCCTCATTCCCTGTCACACACTGTTGAACTTGAACATAGGGTTGCCACTGTCCCGTATTTGCCAGGACATCCCGTATATTGGGCTAAATTGGTGTGTCCCATACGGGACTGCCCTTGTCCCATATTTCCCCCGCTAAGGTAGAGCGTTCCTATGAAACCTTTTGTGCCGAAATGGCGTGAGGCGAAGAAGCAATTACCACTAATTTATATGGAAAAAATTTTTGAGTGTTCCCAGACCTAAAAAATAACCTACCAAATAACACATAAAACCAAAAATAACACTAATGTATAGTAAAAGCAGGAATTATATGATAAATACACAGCCTATATAAAGTAGAAATAATGTATGTACAGTGTAGTCAGGAAGATTAAGCCAAACCGATTTGTGGGAAAAAAAAATCAGCACGTACACGCATGTGCACACAGGTGCCTGTGCAAGGCTTCATGGTCATGGTTGTCTTTCCTGGGGTAAACACAAGTGTCCCGGGATTCGACTGTTACTTTTGTCCCTTATTTGGGAGTGAGAAAGTTGGCAACCCTAACAGTAAAAGACATGTTGAGGTGAGTTTAACCCTACTTGAACACCCTCCCCCCCGGTCGGCCGATCCGCGAGAATATTGTCAATATTAAACAGGTCCGCGGTGCAAAAAAGGTTGGGGACCCCTGAGGTAACATACCATTTGGGTGTCTCTGTTCAACTTCTATCAAATAATTTAAATATTTCCAAATAACTCTGAAGTTTCAACTGACTTGTCTTCTCTCCCAACATCCTACAATTAAGAAAATCTCAAGTACCCCTGGATACTTCTTTCTGAGAAAGGCTTTCATTCTATCTAACCAAACAGGATTATTTTGTGATTAGGCAAATCACTGGGAGTCCTAAACAGTAGTCTATACCGATGTCATTTTCCCAAATTGGAAGAGTAGATTTTGTTGCAGCCACCAGCATGTTCCAAGCAGGCATTTAAAAAAAGTTGGTACAGGTTAAAGCAGATTTTCCTTAGAAATTCATAAACACAAGAGATTCTGCATATGCCAGAAATTCAAAGCAACACACACACTCGCATCTCTCCCCTTTCTCGATCTTTCTGCCTCCACCTCTGGAGACAAACTGTCTACCACTACTTTTCTAAACCTACCTATTCCATGGCTATCTTAACTTTCCCTTTTCATACCATGACTCCTGTGAAAATTTCTCCGTTCCTTCATCTGTTCCCAGGATGAGGCAATCCCTTCCAGGACATCAGAGATGTCCTCCTTCTTCAAAGAACAGAGTCCCGTCCCCCCCCACCATTGATGCTGCCCTCACACACATCTCCTCCATTTCCCAGACATCCACGCTCACCCCATCCTTCCGCTGTCTTAACATGATAGAGATCCACTTGTCCTCACCTATCTTTCCACAAGCCTTTGCACCCAACACATCATTCTCCATAACTTCTGCCATCTTCAACAGGTCCCTACCACCAAACACATACTTATCTCCCCCCACTCTCCGTTTTCCACTGGGATTACTCCCTCCATAATTCCCTTGTCTATTCATCCCTCCCCACTAATCTCCTTTCTGGCATGTATCCCTGCAAGTGACATGTCCATTCACCTCCTCCCTTAACCCATTCAGAGTCCCAAACAGTCCTTCCAGGTGAGACCACACTTCATCTATGAATCTGTTGGGGTGGTCTACTGCATCCGGTGCTCCCAATGCGACCTCCTCTACATTGCTGAGTCTCAACGTAAATTGGGGGACCAGTTTGTCGCGCACTTCTGCTCCATCCACCAATAAGTGGAATTTCCCAGTAACCAACCATTTTAATTCCTATCCCCACTCTTGTTCCACCATGACCTCCTCTTTTGCCACTATGAGGCCACTCTCAGGTTGGAGGGGCAACACCTCATGTCCTTTCTAGGTAGCCTCCAACCTGATGGCATGAACATCGATTTCTCCCTTTGGTAATTTTTTTCACCTCCCCCTTCTCTCTTCTTCTATTCCTCAGTCTGGCTTCTTATCTCTTATCCCCACTTGATTATCACCTCCCCTTGGAGTCCCTCCTCCTTCCCTTTCTCCCACCGTCCAACCTCCTCTCCTATCAGATTCCTTTTTCCCCCAGCCCTTTGCCTTTTCCAATTTTCACTTCAGCTTTTTACTTCATTCCCCTTCCCCTACTCACTTGCTTTCATCTGTCATCTTCCAGCTTGTCCTCTTTCTCCTCCCCCCACCTTCTCACTCTGGCATCTTCCCCCTTCCTCTTCAGTCCTGAGGAAGGCTCTTGACCCAAAATGTCAGCCGTTTATTCCTCTTCATTGATGCTGCCTGACCTGCTGAGCTCCTCCAGCATTTTGTATGTGTTTCTTCCTAAAGAATTACTGGGATTAAACCCAGACACAAATTGATAACCTACC
This sequence comes from Mobula hypostoma, assembly GCF_963921235.1. NCBI lineage: Eukaryota > Metazoa > Chordata > Chondrichthyes > Myliobatiformes > Myliobatidae > Mobula > Mobula hypostoma. The sequence goes on from NC_086110.1 coordinate 41,111,474, forward strand.
TATGTCATTTAAATAACTTCTACATTTAAAAGTACTCAAAATCACAGATCTTACCTTAGTAGCGGTATTGAACAGTCTCTTGAAAGGCAAAAAGAATGTACTTGGAAATCTGTGATTCTATGCTTGCCGTAGAATTGTAAAAGCTGGAACTCCTGTTTCCCAACTAAGTTATCAATGAGGAGTGTTCTGAAACGTTCTGCAGTGGTTCATTCTTGCTGACTTGGTTTTTCGAAGGTACTTTGCTGGTGCTAGATTACATATAAAGTAATGATTAATGAAAATGGTGTACTGTATTAACGTCATTAAGATTTGTTTTGTTAAGATAAAACTTAAGGGTTGAAGCACAAAACTTTCTTTAATGGCTGATAAGTTACTCGCTTGTAGTTTCACGGTGGATCTTTCATTTCGTTTGTTAATGCTGTTACAGTGTGAGGCTAATACTGAGTTGCAGTTAGACAAATATCAAGAGGGAAACTTGTATCTATATTCACTCCAGATTCTTTACAGTAGGAAAATGAGTTGAGAAAGAATAAACACAAGCGATTTGTCCATCTTGAGCAACACACATAAAATGCTGGCGGTGGTCAGCAAATCTGGCAGCATCAATGGATGGGGAACAAATGCTGACATTTTGGGCTGAAACCCTTCATCAAGACTGGAAAGGAAGGGGTCAGAAGCCACAATAAGAAGGGGCTTGGGGAAGGAGTACAAGATGGCAGATGATAGGTGAGATCAGATGATGAGGAAAGTGTCTGGGTGTGTGGGGGGGGGCGTTGAAGAAAGAAGCTGGGAGGGATAGGTGGAAGTGATAAACGGCTGCAGAAGAAGGGCTCTAATAGGAGAGGACAGCGGACCATGGAAGAAAGGAAAGGAGGAAGGGAACCAGAGGGAGAGGAGCTGGAGAGGAGAAAAGAGAAAGGGTCAAAGGGTAACCAGAATGGGGAATGGAAAAAGGTGGGGGGGGGGAGGAGAAATTACTGGAAGTAGAAATCAATGTCCATGCATCAGATTGAAGGTTTCAGATAAAATATGAGGTGTCCCTCCATCCTGAGTTTGGCCTCATCATGGCAGCAGAGGAGACCATGGACAGGCTTCTCAGAATGGGAATGGGAAACGGAATTGAATTGGGTTAACCCAAAGTAGATTGAGGGACTGCTTTGTCAAGCACCGCTCTGTCCACGCAAAAGGCAGGATCTCCCGGTGGTTGTGCATTTCAATCGACACAAAATGCAGGTAGATTTTGGCAAGTCAGGCAGCATCTATGGAGGGAAATGGACAGTCAGCATTGCAAGTTGAGACCTACCTTCAGGACTGGAAAGAGAGAGGGAAGATGGCCAGTAGAAAAGGGGGGAGGGAGGGTGTGGTGAGAGAGCTGGCAGGCGATGCACTGAAAAACCATAAATTTCTAAATGGAGGAAGTGTAAAGGTTCTGAATGCTCACCTTATCTTATTGCCGAAATAACTAAGCAAAGATTTGCAGCAGTGTACAAAATATACAAGCAATTCAAAGCAAACTTCTCAGTGAACTAAGTTTCTCAAGTATTTGAAAATGGTGAAAGAATTAACCACAATTAATACATTTTATATAATGTTCTCAAATCTCCATATCATTTTATTATGGGAGAAATCCTGATTTTATATTGCAAACAAATCTTTCCACTCAATCAGCTTAATCAGATAACAAGTGTAATTTGCTGACTTGGGGTAAAAACAAATATTGATAAGTTTATTGAACATTGCAAAAAATATTGTGTAATCATGTTTATTACTTTACAAATGTATAAACAACCCACTGCAGAGTTCCCAAATGAGTTTCTCAGTCAGTTTCAATACTCCCACTGTGATATCAGAGCTGGGAGATGGAGAAAATATAAAATTTAGCTAATTAGTTATGGGGTACTTATATATAAAGTGCAAGCTACAAAGGAATAGAACACAAGACATTGTCATGTGAATATACTATATATGTAAATTTACACCTCTTTTGTTGCAGGGGTGGGGGTGGTGACGTTGCTGTTCTCTCATTAGAAGTTGCAAAGAAGGAATCTGTATAATGTGACAAATGCACATTATTCACTGTAGTATCAGGCAGCTGGTTGCTATTTTGTGTATTGTTGTACACGCAGCTGAAGTTTGTTCCTTTATTAAAAATTGAAGATGAAAGATGCCAAATAGTTCAATTATTCAACTTCAGTGAGGAAGACAATCAGTCTCAAGACTTGCTCCTATGATCCAGTTATATTATCTGAAAAGACATTTGTTTTGGATTGAAAATAAGTTGTACCCACGTTGATCAAAGCAAGAGATAAACCTGAAGATACTGAAGCTGCCACATGTTTAACAAAGTCAATGACTGTCACAAAATAAACACTCAGTGGCCACTTTATTAGGTACGGCCGGTGTCTGATAAGGTTGTCTCCAAGCATATGCTTGTCACTTTCTCACGCTGCAGCTCACCCACATCCAAGCTTGACACGCTCTTTGTTCAGATACGCTCTTCTGCACACCACTGTTGTAATGTGTGGTTATTTTGAGTTACTGTTGCCTTCCTGTCAGCTGGAACCAGTGTGGTCATTCTCCCCTGACCTCTCTCATTAACAAGGAGTTTACACCCACACAACTGCAGCTCACTGGATGTTTTTATTTTGTCTGTTTTTCACACCGTTCTCTGTTAACTCTAGAGACGTGTGCGTGGAGGATCAGCAGTTTTTGAGATACTCATACCATCTGGCCTGGCACCAACAATCATTCCATGGTGAAAGGAGTTAGATTACATTTTCCCCCATTCTGAAGCTTGGTCTGGATAACAACTAAACCTCTTGATCATGTCTGCATGCTTTTATTCATTGAATTGTTGCCACGTGATTAGCTAATTAGATATTTACATTAACAAGCACGTGTACCTAATAACTGAGTATAAGTTAGTCAAGCCAACAGGCTGCACATTCTCTTCCTCAAGGAACTAATACACCTGAGGCCAGTACACAAAAGAAGCTGAATTGACTGAAGACACCAATCAGCAGTCGAAATGTTTAATGATCAGGTGTCCCTGTAAAGAGTATTCATACACCTGTCTTAGAGAGGAGAAGGAGGATGAATTTTTATGTATTGTATACAATGCCTTGAAAAAGTATTCAACCCCCAAACCTTTGTTAACATAAATGAGTAGTACAACTAGGGATTTTGATCCATTTAACTGAGAAATTTTATTTGTGAATCATATGTTCCTTTATTTACAGTAGAGCCCAATAAACATGTAAAATTGTAAAACATGAAAATCTAAAAATTCAAAAACTGAAATGTCAGCAGTTGAAAACTATTCATCCCCCTTTGCCCAGTACTTAGTTGAACTACCTCTCATAGATATTACAGCCAGTGGTATTTTTGGATAAATCTCTTAGCTTTGCACGACACAACAGAGCAAAATTTACCCGTTCCTCTCTGCAAAATTGCTCCAGCTGTGCCACGTTAGTTGGGGAGCAGCGGTGGACAGCAATTTTGAAGTCTTGCCAGAGATGTTCGATTGGGTTACAGTCAGGACTCTGACTGGGACAGTCAAGGACATCAATTTTCTTCAGTTGAACTGCTCTAAGGTTGCTCCAGCAGTGTACTTTGGATCATTATCCTACTGAAAGACAAACTTCCTCCCCAGTCCAAGGGACAGTGTTACCTGCCTGATGCACAACGTTAGATTTACATCAGACATACCACTTAGTGTTGAGGCCTATAAGTTCCACTTTAGTCTCATCCGATAGCACTACCTTATTCTGCACCTTTACAGTATCATCTACGTGACGCTTTGAAGAGTCTTGTTGGGCAAGGTTTTGCTTTCTTTTAGCCAGAGCTTCTTCCTTGCTATTTTTCCATAACTACCATTTTAGTCCAAGGCCTTAGAATGGAACCATGAACTTCATCTCCAGTTGCAGCCGCTGATTCTGTAGGACACTCAGAGTGACAGCTGGTGCCACAGCAGCCTTGCTTACCAGTGCCATTCTTTTCCAGCAGCTCAGTTTACAGGGGTGGCTTGACCTAGACAGTGTGGCTGTGGTTTCATATTTTTCCACTTTTCACGGTGGACTGTACTGAGCTCCGGGGTATGTTCAGTGCCTTTCAGATGATCTTATACCCTTTGACAGTTTTGCGCTTCTCTATTATCATTTCTCTGACTTGCCTTAAGTGCTCTTGGTTTGCTTCATTGAAAATCCACCAGACTGTTGGACCTTACAGAGAGAGAGGGTATTTATTTACTCAGGTGATCCTGCAAGTTTCTACATCGACAGATTTGGTGAGTTGGTCGGATAATATACAGTATTGCCCCTGAGGAAAGTTAGCAAAGTAATTACAAAGGAGATGAAAAGTTTTTTGCCTCACAATTTTGGTTTTTAAGATTTCGCAAATTGTTGACAGGTTTTGGTATTTTTCTTTTGATTTGACATGATGGAAAATGTTTTGTAGATTAGCTCAAAAAACCCTACTTCAATATATTTTACATTTAGAAAAGGAGACAGTAAAATGTGGAAGGAGTTGTGGGTGCTGAATACTTTTTCCAGGCACTGTATAAATACTAGACACTAGACACTAGAATACCACAGCACAGTACAGGCCCTTCGGCCCTCGATGTTGTGCCGACCCATATACAGTAAGATATCAAGTGAATGTATTGACACATGCTGTAAACAATAAAGTACAGTCTTGTTTGAAGTTTCTGGTGTTCTGTGCCTATTACTGGCAAGAGCTGGCTGGCTTTTCAGTATAGTCCCTGACTCACCCCAAAATACATTAACTATGCTAAGAGCTTGTAAAATGTGTGCTATAATTATCCTTGTAAAAGGGTAAGGAAGCTTGCGCAATGTATTAGCTTTGCTTTGCAACCCAAATTTCAATTAAACACTTTAAGAGGGGAGTGTTCCTTTTTAATCAATTTAAGCATCCATTATGAACTAAATTACTGTATTTTTTTCAATTCCCTATGAACATGGAGTGACATCATACAATATCTGACAGAATGGTAAGTCATATCTGTTCAACAAAATGAAGTACCACATTTGCAGCAAGAATGCTTTTGTGAAATTGGACTTAGGCATATTGTGTCCAGGTTTAAAGGCTAATACAGGTTGAGTACTCATCTGAAATGCTTGGGGCTGAAAATGTTTCAGGTTTTGGGTTTTTTCCCCAGATTTTGGAACATATCGTGAGATAGCTTGGGATCACCATCATTTCCGACTCTGAACTTACATTCTACCTGTCTTTGTCTTACACTTGCTTATCACACAAATGTACGGAGCAGTAAAAATAATTATATTTTTGTTATATTAATTGTATGTAAGGTGTGCAGGGGTGTCAAAAGCAGCACAGCGGCTTTGGGAGAATATCTAAAGCAGTTGTAGAACAATGAAAGACCATGGTAGCTTTCACAGTCTTATGTTCAAAGTTCAAAGTAAATCCAATAACAAGAACAGAATAAAGGGAAAGCCACATCCAAAAGGACAGGTAACATGTGTGCAGAAGACAGCAAACTACAAACATTTTTTTAAAAAGGAAATAATAACAAACACACAAATAAATAAATAAATATAACGGACATGAGATGAAGAATTCTTGAAAATGAGTCCACGGGTTGTGGGAACAGTTCAGTGATTGGACAAGTGCAGTTATTCCCTCTCGTATCTTTAATAACCCGAATAAGAACACCAGCAGGCGAGCATTTCAAATTGTGAAGGGCCTCACTAAACAGAGACAGTCACCATCCAGGACAAAGAACAATATCTCACAGCAGATGAAGACATTCTCAACAGATGGACTGAGTATTGTTCAGAGCTTTACAACTATCAGCCCCAGGAGACCCCAGCGTACTCTTACGCCAGGACTTGTCAAACGACAATGACTTTCCAATTGTGCAGGAAAAAGTAGAAGCAGCCGCAGGATCGCTGAAGAATGGGAAAGCTGCAGGAGTAGACAACATCCCGGCTGAGCTGATAAAACATGGAGGAAAGACAGTGATAGACGTCTTCACCAATATCCGCAACAAAATCTGGCAGACCAGGGAATGGCCAACACCCTGGACAAAATCACTCCTCGTCACTCTCCCCAAGAAAGGCAACTTACAGAGGTGCCAGAATTATAGAATCATAAGTCTGAGCAGCCATGCAAGCAAAGTGATGTTGAAAGTCATCTTGAAGAGACTGAAACCACAGGCAGAAGAAATAATCACTGAAGTGCAGGCTGGATTCAGAAGTGGAAGAAGTATTCAACCTCCGAGTACTGTGCTAGAAATGCAGGACGCCTTCCTCATGTTCATAGGCTTCACGAAGCCATTCGATAGGGTGTGGCATGATGCACTATGGGCCACAGTGAAGAGATACAGCATGGGTCATGTGGTGTCTTTGTCTTTTAGTACCTATCAACTAAATAAAAGCACGCATGCGGGAGAGGGCTTTAACTGGTGTATTCACATTGCAATGAGAGAGAGAGAGAGAGAGAGACTAATGCACATGTACAGCCAACAGAGAATGATGCGCATGATGCGTAGATAACAGATCAATACACACGAGCAGATGCAGATCAATGAGCATGCGTAGATAACAGTCCATAGGTAGTGCTAAGCGGAGTCATTGCTCTGAAAGAGTTAAAAATACACGTGGACTGAGATGTTAACTGTCCTGTGCTATCACCAGTGGGATCATCAGTTGATCTGCCACCTGTCTTCAGGAGTTTTGGCCCGCTCGAGGTGGTGGGTCAGCAGTGCTAAAGAACCACCTCCCACTGGTGAGCTTAAAAACTTGACATCTGCCTCTATCAGTCACTTCCATCCAACAGATAGTCTGCTCTTCAGATGTCTATGCAACTACTGAAGGGTTTGCAAGATATGTATACACTGTCTGACTATCTGCCCCTCTGGACACACTTGATCCACACCCATGCTGATCCTTTCTCTGCTGCCTCAGCTACAGCCCTGCTGGTTGACTTGATCTCCCTTCTAGTGAAGCCAAGGTCACGCAGCCACTTCTGGAGAGTGAACACAATAAACCCACGGCAGCCTAATTCGAATGGATAGCATGAGACCTTCCACCCTTTGTCTCTGCACTCTGATCTTAATTCTGCATACTTGGTTAACTTGCGCTCATGGGTTTCATCGATGTTGTCCTCCCAGGGGACTGTGAGTTCACCAATAACCACTTCTCTACTGGTGTCAGACCATACGATTATATCTGGATGCAATGTGGTGAAAGCTATTTGCTCTGAGAAACTGCCTTTCCCATCCAGGTTGGCCTTGACACACCAATCATTGGCTGAAGAAAGTATGCTTGATCGTGAGCCTGCGCTGTACACCCTTGACTTGGAGCCTTCTTTCACAAATGATATGCGATGTTCTGTGCAGCATGGGGCATGAGATAAGTTGTGCTGCAGTACTCTCTGCTCAACCACTTCTGTTACAACTTATAGAACGTTGTTATGTCTCCAAGTGTACATGCCACTGGAAAGATTGACTCTGCATGCACTCAAAATATGTTGAAGTGTTCCCTTCTCGCCACAAGCAGCACACCTGTCTGTCTTATCTTCATACCAGGTGCTGAGGTTGGCAGGTGTTGGGAGCAGATTGTACGCTGCTCTGCATAGAAAAGAAATGTGGAGCGGTTCCATCTGCCACAGAACATTCCAAGATAGATGTCGTTGTTCAACACTTTCCCACCAGGTCCAAGCCCCTTGTTTGGCCAGGCCAGCTGTTTTAGCTAATCTCTTCTCCTCTTCTACCTCTCGTATTTCTTGTGTTACAAGCTCACGGCGCTCCTTACCTGTAGAAGATGACCACCACTTGTGGGTTGTCCACCCAAGTCCCTGCAGCCTAGCTGGATAGCCCCAACCGTCTCCTTGTGCTTCAATCTAGACTCTGCCTCATCAACTGCTACGCGGGCTGACCACTTCCTGCCTGATCTCACATCCGGCTGGGTGTTCTTGATGACAGGGTCTTTTGAGTCTCGAAGCATCAAGAATGATCTTAACTTGGCTACCTTGACCTCTTCAACAAGGGATTGCACTGGGATGGTAAGCTTTGTCTGGCTACTGTGGATTGCAACATTAGTGAGGCTGCTCGGTACTCCAAGCCACTTCTTCACATACTTGTTGATCTTCCATTCCATTGCCTCAACATGGGACATTGCCACTTCATAGACAGTTAGTGGCCACATTATCCGTGGCATCAGTCCATACTGCAAGCACCGCAACTTCAACTTGCCAGGCAAGCCACACTTGTCAACAGACATCAGACCTCTGCTGATCTGTTCTCCTGTCTCTTGAACCCTCTTGGTGTCTTTCAGCTCCTCTGTGTACCATCGCCTGAGGCTCTTAACTGGTTGGTCCTGAATGGATGGAATCTCCTCTCCACAAAGGGTGAAATGAAAATCAACCAGCTTTCCTCTCCTAAGAACAAGGCTCCTTGACTTCTTGGTCTTGAACTTCTTTCTTCCCCAATCCATTAGCTCCTCAAGTCTAGATAGTACATTTTCTACTGCCTCTGTGCTGGGACCCAAAAAGGTAAGATCGTCCATGTACGCTCGTATTGGTGGTAACTCCCCTCCGCCATCAAGTGCGACACCTGGTCCTACTGATTCTGCAGCCCTCACAATACCTCCATGGCTAACACAAAAAGGATGAGTGAAATTGCACATCCCATTGGGATTCCAACATCCAAACTCTGCCATCTAGTTGTAAACTGCTGAGTGGAAAACCTCATCCGGAAATCATTGTAGTACTGAATAACAAAGTTCCTCACCTTAGCAAGAATCCATAGGAATTCCATCGCACTCAATCAGGACATGGGGAACAGAACCATACGCATTTGCCAGATCAAGCCAAACTACAGCCAGATTTCTTCTCAACCTTTTTGACTCCTGGATGGTATGCCATATCATACTAGAATATTCAAGGCAGCCTGGGGAGCCTGGTATTCCTGCCTTCTGCACAGATGTATTTACTAATCCATTTTCAATCACAAATGAAGATATTCTTTCTGCCAGAATGCCAAACATAATCTTCCCCTCTACATTCAGAAGTGAAATTGGTCGGAACTGATTCAATGTAGAAGAATTCTCTTCCTTCGGGATGTATACTCCTTCAGCCTCACTCCATGACAAAGGAACAACACCTTGTCTCCACACCACCTTTAACAATCTCCACAAGTATTTCCTCAGCTGTTCACACTTCTTGAACACCTTATACGGCACTCCATTAGGTCCTGGCCTGAGCCTGACCTTGCCTTTCTGATGATCTGTTCGACTTATGCCAATTTGGGTTCTGACAGATCGAACTTCACTCCTGGCTTGGTAGGCTTCACAAGCCCTGAAATGTCAAGCAAAGGAGCCTCCTGCTGTTCGTTAGAGTAAGTGCTTGTCAGGTGATCCTCAAGTTCTTGTTGAGAGATGTTAAGCTGCCCGCTCTTACTTTGTTCAAGCAGTTTCTTTGTGAACTCGTGAGGATTATCAAAGAATGACTTTCTTGCCTTCTCTCTCTTCTTTCTCTTTTTACATTGTGACTCTGCACGACGGAGTGATGCTAACTTTATTCGAAAATGCTCTCGGAGATCAGCAAGCCCTGGCTTGTCAACCTCACTTGCTACATTCCACCTCTGTCTCAACAATCTAAACTCGCTCCTCAAGCTACTAATCTCCTTCTGGCGCCTGCTTGGTTGCTGTGTGGGCTTTGCTTTCTTCAACTCAACCAAACCAAACCTGTACTTTCCAACATCGTAAATCATATCGCCCATCACTTCTAACTTTCTCTTTGATGTTCCCCTGAGAGTGTTCTCCAACATCATACTGATATCCTCATCAAATACATGCCAAGCCTTCTCATCTGCCATTGCTGGCCACTTGACCTTACTCTTCTTCTCTACCTCCTCACCATCGCTATCATGCGAAGGATCTACCTGGGTACTGTGGTCTGAAACCTGACCTGGGTTATCTCTCGTCTGACCTGGAGTATGATGATTCTCTCCAGAGCGAATCACTGTGGCTTGTCAGTCAGTGGTTGAAAAGACCACATCATCTGTGCTTGGTGAAGAAATCTCATCTTCGTCCACTGGGATGGAATAGCACCTCAACTTTGCTTGGTGGACTCGTAAACCTTTAATGCTGGAAAACGCTCTCCCACACCAACACACTGGACACTCAGAGCCTCTTATCCTAGCTCTTGATCGTAGTCGTTCCCTATAATTAACTGTATCCGTCCGATTGGGTCCATCATTCTCCCTCCCTCTTGGAGGACCCCGAGGGTATGTTTCTCCGTATAAACTAGAAGCTTCAAGAGGTGGATGCTCTTCTGAGCTGGTGCCCAGACTGCCAATCCTGACACCCCCGGTGCCAGTCTTTCCTGGCTGTCCGCTGTCTCTCCACGCTGTCACCGGACTATTCCCGGTTGCCAACCAGACTATTTCTGGTAGTCACTGGTGTCCAGAACAAAAGAGTTAAAAATACATTTGGACTAAGATGTTAACTGTCCTGTGCTATCACCAATGGGATCATCCGTTGATCTGCCACCTGTCTTCAGGAGTTTTGGCCCGCTCGAGGTGGTGGGTCAGCAGTGCTAAAGCACCACCTCCCACTGGTGAGCTTAAAAACTTGGCATCTGCTTCTATCAGTCACTTCCATCCAACAGATAGTCTGCTCTTCAGGTGTCTATGCAACTACTGAAGGGTTTGCAAGATATGTATACACTGTCTGACTATCTGCCCCTCTGGTCATACTTGGTCCACACCCATGCTGATCCTTTCTCTGCTGCCTCAGCTACAACCCTGCTGGTTGACTTGATCTCTCTTCTAGTGAAGCCAAGGTCACGCAGCCACTTCTGGAAAGTGAACACGATAAACCCACGGCAGCCTACTTCAAATGGATAGCATGAGACCTTCCACCCTCTGTCTCTGCACTCTGATCTTAATTCTGGTTAACTTGCGCTCATGGGCTTCATCGATGTTGTCTTCCCAGGGGACTGTGAGTTCACCAATAACCATTTCTCTACTGGTGTCAGACCATACGTTCTCAGATGCTGGTGTCACTTTGTTGTCGGTGATTGTCACAGAGAGGTAAATCTGGTGGCTGTAAAGTGTCCATCTTGTTGGATGCAGTCGACTCGTGTGTTCCTTGGCTGCGTATCCAGTATCTGGTCCACATGACGTCTCCAACATCCACTGTGTACATCAGTGGTCCAGTTCTTGTAGCTATCCTACCGGGTGTCCAGTTATCTTCTCAGTAATCAAAGTCCACTTGTCTTCTCAGTATGTTTCAAAAAGAACAGAGAAGGAGGCAAAAGAGGTGGGGGCATGGCATTGCTAATTAGGGATAGTGTCATGGCTGCAGAAAAAGACGCTACTGAGTCAGTGTGGGTGGAAGCCAGAAACAGGAAAGAAGCAATAACTCCTCTGGGTGTTTTTGTGGACCCCCAATAGTAACAGGGATACCGAGGAGCAGACAGGGAGGCAGATTCTGGAACAGTGCAATAATAATAGGGTTGTTGTGATGGGAGATTTTAACTTTCCTAATATTGATTAGCATCTCTTTAGTGCAAGGGGTTTACATGGGGTGGAATTTGTTAGGCGTGTTCAGGAATGTTTTCTGACACAATATGTAGATAAGCCAACTAGAGGAGAGATTGTACTTGCTCTCATATTGAGAAATGCACCTGGTCAGGTATCAGATCTCTCAGTGGGAGAGCATTTTGGAGGTAGTGACTACAACTCCTTTACCAGTCCTTTACCATAGCACTGGAGAGGGATAGCAGCAGACAATTTGGGAAAATATTTAATTGGGGTAGGGGGAAATTTGATGCTATTCGGCAGGAACTTGGGAGCATAAATTGGGAGCAGATGTCCTCAGGGAAATGCACAGCAGAAATGTGACAAATGTTCAGGGACCATTTGCATGGAGTTCTGCATAGGTATGTTCCATTGAGGCAGGGAAAGAATTGGTAGGGTTAAAGAACCATGGTGTACAAAGGATGTAGAAAATCTAGTTAAGAAGGAAAGAAAAGCTTACGAAAGGTTCAAGAAACTGGGTACTATTAGAGCTCTAGAAAATTACAAGGTTGCTAGAAAGGAGCTTAAGAATGGAATTAGGGGAGTCAGAAGAGGCCCTGAGAAGGCCTTAGTGAGCAGGATTAAGGAAAACCCCAAGGCATTCTACAACACACATCAAAGTTGCTGGTGAACGCAGCAGGCCAGGCAGCATCTCTAGGAAGAGGTACAGTCGACGTTTCAGGCCGAGACCCTTCGTCAGGACTAACGCATTCTACAAGTATGTTTAGAGCAAGAGGATAAGACATGAAAGGATAGGACCAATCAGGTGTGACAGTGGAAATGTGTGCATGGAGTTGGAGGAGGTAGTGGAGGTACTTTGCTTCAGTATTCACCAGGGAGAAAGAACTTCTTCGTAATTGTGGGGATAACTTACAGCGGACTGAAATGCTTGAGCATATAGACATTAAGAGAGAGGATGTCCTGGAGCTTTTGAAAAGCATTAAGTTAGAAAAATCACTGGGGCCAGATGGGAAATACCCCAGACTACTGTGGGAAGCAAAGGAGGAGATGGCTGAGCTTCTTGCGATGATCTTTGCATCATCAATAGGGACAGGAGAAGCACCGGAGGATTGGAAGGTTACAAAAGTTGTCCCCTTGTTTAAGAAAGGGAGTAGAGATAACCCAGTAAATTATAGACTGGTAAGTCTGACTTCAGTGGTGGGCAAGTTGTTGGAGAAGATCCTGAGAGGCAGGATTTATGAGCATTTGGAGAGACATAATCTGATTAGGGATAGTCAACATGGCTTTGTCAAGGGCAGGTCCTCTGATGCTGACTGTGCCGAGATGGTCTTCTGGGGCATCTGTCTTTATTAGTTCCAGGAAAATGTTGAAAAGCGTGCGTGAAAGGAGACCGCCTTGTCAGACTCCAGCTGATACATGGAACCACTCTCCAACTGTGACTTAAACAAGAACCGCACTGCTAGCTTTGGTGTAGAGCTGCCTGGTGGTTTGGATCAGCTTCTGGCTTGTAATACATGGATCTATTTATGACTTCTCTTAGTACAATGTATGGACTGTTGTCTACATATGCGTTTTGATCGGTGTTTACACATGCGGATTGATCATTGTCTACACGTGCGTATTGATCTGTTGTCTACACATGTGCATTGTTCTCTCTTTCACTGCAATGTGAATATACCGGTTAAAGCTGTCTCTCATGTGCGTGCTTTTATTTAATTGATATGTAGTTGCAAAGTTACAACAAACTGGCGATGAGTGTGAACTGAATGTCAGAGAATATTACCATCTGCACTGATAGTTACAGGATGAATCAGTGAGAGTTAAACACTGTCAGAAACAGTGAGGAGTCAATCACGACAAAATTCACAGTCAGTGGACAAGAACTAGAGACTGTCAATCAGTTCAGGTATCTTGGTGTCATCATCAGCCAAGAAGGAACAAAGCCTGAAGTCCTTGCAAGGACAACTCAAACAACAGCAGTGTTGGATAAACTAAAACCAATCTGGAGAGTCAATAACGTCACTCTCAGATCCAAGTTCAAACTCCTGCATGCACTTGTGCTCTCCATCTTCCTGTATGCATGTGAATCACAGACTTTGATAGCAGAACTCTAAAGGGAGATCCAGACAGTAGAAATGAGATGCTTCAGAAGGCTCCTCAGCATCTCCTATACAGACCACATCTTAAATAATGGAGTGAAGAACCATCACCCAGCACATGAGACACAATAAAGATCTACTGGCCACAGTAAAGAAGAGGAGACTGAGATCAAGTAGACTCTCAAAGATCATTCTTCAGGGAATGGTTTAGGGGAAAAGAAAAAGGGTCAGACAGAGGAAGAAATGGACAGACAACGTTGCAGAGTGGACCAGAGAGAGCTTTGCGACAACCCAGGCACTAGCCCACAACCGTGAGAGATGGCGGGAAATGGTGCAACGCTGGCTCATCTGTACAGCGGCCTTATGACCCAGGCGGATTGCAGGATCTGTAACCGTAACCGTATCCCCTCTGGTTTAAGAGGCTGATGGTTGAGGGGTAATAATTGTTCCTGAACCTGGTAATGTGAGTCCTGAGGCTCCTGTACCTTTTTCCTGATGGCAGCAGTGAGAAGAGCGCATAACCTGGATGGTTGGTGTCTCTGACAATGGAATCAGAATCAGGTCTAATATCTTTGGCATACGACGTGAAATTTGTTGACTTTGCAGCAATTAAATACATAATAATATAAAAAAACACAAATATAAAATAGTTAAGTTAAATGTTGTGCAAAAATGAAACAAAAAAGTAATGAGGTAGTGTTTATGAGTTCAATGTCCATTCAGAAATCACTTGGCAGAGGGGAAGAAGCAGTTCCTGAATCGCTGTGTGTGCCTTCACGCTTCTGTGCTTCCTTCCTGATGGTAGCAACGAGAGCAAGGCATAACCTGGGTGAGGTGGGTCTTAATGATGGACGCCACCTTTCTGAGGCACCGCTCCTTGAAGATGTCTTGAGTACTACAGAGGCTAGTGCCGATGATGGAGCTGACTAAACTTACAACTCTCTGCAGCTTACTTTGATCCTGAGCAGTACCATTAAGTGGCATATGTTCACACTGATGCTGATGAATCCACTCTTTCAATGCACATTCGAGATCTTCATTTTTCACTCTACGCAGCATCTTTCTACTTTTGATTAACTTCTGTTCATTATGTTCGTGTGGTCACTTCTCAGAAGTGTCTGTGATGTGCTTTGCTCTGCCTGGGAACCTTCTCAACACCTGGTGGAATTTTCCATTTGTGACATCATTTCAGTGCTCAAAAAAATTTCGGATTTCTGAGGTTTTTGGATTTTGCTGTTTCACATAAGAGGTACTCAAACTCTATATGTTTTATTCTCCTCTGCAGCGGCATTGCCTTATCTTAACACTGTATACTACTACTTGGAAGTAAATGTAAGCAGTAATGGTTAAATGGGCATTGGCAAGAGAATACACTGAAATCATTCTAGTACTTATATAAGGTTGTTATTTCTTTCCTTCTTCAGGAACAAAGTATCTGTAAGTATACACAGCCTTCAGGTGCCACTGATATTGGCTAACCTACTCCAGGAAAAAACAGACACAATGTTGAATGAACTTTGCAAGTCAGATTCAGATTCATTTATTTATCATATGTACATCAAAACATACAGTGAAATACGTCATTTATGTTAACAACCAACACAACCGAAGGATTGATCGGGACTACCACAAGTGTCACCACACATTCTGTGACAAGCAAATAGTACAAATTGACATTTGGGGTCAAGCCCTCCAGGGTGACCTTACGGATGCTGATTGACCCTGAATTCTTCTAGCATTCTCTTTTGTTCTGGGTTCCAGCATCTGCAGTCTCTTTAGGCTCCCTGTCACCAGCCTGCTTTGAGTATATCACAAGCCATGCAGAGAATAAACCACATATTTGAAAGATGTTGCACTAAACTGCACAATCACTGCATCCTGCTGTAGGTACAGTGAGATATTTTGTAGGAAATGTCACTGGCGTAGGTTAACATTGCCTTGAATATTCTGCAAACATATTGCTAAAGTGCTGCCAGACAGCCACATATTCATTGTCCATTATTTCAGCTGCACAAACAAGCAAGATAAGCTGCAGAGATAAGAGACAATGAACATACTGTGGAAATATCTCCAGCTGATACCCAAGGCCTTTATGCATATATTAGTGCTGGCTGTTGCCATAGTAACAAATTTAACTGGAAGAGACCTAGATATGACACTACCAGACTTAAAGGGGGAAGAATAGGTTTCCAGCTGGGATCTGCTCTGAAAGACAGTGAGGGGAAGTAGTAATCTACAAATATGCAGATGATACTGTTGTAGTGGTTGTATCTCAAATAACAATGAGTGAGAGTACAGGAAGAAGCTGACAACGAGATTTTCCTCAATGTCAGCAGAACAAAAGATCTGGTCATTGACTTCAGGAATTTGGGTGGGAGAGTGGTGCACGTGCTGCTGTGTACATTTATTTTATTTAGAGATACAGCGTACAATACATCAAAGGTGCTGACATCACCAATAGCCGGTCCTGGTCCAACCACATTGAAACCGTGCCCAAGAAAGCACACTGACACCTCTACTTCCTTGGAAGGTTGAAGAAATGTGCATGTCCCTTTGGATCCTCACTGATTTTTACCTGAGGCATCTATCCAGGCACGTCACAGCTTGCTATGGCAACTGCTCTGCCTGAGAGCAGAAGACACAACTTGGCACATCACAGAAACCAACACCATCCCCCCCCCCCACCCTCCGTAGACTCTGTCTACACTTCACGCTGCCTCAGTAAAGCAGCCAGCATTTTCAAAGGACCCACCCAGCCCAAACATTCCCTCTTCTCCCCCCATTGAGCAGAAGATACAAAACCTTGAAAGTATGTACCACTAGGCCCAAGGACATCTATCTTGTGTTATAAGACTATTAAGCTGTTCCCTGACTCATTCAGATGGGCTCTTGACCTGACGATCCACCTTGTAACCCTGCACCTTAGCATCTACCTACACTGCACTCTCTTTCTATCTGTAACACTTCATTCTGTTATTGTTGCACCCTGTACTACCTCAAACAACTGCGTAATGAATTGAGCTTTACAGATGGTACAAGTTTTTCACTGCCTACCAGTACATGTGATAATAATAAATTAATCAAGTGTTAGCTTCAGCATGGATTGATTTAAGAGTTATGGCTTGGTACATTGCATTGTCCCTTTCACAAGTTAGTATAAAAAGTAGTATTAGAAGGAGTGGACTCACTGAAGGATAGGTTGTGGGTTCTGGGACATCTCTACATTGCAAGTTGTGCTATTTGATCAATAAAGACTTTTCTCTTGCATAGTGAAGCACTGTGTCATAATTGGCTTTTCAATTTCCCACATCAAGGGGAAGCACAATACCTACACCAGCACTCAAAGTGCATAACCTAACGGACAGCTTGATGTACCTCAGAGTGTGCTGAGTTAATGGAGGTGTTGCCTTTGGAGGGGACATTTAAAGGCCTTCAATTCAAAACCTTTACATTTTGCAGATTTTTGGCCCTAAAATTCAAAAGATCAAAGAAAATTTATTATCAATGTACACATATGTCACCTTATACAACCCCGGGGTTCATTTTCTTGTGGGCATACTCAATAAACCCAATAATCATAATAGAGTTAATGAAAGACCACACCCAACAGGGTGGACAACCAGCATGCAAAAGACAACAAACTAACCAACTGTGCAAATGCAAAAGGAAAACAAAAAATAATAAACAAATAAGCAATAAATATCAAGAACAGGAGATGAAGAGCCCTTGAAAGTGAGTCCATAGGTTGTGGAAACAATTCAGTGATGGGGCAAGTAGAGTTGAGTTATCTCCTCCGATTCAAGAGTCTGATGGGTTAGGGGTAACAACCGTTCCTTAACCTGATGGTATGAGTCCTGAGGCTCCTGTACCTGCCTCCTGATGGCAGTAGCCAGAAGAGAGTATGGCCTGGGTGGTGGGGGTTCCTGATGATAGATGCTGCTTCCTCCGACAACGTTCCATGTAGATGTGCTCAACGGTGGGGAGGGTTTTACCCGTGATAAACTGGGCTGTATCCATTACTTTTTGTCAGGTTTTCCATTCAAGGAAATTGGTGTTCCCATACGATGCCGCCAGTTAACGCACTGTCCACTGCACATCTATAGCAGTTTGTCAGAATCTTAGATGTCATGTTTTAAATTACAACAGGCATTTGCTGTGGTGCTCATATGGAAGGTGGATTATCACAGTGCAGAAAATACATTCTGGATTGAATCATGGAATTATCTCTGCCAACAACTCTCCATTATGTAAGTAGTTGTGTGGAAATAAGGTCACCCAGAAGTAGCTAAGCATATATGTTCTCATCAGATAGCACTGTATTTTTGTAAAAAGTAATACTGGCTCTCAACTTCTTCAAACACAGATCATGAATAAATGAATAAATTTTAGCCTCCACTCTGAAAGAATACTAATCTGGGTAGTACCTGCAACGTATACAAGGAGTAAGATGCCTTTGGTGTTATATACATTTGTAAAACCTGTTCATTATCATGAATTTCTGCACAGAAGTGGTAGTAATTACAACATTGATGGGTTGGACATGCCAACAAGAGATAAAAAAAAAGATTAGCTTTGTACATCAAAACACCGAAACATACAATGAAATGCATCATTTTGCATCAACAAGCAAGACAGTACAAAGATTGTGCTGGGGGCAGCCTGCAAGTATCACCACACTTCCAGCGCCAGCATAACATGCTCACAACTTACTGACACTAACCGTACATCTCTGGAATGTGGGAAGAAACTGGAGCATCAGGAGGAAGCCTATGTGGTCACAGGGAGAACATACAAACTCCTGACAGCAGTAGGAATCAAGCCCAGTTGGAGATCTCACAAATACTTCCCCAGTCAACTCCTACCACATACTGGACTGCTCTTCATTGCACACTGTCTTTTGCAAGGATTCCGTCTGGTTCTCCCAGTTCCTTTGCCTCAATTGTATTTGTTCCAGTGATTAGATTTTCAGTACTGGTGCCTCTGAAATT
Source organism: Mobula hypostoma (assembly GCF_963921235.1). Lineage (NCBI taxonomy): Eukaryota > Metazoa > Chordata > Chondrichthyes > Myliobatiformes > Myliobatidae > Mobula > Mobula hypostoma. The sequence continues at coordinate 41,130,085 of NC_086110.1, forward strand.
TCTTCCTTTTTCCTGAACTACAACTTCTTATCTATCATTGTTAATAAGATCTGCAGACCAAATGTCATTCATTTCCTATGCCTCCAATCGCATCCCTTCTCCTCCTGGAGATAAATATATAAAAATTCCCCTAGTCATGACCTTCTACCCATCACCCTCCACATTAAACAAATTACTCTCTGCAATTTCTGCTACCATCAGAGATTCCACCATTGAATATGTTTTCTTTCTTCTCCCTTTTTATCATTCCCTTTGCAAATTCTTGTTTCCACTCTTCTTATCTAACAACCATCTCCCCCTGCCTTCATTACAACACTTTGTAACAGCAGGCAATGCAACATTTGCCCTTTCACCACCTCCCTTCCCACCATCCAGAGACCAGAATGGTTTTTCCAGGTGAAGCAGTGACCCTTACAATCTGGTGAACCTCATCAGAGAAACTACATGCAGACTGCTGAATGCTTTGTAGAGCACCTACTTTCAGTCTGCGATGTTGACCCTGTTTCCTGTTGCCTGCGACTTTAATTGTCCATCCAACACCAGCCCATCGGTCTGCACCATTACAATGAGGCTGAACGCAAGCTTGAACAGCATTTCACCTTCCACCTAGGCATGTTGCTGCTTTCTTGGCTTGATCAAAGTTACAAGGAAGTAGTCATCCCGAAGCTGCAGGAGGCAAGTGGCTAGGTGACTAGGTGACTGCTAGGAGAAACGGAAATACAGTAGGCAGTTAGAGCAGAGCACACCTGTGGTCATTCCCCTCAAAAATAAATATACTGCTTTGGATACTTTTGTAGAGTATGACCTCCCAGGAGAATGCCATGGCAACTGGGTTACTGGCACTGAGCATGGGTCCGTGGTGCAGAAGGGTAAGAGAGAGAAGAAGGGATTGGTAGTGATAAGGGACTCAATAGGAGGGGAACAGACAGGAGATTCTGTGGATGAGAATGGGACTCCCGGATGGTATGTTGCCTCCCAAGTGCCAGGGTCAGGGACATCTCAGATCGCGTCCACGACATTTTGGAGAGGGAGGGAGAACAGCCAGATGTCTTGGTACAAATTGGTACCAATGACACAGGAAGGAAAAGTAATGAGGTCCTGAAAAGAGAATTTAGAAAGCTGAGCAGGAGGACCTCCCAGGTAGTAATTTCTGGATTGCTACCTGTGCCATGTGCCAGTCAGGGTAGAAATGGTATGATTTGGCAGATAAATGCGTGGCTGAGAAGCTGGTGCAGGGAGCAGGGCTTCAGGTCCTTGGATCATTGGGATCTCTTCTGAGAGATGTATGACCTGTTCAAAAGTGACAGGTTGCACCTGAACCCGAGGGGGACCAATTTTCTCGTAGGCAGGTTTGTGTTGGGGAGGGTTTAAGCTAATCTGGCAGGAGGGCGGGATCCTGAGTGAAGGGACTCAGGATAGGATGGATGGTAAAAAAGTAAAGATAGTATGCAGTCAGACTGTCAGGGAGGGCAGGCAGGTGATGGGACTTAGTTGCAGCTAACAGGCTGAGTATCAAAACATTAGGGATGCAGAATCAAAGGATAGTAAGTACGGTACTCAATGTGTTGTATCTAAATGCGTGTAGTATAAGAAATAAGGTGGATGATCTTGTTGCACTATTACAGATTGCCAGGTATAATGTCATGGCCATCACTGAATCGTGGCTAAAGAATGGTTGTAGTTGGGAGCTGAATGGTTACATGTTACTTCAGAGCGATAGGAAGGTAGGCAGAGGGGGTTGTGTGGCTCTACGGGCAAAGAATGGCATCAAATCAGCAGAAAGATGTGACGTAGGATCGGAAGATGTTGAATCCTTGTGGCTTGGATTAAGAAACTGCAAGGATAAAAGGACGTTGATGGCAGTTTGGCAGTTACATACAGGCCTCTCAACAGTGGCTGGGAGGTGGACCACAGATTACAACAGGAAATAGAAAAGGCATGTCAAAAGGGCAATGTTATGGTAGTCATGGGAGATTTTAATATGCAGGTCAATTGGGAAAATCAGGTTGGTAATGGATCTCAAGAGATTGAGTTTGTTGAATGCCTAAGAGATGGCTTTTTAGAGCAGTTTATCATTGAGCCAACTAAGGGATCAGCTATATTGGATTGAGTGTTCTGTAATGAACCGGAGGCGATACGGGAGCTTAAGGTAAAAGAACCCTTGGGAACCAGTGATCGCAATATGATTGAGTTCAACTTGAAATTTAATAGGGAAAAACTAAAGTCTGATGCAGCAGTATTTTAGTGGAGTAAGGGAAATTACAGTGGTATGAGAAAGGAGTTGGCCAAAGTAAATTGGAAGGAGCTGCTGGCAGAAATGTCAGCAGAACAGCAATGGCCTGTGTTTCTGGGAAAAGTGAGGAAGATGCAGGGCATATGTATTCCAAAAATGAAGAAATACTCAAATGGTAAAATAATACAACCATGGCTGACAAGGAAAGTCAAAGCTATTTGTAAAACAAAAAGCAAAAATTAGTGAGAAGATAGAGGATAGGGAAGTTTTTAAAAACCTACAGAGAGCAACTAAAAAAAATCATTAGAAGGAAAAAGATGAAATATGAAAGCAAGCTAGCAAATAATATCAAAGAGGATAGTAAAATTTTTTTCAAGTATGATTAAAAATAAGAGAGAGATAAGAGTGGATATAGGTCTGCTAGAAAATGAGACAGGAGAAATAATAATGAGGGACAAGGAGATGGCTGACAAACTAAATGAGTATTTTGCATCAGTCCTTACCGTGGAAGACACTAGCGGTATGCCTCATGTTGTAGTGTGTGAAGGAAGAGAAGTGAGTGCAGTCACTATTACAAGAGAGAAAGTGCTCAAAAAGCTGAAAGACCTAAAGGTACATAAGTCACCCAGACCAGATGAACTGCACCCTAGGATTCTGAAACAGGTAGCGTTGAAGATTATAGTGGCATTAGAAATAATCATTCAAAAATCTTTGGACTCTGGCATGATGCCAGAGGACTGGAAAATTGAAAATGTCACTCCACTCTTTAAGAAAGGAGGAAGGCAACAGAAAGGAAATTATAGACCAGTAAGTCTGACCTCAGTGGTTGGGAAGATGTTAGAGTTAATTGTTAAGGATGGGGTGATGAAGTACTTGGTGACACAGGACAAAATAGTACAAAATCAGCATGGTTCCCTTCAGGGAAAATCCTGCCTGATGAACCTGTTGGAATTCTTTAAGGAGATTACAAGTAAAATAGATAAAGGGGAAGCAGTGGATGGTGTATATTTGGACTTTCAGAAGGCCTTTGACAAGGTGCCACACATGAGGCTGCTTACTAAGTTAAGCCCGTGATATTACAGGAAAGTTACTAATGTGGTTAGAGCACTGGCTGATTGGTAGGAAGAAGCAAGTGGGAATAAAAGGATCCTTTTCTGGTTGGCTGCCAGTGACTAGCGGTGTTCGCAGGGGTTAGTGTTGGGACCACTTCTTTTTATGCTGTATATAAATGCTGTAGATGATGGAATAGATGGATTTGTTGTCAAGTTTGCAGATAATACGAAGATTGGTGGAGGGGCAGGTAGTGTTGAAGAAACAGGTAGGATGAAAAAGGACTTAGACAGATTAGGAGATGGGCAAGAAGATAGGAAATGAAATATAATGTTGGAATTGCACTTTGATAGTAGAAATAAATGTGCGGACTATTTTCTAAACGGGAAGAAAATCCGAAAAGGGACTTGGGAGTCTTTGTGCAGAATACTCTAAAGGTTAACTTGCAGGTAGATTTGGTGGTGAGGAAGGCAAATGCCATGTTAGCATTCATTTCAAGAGGTCTAGAATACAAGAGCAAGGATGTGATGCTGAGGCTTTATAAGGCACTGGTGAGGCCTCACCTTGAATATTGTGAACAGCTTTGGGCCCCTCATCTTAGAAAAGATGTGCGAGCATTGGAGAGGGTCCAGAGGAGGTTCATAAGGATGATTCCAGGAATAAAGGGGTTATCACACGAGGAACGTTTGATGGCTCTGGGTCTGTACTCACAGGAATTTAGGAGGATGAGGGAGGGATCTCATTGAAACCTTTTAAACATTGAAAGGCCTAGACAGAGTAGATGTGGAAAGGATGCTTCCCATGATGGGAGAGTCTAGCACAAGAGGCCACAGCCTCAGGTTAGGGGAGTGCCCTTTCAAAAGAGAGATGCAGAGAAATTTCTTTAGCCAAAGGGTGGTGAATTTGTGGAATTTGTTGCCAGGCCGTTGTGTGTATTTAAGGCAGAGATTGATAGGTTCTTGATTGGACATGGCATCAAAGCTTATGGGGAGAAGGCTGGGAACTGTGCTTGAGGAGGAGAAAAAAAAGAGGATCAGCCATGATTGATTGGCAGAGCAGACTCGCTGGGCCAAATGACCTAATTCTGCTCCTATGTCTTATGGTCTTGTTGATTTCAACAACTTCAGGTAACTTGATTTCATTGTTTCATTTCGCATCTGTATTTGCTCAGCTTCTTTGTTCCCCCCCCCCCCAAATAAGGAATATCTAGATTATTCATTGTTTCACACTTCAATTAAATTCACCCTAGTCTCCTCTATCTCAAAGTAAGTAAAACAGTGGATTGCAGTTAATAGGGAAACACTGGGACCAGTCTATTTGGGCCAATTAAGCGGCTGCTCCTATTAGCCAAAGTTTCATGGAAACAGTTAAAAAGGTATAAAAAAAAAGACAAGCTACAATTTAAATGAGTAACAAATTATTTCTTTAAGTTAAATACAGAACATATTAGAACAGTATCAATACTACAGCCTAAACCAGTTAAGAGGAGCCAGCGGGCCTCATTCCACTGAAATAGGCACACCTGGCCATATCTGACATCTCCAAGCCTAACTGCTTGAAACCACAGTGAGCAAAACAATTCTAAAATTGCCTTGCTTATTTCACGCCATCTGTCAGTGACAAAAATCACTGCTTTTTGAACACAAAGACATGCAACTGACACTATTTAAAAACTGTTCACTCTAAGCTTGGAGTAATGTCTAACAGCCACAGAAGTTCACACGACTGACACTAGTTAGAAACTGTTTGGCAACAGTGCCTACCCCAATTAAGCTGCACCGTGTCCCAAATAAATGAAGGAAATCCTAGCTATTTTCTCAATTTTTGTTCTTTAAAAGAGTTGTAACAAATAAGTGGCTTCCTTGATTAATCGATGGACCAATTAACCAGAATCCACTATACTACCATCTTCCCTCAGAGATACAATTTTCTAGTCTTGGCAACATTAATGTACTTTGTATTATGTCCAGCATAATCATGCCTTTCCTGTAACATGGTGACCAGGACTGCACACAATACTCATACTGTGCCTTAACTTTTGCTATACAGTATACAGCTCTAGCCCAGCCTCCCTGTTCTAGTATGCTGTACCTTGAATATTTTTTAAGTCACTAAATGACCTGCTTGTAGTTTTCAACCATTTGCGAACAAAGCCCTTCTGTTCTTCCAAACCACACAGCTCCTTCTGAATTATAGTCTGTTCCTTTGAATTTCTGCAATCCTCAAATGCATTACCACATCCTTGGGTTAAATTCAAATTGACATTCCACTATAAACCCTCCTAGCTTTCTTCCTCACTGTCACTGACATGTCTCACTTGGTTCTTTACAAATGTAATTATTCCTAACCTATTTATTCACCATGCAATAACATTCCTTATAGCTACTTCCCCACAAGATGGTGGCAGCAAGACCCTGCCTTGTACTGCTGCAATTCTTCTGGTGAATGTACACCTAGAGTGCTCTAAGGTACAATTTTCCAGGATTTAGCTCCAATAAAGAAATAAAGATCTACTTCCAAGACATGATGTCATGTGACTGGGACGAACCCACACATGCCGGAGTTTCCAGCCCCGCTGTCTTTATCTTTCCTGGTGGTGAGCTTGCAGATTTAGAACTGCAATCAGAACAGCACAGGAGAGGAGCTGTGCCGGGCTGGTATTGCAGAAGCTGTGGCCCATAGTTGGTGGAATGACTGAATATTTAGGCTCTGACTGGGATGTTACCAAACTGGATGGTGCTGTGTTTCTTACTTGTGTCCCACATACACAGGCAAATATATTCCCTTCATTCTGATTTATGCTTTAGGCTCCGAGTACAATAATACCTAGGCTCTGACCTGCTCTTGTAAGCACAATAGTTATATGGCCAGACCAGTTAAGTGTCTGGACAGAGGTGACACCCAAAAAGTAGGTGGTAGATTTGAAAATGAGACTATGAATGAATGCGAACAGTAGGTGGATAAACTCTTTCTTAGTTCTGGTCAGTGCACAGCAATTGAGTGGTACTGATAGAACTTGCCACTTAATCAACCTGTGACACATCTAAATAATATCCAGTCATGCTGCGTGCGTTCAGTTGTTTCCCTAACCTTCAGATTCTACTGACTCTCAACTCTCCATGAACAACTCCTGGGAAGATCAACTGATCTACTGAAAATTTCACAAATTTTTATTTCCTGGCGTATATTCTCATATTACACATTCATTGTAAACTACCTGTGTAAACTGCACAAACTGTAAAATTCATCCTTCCCTTTTTTATATAAACAGTTGCAACTGGAATTGCGGAAACGGTGAACTTAAGCCCAAAAAAAAAGACACAATACTTGGTTTGGAGATATCAGCTGAATTAACCCTATGGATCTAATTCGAGTTTGTTGTCCATCTTGTTCTTTACATAGAAACATAGAAATCTACAGCACATTACAGGCCCTTCGGCCCACAATGTTGTGCTGACCCTGTAACCTACTCTAGAAACTGCCTAGAATTTCCCTACCATGGAGCCTTCTATTTTTCTTAGCTCCATGTACAAACATTTGTACCTATCTAAGAGGCTCTTAAAAGACCCTATTGTATCCACCTCTACCACCATTGCTGGCAGTGCATTCCATGCACCCACCACTCTGTGTGTGAAAAGCTTACTTCTGACATGCCCCTTGTAACTACTTCCAAGCACCTTAAAACTACGCTCCTTCAGGTTAGCCATTTCAGCCCTGGGAAAAAGCCTCTTATCCACACAATCAATGCCCCTCATCATCTTAAACACCTCTATCAAGTCACCTCTCATCCTCCATCGCTCCAAGGAGAAAAGGCCAAGTTCACTCAACCCATTCTCATAAGGCATTCTCTCCAATCCAGGTAACAGTCTGTAAATCTTCTCTGCACTCTCTCTATAGTATCCACATCATTCCTGTAGTGAGGTGACCAGAACTGAACACAGTACTCCAAGTGGGGTCTAACTAAGGTCTTATATAGCTGTAACATTACCTTGTGGCTCTTGGACTCAATCCCACAGTTGATAAAGGCCAAAACACCATACCCCTTCCTAACAACACTGTCCTTTGAGTGTCCTATGGACATGGACCCCAAGATCTCGCTGATCCTCTATGCTGCCAAGAGTCTTACCATTTATATTATACTCTCTCTTCAAACTGGACTCACCAAAATGGACCACTTCACACTTATCTGGGTTGAACTCCATCTACCACTTCTCATCCTAGTTCTGCACCCTATGGATGTCCTGCTATAACCTCTGATAACCCTCCAGACTATTCACAACACCCCCAACCTTTGTGTCATCAGCAAATTTACTAACCCATTCTTCTACTTCTTCATCCAGGTTATTTATAAAAATCACAAAGAGGAGGGGTCCCACAATAGATCCTTGGGGAACAGCAATGGTCACCAACCTCCATGCAGAATACGAACCATCTACAACCACCCTTTGGCTTCTCTAGGCAAGCTAATTCTGATCCACAAAGCAAAGTCTCCTTGGATCCATGGCTCAATACTTTCTGAATGAGCCTCACATGGGGAACCTTATCAAATGCCTTATTGAAATCCACATACACTGCTCTACCTTCATCAATGTGTTTTGTTACATCCTCAAGGAATTCAATCAGGTTCGTAAGGCATGACCTGCTCTTGGTAAAACCATACTGACTATCCCTAATCAGATTACGTCTCTCCAAATACTCATAAATCCTGCCTCTCAGGATCTTCTCCACAACTTGGCCACCACTGAAGTAAGACTCACTGGTCTATAATTTCCTAGGTTATCTCTACTCCCTTTCTTGAACAAGGGAACAACGTTTGCAACCTTCCAATCCCCTGGTACTTCTCCCATCCCTGTTGATGTTGCAAAGATCATCACCAGAGGCTTGGCAATCTCCTCCCTTGCCTCCCACAGTAGCCTGGGGTATATCTATCCCAGTCCCAGCAACTTATCTCACTTAATATCGTTCAAAAGCTCCGGCACATCCTCTTTCTTCATGTCTATGCACTCAAGCATTTTAGTCCACTGTAAGGCATCCACACAATTACCAAGGTCCTTTTCACTGTTGAATACTGAAGCAAAGTACTCATTAAGTATCTCCGCTAACTCCTCCGACTCCACGTGGATGTTTCAACTATCGCACCTGATTAGTCATATTTTCACATGGCTCGTCCTCTTGCTCTTCACATACTTGTAGAATGTCTTGGGGTTTTCCTTAATCCTGCTCACCAAGGCCTTCTAGCTCTCCTAATTTCATTCTTGAGCTCCTTCCAGGCACCCTGTTGCTGAGCGGGGTGGCTACTGGGGGACCCTGCACTGACTTCCTTCCCCTTTACACCTCTTGGTGTCACCCACATGCTCCCCAAATTCTGCACTCTGGGTGTAACCACCTGCTCAAAAATTGTATCTATCAACTGCTCTGCCTCCCAGGTGATCCTAAGTTCACCCAACTCCAGCTTCAGGTCCTTAAAGCAGTGTTTCATGAGCTGGAGTAGACTGTACTTCCCACAGATGTCACCATCAGCAAGACCATCAGGTTCCATGAATTTCCACATCCTTCAGGAGGAGCATTCCACTGCTATGTCTGCCATCCTGCCTGCACTGTACAATGGGCAACCAAGACCAAATCATCTAACCTGTTTTTTTGGCCTCAGCCTTTTCTTGTTGAAGCCTCGAGTCAAAGCCTGACGCTTCTACTCTCACCACTGACCTACTTCCAACAATGTCCGCCCCGCTTGCCTGTTCTGTGCTTTTATTTACTTTGCGCGCTCTGCTCCCGATGCTGATTGGACCTCTGCAATGTCCGAACACCCACGAAGCTCTCCTTTTATCCTCGCTTCGCTGACCTGTGAGTAACCTCTCCAAAGTGCTCTGCTCCCAATGTGGATTGGACCTCTGGAATGGACATCTTTATCTGAGAATTACATGCTCACGTTTAACTAGTACTGAAATCTTTTTCACTGTACTTGTGCTAAGCATGAAGTAAGAGCAATTAAAATATTATTTATTATTAAATTTGTAATAATTATTCTACTTAAATGAAAACTAGTTTCAGTTGATCTCAAAAAAATCAAATATACAGTGGATTCTGTTTAGTTGGTTCATTGGTTAATCAGAACAGCTACTTATTTGGGACAAATTTTAAAGAACAAATCTAATCAAGAAAATAGCCAGGATTCTCTTCATTTATTTGAGACACTGTACCACTTAAATGGGACAGGTGGCTGTTGCTGAACAATTTCTAACTAGTGCCAGTTGTGTGCACTGGTCATGGCTGTTAGACACTACATCCTACCTAGAGTGAATAGTTCAGAAATAGCATCAGTTGAATGTGTTTGTGCTTAAAAAGCAGTGAATTTTGTCACTGATAGTTGGTGAGAAACAAGAGCTAACGCAGTTCAGAACTGTTTTGCTCACTGTGGTTTCAAGCATTCAGGCTTGGAGATGCCAGAAACAGAATGTGTGAAAATGAAACAATTTCATGACTTCAACAAGTTAGAAACTAAGAAAAATTTTAAGGTATCAACAATCATCTTGAATATTGCAATGAAGTTGAAGATTTGGAGGATGCAATCATTGAAAGCATAGTATGAAGGCAGTCCATTACCTGTACTGATTTTGTTCATTGACAGTTAATCAAAAGAACACGACATTGTAAACTGGATGAACTCCTCGGTCGTTAACTATTAGGAACTAATATACAGTTTAAAGTATTGCAATAGTATTGGTAGTGTTCTAATCTGTTCTCTATTTCATTTAAATACATAATTTGTTACTCAGTTAAGTGGTAGTTTGTCTTTTTAGTACCTTTTTAACTATTTCCATGAAACTCTGGCTAATTGAGGCAGCTGCTTAATTGGGCCAAAATGTAATGGTCACAGTGCATCCCAATTTACTGTAACACACTGTATCGGCAAATTCTATGCAATTTATTTTCCTCAAGATCTTTGGGAGGATGGGTATATAACCTTAAAATCTAAATAATTAATAGTGATATCTTAAGATCAAATAATTAACTGAATCTCAATTTAGGAGTACTTCAAATTAATTTCCTTTGCATTGGCACCACCTCCAAGTTTCCCAAAAATATATTGCTGTTTCAATATCACTAGATCCAAATTTATTTTAGTTATTGAGATACAGGGCGGAATAGCTTAATCACAGAATATTTACAATGACCAATTAACCTACCAACCGGTATGTCTTTGGGCTGTGGGAGCAAACCCACACGATCATGGGAACAATGTACAAACTCCTTATAGACAGTGGTGGGAACTGAACCCAGGTCACTTGTACTGCAAAGCTCTCTGCCCAACCATACTATGGACTACAGCATTTAAAACTCTCATCAATATTTTCTCAAGGACAATTAAGAACAGGAAATAAGTAATGGCCTTTAAAACTAAATTTGTGATTTTTTTTGTGGTGAGAAGCTTACTTTATGAGGATTTGAAAAACATTTTATAAAATGGATCTAAAATGCATTCAGATTCTCAAAGGGATAGACAGACAGTATAGAGATATGCATAAACCAATTTTAAAAAAAGATGAACATATTCAATTGACAATATTATTTGTGCCATTCTTAATGTGTGTTAGAAAGCAATTTGTGTATTGGTAGAAAAAATAAAAATATATAAAATAAATAATTTCAGGGAACCCCAAACTGGTTCTTTTTAAGTTAGCTACTTTTGGAACATGAAATAGATTACACCGTGTGCAGCTTTTCCAAATAAAAACAACATAGAAACAGAATAGACTTCCTTCTGACATTTTACTCAGAAATGTTATACTTACAGAGAAATTACCAATCTGCACATTCAGATTTTATGCTTTTGAAATTCTAGCGTGCTTCCTAACACTCCTCCAGGCTGTTGGTCTGATTTTGTCTGTGGTTCTGACCTTGATAAGTCAGAACAATAACTTCAATAGGCATAAGTACATTATTGCAATAACTGTCTCTGTTGGTTGCTTCAGGTTTTTATCTGGTTGACCTGATTTCATTTATTCGTTTATTTAGCAATACAGCATGGTCAAGAGTGTATTGGTCAGTGTTGTCACCAGGTTCTGATATGACCCAAGTGCGGAGTGAGAGACACTGAAGGAGGTCGATATTTCACAGACTTTAATGCGTTCAGTGTTAAATGGAAACGAAAGCAATAAACACTAGGCCAAATAGGACTTGTGGAGTCACTAGCTTTGCAAGAATCACTTTCAACCCATTCTGCCCAACTCTCAAATGGTGAAAGAAGTCTACACCGTGGCTGAAAAGAACAACTAAGAATAAAATGAATACCGTTAGTCTTCAGAGTCAGTTGACCCGACTGTCCAATTTCTCAGACAAGGCGGAATGCAAGCAGGCAGCAAAACGTTGCTGTGTCCAAGTTTCGACAAATACTACAACGGAATGAATGCCATTAAATACTATCACAATGAAATAATTAGCTGACACATGTATATTCATGAGGGCAATTGCCATATCTGCTGTGGCGCCAAATCCGTGGTTGTGACAGTTGTAATTAGTCCCGTGATTAGACTAATTAGACTATGTTGCACAGTATCCCAATATAGTGCGACCCACTCTGCCCAACCACCACACCCCAAATTAAGCCAAACCTAATCACAAGACAACTTACAATGACCAAATGACCTACCCAGTACATCTTTGGACTGTGGGAGGTAACCGGAGGACCCGGAGAACACCCAGGCATTCCACAGGGAGGACGTACAGAGACTGCTCACAGAACAACGCCGACTGTACACCCTGAGCTGTAATAGCTTTGCGCTAATGGCTATGCTAACCATGGTGCCTTATCTCAGACTGGAGTCACAAGAGAAAAAGGACCTAGTGCTTGCAAAGCTTGTGGAGTCACTAGCTTTGCAAGAATCACTTTTGGTCTCAATACAAAATATTTTCCTAACGTCAGTATGTCTCTCAAAGGTTTTGTACATTAAAGATGTGGAAAAACAATTTGCATTAAATACTGTTAACGTTGCAAATATCATAAGAAATTTTGCGGAGAAATGAAGGAGAAAATAAGGTGAAGGAGAAAATAAGGTAAAGGTAAAAGTGTGGAAAATGTGCCATGGTGCAAGAACTGAAAGAGTATCAAAGGACTTTGAAACATGTTTTTAATATACAGGAGAAACAGCGGAGAGAGAATAGGAAATGAAAGCATAGAAATAGATTACAAAGATCAATTTTGTTCAACTATTATACCATTAGTGGCTTGTCAGATTTTACATATCATAGCAATTACTATAATCATTTAGTCTACAACACATCCAGAAAAGTTCAAATAAAATCAACAGCAAAGATATTTAGAAACCATCGATTCAAAAGCACCTGTACTTCTAAGGGGCTTCTCAATCTCTAGAATAAAGGGGAAGTGAAAAGGAAACTTAACCTACCATTTCTTCAACTGAAACTTTTCACCACTCTTCTAGTTACGCAGAATTAGAGTCATTGAAACTTTGATAAAAAATTAATTTACACTGATCAAAGCTTGATGTTATGGGATACTACATACACCTTAAAACATGGGAACCAATGTGCTTTTGTCCAAGTGGGAGTTCATTGGAGATGCTGTACAGTGCCTATAAAAAGTATTCACCCTCCCCTCCCTCCCCTTGGAAGTTTTCATGTTATATTGTTTTACAACATTGAATCACAGTGGATCTAATTTGGCTGATCAACAGAAAACTCTTTCATATTAAAGTGAAAGCAGATCTAAGTACAAAGTGATCTAAATTAATTACGAATAAAAAACAAAATGATTGTTACATAGGTATTCACCCCCTTCAAGTCACTATTTAGTGAATGCATCTTTGGCAGAAAATACAGCCTTGAGTGTGTGTGGATTGGTCTCTTTCAGCTTTGCACATCTGGACACCTCAATTTTTCCCCATTTTTCTTTACAAAACTGCTCAAGCTCTGTCAGATTGCACAGGGATTGTGAGTGAACAACCCTTTTCAAGTCCAGCCACAAATTCTCAATTGGATTGCGGTCTGGACCCTGACTTGGCCACTCCAGGATATTAACTTTGTTTTTAAACCATTCCTGTGTAGCTTTGGCTTTTTGCTTGAGGTTATTGTCTTGCTGGAAAACAAATCTTCTAAGTTGCAGTTCTCTTGCAGACTGCATCAGGTTTTCCTCCAGATTTCCCTGTATTTTGCTGCTTTCATTTTCCCCTGTACCTTCACAAGTCTTCCTGGGCCTGCTGCAATGAAGCATCCCACAGCATGATGCAGCCACCACCATGCTTCACGGAAGGGATGGTTTTTTTGATGATGTGTGGTGTTCGGCTTACACCAGACATAGCATTTAGTGTAATGGCCAAAAAGCTCAATTTTGGTTTCATCAGACCAGAGGACCTTCTTCCAACTGACTTCAGAGATTCCCACGTGCCTTCTGGCAAACTCTAGCCAACTCTAGCCAAGATTTAAAGTGACTTTTTTTTCAACAGTTACCTTCTCTTTGCGACTCTCCCATGAAGCTACAATGGGTGAAGCACCCAGGCAACAGTTGTATGCAAACACGAGGAAATCTGCAGATGCTGGAATTTCAAGCAACACACATAAACGTTGCTGGTGAACGCAGCAGGCCAGGCAGCATCTATAGGAAGAGGTACAGTCGACGTTTCGGGCCGAGACCCTTCGTCAGGACTAACTCCTGATGAAGGGTCTCGTTGTATGTTGTATGTGCAGTCTTTCCCACCTCAGCCACTGAAGCTTGTAACTCCTCCAGAGTTGTCATAGGTTTCTCGGTGGCTTCCCTCACTAGTCCCCTTCTTGCACGGTCATTCAGTTTTTGAGAATGGCCTGCTCTGGGCAGATTTACAGCTGTGTCATATTCTTTCCATTTCTTGATGATTGACTTAACTGTACTCTAATGGATATTCAGTGACTTGTAAATTTTCTTGTATTCATCTCCTGACTTGTGCTTTTCAATAACATTTTCACGGAGTTGCTTGGAGTGTTCTTTTGTCTTCATGGTGTAATTTTTGCCAGGATATTGATTCACCAGCAGTTGGACATTCCAGATACAGGTGTATTTTTACTACAATCAATTAAAATACTTTGACTGCTCATGGTAATCTCTAGTTAACTAATTATGTGACTTCTAAAGCCAATTGACTGCACCAGTGATGATTTGGTGTGCCATATGAAGCGGGGGGGGAGGGGGGGCAGGAAGAGTGCATACCGATGCAATAAATTATTTTGTGTTTTATATTTGTAATTAATTTAGATCATTTTGTAGAGATGTTTCCACTTTGACACAAACGAGATTTTCTGTTGATCAATGTCAGAAAAAGTCAAATTAAATCCACAGTGATTCAATGTTGTAAAGCAATAAAGCATGAAAATTTCTAAGGGAGGGTGAATACTTTTTATAGGCACTGTATATCCATCCATTTTGAAGAAACTGGAATACTTGGTTACCATGAGCTTTCAAAATGAGAAATACACCAAAACATTTCTATCCCAATGTGACCAAAGTACACTGCATTGCCCAATGCCAAGTAGCACAATTTCCCCAATTTAACTGGACTTCAGCAAGGCCTTTGACTTGCTCCTTTGAGGTAGGCTGGCCTGCAAGGTTAAAACACAATTAGAAGATGGCACAAAATGAGCTTAGTGATAGTGCAAGTTTGTAATTCAGATTTAAGGCCACAGGGATGGTGTTGGGTTCCCTACTGTTTATCGTAACATATAATGATTCGGATTAGAATGTGGGTGATCATAATTAACAATTTTTGCAGATGACACCAAAATATTTAACAAGTGCCCATTTCCCACGATAGTGGTGCCTAAACCCAAGAGCATAGGTTTAAGGTGAGAGGGAAGAGGTATAAAGGTAAATGTTTCAAACTAAATGTAATTAGTCCTGACGAAGGGTCTCGGCCTGAAACGTCGACTGCGCCTCTTCCTATAGATGCTGCTTGGCCTGCTGCGTTCACCAGCAACTTTGATGTGTGTTGCTTAAATGTAATTAGTGTCTGGATGTAGGAGCAATAACAATATTTAAGAGGCATTTTGACAGATAATTGAATATCAAGTATGAAGGGATATAGAATTAATACAGGCAAGTAAGCAAGATTGCTAGCATTGATATAGGGCATCTTCAATGCCGAACAACTCTATGACTCCATATTTAAACCTCGTTATGCCTTTAAGCTTTACTGCTTTGGAAACATAGTGAAATAAAAATCAGTGATCAAGGGAAACCAACTCTTGGTTTTAAGTACAATATGAAAAGGGCTTCACATTAAATTTTTGAGATCGCCTAAATTCTAACATATTTTCCCAATCCGAACAACTGCTGGTTTAAAAAGAATTTGTAATATTTCAATTCTTGATTATTGATTTACATTTTTTTTACCTGGTCAGATAGCAAGCTCCCTAAAAAGTATTGTTAATTGAAGAAAGTCAAACTGTCTAAAAAAAATTCAGACAACTGAACTCAAACCAAAAATGCAGAAATTGAGTAAGTTGGTGAGGATGTAACTTCAGAATTTTGCAAGATCCCTAGTTTATTCAGTTATACAAAGGTATTTCATCTAATGGCATACTCTAAAGATGCTGCAAGATGATTATTCATTTGAAATCAATTTATATACAAATCAAAATCAATAAGCACAAGATAAAAAAAATGGAACTAGAAACACCTGTCACAAAAATACCCAGAAATGATGTAAATGCATGGGGTTATAGAAATAATACAATATATATTAAACTTATCAGAACATTGAGCACAGATTTCAAAACTGCTTTGTAAACTTGAGGAGTATTTTTTTAACCAGAAAATAATGCTTGATAGTTTCCTTTTCTTTTGGGTTTTCATTACAAATATGCCATTAGTTTGATGGTCCATTTAAACAAAATATTAGTATTTTAGCAAATTCCATGTCGATTGTTAATAATTTACCCAAAAGTAACAAATATCAACATATTCTTTTTATTGTGAACTCGTGCATATATAAATACACATTTTCCTTTTGGATTAGTACTGAAAGGCATTAGACATGTTAAAAATTTTGCATTTCACTGACAGTTCCATCAGACTCATGTCACTAGCCTGCAGAAAATAATATTGCTTCATACAATGTAAAATACTCCCACTTTATAATATAACAAGCCCAATGGTATAAATTCCTGTTCCACTGTTATTCCCCAAAAGAAGCCTAAATATCAGAATAATCTCTATTACATCACTTAAATGAATATAACTTAAATCAATATACAAATAGTTTGAACAAGATTCATCAAACTAACATACAATTACCATGTATTACATGGTAATATCTAGATTGTATATTTTAATATGGTTCTGCAACTAGAAGATAAGAATGCAAATTTGGTTCATTCAAATGTCTGATGGGAAACGGGCATTGAATAAACTAAATGAATATTTGGATCACTAATCCTAGAGGTGCTAATACATATTGAATAATGGATACTGTTACAATGCAAATAGTTTAAATATAAACTTTAAAAGACAAGTATAAAAACACCTTTATATGAATCAATCAGTAAAACAGCTCATGATTCATAAAATATTTTTATTAAAGTTGATAAGAAGAAATGATAATTATGGAAGTGTTGATGATAATCACATTAAGAATAGAAATCATGCTCATTTTTGTCACTTTCATCAGAAGAGGTAACTCGTTGATGATCAGAATCAGAGTCAAACATCGGACTCTTTATATTTTCTTCCCTGGGCTTTTGCTTTTTTTGTTGCGTGACTGCACAATCTCCACTTTCAGGCAAATGAGCAGACAGTTTTTTGTTATTGTTCGGCTGCAAGTTGTCCTCATGTGCCATTCTATCTTCCACCCTTCTGGCAGAGGAGACTATTACATCACAGTAGCTGGATGCTCCTAAGTCTGACTGTCTGCCTAAATACCTGCAAGGGATTTCCTCTATATCAAGTTGATCAAAGTTGACTGTATCCCAGAGATTAGTACTTCGTAAAGTGCTACATAAAAGATCTTTCATCCGTTGATTCTCTCTCATAGTTGATTCCCAGACTGTCTCAAGCTCAGATTCTACTTGCCTAAATGAAAGAACAAAATAAATCTTTTAGCATTATTGAACACTTATCTGTGAGCTTGGGTTGAGGTTATTTATTGATTCATTAAGCACGGGATTTACATATCCCTCGGTTAAAGAATATGTCAGACTGCTTTTATGCAACAGGTTTAGTTGCCTACTCAGAAACAAATAAGAAATTAAGGCAAACAAATGCTACAAAATAACCTTTGAAAATTATTTCAGTAAGTCTATGTAGAAGTATGCTCCTCTGTCTTTGAATGTAAAAAGGGAATATTGCATGTCTTGTCTGCTGCATATTATCAGATTATTTTAATAACACATTTAAAATAAAATAAAAAGCCAGTCTAAAGAAACCATAAACAAAAATTATTCACTGACAAAGACCATTGCTATGAAAATTATTCACATATTCCGACAAAGGCAACACATTCTGCAATTTGATGGTATTTTCTGTCAGATGTTTTCTGCAATTATTTTACTATGTTTAATTTTATATATTTAAAAAGAGAAAGATATATAATTATGAATAAATTAGTGGCATCTAAAATGCTACAATAGTTATTGAGCACCAAAGAGATAAAATTTTGAATTGCTCCTGAGATTTTTTTTAAATATTAAAGTTAAATAATGAAATCAATCCTTGGGGTGCTTTTGTTTTAAAGTTTGGAAAAAAATGCTTATCAAATAACTTTTTCAGGACCACCTTGACAAATGAAATCCTAATGCCAGTTGTTGGTAGGCTAGTACCTGACAGTATTGCACAATAAAAATATTACCAGCCCACCAAAATTCACCATTTTGACTACACTTGGAGAAAATAATTGCTACCACACGTGAACCATAAATATCCATGGAAAATGATATTATAGCTAGAACAAATTTTGAAGCATTAGAGATACCAAGAGAGGAACAAGCAGACCTAAGCATACAGGAGAGCAATGAGTGAAAATCATTCAACGTTCCAGGTCAAAATTCTGCATTTGGACTAAAATGATGCTCAACCTGTTGATTTCCTCCAGCAGATTTTTGCACATAAGAAAATTAGATTATTTTTTTGCCACAATCCTAATATATTCAATTGGCGATTATAATTAAAGCTATCTTGTGACTCTAGCAGAGGCAGAAACTTGAAAAGAGAAACAGAAACAACTAATTCCAAGCAAAGTGCCACAAATTTGACAGTCAGTTATTTCATTAAAATCTCTGGAGAAGACAGCGATATTGGAGATGGAAAATTGTTTACACGGATAAAAATGCCAAAGGCTCTTTTTTTTCCCCAACCGAGGAGAAGGATGAAGTTTCATGGACAGGGCTACCATACCCAAGACAAAGTAGCTAACAAATCACATTAGGGTCTGGAAGAGAAGCTGAATGGTCAGTGAATACGGGAATTGTGTTGAGGGAGGACAAGATAGATATCATTGAACAAGATGAGCTTGTAACATGAGGAGGTGAGGGGAATAGAAGAGCCCTGAAGTTATAGACAAGTTTGGGAAAAGAAGCTGCAAAGAGATTAAGGATAGAAAACCCATGGTGCTAAGCTTGGCAATGAGTGGCTAAACCTTTTGTCTGTCATGCCCCTTCAAGTTAAGGCAAGAGAAACAAGATGTGTATATGAGGATATTGGTTTTGAAGAGACCAGGTGACCAAAGATTGACAAGGGTAAGGTTGAGCATATGAGTTGTTGCATTCAATACTGTCACCTCCTCAGAACTTTTCAATGAGCTTCAAGACTTTGGCCTCAATACCTCCTAGTGCAATTGGATCCTCGAATTCCTCACTTGGAGACCCCAGCCAGTTTGGATTGGAAATGCCATCTCCTCCATGATCTCCATCAGCACAAAGGCACCACAAGGCTATCTGCTTCGCTCCTGCTCTACTCACTTTACACTTATGATGTGTGGCTAAGCACAGTCCCAATGTCATATTTAAGTTTGCTGATGACGCCACTGTCGTAGGCTGAATCAAAGGTGGTTACAAATCAGCATATAGGAGGGAGATTGAAAATCTGGCTGAGTGGTGCCACAACAACCACCTCTTACTCAATGTCAGCAAGACCAAGGAGCTGACTATTGACTTCAGGAGGAGATAACCAGAGGTCCATGAGCTAGAACTCACTGGGAGATCAGAAGTGGAGCAGGTCAGCAACTCTAAATTCCTCATTTCAGAGGACTTATTCTGGGTTTAGCATGCAAGTACAATTAAGAAGAAAGCACAGCAGTGTCTCTACTTTCTTAGACATTTGCAAAGATTCAGCATGACAACTAAAACTTTGACAAACTTCTATAGATGTCTGCTGCATCACTGCGTGGTATGGAGACACAAATATCCTTGAACGGAAAAGCCTACAAAAAGTAGTGGATCCTATCCAGTCCATCAAGGGTCCCTCTCCACCACTGAGCACATCTACACGGAACACTATTGCAGGAAAGCAGCATTCATCAACAGGGACTCTCACCATCCAGGTCATGCTTTCTTCTCCCTGCTTCTATCAGGAGGTTGGTACAGGAACCTCAGGACTCACACCACCAAGTTAAGGAACAGTTTAAACCAGAGGGGATAACTTCACTCAACTTCACTTGCTCCATCACTGAACTGTTCCCACAAACTATGGACTCACTTTCAAGGATCCTTCATCTCACATTCTCAATATTGCCTGTTGGCATGGTCTTCTATTACAGTTATTGGATTTATTGAGTATGCCCGCAAGAAAATGAATCTCTGGGTTGTATATAGTGACAAATATGGACTTTGATAATAAATTTGCTTTGAACTTTGAAGTTAGGTTGTGTATTTCCCTAATGTACTTTGAAAGAGTAAATAAGGAGAAACTGTTTTCACTTGTAGGTGACTTGGGCAATTCCCAAAAGAACCGGAGAAGATTCTTTGCATCATGAGTCATGTTGACCTTGATGCATAGCTTGAAAAGACAGAGGAAGCGGATTCAATAATGATTATTGATACAGAATTAGATAGATATTTAGAAAAGAAAAAAAAAGAGAAAGCAGGAGATGATTCTGCTACTAACTTCATAGCTTTATTTTAAAGGAGCTGTTGCAAATACAATGAGCCAAAGAACATCCCAGTATGCAAAATTCTATTATTCATCTGGTCTCTCAAACTCAGGGAATTATTGTCATCACTACTTAGCAGCTGAAAATTCTATATTCAAACTACATTTTACTATTTAAATACAGAGCAAAAATATAATGCAGTGTACTGTTCCAAGCACCTATATGCATACTCCACCCTGTGCATTTCTAAATACAGCATTATTGTTTAATATTTATATGTCAATTTTCTAAAATCCATGTTGCTATGTTTATACAGATTAATATGACCTAAATGAAGATTAAAATAGTCAATCTCTCTCAGCAGAGTGTTGAATGTAAGAAATAATATAGCTAATATTCATTGTGCGTGATATTATCTATTCATTTAATCCTTGCAAACTGTTTTGAAGGCAGTGGCTGTTGCTTTAACTACTATATGGTTCAGTAACTACAGCAACCTAGCATCTTGGATTCAGTTCTGGAAATATTTTAATCTATTATCTCAGAAAATCTATGATCAGCTGTAAATAAAAATGGTGAATAGATCTATGTCAACCCCTCTCTCCCACCCTGTGAACATGATGGGATTTTACTGCACAGCTGTCAATAGGATGCAGATCGCTGCTGACAAGTATCACTTGAAATAAGATTGCATTCTTCTCAAAATCATAACCTCTGTTACGCAAGGACAATTTCAGCTTTTGGTCTCAGATTTCCCTTCTGCATCCAAGCAACTGTCCAGATTAATTGTATTAATGATGTTTGGTATTTGACTCTGCCCTCCACACCCTAACAAGCAAGGCAGATTTAACTGAATATCTTCATTGCATACTGCTTCAATCAACAATGCAGACCTCACAACTTTAACAAAACCAATACTTTAACTGAAGCAAGAGATTCTGAAATGAAAGGAAAATTCAACATTTTATCCAGAAGTATAAAACTGGAGCTTGTTTGCTGAATGTTTTTTTACTCCTACGTGACAATCAGATTTCCAACGATCAATTTATTTGGCAACAACAGGAAGGAAAAAGAAACCAGCAGCAATAAATCTTTAAATAGGATCAGCAGTGGTTTCTGACATCAAGATAAAGGAACATTACATTCAGAATAATAGAGTTTTGACTTCTGCCATTTGTTCCTGCACATTTACAACAAATTTTATGTGCATTAGCTAAACAAACCAACAAAGCAACAGATGGAAATAATACAATGAAGGAACCTGGAGGCACATATTTTCCCATTTATCGATACGTTATATTTGGCTTGCTATACCAATGACAGCTTTACCTTTTCTGTTCAAGCAGTCCATCAAGGTTTTCCTGCTTGTCCTTCACTAGCTGCTGAAGATGTCGTATTTCCCGCTGGTACTGAGCAGATCTTCTGGCAAAATCCTCTTCCTGTTCCTTCATACGGTTGTTGATGTCTCCTAGCTTCACTGCAGCTTTTGTTTTATATACCTTTATGAAATAATTGAATGGCACTGTCATTGTAGTTACTCTGCTGTGCAAAAGATGTTTACCGGTATCGCAATAAACTGCTGGGTTGTGGATTACCCGAGGAAAAACATTCTTCTAGTCTGAACAGGCAAGGCATAATAAGGTATTTTTTTTTAACTATTTGCATACGTTTTATTTTATATAAGATATTCACTTGGGAATATGTGACCAACAAGCAAAGTTTTCACAGTGGAACTAAATCTAAAATTTTCCTTTAAGTGTATTTTCTTTTGACGTTTACAGATTTAAATACTTTTATTTAAAATGAACATATATACAGGAACATTTCAGGTCTAAATAATGCTAGTAATGATTTTTCTACATTGGTTCCTAAGAATCTTATTTTTAAATTATTCTTGATTTACTCTTTTCTTTTTAATTAAGCACTGAAATGCTTGTCTTTTAGGCAAATTAAAAATCACTGATGAAGATTGAAAGAACTACTGGGACCCTAGATTTAAAATGAAAATATGAATTTCATTATTAAGATGCAATTAGGTTATTATAGAATTGGTATTTCTACTGCATAGAAAATATGAATTTCAGAATATTATTTAATACTTTTATAAAAAATTTACTACTTACCCATACCATATCCTTACAACAACTGTGTCAGATCACAGCAACCATTTGAAATCTTTCATTAAGACTACTTTCAAAGATATGGGCCCAATCCTACATAATTTGCATCTGGAGAGCTCCAGCCATCAAGCATCATCACAAACTATAAACAACTATAAATGCACTCTGGCTGCAATATATCAAGAATAATTTTTTCCAGAAGTTTCCCTCTTTTTTCTGCACTTGACCCCAATACTTATTAGTATCATGCTTGTTATCCTAATAATCAGATTTTTAATTTTGTTGATTCATTATATTTGTTGATTGCTAAATTTGTTGATTCATTATATTTGTTGATTGCTTTTAGAATCTTCAATTACTAACTCATCATATTCTCTTCTAATATAAGTAAATTCAACTGTAGTAGGAGCTGTTTACACTCTGGCGGCAGATAGTTGATACTTTGCTGCACTTGATAAACATCCTGTTAAAAGAAGATCTACAATATATACAGTAGATTAGACAGAGATAGAACAATGTCTCAGGTAGCCTCAGACAACATTTGCAAATTTTGATCCTGTCAAAATTTTGATCCTCCTCACTTTATTGACTTCTAAAACAGAATGCACAGACGGTTTCAAAAATACATTAAACACATCAGTATCCTTTTCCTGTGTTGCATCAATTTGAGTAACATTACTAAATTAACAATTCCACAAATTTATTTTTCCCATCATCATTTAACAGTTGCCAGTGCTAAGATTCATGCCATTTCTCAGCCAACAGCCTATTCTGATCCTTCAGCAAGAAAATAGTCCATGCTTAACTGTTGCAAGCCAATTTGCCATCTCCAATAATAAAATCTCCAATTCTAAATCATTACCATGCAACACACATATGAGCATTCCCAAAATATTGATCTTTGCGGTTGCTAGCTATTAACATCCTGATGAAGCACAATGCAAACAACAGTTTGTGCTTTTTATAAATCAGCCACTACCCTATGCTTTTCAGCCTTGAGGACCAACTTCATATATTGCATTACATTAATTTTCATAAGTTTTAAGAGAGACAAAAGTGAAAGAAATTAATTGGGGGAGATAAGATGGAGTCATTTGCAATCAGAGACAGAATGAATTCTTCCACTCATATGATTTGTAAATAGAAAAGACATCATTAATCAAGTGCTTACAGCTTTGTGGCTGAGAATCTTATCAACTGTTCATAAATCAGTGGGTCTATTTTGCCCAATAAATCTCTAATTAAAGTTGGAAAAGTGAAATATGCAATAAGCTAATTGAAGCAAAGACATTCATGTTCATCTCAGAGCCAAATTTAATGTGCAATTGAAGTTCAAAGTAAATTTATTATTGAAGTACATATATTAACAAACACAAAAAGAGAAATAATGTATGAGATCATGAAAAGGCAATGTAACTTCATTGGACATGTGATTAGGAAAGAGTTAGAATGCACGGTAATTATGAGAAAGATTGAAGGG
This sequence comes from Mobula hypostoma, assembly GCF_963921235.1. Taxonomy (NCBI): domain Eukaryota; kingdom Metazoa; phylum Chordata; class Chondrichthyes; order Myliobatiformes; family Myliobatidae; genus Mobula; species Mobula hypostoma. The sequence goes on from NC_086110.1 coordinate 41,154,037, forward strand.
AAGAAAGCAAGAGGAAGACAAAGACAAATGATGATAGAGACAGCAGTCAGAGAACTGGAAATGAATACCAATGAATTGATCCACTTGACCCGAAACAGGAGTGTGTGGGCCATGGTGGTCAAAGCTCGAACTGAGCACGGCACCTGATGATGATGATGATGATTATGACATATATTAAACCTTATACAACCCTGGGATTCATTTTAATGCAGGGATCACAATAAATCCAAGAAACAGGAAAATACCACTTTAGAATCAGGCTAGTAATTCCACTAGGACTTTGGGTGCACTGAAAACAGGTGGAATTTAGATCCTGAAGGGTCTGAACTTTGTCTATACATCAGCATTTTTATTTATTGTTAAGTAATATGTGGCAACCCCAAATTAAACCTATGCAAAGGGCCTGCACAAGATAATCACTGCTCCAGTAACATATAAATCTCATGTAACAAAAAAAGATTGCTTCTATTTGATCTGATCATTAAAACATTCAAAACATAATTATTCCTCCTAAATTTAGGCAAATACTTAATTGAGTTGGCCAACAGAGACTAATTCCAATAATTTTCCATGTATGAAGAACATAAGTGTCTTCCAAATAAGAAACAAAACTAAGAATTTTTAAACATCTAGTACTAAACAACATAAACTCTTTTTACTGGTCAGTGGAATTAATTGCATGTTTTATATGCAGGCACCAACTACAAATACTCATCAGCATAAGAAATAAGTCAGAGAAAATCATTGAGAACATAATTGTAGTGAAGCATACCCATCTACTTTTAATAACAAATAAATGTGGCCTTTTTTTTTCCAAATGTCAGATTTTGGATCATGCCTTCCACATATGATTAGTTTGAAAGCTTTGCTCTTTAAAAAGATTGGATTAGTATTTGAGAACAGAAAAAGTAAACCAATTAGCCTCAATTTAAGAAAATGCGAGTGCCATGTGCTTTGAGAATCTGTAGGAGATGAGTTATTAACTTCAAACTTTCTGCATAATCACTCAAAGAGTTGACCTGAATGTGCATGTAACGAGAGCTGTATAACTCATCTCCTTCTACCTTAGGCCACAAACTTATCAATCACCCATCTGTGGACACTTTCTGGAGGTCCAAGATCCATATGTTCCACGACCACTGGACTAAGTGTGTAAATGTAGGACGGGACTATGTTGAAGAATAAATGTGCTAGGTTTTCTAAAATTAACTCCTTCTAGCTTAGGCCACAAACTTATCAATCACCCCTTGTATTTACATGTTGACTGCAATTGATTTCTGAACTCCCAGTCTCCAGAGCAGCAAATCAATAGCTCTTTGGGGACAGATAACCTTGATACTTCCCAGGTGAAATGAGTACATCTTGCAAATATGCTGAAGCTTCATAATATTGTAAGATATGGCCTGCATCATTTTATGAGAAATTGCCAATGTAACTAAACATAATTCTCAGTTCTGACCTTACAATGGAAGAAAGGTTATTGATAAAACAGCTGAAGCTGGTTGGGCTTTAGGCTTAGTCCTAAAGCACTTCTAAGGAAAGTCCCTGGGCTGGAATGTTTGATCCACAACAACCATAAACACAAGAAATTCTGCAGATGCTGGAAGTCCAAAGCAACACACACAAAATGCTGGAGAAACTCAGCAGGTCAGGCAGCATCTATGGAAATGAAGAAACAGTCAATGTTTCAGGCTGAAACCCTTCATCAGGATACAGAACCCATTTTCCCTCGTCTCTGAACGGTGAAGCTCAGAATGCAGTCACTTATGCACTGAAGAAAAGTGGGAGGGGCCTGAATAAGAGTGAACAGAAAATGATCCATATATTCTTTCACAAAACTCAGGCTGCTGTTATTTCCTTTAGTTAGACAACTTATCGAGACAAGGTGACTGGAATTAAGGGAGAAGTTGTGAGATTTGAGATCAGGTTCAGCTTGGCGAATCGGAGTGCTGGTGGCAGGGAGGTGGGTGGGAGGGTCATGTGCGGTGGTAAGAAAAGACTGGTTGGGCCTCTTCTGAGGAAAGAAGTGACGGGCCTCAGATCCTCCTAATGTGGGATGGAGGTACAAAGTGATTGTATATTCATAAAAAAGATGAATTTATTGAAACCAGAGACTTAGAAACTATTGAACTATTAGGGTGCATCAGAATTGTAATGGATGCAAGAGGTGAGGAATTAGATGGCGAAGAAAGAATGGAGTCAAATTGGGAATAAATAATTTCAATTGGGCAAGGGCAGGTTGAAACAGTGGAATGGCCAGGTCACCTTACTTATATATCCAGGGCGGAAAATAGAAGTTAGCTGTGTAGGGATGAGAAACCATAAGGCTGGAAATTGTGGAAGGAAGATGTCCAGAGAAATTTAAATCCAATTGCTTGTTGATGTCAGATAATTGACTCCCAACCTCAGATCTTATTTCCTTATGTCCTCCCTGAAAAATCTAGCTTTTTTAAAAATACTATCCCTGGTAGGAATAAAGAGTCTTTCATGCTGTAGTCTTTGTTACGTGCAACCCTTTTTGTCAGGTGTAGACTCACATTTTTGCTACCTCCATCCATATCTTATGTACAGGTATGTGTCGCTTAACATCCACGATACGTTTTGTGATATCGGACGTTATGTGATTTGGATGTTGTGCGAACACCGTATTATATACTTAGCAAACCTATCTGGAGTACTGTAGTGTACCTGTATTGACTAAATAGCCAAGAACTTACACTAAAACTGTATACTGTACACCATAATACTGTATAATACATACACTATCATTTTTTTATTTCATTTTAACCTTTTTAATTTTTTTCACTTTTTAAACTTTTATGTAAACACTTTCTTAGCCTATATCACACACAATTTATCAAAGATGATCAGGATCATCCACATCAGTGTTCTCAACTTCCTCATAGTGTTCCACTGGAAGAGTTTCAGGTCAAATAACCTGTGTTTAGAAGCCATAATGCACTTTACGGTAATATTTTCAAAAGAAAATTAAACAGAGATAACGCTACTACACTCAAGAGACGCGCGATACACGAGTTCAGTTACGTCCGCTACGTCACATTCTCCAATCAGGACTATGGACGTATATACGATTGGACGTTGTCCGAATGGATGTTAAGCGGCGCACACCTGTATAGCAATTCAGATCTAAGCAATGACATTAAGGATTAGATTATAAAACCAAGGATTAGATTATGAAATCAAGGAAGCTTTATAAAGTGTTGGTCAAACTACATCTGGAGGACTGTGAACAGTTTTGAGCTCCATATCTAAGGAAGGATATGCTAGCAATGGAGAGCGCCCACAGGAGGTTTACGAGAATAATCCTGAGGTTGAAAGGGTCTACACATGAGTAGCATTTGATGGCTCTGGACCTGTACTTGCTGGAGGATGAGGGGGTAATCACATTGAAAGCTACCAAATATTGAAAGTCCTTGATATCGTGGAATTGGAGAGTATGTTTCCAGTAGTGAGAGAGCCTATAATAGCACACTTTAAAACAAAAGGCCGTCCCTTTAGAAGAGATAAGGAGGCACTTCTTTATCCAGAGGTTGGTCAATCTATGGAATTCATTGCCAGTTACTGAGTATATTCAAAGGCAGGTTGATAGGTCTGTGAATAGTAAGGGTGTCACAGTTGCAGGGAGAAGGCAGGAGAATGAAGTTGAGTGGGGAAAAATAAAGCAAATAGTGGAGAAAACCTGACAGCCAAATTCGGTTCCTATCTCTCATGGTCTAAGCAACAGATGTGGTGCTTCTCATCTGGCGAAGTACTGCTGCAGGTAATACTGAAAAGAGAGACAAGAGAGCAGATGTTGGAATCTGGAACAACAGGCTGAAGAGCCTATACAAGTTAGGACGCAGTACTTCTTGAAAGTTGATCTGGTAGAGCCATAGCAAATGTCTCTCATTCAAGTTATCCTGCAGCCTCTAAGACAGGTATATATAATTTCAGAAGCTAGTTAACTTCAAGGTAGTTTCTGGTCTGTCCCTTACAGATGGAAATTACAGTTTGACTGCTGAGAAGGTTATTTGCTTCTTGGCAGAGGAGGTATACTACATTTGAAGAGGGAGGATGGCTGCAGTAAGATAGCAGGAAGTAAGGAGTATTGCTAAATGCAAGGGGTTGGGGTAGGAGGAGCTGAAGAACCCTGTTTACCATGGGTTTTCAGAAAATATTTCCCTTCTAGCTACTTCACTAAAGATACAAGATGAACTTTATTAATCAGCTTTAAAGGAGAAGCTGGACAAACTTGGAGCATTTTCTCTGGACCACCTGAGGCTGAGGAGAGACCTGAATGAAGTTTTTAAAACTATGAGAGGCATAGGCAGAATAGATAGTTCCATCTGCCCCGAGTGAAAATGGAACTGCTGGTTATGTGGGTGTTGTCCATTTGAATAGTCTTGACAGCATAGAAAAATTTGCTAATAAGACTAGGCTGGATGAAACTAAGCTATTGCATATTCAATCTTTAATTTCTTCTGCCGAATTAAAAATAAAATCATGAAAATCTGAAGAAATCAGATGAGAGATCCCTCTTGATCCTTTCAAGTCATGTTGATACATACTTTACATTCTGGGAAAATCTGCAAACTACAACTACTCAAAACATACAGATTTGGTTGAAAGACCCAAGTTACTACTGCAAGGTAAAGAATATTTATAAATAATATTTACAATTAAAAGCTCATTGATAAGTATTTGATTATGTATATGATTTTCATATCAAAGTTGACATGAAACACTGTTTTGGCTTATGTTTTGTTCTACCCTTAACATTGCTTCTTCCAGGCAGGATTGCAGAAATTGATATGTCATAATTTTTGCATCATAATGCAAGCATTATAAATAATTAAATGAAAAACAACAAACTGATTCACAAAATTCAGGGACTACGCTTTCTGTGACTTGCAAATCCAATCATTCCTCAAATATCCAATCAGTTTTCCCAGCAACAGTAAAAGATGTAACATGAATCCCTACATCTCCTCCCTCCCCACCATCCAGGGACCTAAATTCTAGGTGAAGCTAAGATTTACATGCATCTCCTCCAATCTGTTCGTTAGTGCACATTATGTAGCATCCTCTATATCGATAGGACCAAGTGCAGACTAAGAAACTTTTTGCTGAGCACCTGTGCTCTGTCTGCCACAGTCATCTGGACCTCCTGGTAAGCCATTTTAATTCCTTCCCTCATTCCCACATCAATCTTGACCTCTTTCACTAACAAAGTAAAACTAGAAGAATACAACCCAACAGCGTGAACACTAAATTATCAAATTTCAGGTAACCTGCTTCACCTCTGTCCCTTTTCCTCTCCTTCTGATCTACACCCCCCCCCACACACACACACTTACTTTTTCAACACCCTCTCCCATTGCAGCAACCTATTTCCCAGTTTTATTTCCCCCAACTACTTCACCTACCCATAACCCACATATGGGTCTGTCTACTCACCACATCTCTCTTACTTGATTCTTCTTCACCTTCCTTTCTTGTCAGGCTTCATAATTTGCAGGCCTTTGTTGCCTCGCAGCCTCTTATTGCCATCCCCACCCTTCCCCCCCTTACTTTACTCCATCTGCCTGTTATTGCTCCAGTCTTTCATTATCTTTTATTCCTAGCCATCTACTCTTTACTCTCAGTTCAGATGGTCTCAACTCGAAACATTGACTATTTTCTTCTTTAGATGCTACTGATCTGCTAAGTCCCTTCAGCAACTCATTTTCTGCTCTGAAATCTACAGCTTTTATTTTGCTAACACAAAAACAAAATTCATATGGTGAAACAATGACCTTTCTTTCCTAAATCCAGTATGATGTCTGAACATGAGAGATTATCAACCCAATTCCTTCTTTAAACGTTCAGAATATGGCATCTTCCCTTCTTGAGCCCTAAGTATTTATTTTAAATGTCCATGGATTTTTATGGTCATGACTGTACGTTAGTATACAAGGCTCACTTTCCTAAAACTAGTCCAAGTATGCAATGGAAGCAAATGAGAATAGCATTTTTCAGGTTGGGAATGAAAGTCCATTTGAACTTTGAAATCCCTGACTTCGAATTTTTGTGCTGGGTATCACAAAACAGTCTCTTTGCTTATTAATTTACTTTACGCATTACGTCCACTTTTATATTAAATTATTTATATATTTTAACTGTTAATCAGTAGATGTTCTCAAAGTGGAAATGTACAAAAGATCAAAATGGCAGTAGTGTATCTGTATATGAGTTGACCATGGACTACAAATTTTGCTTATATATCTCACTTGAATTTAAATTGACGGTGCTACTTGCCATAATCTCAAGTCTAACATTTGATCATTGGAAGCATCTACTCATGCACATTGTAACTTGCAACTGCAAAAAGATAGGGGTTGAATAATCTCACAGAGCTACTAATTACAATTTGGTTTGAGCATTGTTAGAAATGCATACATTTATCCAAGCAGAATGTATTCCAGCATATTCTTGATTTGTGTCCTCTGGGTTGGTGAATCGGGAGGCAAACTAAGCCACTGTTCCTAGTCACTCTTCTTATCAGTGTACTTTCCCATGCCACTTGTCTCTTTACTTCTTCCCTTCCCACTATCAAGGCAACAAAACAGACCCTCCAAATGAGCAGCAATTCACTTGCACTTTTTCCAACTCATGTGTCATGCATCCAATGCTCATGATTTGCTTTTTCAACAGTAGAAAAAACATACAGAGTGGGCTGCTTTGCAAAACTCTTGCACTAACTCCACAAGAATGACCCGGAACTTGCCATCTGTCACTTTAATTTTCAGTCTCACTCTCATCTTGACTTCCTACATTGCTCCAACAAAGTCCAAACTAAATTTGAGAAATAATAATTCATCTTCTGACTAATCAGCTAAGCTCCTCGCACTCCACAACCCCATCTCAACACCAGATGTAGTTATACCTTCTTGTTCCAATTTATGTGTCAAATTGTTCTTATTTAAATCATGTTGTTCCAGCTTTCAGTTTTCAAGCAATTGTTACCTTGACAGCTTTGGTCTGCTCTCATTTTTATCTTTTCTCTACACCTTACCATCTTCACAACTTAACTCATTTGACTTTGCCAGTTCTGATGAAGGGACCTTCAATAAAAATAGTAACTCTGTTTCTCTCCTCACTGATGCTGTTTGATCTGTTGAGCACTTCTAGTAATCTCTGGACAGAGCATTTCCATCACACTAGCACCCAAACTGTTCTTTTAGGCATACCTACGAATATCTTCAAACAATTTACAAGCATTCATATACTGTAGGTAGCAGAGGAAGGAGGGCTGGTATGAAGAGAACAAGGAAAATGGAATGGAGATCAAAGTTGTCAAGGCAACCATTACTTTAAAAATTGGCAATTCAGATTGCCAAAAATAAAAGAAGGAATTAAAGAAATCTCTGGTGATGAAATCCTGCTGAAAATGATAGAAATTATGGAAAATATATGTGCTTTTAGTTTGTTGATCTTCAGCCTATCTGCTCTGATACTCAGTGTGTTAAAGATGCTTTTCTACTTCTTTAACCATGCGTTACCTCTCACTGGGTTCTCAACCACACCTCTTCTTTTTCTCCATAGTTTTGTGCCCTCTTGCCCCAGCTAGAACAAAGCAAGAGTACCTCACAGCCTCCAGGATAAACAGTTCAACTTCCATAATGTCACAGTGGAACTCTATCACCAGATACATCTTCCCCTCTCCTCAGCATTCTAAAGAGACCAGTCCCTCCACATCTCTCTAACCCATACTTCCACCCCCGAAATCCACTCTTCTCCTCACAACACTTTCCCACACAATCACAGGAGATGCAATAACTGTCCTTTAGCTTCCTTTCTTTCCATCATCCTGAGACCCAAAAAGTTCTTCCAGCCATTTCTATGAATATCTATAAACCATGTACAAGCATCCATTTAAATTGTGCCCCAGCATTAACATACCACTTTAATGGGGATTTTTCTACAGAAATTGAAAATTTATTTCTTTGGTCAGTTAAAGCTCAAGCTCATCAATTCCATCTTAGAATAGGTGCAGGATTTCTTAATATTTAAGTTGACTAACAATGAATATAAAATAATGTATTTGCCTACAGATGTAATTACAGGTTTGTGTTATTCTTCTTTCCTTTGTGTCTGAATTAAAGATGAGCTGCACTTACACTGAAGATGATGAAAGCACTGAACTGGAATGTAAAATCTGTTACCAAAAGTACAATGGCCATAACCGAAAGCCGAAGATACTCGACTGTTTACACAGAGTATGTGCAAGATGTCTACACAAAATCCAAGATGCCAATGATAGTTCCCACTGCATTACCTGCCCTTTTTGTCGCCAAGAGACAGAGATCCACGATGCTGATATTGAAAATCTTCCTAATGACACAAATATTATGTGCAAACTTACTGCAAGAGACAAAGCACAGAATTCAGATTGCAGAGAGATAGTTTTAACACCAAAGAGCTTGACTTCATCCAATTCAACCCTCAATTCTTCTAACTGCTTAGTGATTAACTTAAGGGAGGTCCAAAGGAATTCTCCAAGAGGGCATATCACGACTTATAACCACAGAGTTCACAGTCTTGACACCACATCCATTACATCTCAAAGCAGAATTGATCAAGATGTGTTCTCCAAAATTTGCAACCGTGTGCCAAGGATACTAGTGTGGCTGCTAGGTTTATTCTATTTCAGTTCACTGCCACTTGGAATTTATCTTTTGGTAATCCAAAAAGTGACCCTCGGTATTGTTTGTGTCAGTCTTGTTCCTTCCAGTTTGACGGTTTGTTTGGTTTATGGTTTTTGTCAGTGCCTCTGTCAAGGTATATGTGATTGCTCATCAAGAAACTAATAGCCACTAAAACAAAATATCGATTTATTCAGTAGCCTTATTAAATGTGTTTGAAATGTTGGCTTGTCTTGGGACCATGCATCCATAGGGAGTGGGAAAATAATTCCAAATGCCTCTCAGGTTGTGGGTTTTCACTCCCAAGTGCCCTGGCTCCAATTCTAAAGAACCACTTTAATATAGCACTTTTCACAATCTCAGGAATCCTAAAGTGCTTTACAATTAACTAATACATTTAACGTGTAATCACTGTTGTAATGTAAAAAGCATGGTAACTAACTTAAGACACAACAGACTCCCATACGGTCCTTAATGAGAATTCTCGAATAGAAGATATTCCTTTTTGCCCATTACTACTTTCAGCACTTCGATTAATTTACTCCTCAATCTTTCAATCACAGTTAACAAAAATCTTAAATTATATAACTTGTCCTTATAAATGAACCTTTCATTTTCAATCATGCTGGTGAACGGGTACCAAAACCTGAATGCAATGCCCTAAATGGATTCTGCAGAAGCATCAGTTCCTCATTTTGCAATTCAACCTCTTGAGGTAAAAAAATAACTTAGCCCCTTAAAAAACTCTTACTTTGCAATTTATTTATACACATGGTCAGCTCAGCCCCTTTGTTTCTGCACAGTTCTCACTATTAAAAACAACCTAATGTGACATTCTCAGGTCCAAATGAACAAATTGGATGATATCACACATCCCACAATTCATTGCATCTGCCAAACTTTTGCCTATTCAATTTGTGTGTTGTGGCCAGTTGTAAATTCATGTGCCTTCAAACTCTGTCACAAGTAAACTTTAAATTTTGCAAATACTATTCTTTCATCCCCTCATACATTAACATACATGATGAACAAATCTAGTTCTAGTACAATTCCTTGGGGAACACCACCACTTGCATTCAAAACATCTTGCACACCTTGTAATCAAAAAATAGTTTTCTTATTCTTGATCTCCCAAGGTTTACAATTTCCCAAAAAGGTTATTGACCAATATCACAAGGTTAACTTTATTTTCATTTTCACTAATATTACTTGCCTAGAACTTTAGCAAATGCCTTCTGAATGACCATATAAACAACACCAAAAAGGCATTTTCAGCTACTATGTGAATGCTCCCTCCTATTATTTAAGTAGGATTAATCAAATTGCAATAAAAACAGCAGAAACACTGGAAACATGCAACTGGTCAGACAGCATCCAAGAAAAGAGAAAAAGTTAATGTTTCAGTTCAGAGATCCTGTACCAAAATTTCTGACAAATGGGCCCACTACTGAAACTTTTAAGTGTTTCTCCTTCCATAGATTCTGCCTGCCCTGTTGAGTATTTCCAGCATTTTCTGTGTTTTATCTCAGGTTTCCAATATCTGCAGTCATTTTACTTCCATTAATGCCCCCCCATCCATTCCCCATCCCCTTTTCCCTCTCTCACCTATCTCCCGGCCTGCCCATTGTCTCCCTCTGGTGCTCCTCCCCCCTTTTCCTTCTTCCATGCCTTCTATCCTCACCTATCAGACTCCCCCTTCTCCAGCCCTGTATTCCTTTCACCAGTCAACTTCCCAGCTATTTACTTCATCCCTCCCCCTCCCGGTTTCACCTAGTGTTTCTCTCTCCCCTCCCCCACCTTTTAGATCTACTCATCTTTATTTCTCCAGTCCTGCAGAAGGGTCTTGGCCTGAAACATCAACTGTACTTTTTTCCATTGATACTGCCTGGTCTGCTGAGTTCCTCCAGCATTTTATGTGCATTGCTTGGATTTCCAGCATCTGCAGATTTTCTCGTGTTTGTCAAGTAATTTCCTTGATGCTTTACATTATACAAATACTTTGCTTGTTTCTTCATTATTCTTCATTATTCCAAAGGGTAGACAAATATTTTTAATACTTAGCTTAGGTAAAGAACCATTTATCACATTGCATTTAATTTTTGGCAGTGAGACAAATAATCAAATCTGGAACATTATATTTTCCTTCATGAATGATGAAGATAGACTGATTTATGAATGAAGTATTTTCAGTGGTTGGGTGGGGGATGGGGGGGGTGATATACTATAGTTACCAACACTTAAGTCTATTTATATCATTAGAACTTGTGTACACATATACAACCTGCAAGAATAAGTAACTTCAGCACGTGCATGCAATGTTTGTATCTTTCTTAATCAAATGATTAAACTTTATGTTATCCTACAATTCCAGATCAGATTTATTTTTCAGTAATTGAGTATTTGATTTTTCCTTTATAGTCCTTATAGAGTCCATAACATGAGTTAACCATAGTCCTCGAGTCCACAAAGATACTGATAGCAAGTTGATCTTAACCTTTTTTTTAATATATATTTCTTATTGCAATTGTTTTTTTTTTATTATTATGCATTGCAATGCAGTGTTGCCTGGATTCAAGTTCTCTTCCTAGCTTTGCCAGCTGAACTTAAATGAGGAAATGACACTGAGCAGGTGGTGGGATCATCAGTGAGGAAAACAATACGGAATGAGTTAAGATTGCTCCTCTAGTTAGGGTCCTAAATTTAAGAGCGGAGTGGGAGGGAGGAGCAAGTTGGCAGCTAATTTTTCAAAAAAGTAAGTATTTTGGATCACCATGTTCCGATGAGTATGAAAGACAGAGATGGGATGATTAGGGAACCTTAGAAGACAAAGGATACTGAAGATTTAAATCAAGAAAAAAATGACTTAGAAAGGAATTAGAAGAGCCAAGGAAGCCAGAAATAATTTTATTAATTTATATATGTAGTAATACAGCGCAGAACAGGCCCTACCAGCTCAATGAGCTGTGCCATCCAGCAACCCATCTATTTAACCTTAACCAAATTACAGGACAATTTACAATGGCCAATTACCTTCCTAACTGGTACACTCTTGGAACATGAGAGGAATCCGGAGCAACTGTAGGAAACTCACATGCTCACGGGAAGGACATACAGATGATGTCAGAATTGAACTCTGAACTCTGATGTTCTGAGCTGCAATAGCATCACACTACCATGGCACCCCATTCTTATTCCTGGCAAGTAAGATTAAGGAGAATCCCAAAATATTCTATAATAACAGAAGCAAAAACATAGCCACAGTAGGTTTAAAGAACAAATGGGTAAACTGTGCATGGAGCCAGGAGATGGGAGTAAGGAGAAAGACATGGAAGATGATGAACTCAATGAGGTATACAATAATAGTCTTGAAATATTAGTGTAACGAAAGGAGAGATGTTAGATATCTTGGAACGTGTAAATATCAATAAATTCCCAAGACTGGATGAGATTTATCCCAAGAAGATATTGGAAGCAAAGGAGGAAAAAGCAGAGGGCTCTTAAGGAAATCGTTGCATTCTTGTGAGCCACAGTTGACAAATTGCAAGAGTGGAGGATGGGATAAGCCAGGTGATGAAAGGCAAAGTAAGCGTTATGTCAGTGGTAGGAAAATTATTAGAAAACACTTTAAAGGGATAGGATTGCATACATCTGGAAAAACAGCCTCTGATCAGGGATGGTCAACATGGCTTTGTGCTTGGAAAACCCTACTTTACTAATTTGGTGTGGTGAAGATGATACATGGTATGCTTGTCCTCATCAGCCAAAGAACTGTATACAAGAATTGGATGGGTGGAGTGGTGGGGGGGTGGGGACACGGTCACACCAGTTATACAAGTCATTGGTTAGGCTGCAAATAGAGTATTTTATGCAGTTCTAGTTGCCAGTCTATAGGATCGAGTGATTAAGCGAAAGTTACAGAAAAGACAGAGATATATAATTATATATTCTCTACTCCCTTTACACCCACGACTGTACTGCCATACACAGCTCCAATCTGCTGATTAAATTCGCAGATGCCATGACTTTGATCAGCCTTACTTCTAGCAGTGATGAGACAGCCTACAGAGCAGAGGTTGACATCCTGATACAGTGGTGTCACGATAACAACCTCTCCCTCAATGTCCATAAAACAAAAGAGTTAATTGTGGATTACAGGAGGAACGGAGACAGACTCACCCTGATCAACATCAATGGGTCTGCAGTTGAGTGAGTGAGTAGTTTCAAGTTCCTCGGTATACGCATCACCGATGATCTCACCTGAACTGTACACATCGGCTTTCTGGCAAAAAAAGCACAACAGCGTCTCTTCCATCTCAGGTGACTGAAGAAGTTCGGCATAGGCCCCCAAATCCTCAAGACTTTCTACAGGGGCACCATTGAGAGCACACTGACTGGCTGTATCACCGCCTGGTACTGGAAGTGCACCAACCTTGATCGCTGGGCATTGCAGAGAGTGGTACGGACAGCCCAGAGCATCTGTGGCTGTGAACTTCCCTCCGTTGAGGACATTTATAGCAGCAGGTGTGTAAAGAAAGCCTCATCGGAGACACCAGTTACCCCGACCATAAACTGCTTCAGCTGCTTCCATCTGGCAAATGGTACTGCAGCATTAAAGCCAGGTCCAACAGGCTACGGGACAGCTTCTTTCTACAAGCCATTAGATTTTTAATTCACATGTCTGTACATTGCAACAGAGTCATAACACAAAGATTTTTACTCCCTCATGTTGTGGGATGGATGTAAGATTTGAATAAATTCTAATTCTAATGAGGAGAAACATATAGAGCATACTGTCAATTTTAATCTCCTCTATCCAATCCTAGGATAGTATGGTCTAAAGCCGAAGGACATAGGTTTAAGGCGAGAGGGGGAAAATTTAAAAGGGAATGTGTTTTTGTTAGGGGAGAGGCAAGTAATTCCACACAGATGGTGTTAAGTATATGGAATGACCTGCCTGAGGAGGTGGTAAAGGCAGGAACAATTATAACGTTTAAAAATCATTTGGACAAGGTTAGAGAGGTATGGACCAAACAAAGGCAAATGATATTAATTCGGACAGGCATCTTTGTTGGCATGGATGAGATGGGCTGAAGGGCCCATTTCTGTGCTGTATTTCTCAATAACTTGATTAAGTTTTTGAGGAAATTTCTAAGTAGATTGAAGGTAGGACAGTAGACATTGTTTATATGAAGTCTAGAAAGGCATTTTTCAAAGTTCCACACGGTAAACGGGTCCAGAAGGTTAAGGCACACAAGATCCAAAGTGAGCTGTATACTTAGGTTCAAAATTAGCTTGGTGAAAAGTGGAAGAAGCTAGTAATGAAAGGTTGCTTTTTGGTTGTTAATTGGAAACCTCTGACCTGTAATGTACCTCAAGGATCACTCCTCGGACCCTTGTTTGTTAAATAGATGAATAACTTGAATGTGATTATAGGTGGGCTGATTAAGAATGCAGATGACATAAAAATTGGTGGTGGTGTAGACAGTGAGGAAGGTTCTGCGAGATTACACAAGATACAGACCAGATGGAAATTTAGGCAAAGTTCTGGCAAATGGAAATTAGTCTCAACAAGTGATGTGATAAATTCTGGGTAATCAAATAGGGATAAAACGTACACAGTAAATGGTAGGGTGCTAAGGAGGGTTGAAAAATAGAGGCATCTTGGAGTTTAAGTCCATAGTTCTGTAAAATTTGCCACACAAATAGATAGGATGGTGAAGCAGGAATATAGCATGCTTGCCTTTGTAGATTGGGGCACAGAATATAAAAGTTGCAAACTTTACAAAACACTGGCACATGGAGTTGTGTGGGCAGATCTGGTTGGGCCACTATAGGAAGGATGAGGTTGCCTGGAGAGAGTGCAGATGAGATTCACCAAGGTGGTGCCTAGATTACAGGACTTTAGTTACAGGAGCAGGCTTGTTATACTAGGCTTCTTTTCCCTGGACTAAAGGAGGATAGAGGGTCAACATAGAGGTAAGTAAAATTGTAAGAGGCATAGGTAAGGTAGATATTCAAAAACATTTTTCCATGGCAAGAGTATCAAAAACATAATGGCATGGATTTAAGATAAGACGAAGATTTTTAAAGGGGATTTGAGGAGAAAGTTTTCTTTTGTTTTTGCAGAGAGCATGGCTGAAATGTGGAATTCATCACCAAAGCACACCATCATTACATTTAAGAGCCATTTAGTCAAGAACTTGAACAGGAAAGTACAGGGGATACAGATTTAGAGCAGGCAAATTAGTATAAATGGGCAAAAAGATTAGCATAGATATGATGGGTAAAGAGAAACTCTAATCAATCAAGAAACTCAACTCCATCTCGAATAAAACAGCCAATTGATTTTATCCCATCATCAGCCAAAATTCCATTCCCTTCATCACCAGCATACAATGAGCTGGTAATTCATGGATGGGACAGTACTTCAAAAGCATCAGGGAAATGAGCAACTGTTGCATGCAAATATATGTTTCCCATTGAGTTGCACAAATTCCTGATTTGGAAATTCCTTCATCACTGATGCAAATCCTAGAACTCTATCAGTACTGAGCAACAGGATTACAACAGAAGGTGATAACTCAAAGCCACTTGCTCAAGCACAACTGGGGTAACCATCACCCAGAGAATCAGTTTTTGCTTTAACAAATTTTAGAAAAATTGACACTCCTACAGA
Source organism: Mobula hypostoma (assembly GCF_963921235.1). NCBI lineage: Eukaryota > Metazoa > Chordata > Chondrichthyes > Myliobatiformes > Myliobatidae > Mobula > Mobula hypostoma. The sequence continues at coordinate 41,169,397 of NC_086110.1, forward strand.
CTGTTAGACTGTTTCACGGGTTAACTGATTCTTGAGAAAAAGATAATTTTAGAAACCACATAGCTCTTATCATTTACAACTTGAAGTTGTGAACCATAATCATCTCTAGCCAAGAGAGGCAAACCTATGGCATGTGTACAGAAGGCATGTGCAAACTCAATGGCCGTGAGAACATGCTGTACTGTTCTATGTTCTAACATATGACATTTTGAAATCCTCAGGGATGTAAGGTACAGGTTGGGCAAGTTGACACTGGCTTCACTCTGCTTATATTTCCTCTTCTGTTGTTTGGAAGTGAACACTGAATACATGAATACAGGATAACTGGGGCACATGGAGACCAGTACAGTTTGGCTGAATTAAGTGGCTGACCCAATTAGCCAAAATTTCATGGAAATAGTTAAAAAGGTATAAAAATGACAAACTGAGTAACAAATCATGTATTTAAATAATATACAGAACAAATTCGAACACTACCAATATTACTACAGCACTATAAAACTGTATTAGTTCCTAATGGTTATCAGCAAAGGAGTTCATCCAGTGTATGCAATGAACAAAATCAGCACAGACACCTAATGCAGATAATGAAATGCCTTCATACAATGCTATCAACACTTGCCTCATCCAAATATTCAGTTTCATTGTAACAATCAAGATGATTGTCGATACCTTAAAATTCTTAGTACAGGTGTCCCCGCTTTTCGAACGTTCGCTTTACGAAACCTCACTGTTACGAAAGACCTACATTAGTACCCTGTTTTTGCTTTCAGAAGGTGTTTTCACTGTTACGGAGAAAGGCAGCGCGCACCCCGAGCAGCCGCTCTCCCTCGGATTCAGAACGGCATTGCTCAAACACGAGCCTGTGAGCAGCCGTTTGCAAGATGAGTTCTAAGATGTCAGAAAAGCCTGAAAGAGCTCGTAAGGGTGTTACACTTAACATAAAACTAGACATAATTAAGCATTTTGATCGTGGTGAACGAAGCAAGGACAAAGTGAGTTTGGCTTGTGGAAGCTGACGAAGATGATGTTGAAGAGGTTTTGGCATCCCATGACCAAGAACTGATAGATGAAGAGCTGATGCAATTGGAAGAGGAAAGGATAACAATCGAAACTGAATGCAGTAGCAAAAGTGAAGTCGTCCAGGAACTGAACATGAAGCAACTGTGTGAGATTTTCACTGCAATGATAAAGTACGACTTTCATTTTGAAAGGGTACGTAGGTTTAGGGGATATTTGGAGGATGTTTTGAGTCCTTACAAAGAACTGTGTGATAGAAAAATGCTCGAGGCTCAGCAGTCAAGCAAGCCTTCCACATCAGCCACAACAGACGACGAACCTCGACCTTCGACATCAAGGCAGGCAGTCATAGGAGAAGATGAGCTGCCTGCCCTGATCGACAATGAGATAACACCCTCGTGTCCCACTACCTCAACTCCCGGGCCCCGGACAGACACTGTACTGAATCGTGAAGAATGCAGCGGTAGCCGGCCTAGCACACCTCTGATCTGGGCCGACATTTACGAGCCAGGCAGCACCTAATTAATTAGCATGTTTATTTCAGCTTTTTTCTTAAAGGTGTGCTGTGTGCCTCCCGGCTACCCCTGCATGCTTCGTGGCAATGTATCAGTCAGTGGCCTGGAGGGTGGGGGCCACTGCACCACCCCAACCTGTGACAACTCAGTCTAACACACCATCATCAGTGTGCTCGATGTCTTCCCAATTCCAGTAAGTGATACTACACTGTACATACATTATTTCTACTTTATATAGGCTGTGTATTTTTACGTGTTATTTGGTAGATTTGGCAGCTTCATAGTTTAAAGGTTACTGGAGAGCACGTTTATGCCAACAGCGCTTGCATGAGATTTTCGCTACGGAGATCTGTGCAGGCAATCGTTGTAGAGAAGTATTTCTACTTTATATAGGCTGTGTATTTATCATATCATTCCTGCTTTTACTATATGTTACTATTATTTTAGGTTTTATGTGTTATTTGGCATGATTTGTTTGGTAGGTTATTTTTGGGTCTGCGCATGCTCACAAAATTTTCCCATATAAATAAATGGTAACTGCTTACAACAGGAATTCTGCAGATGCTGGAAATTCAAGCAACACACATCAAAGTTGCTGGTGAACGCAGCAGGCCAGGCAGCATCTATAGGAAGAGGCGCAGTCGACGTTTCAGGCCGAGACCCTTCGTCAGGACCCGCAGTCGACGTTTCAGGCCGAGACCCTTCGTCAGGACTGCTTCTTCGCTTTACGACATTTCAGCTTACGAACCGTTTCATAGGAACGCACTACCTTCGATTGGCAGGGGAAACCTGTAGTTCCTAACTTGTTGAAATACAGGTGTCCCCTGCTTTTCGAACGTTCGCTTTATGAAACCTCACTGTTACAAAAGACCTACATTAGTACACCCTGTTTTTGCTAACAGGAGTTTTCACTGTTACGAAAAAAGCAGCGCGCGAAAAAATCAGCGCACGCTCCGAACAGCCGCTCTCCCCCAGATTCGGAGCAGGATTCTCGCCGGCATTGCTTAAATACATGCCTGTGAGCAGCCGTTTGCAAGGTGAGTTCTAAGGTATCGGAAAAGCCTGAAAGAGCTCATAAGGGTGTTACACTTAGCGTAAAACTAGATATAATTAAGCGTTTCCATCGTGGTGAACAAAGGAAGGACTAAGTGAGTTTGGCTTGTGGAATCTGACGAAGATGATGTTGAAGAGGTTTTGGCATCCCATGACCAAGAACTGATAGATGAAGAGCTGATGCAATTGGAAGAGGAAAGGATAACAATCGAAACCGAGTGAGTAATAATAAAGTACGACTTTAATTTTGAAAGGGTACGTCAGTTTAGGGGATATTTGCAGGATGGTTTGAGTGCTTACAAAGAACTGTATGATAGAAAAATGCGCGAGGCTAAGCAGTCAAGCAAGCCTTCCACATCAGCCACTGCAGACGACGAACCTCGACCTTCAACATCGAGGCGGGCAGTCATAGGAGAAGATGACCTGCTTGCTCTAATGGAAACAGACGATGAGATGACACACCAGTGTCCCACCACCCCAACACCCAGGCTGCGGACAGATACCAATTCATGGAGAATGCAGCAGTAGCCGGGAGGCACACAGCACATCTTTAAGAAAAAAGCCAAAATAAACATGCTAATTAATTAGGTGTCGTCTGGCACGTAATTGTCGGCACAGATCAGAGGCCATGCAATCGGCACTGATCTGGGCTGACAGTTACATGCTGGGCGGCACGTAATTAATTAGCATGTTTACTTTGGCTTTTTTCTTAAAAATGTGCTGTGTGCCTCCCGGTTACCGCTGCATGCTTCGCGGGTCGGTATCGGGTCGCTGCCCGGAGGGTGGGGGGCCACTGCACCACCCAAACTCCGACAACTCAGCCTAACACACCACCATCAGTGTGCTCCGTGCTTTCCCAATTCCAGTAAGTGATACTACACAGTACATACATTATTTCTACTTTACATCAGCTGTGTATTTTTACGTGTTATTTGGTATGATTTGGCAGCTTCATAGCTTAAAGCTTACTGGAGAGCGCTTGCGCTGTGTTTTTGCCGACGGTGCTTGAGTGAGATTTTCGCTACGGAGAACAGTTCAGGCTATGATTGTGGAAAAGTATTTCTACTTTATATAAACTGGTGTATTTATCATATCATTCCTGCTTTTACTACATGTTACTGTTATTTTAGGTTTTATGTGTTATTTGGCATGATTTGGTAGGTTATTTTTGGGTCTGCGAATGCTCACAAAATTTTCCCATATAAATAAATGGTAATTGCTTCTTCACTTTACTACATTCCGGCTTACGAACCGTTTCATGGGAACGTTCTACCTTCGGATGGCGGGGGAAACCTGTAGTGAAATTGTTTCGTTTTCACCCCCAGCCGCATCTGGCATCTTCAAGCCTGAACACTTGAAACCTCAGTAAGCAAAACAGTTTGGAATTGTCTTTTTAAACGCAAACAACAGGAATTCTGCAGATGCTGGAAATTCAAGCAACATACATCAAAGTTGCTGGTGAACGCAGCAGGCCAGGCAGCATCTATAGGAAGAGGTGCAGTCGACGTTTCAGGCCGAGACCCTTCGTCAGGACTAACTGAAGGAAGAGTGAGTAAGGGATTTGAAAGTTGGAGGGGGCAAATCCCTTACTCACTCTTCCTTCAGTTAGTCCTGACGAAGGGTCTCGGCCTGAAACGTCGACTGCACCTCTTCCTATAGATGCTGCCTGGCCTGCTGCGTTCACCAGCAACTTTGATGTATGTTGCTTGGAATTGTCTTGCTGCTTATTTCTCACCAACTATCAGAAGCATGAGAGAGAAGCTAGCTAAAGTTGATTGGAAGGAGACACAAGCAGGGGATGACAGTAGAACAGCAATGGCTTGAGTTTCTGGGAGAAACTCAGAAGGCACAAGATAGATGAATCCCAAAGAAGAAGTAATATTCTGAAAGCAGGATGACATAACCGTGGCTGATAAGGGAAATCAAAGCCAACACAAAAGCTAAGTAGAGGGGATATAATAGAGCAAAAATTAGTGGGAAGATAGAGGATCGGAAGGCTTTTAAAAACTAACAGAAGGCAACTAAAAAAAAGCCATAAGGGGGAAAATGATGAATTATGAAGGTAAGCTAGCTAATAACATCAAAGAGGATACCAAACTTTTTTTTCAACTATATAAAAAGTAATAGAGAGATGGGAGTAGATATTGGACCACTGGAAAATAACATTGGAGAGGTAGTAATGGGGGACAAGGAAATGGTGGATGAACTGAATCAGTCTTCACTGTGGAAGACACTAGCAGTATGCTGGAGGTTTGAGAGTGTCAGGGGGCAGAAGTGAGTGCAGTTGCTATTACTAGGGAGAAGGTGTTTTGGAAGCTGAAAGATCTGAAGATAATTAAGTCACCTGGACCAGATGGACTACACCCCAGGGTTCTGAAAGTGGTAGCCGAAGAGATTCTGGAGAACTTAGTAATGATCTTTCAAGAATCACTAGATTCTGCCATGGTTCCAGAGGACTGGAAAATTGCAAATGTCACTCCACTGTTCAAGAAGGGAGGGAGGCAGAACAAAGGTAATTACAGGCCAGATAGCATAACCTCAATGGTTGGGAAGATGGAGTCGATGGTTAAGGATGAAGGTTAGGGGACTTGGAGGCAGATGGTAGAATAGGCCAAAGAAAGCATGGTCTCCTTAAGGCAAAATCTTGCCTGACAAATCTGTGGAATTCTTTGAAGAAATAACAAAAAGGTAGAGAAAAGAGAGTAGCTGGGTGTTGTGTACTTGAATTTCTAGAAGTCCTTTGACAAGGTCCACACGAGACTGCTTAGCAAGATAAGAGCCCATGGTATTACAGGAAAGATATTAACATGGATAGAGAATTGGCTGATTGGCAGAAGGCAAAGAGTGGGAATAAAGGAAGCCTTTTCTGATTGGTTGCTGGTGACTAGTGATGTTCCGTTGGTGGGGGGGGGGGCTGTTGGTGTTGCTACAGCTTCTTCTTATGTTGTATATCAATGATTTAGATGACAGAATTGATAGCTTTGTGACCAGGTTTGCGAACAATACGTAGATAAGTGGAGGGGCAGGTAGTGCTGAGGAAGCAGAGAGGCTGCAGAAGACTTAAGACAGATTAGGAGAATGGGCAAATAAGTGGCAGATGGAATCCAATGCTTGGAAGTGTTTGGTCATGCACTTTGGTAGAAGGAATAAGAGGTAGTCTATTTTCTACATGGGGAGAAAATTAAAAAATCTGAGGTCCAAAGGGTCTTGGGAGTCCTTGTGCAGGATCTGCTAAAGGTTAATTTGCAGGTTGAGTTAGTGTTGAAGGCGGCAAATGCAATGTTAGCATTTGTTTCAAGACTAAAATATAAAAGCAAGGATGTAATGCTGAGACTTCGTAAAGCACTGGTGAGGCCTCACTTGGGAGTACTGTGAGCAGTTTTGGGCCCCTTATTTAAGAAAGGATGTGCTGACTTTGGAAAGAGTTAGGGAAGGTTTACATGAATGATTCCAGGAGTCATTCCAGGCTTATCGTATGAGGAGTGATTGATGGCATTGGGCCTTTACATGCTAGAATTTAGAAGAATGAGGAAGGATCTCATTGAAACCTACTGAATGTTAAAAGGTCCAGTTATCGTGGATGTGGAGAGGATATTTCCTATGGTGGAGGAGTCTAGGAACAGAGGGCATAGCTTCAGAATAGAGGAAGGTCCATTTAGAACTGAGATGAAGAAGAATTTATTTAGCCAGAGAGTGGTGAATCTATGGAATTCGTTGCCATGGTCACCTGTGTAGGCCAGGTCATTGGTGTATTTAAGGCAGAGGTTGATAGGTTCATGATTAGTGAGGGCATGAAAGGTTACAGGGAGAAGACAGAAGAATGGGATTGAGAGGGAAATAGATCAGCCATAATGAAATGGCAGAGCAAACCCGATGGGCCAAATGGCCTAATTCTGCTTGCATGTCTCATGACAAAAATCATTGGTTTTTGAACACAAACACATGCAACTGACACTATTCAAAGACTGTTCGCCCTAAGTTCGATGTAGTGTCCAAAGGCCACACAAGTGCACGCGATTGATGCTAGTTAAGATCTGTTCATCAACAGTCTGTTTCCCCAGTTAAGCAGCATAACGTCCTAAATAAATGAAAGGATCTAACAGTTTTTCACTTCATTTTGATTCGTTAAGAGTTGCCCCAAATAAGCAGCTACCCATATTAACCAATGACCTAATTAAGTGGAATCCACTGTATTCAATGGTAATAATAGTACACACTGTATGCAGTTTAGAATATTCATGTGATTCATTGTTTTCAGTGATGAACTTTGACATGTCTAAATATAGGAGTAGACTTACGGATAAAACTAAGGTATGTGCATAGCTTTCAAAACAAGCAATGGAACAAGCAAACAAATATGAAATATTTGTCATCGTTTGTGCAGCAACAGAAGTCTCACTGAGAGTAAAGTGTGTTTGTTTTGCTTTCCTTGTTCATTTATGAATATGCACCAAAGATTATAATTACACATTCATATTTCTTTTGCTATTTACGGGCATCATAAAAATAACATTTAGAAATATAATTTTTCAATTGCCTTTTTAAAAGATTAATCATTTTTGAACAGTTTTTCTAAAAGGCTTCATTTATTTCAAACTGTTATACTTTTATTCATAGTAAATCAATGAATACACGTAAATGAACAACAGGACTCAACATTTTCCCTTGAAAAAGTCTATAATTATTGTTACTAATTCATTAATCAATGATAACATCTGTAAAAAATCACTATGGCAGCTGTCAAAAAGGTTTTCCACCCCTGCTGTAGTCTGTTTGTTTGAAGTTTGCTGTACAAATATGGGTCCTCAGGGCAAGCTGATGGAGGCACAAAATCTTGTATGCCTCAATTGATTCACCCATAAATTGATTTTTCCAAGTTTTCTAGGACAACAAAAGTGTTTTGTGCTGGGAACTAACTTTGTTACCTTTGACTTCCCAAATATTACCCACCATGTAAGCAAACAAAACACTGGACATGCTGTTTCAAGACTAAACAATATCCCTGTCCATAAATAAAAAGCACGCACCACCCTCTTCATTGCATCCCATCACTTTATTCATTCTGGCTGTCATTTCACAGTATTGTTCAAAAACCTTTAGAGATTTCAAATGAAGATGTAACGTATAATGCTGCAGGAACAAATGAGTTCAATCTGGGGATACAGGAAGTGAGATTGGGTTCAAGGAGCTGTGCAATAAACCAAACTAATATTTCTCATAATCATGAACTTCAAAAACCTCCTGAAGCAAATCAGAAAATGATACACGTTCAATGAAAAGACAATTCCTTGTGGGAGGGTGAAGGGGGAACTTAGCTGCTGTTGTCTCCATAAGAACAAATTGACAGGCAGAACTGGAAATAGAATTTTGCTTACATTTTGGGGAAGCTAGGATTGAATGCAGGACAGCATGGATAATAACACCAGCGGCAAGTTGAGTTTGGTGAGTTATATATTGGATTTAATTCATTAAACAACAGTCCTTGAAATAGGAAATGGGAAGAATATTCCATTTAAGTGCGCTCCAATTAAACCATATGCCCAGGCAATCACTGACATCCCCCCTAATCCTTCCTCTAATCTCCTTAAAATTATGCCCTCTCTTTATTGGCTATTTCTGCCCTGGGAAAAAGCCTCTGACTATCCACTCGATCTATGCCTCTTATAATCTTGAACACCTCTGTCAGGTCACCTCTCTTCCTCCTTCACTCCAAAGAGAAAAGCCTTTGCTCACTCACCCTCTCCTCACGTATGCCATGCTCTCCAATCCAGACAACATCCTGGTAAATCTTCACTGCACCCTCTCTAAAGTTTCCACATCCCTCCTACAATGAGGTGACCAGAACTGAATGCAATATCCCAGGTGTGGTCTAACCAGGATTTTATAGAGCTGCAGCATTACTTTGTGACTCTTATAATCAGTACCTCAACAAATGAAAACCAACACTTAACCACCCGATCAACTTGCTTGGCCACTTTCAGCGACCTAGGGGCTTGGAACCTAAGATCTCTGTTCCTCCACACTGCCAAGAATTCTGCCATTAACCCTGTATTCTGCCTTAAAATTGGACCTTCCAAAATGTTTGCTTGAAAGAGAAAAGCCCTAGCTCGCTCAACCTATCCTCATAGCACATGCTCTAATCCAGGCAGCAGCCTGGTAAATCTCAACTGCACCCTTTCCAAAGCTTCCACATTCTTCCTATAATGTGGCGTCCAGACTGAACACAATACTCCAAGTGTGGATCTAACCAGGATTTTATAGAATCATAGGAAAGCACAGCACAGAAATTGGCCCTTTGCCCCATCTAGTCCATGCTGAACCATTTAAACCACCTACTCCCATCAACATGCACCAGGACCATAGCCCTTCATATTCCTGCCATCCATGTACCTATCCAAACTTCTCTTAAACATTGAAATCAAAATTGCATCCACCACTTGCGCTGGCAGCTCATTCCACATTCTCACTGCCCTCTGAGTGAAGAGTTTCCCTTCTTGTTCCCCATAAACATTTTAACTTTCACCCTTAACCCATGACCTCTAGTTGTAGTACAGTTCTGATCACCCTACTGTAGGAAGGATGTTGAGGCTTTGGAGAGGGTGCAGAAGAGGATGAACTTGGGTTGTTTTCTCTGGAGCAGCGGAGGCTGAGGGGAGATCGGATAAGAGGTTTATAAGATTATGACAGCCATAGATAGAATAGACAGGGGATATCTGTTTCCCAGTGTTGAAATGTCTAATACAAGAGGGTATGAATTGAAGGTGAGAGAGGGATGTGAGGGGTAAATTTTTTACTCAGAGAGCAGTGGATGCCTGGAATGCTCTGCCTGGTATGGTGGTAGAGGCAAATACATTCGAAGCTTTTAAGAGATGTTTGAATAGGCACATGGAAGTGAGGAAGATGGAGGGATGGTGTAGGTAGGAGGGATTAGTGTTTGGGTGTTTTTGATTTGCTTTTTAGATGGTTCGGCACAACACTGTGGGCTGAATAGCCTGTTACTGTGCTGTACTCTTCAATATTCTAAATCAGAAAATTTGCTCAGTTTGTTTTGTTTGCTCCAGAGTACAGTATCTACAGTTCCTTATGCTCCAGAAAAAGTCAATTTAATAAACTGTCTGGTGTTTAGCTCAAATGAGTGCAAATTTTAAATTCATGGCTACATTACAATGCCACAATTTTGGTAATAGGCAGGCTGCCTGAAATTCAGTGTAATATTTAGACACGCTTTGAGATCAATTACTTCCTTTATCCTTTCTGCAAATGGGGCCAGTCTCTTGCAGAATTTTTAATTTATGGAGTCTTTATCGTGATAGAGAAATGCACAGTTGTGGCATACATGACTCTAGCTCTCTGCTCCTTCTCCCACTTTAAAACTCCATCCTTTATATATTAATACCTTTTTATGTTCTTTTTACCAAATGTAGCACTTTGTACCTCCACGTCAATTCTCATCTGCTATGTCTGTGCATTCCAGAAGTTTTATTATGTCCATTTGGAGTCTATTACTTAGTGTTTATCAGACTTCCAAGTTCTTGCGTCAACTAAAAATTTTGAAAGTGTGCCTTTTATTAAAACTCCAAGTTCAGAGTTCCAAGGGAATATAATCTGACTTCAGTGTAAAAACAAAAGACCACTTTCTCTGCTACCTGTCTGTCACTCAATTTACCAACATGCCCTTTTTTTATTTATCTTACTAAAGGGCAAAAGAAAAAGAGTAGCTGGTCTTTACCCTGGCATGCATGCTTTGAATTACAAATTTGGATGCAAAGTTCATTTCATTTTGGCTTTTACTATGCTGTTTAGCAAATGCTCAAAAAAGCAAAAGAGGAAAGGAAAAATGTGAATGAAGAACTACATTTACTATATCACTACTGGAAAAATTGCTCTACATCAGGGAATAAAGAGCCATTCAGGTTTCCTGCTACATTGTTTATCCTCTATCTTCTTCTCGCCATAGGACCAGTAACAAGGGTAACGCCCTTGTAAATAGTCTGGTTGTGAAGCACACAACATATCATAAAAAAAACCTTGGTAACGTCTGCCAAGTACTGCCTGTTCCTCCAGAACACTCCAGGCAGCAAAAGCTTTGTTTCAATACAATGGTCTGTTCAATCTCATTTCATGCAGCAATATGGGATTAATTAAACCGTTAAGAGATGTATGACCTCACCTATTAAATATTGCTGTTTATTTGCACTGCTCTTGAATAGCAATGCTCTGTGAAAAGATCAAACAAAACAGTCTGGAAATGCCACAGCTCTTTAGGTTAAGGGGAGGACCAACAGGCTCCAGAGCAACCTCTTTCACCAGACCATCAGATTTTTCAAAGCACATTGATTTGATTGCTTATCTGACTGTACATTGTACCTGACTGTAGAAAACAATTATGTATACAACCTTAGTGTTTAGGCAATATCCTCCCACATTCCCCTTCCTTATTGCTTGTACGTAGCGACGGAGACACAACATGAAGATTTTTACTCCCTCATGTTGGAGATGGATGTAAGAAATAGAATTCTAATTCTAATGGAGATTACACAGTACTATGTTCCTAAAAATTACCACACAAGTTGAACCAGTGCAACTAAAGCCACCAATTATTTTGGAAATGGCGGAAAAGGAACTTGTAACCAAGACTTGACAACCATATTTCATAATAAAAGGATATTTAGACAACATAACACTTAACAGCTTTGGCCAGTAAGTTCATCCTTGGGCTGAGGTGAACTTTACAGTAAGTAAAGGAAAATTGTCAGCAGTTTCCATCACATTCTATAGGGAGTGATGAGGAAGAAGGATGATTCTGGAGGTCTGTCAGGTCATAGACCACCCACTGACAATCCCCGGCAGTGTCCATATTCATCGTGTGGACCAGGATGCAGCCCTAAACCCCACATTATCAGCACTTTCACTCCTTTCAAAAGGTATGACTTTAACCTGGAATAGATACATGGCAGCAAGAAATGAATAAAAAATAGTACAGGCCCTTTGTCCCCCCATATCCAATGCTCCCACTTGTCCAGATTAAACTCTTCCTGCCATTTTCCCAAACCAAATTTCCAACTGCTCAAAATACAAAGCACACATACTGTATGTCATCACATACTACCCTGAAATTCATTTTCTCGCAGACATTCACAGTAGATACAATGAAAAACAATAGAATCAATGAAAACCCGCACACAAGATGGACAAAGAACCAATATGCAAAAGACAACAAACTGTGCAAATATAAAGAAAAAACAAACAAAATAATAATAAATATTAATGGCAGCAGTGAGAAGAGAGCATGGCCTGGAAGGTGCATATCACTACATCACTGATGATGGATGCTGCTTTTCTGCAACAGTACTCCTTGTAAATTAGTTCAGTGGTGGGAAGGGCTTTTCCATGATGGTCTGGGCTATATCCACTACTTTCTGTAGGCTTTTCCATTCAACGGCATGGATAACTCCTCATTTTCCACAGCTTCACTAATACTTGTGCTATCTTCAAACCTACTAATCAGACACTAACATTTTCATCCAGATAATTTTTATATATCACTATCTGAGGTCACAGCACCGATCCTTGCAGCATACCACTGATCATCAACACATGTGCACCTCAAGACTGCATGCTCAGACCCCCCTGTTCTACTCTATAAACACAGAATTCTGTGGTTATGGACTGCTCCCATGTAATCTCAGATTTGCCAATGACACAACTGTTGTTGGGCGTATTACGGGTTTGCAATGAATCAATTTACCACAGCGAGGTAGGACAGCTAGTAGAGTGGTGGTACCACAACCACTTGCTCAAAGTCGCCATCAGTAAAACTAAAGAGTTGATTGCTCCAGTATACATCGGGGTGGGAGAAAATCAATGATGGAGAGAGTGAACAGCTTTTAATTCCTGGGCATAAACATATTGGATATCCTGTCCTGGGCCCAGCACATAGATGCAATCATAAGGAAAACGCGCCAGCACATTTACTTTCTTCAGAGGTTAAAGAGGTTCGACTTGTCACTGAATACTCTTAACAGATGTACTGTTGAAAGTATCCTGACTGGTTCCATCATGATCTGGTACGACAACTTGAACGCTCATGAATGCAACAAGCTGCAGGCAGTGGTAGATTCTGCCCAATATATCAGAGGCACCACTCCACCCTCCTCCCCACCACTGGTGATATCTACGTGAGCAGCTGCCTCATGAAGGCAACATGCACCAAAGATCCCCTCCATCCAGCCAAGCCATCAAGAAAGGAACATGCACCAAAGATCCTCTCCGTCCAGGCCAAGCCATCTTTTGGCAGTTACCACTGGGCAGGAGGTACAGCAGCCTGAATGTTCCACAGATTCAAGAACAACTGTTTTCCTTCAAACATTCAACCCTTCCATAGTCATAGTCATACTTTATTAATCCTGGGGGAAATTGGATTTTCGTTACAGTTGCTCCATAAATAATAAATAGTAATAAAACCATAAATAGTTAAATAGTAATATGTAAATTATGCCAGGAAATAAGTCCAGGACCAGCCTATTGGCTCAGGGTGTCTGACCCTCCAAGGGAGGAGTTGTAAAGTTTGATGGCCACAAGCAGGAATGACTTCCTAAGATGCTCTGTATTGCATCTCTGTGGAATGAGAAACTCTTCAATTACCCAGCAAAACTCCAATCACTGTAGTTTAACAACACTAGGACCACTTTGATCAATTCACACTAAAATGAACCTTGTTTTTATTTGTTTTGTGTTCTTTCTTGTAAAAACAATATAATTTTTAATTTGTTTTCTTACAAATGCTGCTTACACAGTATGATACACCTGTATGCTGCTGCAAGCAAATTTGACATTACACCTATGTATATAAGTACTTGTGTGCATGGCAATTAACTTGACTATGATTTCAACCCCTCCATCACAATCCTCTGTCTTGTATCCAACTTACCATGGATCCCATGTGACTTAATCTTTTGGACCAACCTAACATGAGAGACGTGTCAAATATTTAACTGAAGTCCAATTATTCAGCATCCACTACCCTATCCTAATCAATCTACTTTGACATCTCCTCGAAAATTCAATATAATTTATGAGACAAGAACTCCCTCACATAAAGACATGGTGACTTTCCCCTAACAAGTCCAGGTTTTTCCAAATGTAAGTAAATCCTATTCCTATGAGCCTTCTCCCAAAATTTCCACGCAAGGTACATTGGTGTATAATTTCCTGGTATGTCCCTGTTATCCTTCTTAAAAACTAGCTTTTCTCCAATTTCTTGGTATCTCACTGATGGCTGAAAGAGGATACAAAGGTATCTGTCAAGGCTCCAGGATATTTCTTCTCTTGCCTCCCTCAATATCTGAAGTTAGATTCCACCAGGTCTTGGGGACCTTTCTGCTTTATATTTCTCAATACGCACAACTCTTCCTCCTAAATATCAATATACACTAGAATATCAACAATTACCCCTCACCCCCATCCTTGTCCTTCATCTCAGTGAGTACTGATACAGTATTCATTAAGAACAACAGCCACTTCCTGGAGCTCCATATATAAATTCCTTCCATTGTCATAGAGTGGACCTACTCTTTCTTTAGCTGCCCTCTTGCACTTAATGCGTGTTATATCAATCTGCTTATATCAAGGAACTCTCATCTTATTTTAGTGAATGTACTGAAGTCTCTTGTATTTTACAGTTATTCAGTTTAATAGTTTCAGAAAGTTATTCAAACAAACCTTTGAAATGCATTATAATTGTAACGGTTACTTTAAAAACAAACCAAAATCGCTGAGAGACTAAGCCAGGAGATTGACACTGTATGACACACTTCAAAATGACAAACTTCCAAATCGAGAAAGGTACTTTCAATGTCTTATTACAAAACCAGCAGAGACAAACAATCTTATAGTGATAAAAAAACTAATGAAACTAACCTTAGCGTTCAAATCAGCATAACTAGGTGCTCTAATTAGCGATATCAGAATTAGCGTTATGTGTACTTAAGTGATCTAATAACATTCCAATTAATGTCCCAATTTGCTGTCACCAAAAAAATATAATTCTGTAGCCTCAACACCTCTCCGCTAAACTAAACAACTAACTACCCACAAGTGTGAATACGCAACTACACATTTGCTTCTACCACGCCCCAAGTGATAGATTACCATAACAAACATGCAACAAAATACGATACAGACAGGGTGTAGATGCATGGTTCCAACAGACAGAAAATAGATACATGGCTCCTATATCCCAGCCCCTTAATTATTACACAATAACAATTACAACTACATACTACTAAAATAGGAGACACAAAATCTTCAAGGGCAAACATCTTAACATTTATACAACTGTCCTCTTTCTTCTTAGTCATCTAGGCCAGAGGTTACCAGCACTTAGCCCAGTACAGAATAATCTTTACCACCACTTTCTGTCAAGTTAGTAAGTCAAGTCAAAGTCATGAAGCTACTAGAGCTGTAGCTCCTCAAACCTCTGCCTCCTGTAGACACAGATCTTGATTATAGGTCTATCCAGAAAGCTGGTCTTGGTCTTGATGTGCACCTGCCACACAAATCCTCTTCTGCCCGGAAAGGCTCTTCCCACAATCCATGAATTTCAAAGCACTGTGTTGTCAATTATAATGACAAGGTCTCCTGGGACGAAATTGCATTTTATACTTGACCATTTCTGAGGTTCCTGTAACTGTGATATACATTCCTTGACCCACAGTTTCCAAAACAATTTTGACATGTATTGGACCTGTTTCCATCTGCAATGAGCGTAAATGTCTTCCTTCTGGAACTCCCCTGGTGGTAAGGATGGTGAGGTCATCAGAAGCAACAGATGGCTGATGTTAGTGCTTCCAAATCATTGGACTCGGATGCTTTAGTAATTCGACAAACACCGACAATAGGCTCTACTTCACAAAAGACTATGGAAGCCCTTTGTTAAGATTCTATACCTTCACAGTAGAAAGGAGTATCTTTCGCACAGACCTGATCAATCTTTCCCACATTCCTCCATGATGTGAATCAGCTAGGGTTTTTAAAATGCCCTTAATTTCTTTTTGAAGGACATCACTGATCTGTGAATAATTCCACTTCTCAACGGCTTCTTACAACTCACAATCAGCTCCAACAAAGTTTGTTGCGTTATCGTTGTGCAGTTCACGAACCTGTCCTTGTCTCACTATAAGCATCAAAGTGCATTAACAAAGGAATCTGTGTCTAAAGAAGATGCCACTTCAATGCGAACAGCTCATATACCAACACAGGTAAATGTGATCCCATATCTCCTTATTGTACTCCTTCTGCTCTTCACCTAAAAGGTCCAAAGTAGACCACTTGTACACGCGTAAACGGAGGTTCATCTGGAGAGACTGCCACACCTACCCATACATGACCTCCATCACCTCCATTCAGGGCCCCAAATAGCACTTTCAGATGAGGCAACACTTCACCTGCAAATAAGCTGGAATCGTCTATTGTGTCTGGTAATCCCAATGCAGCCTCCTCTACATTGGTGAGACCTATCTTAAATTGGGGGACCGCTTCATAGAGCACCTCTGCACCATCCGCCACAAATGCTGGCCAACCATTTTAACACCGACCCCCATTCACATTCCAACATGTTGGTCCATGGCCTCCTCTTGTGGCAAGATGAGGCCACCTTCAGGGTAGAACAGCAAACTCCTTAATTCCATCTGGGCACCCTCCAACCTGATGGCATGAATATCAATTTCTCCTTCTGGTAAACAAATTTCTTCCTTCCCCTCTACTCCCCACACTGACCTTTTACTTCTTCTCACCTGCCTATTACTTCCCTCTAGATCCCCTCCTCCTTCCCTTTCTCCTGTGGTCCACTCTCCTCTCCTATCAGATTCTTACTTCTCCAGCCCTTGACCGTTCCCATCCACCTGGCTTTACCTATCACCTTCCAGCTAACCTCCTTCCTCTCCCCCCTTCTGACTAAGGAAAAAGAGCAGATTCCAGGCCACTGTTTTCCTCAAACAGATCCAACATGAGAAGTGATGGATAATACATGTTACCACATCCACTTCTTCTTCAATCTTCATGGCATTCATTGTAACACTCCTCTTGACTTCTAGACCATCTAGCAGAAGTTCTCCAGAACAACTGGGATTCACAGGTCATTCACTTTTAGTCTGAAGAAGATACTGAGGTTCTGACAGTCATGTCTCATTCTTCAGGAATGCTTCCACCTTCATCTGTTCATCCATATGTCAGCTTGCATACCTCCATTGAGATACTTGTAAGACCTTTAAGAATTTCTGAAACTCTGCTAGCAACAAAGGTTCAGAACCTGTAAGTTTCATTCTTGATATACTTCAGTACAGAACTACTATCAGTCCAAATTATTGGGTCCTGAAGCTGCATATGCAACTCCTTCCTCCACAATGTGTCCATAACGGCTTGCCATCGTAGCAGCAATGACTTCAACTAAGCTGCCCTAAATTTTCTCATGTTAGAAGCACTGTGTACGTGAGAACACCGCTGTGCACCAATAGGTAGATAGGTCACTGCTGCATAGCTATCTTCACTTGCATCTGTAAAGCAGTGTAACTGTGCAGCAGTAACTTCTCCAAAATCCAAGGGTTTCAAACATCTAACAATCTTGAAGTCTTCCAGCTGGCAGAGTTCTTTCAGTCAGCTTGTGCACTCATGAGCAACTGATGTTGGTACAAGGTCATCGCAGACAAGCCCTTTGTTATATAGATCTTGTAGTACCTTCTTAGTAGATAGCACCACTGGACTCAAGATTCCTAAAGGATCGCAGATAGAACTAACTGCAGAGAGGATCCCCTTGTGGTGAGTGGTCTATCTTGGATCTTAAACATGAAAGTATCAGACTGAATGTACAGGTACAGGTTTCCCCGCCATCCAAAGGTAGAGCGTTCCTATGAAACGGTTCGTAAGCCAGAAGGTCGTAAAGCGAAGAAGCAATTACCATTTATTTATATGGGAAAAATTTGTGAGCGTTCGCAGACCCAAAAATAACCTACCAAATCATGCCAAATAACACATAAAATCTAAAATAACAGTAACATATAGTAAAAGCAGGAATGATATGATAAATACACAGCCTATATAAAGTAGAAATAATGTATGTACAATATAGTATCACTTACCGGAATCGGGACAGCGCCAAGCATATTGATGATGGTGTGTTAGACTGAGTCGTCGCAAGTTGGGGTGGTGCAGTGGCCCCCCCCCACCCCTCCAGGCCGCCGACCAATACATTGCCACGAAGCATGCAGGGGTACAGCGGTAGCCGGGAGGCACACGGCAAATCTTTAAGAAAGAAACCGAAATAAACATGCTAATTAATTAGGTGCCGCCCGGCATGTAATTGTCGGCCCAGATCAGTGCCGATTGCGTCGTCTCTGATCTGGGCCGACATTTACGCGTCCAGAAGCACCTAATTAATTAGCTTGTTTATTTTGGCTTTTTTCTTAAAGATGTGCTGTGTGCCTCCCGGCTACTGCTGCATTCTCCGCAAATCGCGGGGTGGTGGGACACTGGGGTGTCATCTCGTCATCTGTTTCCATTAGAGCAGGCAGCTCATCTTCTCCTATGACTGCCTGCCTCGATGTCGAAGGTTGAAGTTTGCCATCTGCTGTGGCTGATGCGGAAGGCTTGCTTGACTGCTGAGCCTCGCGCAGTTTTCTATCATACAGTTCTTTGTAAGGACTCAATCCATCCTGCAAATACAGGTGTCCCCCGCTTTTCGAACGTTCGCTTTACGAAACCTCACTGTTACGAAAGACCTACATTAGTACCCTGTTTTCGCTTTCAGAAGGTGTTTTCACTGTTACGAAGAAAAGCAGCGCACGAAAAAATCAGTGCGCGATAAAAGTCAGCGTGCGCCCCGAGCAGCTGCTCTCCCCCGGATTCGGAACGGCATTGCTTAAACACATGCCTGTGAACAGTCATTAGCAAGATGAGTTCTAAGGTATTGGAAAAGCCTAAAAAAGCTCGTAAGGGTGTTACACTTAGTGTAAAACTAGACATAATTAAGCATTTCGATCGTGGTGAACGAAGCAAGGACAAAGTGAGTTTTACTTGTGGAAGCTGCCGAAGATGATGTTGAAGAGGTTTTGGCATCCCATGACCAAGAACTGATAGATGAAGAGCTGATGCAATTGGAAGAGGAAAGGATAACAATCGAAACCAAATGCAGTAGCGAACTGAACGTGAAGCAACTACGTGAGATTTCCGCTGCAATGATAAAGTACGACTTTCATTTTGAAAGGGTACGTAGGTTTAGGGGATATTTGCAGGATGGTTTGAGTGCTTACAAACAACTGTATGATAATAAAATGTGCGAGGCTCAGCTCTCAAGCAAGCCTTCCACATCAGCCACAACAGACGAAGAACCTCGATCTTCGACATCGAGGCGGGCAGTCATAGGAGAAGATGATCGACGATGAGATGACACCCCCGTGTCCCACCACCCCAACCCCCGGGCCCCGAACAGATACTGTACCGATTCGCGGAGAATGCAACGGTAGCTGGGAGGCACACAGCACATCTTTTAAAAAAAAGCGGAAATAAACAAGCTAATTAATTAGGTGGCACTGACACATAATTAATTAGCTTGTTTATTTCGGCTTTTTTCTTAAAGATGTGCTGTGTGCCTCCCGGCTACTGCTGCGTTCTTCGCAGCAATGTATCGGGTCAGCGGCCTGGAGGGTGGAGGCCACTGCACCACCCAACCTGCGACGACTCAGTCTAACACACCATCATCAGAGTGCTCGGCAAGCTGTCTTCCCGATTCCGATAACTGATACTACACTGTACATACATTATTTCTACTTTATATAGGCTGTGTATTTTTACGTGTTATTTGGTAGATTTGGCAGCCTCATAGTTTAAAGGTTACTGGAGAGCGCGTTTATGCCAACAGCGCTTGCGTAAGATTTTCGCTACGGAGATCTGTGCAGGCAATCATTGTAGAAAAGTATTTCTACTTTATATAGAATGTGTATTTATCATATCATTCCTGCTTTTACTATATGTTACTGTTATTTTAGGTTTTATGTGTTATTTGTCATGATTTGGTAGGTTATTTTTGGGTCTGCGAACGCTCACAAAATTTTCCCATATAAATAAATGGTAATTGCTTCTTCGCTTTACGACATTTCGGCTTACGAACCGTTTCATAGGAACGCTCTACCTTCGGATGGCGGGGGAAATTTGTATCCCCTAAACCTAAGTATCCTTTCAAAATTAAAGTTGTACTTTATCATTGCAGCAAAAATCTCACGCAGTTGCTTCACGTTCAGTTCCTGGATGACTTCACTTTCGGTCCGTTCGCTACTGCATTCAGTTTCAATTGTTATCCTTTCCTCTTCCAATTGCACCAGCTTTTCATTTATCACTTCTTGGTCATGGGATGCCAAAACCTCTTCAACATCATGTTTGTCAGCTTCCACAAGCTAAACTCACTTAGTCCTTACTTCGTTCACCACGATTGAAATGCTTAATTATGTCTAGTTTTACGCTAAGTGTATCACCCTTACGAGCTCTTATAGGCTTTTCCAATACCTTAGAACTCATCTTGCAAACGGCTGCTCACAGGCATGTGTTTAAGTAATGCCGGCGAGAATGCAGTTCCGAATCCGGGGGAGAGCGGCTGCTCGGGGCGCGCGCTGATTTTTCTTCGTAACAGTGAAAACACCTTCTGAAAGCGAAAACAGGGTACTAATGTAGGTCTTCTGTAACAGTGAGGTTTCGTAAAGCGAATGTTCGAAAAGCGGGAGACACCTGTACCATTGCACACCCAGTACTTTCTCCACTAAAGGTGCATCTTGATGCAATTCCATATCCTTCATGTCTTTTGCGCTTTACTCTTCTGGTATCACAGACAGAACAGAATCCACTTTGTGAGCCAAAAGCCGTCTTTACTACAAATGGATACAAGGTCATGATAGAAACACCACTTCTTTCTCAGAGGACACTGACACAAGGTAGTCATCAACATAGAAGTAATGCAAAACCTTACCCACATTCTCAGAGCTGAACTGTTCTTATTTGTCTTCTATGTATTTCCTAAGGAAGTACAGCAGTGTTCTACACAGTGAGCCTCATGAACAAGCTCAACCTCACAGGAAAATGACATGCATTCTCTTATACACCATGGGATAAGAGAAGGTCATGAGTAGCAAAATTGTTTCAGGATAGGAAAGCATAAGTAACACCTGTCTTACCTTCTTAGACTTCACTGGTACTGGAACTATGGGAAGTTTACAATCAGGATCACCAGTCCATGTAAGGCCATTGGATAACAGAACACTACTCACTAATGTGTCTGATGGTGTGTTTTGATTCTGCACCCTTTTCAGTAGAGTTAATATGAAGTATACTGGGATGCTTGCCACTCCATACCTTGCATGAGCAACCTTTCTCCAATCCTTGCTCATGTGTCCTGTACACAAATAGCCAAAGCAGACACCATTTTCCAATTTTCTCACTATGATCCCTTTTCTCCAGCTGAGCGCATGAATCCAATCTGTGCTCGCCCTCGCAGAAAGCAACCTCTTATGGCTGACAAAACCATTACCCTTCCATTAGTTTTAGCTTTACTTCCCACTGTGCCCACAGTAGTGACAACACTGCTTCCTTTAGCCACAGAATGAAATTGTGACTTAGTTTTGCTTACATTTTGCCTTTTGCAGGTGATGTAGCATCCTGTATATTCAAAAACACTAGTAGATAGTAATCTTTATTTGCCTTTCTATAAAATGAACAATATAAGTTAAAGTAATCTGAAGGTTGTACCTTTCTTGCAGTTTAAGACCATCTTTCTCCATTTCTCCCTAAGCATACAGGGACATTTCCTTACGACAAAAGACACATTGGCAGGCATGTCCAGCTCTCGCAGGTACTGCACTTCTTCCGTGGAATTGCAACAGACTCTATGAAAAAGACTGTTGTTACATGCTCAAGGAGATCTGTTTTTTTTGGTGAGAATGATGTAATGGTCTTTTGGAGGTCACCTGACGTGATTTCCCCGCCGATGTGAGGTCATGTGATGACACGTGCTCCATGACTATATAAGGGTCGACCCAGGTGACGCAGTTGGTTTTTGAGTTTGTAAATTTCCACGTAGAACGTGCTGTATCTCCATTTCTGTTGCGTGTTTGTTTTTGGTGACGCAGTTTCATTTTTAAAACGGTTGTGCGTTCTATTGCAAAATACTTATTATTTGGACTGGAAATTTGTGGCTGGATGTGCCAACTTACTCAATTCCAACAGTTGAAGGGAGAGTGAAGAATTTATCGAAGGATCAAGAGAAGTCGGCATCGTTTGGCAGTTTAATAAAGAATCAACTTTATTGAGTCTTCGTTGGAGGAGTACCTGCATCGAGATAACTCTTGCCTGAAAGAGCAAGGAGTTCATGTAAAAAGGTGCTCTCTCTCTCTCTCTAAAGGAATTTAAGGTCAGTTGATTTAAACTGTTTATTTTCGGCATCGTGAATCCTGCGGACAGAACCAGCAGTAAAGGTGTGTCTGTGAAGAAATCCTTCTCCAGAGAAGTCTCTCCCAAATGAATGTGTAAAACTGTTGGACTTTTGAAGTTATCGCTTTAAAAATTATATCTGACTGTATCGCTTTAAGAACTGTTTTCACATTTAATGCTTTAAAAACCAGAGCCGAGTGGCGGGTTGGTGAACGGCTGTATATCTGTTAACTTCCGGTTAAAGTTTTCCTTTGTTTTTTTTTCCCTTATCGTTTATACGTGTTTAATAAATGTTTGTTTTTTTTTATATAACCTGTCTCGATTGATATTCACTGTTGCCGTTTACGTAACATAATTTGTGGAGGCTCGGCCAGGATATGTTCCGATTTTGAGCTTAAGTGCTGGTAATTGCCATTTTGATTTGGAAAAGGGAAATACCTGATTTTTTTTGGTTTGATTGGTGTGTGTGTTGTGTTCGGCAACAATAGATATTGACCGGTTTTTGAAGACACCTGACTTGGGATTTTTAGAGACTGCAAGAAAACCTGTGGTATTGGAGATTGCTAGGAAGTTGGATATTAAAGGAATTACGAGAAATTCTACCAAGGCTTTCATACAAAGAAAAATTGCTGAACATTATATTAATTTGGAATATTTTGATGAGGGTTAGAGAAGTTTCCAATGAGTAATCTGGAAATGCAGTTGCATCTTGAACAGTTAAAGTTTGAAAGATTTAAAGTGGAAATGGCTGAAAGAGAGGCTAATAAAAAAGGGGAATTTGAAGAAAGAGAAGCTGATAACCAGTGGAAATTCAAGCTGGAGATGCAGAAATTAAAGTTCGGGAGTCAGTCTTCTGGTTCTACAAAACAGTTTATTGCTAGTCGTGAGGTTATTTTGGCTCCTCCATTTAATGAAGCTGATGTGGACACATATTTCCAACATTTCGAAACAGTTGCTCTGAGTTTAAAGTGGCCGAAGGACCAATGGCCAGTGATGTTACAAAATGTAATTAAAGGCAAGGCACAACAAGTTTATACAGCTTTAAATGCTGAGCAAGCACTGGATTATGATATTGTTAAGCAGAAAAAATTAAAGGCATACGAGATGGTTCCAGAAGCGTAGAGAGAAAGATTTAGAAGTTTGAAGAAATCGGTGGAAAAAACCTATGTGGAATTTGCCTATGAGAAATCTGTGTGCTTTGAGAGATGGGTTTCCTCTAAAAATGTGAATAGGGAGTATAATAAATTAAAAGAGCTGATTTTGCAGAAGGAATTTAAAAGAAGCATTCCTGTTGAAGTGAGAACATACTTAAATGAACAGGAAACTGCTACATTGCAGGAGATTGCTAAATTGGCTGATGAATATGTTTTAACTCACAAGAATAAATTTTCTCCAGGTAAAATTTTTAAAAGGAAAACTAGCACAGACAGTCAAGGTGAATCAGACATTAAATCTGAAGTTAGTGAGAAAAGGATGAAGGGCGACCTATGAAGGAAAGACATTTTGGTGTTATTTGTAATTATTGTAAGAAACCTGGACATGTAGTAGCTAATTGCTTCCGATTGAAAAGGAAAGAGAAAGAAATGACCCCAAACGCTTGTGTGCAGCATATTGAAAAACCTGTAAAACCACAGGGTTTAGAAAATATTAATGAAGATGTGTCAGAGTCTGACCAAGTTAAGAAGGGATATGAAGCTTTTATAACAGAACGATTTGTATCCTTGAAAGAATAATCCAATGCAGTACCAATGAGGATACTTAGAGATACTGGAGCTTCGCAATCACTAATATTAGACAGTGTGCTAAGGTTAAGTGATGAGTCTGACACTGATGAGGTAAATTATATAAGAGGGGTAGGGAGTGCCCTTATGCCAGTACATTTACATAGACTAAATTTAAGGTCAGGGTTAGTTACAGGGATTGTTAAAGTAGGACTACAATCCAATTTACCGGTGAATGATGTTTCTCTTTTGTTAGGGAATGATTTAGCAGGTGGACAAGTTTTTCCTGAAGTGCATTCGACAATAAATTCAAATTCTGAGGAATCACAGAGGGCTTCTAACACAGATTCTTCCTGTATTGTAACAAGAGCTATGGCTAAAAAGACTGATGTAAAGGATGAGGTTGTTACCCATGACAATTCAAATCAAGATTCAAATTTTGAGGATGTATCAGAAACTTTCTTACCTACCTTATTTGATCAGGATTTTGATGGTCAGGCTGATCAGGAAGATTTGTCTTTATCTCGGAAGGAGATGATAGCAGAGCAGGGTAGAGATCCTGAGACAGTTAAATTAAAAGAACAAGCTCTTCCAGATAGTGAAATTGAAAAAGTACAAGTTGGATATTATTTTGAAAAGGGGGTATTAATGAGAAAGTGGAGATCGCCTACAATTCCTGCTAGTGAGGAATGGGAAGTTAATCATCAGGTAGTTCCTAAAATTTACCGAAATGAGATTTTGACTATGGCTCATAGTATTCCTTTGGGTGGTCATTTAGCGGTTAAGAAAACTATGAACAAAGTTTCTAAACATTTTTATTGGCCTAGTTTAAGACAAGATGTGGTGACATTTTGTAGAACGTGTCATACATGTCAAATTGTTGATAAACCTTATCAGGTTACTCCAGTGACCCCACTGCAACCAATTCCAGTATTTGGTGAGCCGTTCTCAAAAATCACTGTGGACTGTGTAGGTCCTTTGCCAAAAACTAAAACTGGACATCAATATTTATTAACTATTATGTGCACAGCATCTAGGTTTCCAGAGGCAGTACCTCTTAGGAATATAACAGCTAAAACTGTGACAAAGGCTCTTATAAAATTCTTTACTTATTTTGGGTTGCCTAAGGAAATACAATCAGATCAAGGTAGTAATTTTATGAAAAGGGTTTCTGCCGTGAGTGGCACACGGGGGAGGCTCGCGCTTTCCCCGTGCGGAATCGATATCAAGAGATTTCGGAATAAAAATTTATTTTTAAAAAAATTTGAAAAAAAAGGTAGTAATTTTATGTCTGGGTTGTTTCAGCAGATAGTTTATAAACTGGGAGCAAAACAGATTATTTCCTCAGCCTATCATCCAGAATCACAAGGCGCCTTGGAGAGATTTCATTCTACACTAAAAACTATGATTAGGACATATTGTGTGGAAAATGAAAAGAACTGGGATGAAGGTATACATTTACTACTTTTTGCAGTAAGGGAGGCAGTACAGGAATCATTAGGTTTTAGTCCTTTTGAACTTGTGTTTGCACATAGAATTCGAGGACCTTTGACTTTGTTGAAGGAACAGTGGATTAATAAAGTAGTACACACTAGTTTGCGAGATTATGTTTTGAAATTTAAAGACAGATTTTACAAAGCTTGTAGCTTGGCCAAGGAAAATTTAAAGTTAGCTCAAGAGAAGATGAAGATGTGGTACGATAAGGAAGCTAGGATGAGGTCATTTAAGCCTGGAGGTAAGGTGTTGGTCTCTTCCCAGTGCAAATGAACCCATTGCAAGCCAAATTCCATGGTCCTTATCAGATTAAATCAAAAGTAAATGATGTGGATTATGTGGTAAAAACCTCAGATTGGAGAAAGACAACACAGCTGTGTCATATAAATATGATAAAACGGTATTATGAGAGAGAAGTTGCTACTATGACTGTTGTAATCGATAATGAATCTGATTTTGATGAAAACTTACTGGAGGATTCATCCAAAATTCATTTTAAACCCAACATTATTTCAGCCAGGTTACCAAATTCGAAAATTCTGGAAAATATTGATGAAAAATTAGCTCATTTACAGCCAGAGCAGTGAGAGCAGATGAAACAGTTAATTTTTAAGTTTAGAGATTTATCTCCAGACGTCCCTAGAAGAACCACCATAGCTACACATGATGTAGATGTGGGAGATGCAAAACCCATAAAACATCCGTATCGAATGAACAGGGAAAAATGTGAACTTGCTGAACAAGAAATTAAGTATATGTTACGTGATATTATTAGACATTTCAATTCGAATTGGAGTTCACTGTGCGTTATGGTGCCTAAACCAGACAATAGTATTAGGTTCTGTACGGATTACAGAAAGGTGAATGCTGTGACAAAAACTGATGCATATCCAATCCCTAGAGTAGATGATCATGTGGATAAAGTTGGACAGGCCAAATTCCTTACAAAAATTGATTTCTTAAAAGGTTATTAGTGTGTTCCATTAACGGATAGAGGTAGAGAGATTTCAGTATTTGTAACTGTATCTGGGTTATATGAATACAATGTTCTTCCATTTAGGATGAAGAATGCACCAAGTACTTTTCAGAGGATGATTAATGGCGTGATTTAGGGATTAAAAGGTACACATGCCTATACTGATGATTTGGTTACAGGGAATAGTACGTGGAAAGCACATGTTACGGTGGTGGAGAAATTATTTGAGAGACTTTCAAAAGCTAACAACTATTAACTTAGCTAAAAGTGAATTTGGTCATGCCACTGTGACCATTAGGGAAAAGGGTTAAGGAAATTAGCCTCCAATTTAATAACACAGTTTAATGTTCCAGGAGTACAATATTTTGATCACTCATATTAAGGGTAAAGACAATGTGATCGCTGATTGTTTGTCTAGATGTTAAATGTACAATGAAAATTTGTTTTTTTGGAGTGATATTTTATCATTTGTAACACTCCTACTGTACATTAGTTTGTAAAGGGCTGAAAGATAAGATTGTATGTATTGTGTAATTTGTAAATTTTATACATTTTTTTTTGTATAAATTGTTAAAATTTTGTTCTTCAAGAAACCAACATTCTTTTTGGAGGGAGGTGTTACATACTCAAGGAGATCTGGTTTATTTGGTGAGAATGATGTAATGGTCTTTTGGAGGTCACCTGATGTGATTTCCCCGCCGATGTGAGGTCATGTGATGACACGTGCCCCGTGACTATATAAGGGTCAACCCAGGTGACGCAGTTGGTTTTTGAGTTTGTAAATTTCCATGTAGAACGTGCTGTATCTCCATTTCTGTTGCGTGTTTGTTTTTGGTGACGCAGTTTCATTTTTAAAACGGTTGTGCGTTCTGTTGCAAAATACTTATTATTTGGACTGGAAATTTGTGGCTGGATGTGCCAATTTACTCAATTCCAACAGTTGAAGGGAGAGTAAAGAATTTATCGAAGGATCGAGAGAAGTCGGCATCATTTGGCAGTTTAATAAAGAATCGACCTTATTGAGTCTTCGTTGGAGGAGTACCTGCATCAAGATAACTCTTGCCAGAAAGAGCAAGCAGTTCATGCAAAAAGGTGCTCTCTCGCTCTAAAGGAATTTAAGGTCAGTCGATTTAAACTGTTTATTTTCGGAATCGTGAATCCTGCGGACAGAACCAGCAGTAAAGGTGTGTCTGTGCAGAAATCCTTCTCCAGAGAAGTCTCCCCCAATTGAATGCGTAAAACTGTTGGACTTTTGAAGTTATCGCTTTAAGAACTGTTTTCGCATTTAACGCTTTAAGAACCAGAGCCGAGTGGCAAGTTGGTGAACGGCTGCATATCTGTTAACTTTCAGTTAAATTTTTCCTTTGTTTTTTTTCCCTTATCATTTATACGTGTTTAATAAATGTTCGGTTGTTTTTATACAACCTGTCTCGATTAATATTCATTGTTGCCATTTACATAACACTGTAGTCTCCAAGAGCTTTCACATCTTCAGATTTGATAGCACTTGCCAAACTTGAAGCCCTTAACACATTAACTTTGGCCACCTGTGCAGCAATTTGTCCCTCCAACTCAAACTGTACCTTCCTTATCTGTAGCTGTTCCAGCGTATGTTTGTCCTTCAATAATTGTTGACGTGTGATTCATGCAGCCAAATCAGCCCCTGATTTAGTGCATGCAGAGAAGGTATTAGATAAAGAAGATGTTCTGCCTGCAGCAGAACTTGGAGCACTGACATCTGACATGTCTTGTGGGTCCTCTGCTATATGCATAGTGAAAACGTGCCTTGGAATTTGAGAAACATAGTCTGATGGAAGGTGGGGCATGTAAACACTGTTGCAACAACATCAATATAAACTAAGGACTCCTGCCGAAGAGCTTCAGCCCGAAACATCAACTGTACTTTTTTCCATAGAAGCTGCCTGGCCTGCTGAGTTTCTCTAGCATTTTGTGTCTGATGTTGTACCTCTACTTAAGAAGGGAACAAGGGAAAGTCGTGGGAACTATACACTGGCAAGTCTCACGTCATTTGTAGGCATATTGCTGGAGAAAATTCTTCGGGATAGGATATATGAACATTTGGAAACCCATGCTCTAATAGGGGAGAACTAGCATGACTTTGTGCATAGCAGGTCCTGCCTTACCAATCTGATTGAGTTTTTTGACAAGGTGACAAGAGAGATTGATGAGGGTAAGGCAGTGAGTGTTGTCTACAAAGATTTTAGTAAGGCACTTGATAAAATCCCTCATGGGAGGCTAATCCAGAAGATTAAGATGCATGGGCTCCACAGCGAAATGGCAATTTGGATTTAGAACTAGCTTGCGCATAGAAGACAGGTGGTAGTGGTCGAAGGGAATTATTCGAGCTGCAGGTCTGTAATCAGTGGAGTTCCACAGGGATCTGTGCTGGGACCTCTGTAGCTTGTGACGTATACAAATGACCTGGATGAAAATGTGGATGGGTGGGTTAGTAGATTTGCAGATGATACCAAGATTGGTCGTGTTGTGGCTAGTGTAGAAGACTGGCAAAGAATAATGCACAATATAGATCAGTTGCAGATAAGGGCTAAGAAATGGCAGGTGGAGTTTAACCCTGATAAATGTGAGGTGTTGCACTTTGGGAGGACAAATGCAAGGAGAAAATACGCTGTTGATCCAAGTTCATAGTTCCTTGAAAGTGGTTACAGAGATTGATAAGGTGGCTCACTTCAATTCATTTCAAGTGTGTCATGTAACCCATACATGAATACAGCCAAACTAGACAACGTTACTACAGGGTCAAGGTGCAAAGACACATTACCAACAGTCACACACACTAAGCACACACAAGGTGACAATTACGTACTAAGTGTCCTGGCGCCATGGGTTGACGCCCAGACCTCGCACATAAGTCAACAAACCCAAATAGACTACCAGTAAAAATACAATGACACAGAACGTGCACATAAATAGTCCAGGCCCCCCACCGCATCGATATTATCTGTTGACTGGCCCCCAAAGCCCGCTAGGTGGCAAAACGTTTTTGAGGCCTAGTCCTCACATATTATAATAATAATAATATTGTACTTTATTGATTCCTAGTGGGAAATGCTTTCATTACAAAATCAACATTTAAAAACACACTTAGCAGTGTGCAGATAATAAAGTGCAAAATAATAATATACACAATAATAATGTACCAATTTATAATAATAATGTACGAAATAATAAAGCACAGGCTTTTGTACTATGATGTGTGTTCTCCTGTCGCACAGAGGTGAACTGTTGTATATGTTTATTGTATTTGGTAAGAAAGATTTTCTGTAAGGATCTTTGTGACAGTGGAGCTGAATGAGTGTGTTCGAAAGGGTGCTCTGCTGCTTATTCAGTAGGTCATGGAGAGGGTGTGCCTGATTGTCCATAACGGATAACAGTTTGTTTAGTGACCTCCTCTCCATCACTAACTCGGGTTGTAGCCAAGGACAGATCCAATCTTTTTGATGAGATTATTTAGTATTTTTACATCACCTGCACTGATGTTGCTCCCCCAACATAAATATGCAAAAAAGACTGAACTCACTATAACAGACTGGTAAAAGATCTCCAACATCCAGCTGCAGACATTGAAAGATCTCAGCTTCCTTAGAAAATAGAGTCTGCTCATCCCCTTCTTGTAAACAGCCATGTGCGTATATAAG
This sequence comes from Mobula hypostoma, assembly GCF_963921235.1. Taxonomy (NCBI): domain Eukaryota; kingdom Metazoa; phylum Chordata; class Chondrichthyes; order Myliobatiformes; family Myliobatidae; genus Mobula; species Mobula hypostoma. The sequence continues at coordinate 41,199,320 of NC_086110.1, forward strand.
AACATATGGAATATTAGTAAAAACACAACCACAAAATATATAGGTATATAGTCCAGACCCCTCAGTCACCACAAATGCAATATACCCCCCACCCCCCCACCCCCCGATAGCGTATGCCTCTTTCTCCGGCAGCAGAAAAGCAAACGACCCTGCAGTTTGAGGCCCCAAGTCCATTGAGTGCAGCCACAATTGGAGTACTGCATACAGTTCTGGTCACCCCACTATAGGAAGGATGCTGAGGCTTTGGAGAGGGTACAGAAGAGGTTTATCAGGATGCTGCTAGTTTAGAGGGAATGAACTATCAGGAGAGGCTGGATAAACTTGCATTATTTTCTCTGGAGTGTCTGATGGTTTAGAAGATTATGAAAGGAGTAGATAGAGTAGACAAAGAGTATCTGTTTCCCAGGGTTAAATTGTCTCATACCAGAGGGCATACATTGAAGGTGAGAGGGGATAGGTTCAAGGGGGATGTGAGGGGTAAGTTTATACTCAGAGAGTTGTGGATGCCTGGAATGTGCTGCCTGGTATGGTGGTAGAGGCTTTTAGGAGATGTTTGGATAGGCACATGGTTATGGGGAAAGTGGAGGGATATGGACATGGATTTGGTCGAATAGATTAGTGTTTAGGTGTTTTTCATTTGCTTTATAGCTGGTTTGGCACAACTTTGTGAGCTGAATGGACTGTTCCTGCGCTGTACTATTAAAAAAAACACAAATCAAAACCACTGACAGACTAAGCCAGGAGATCGACACTGTATGACATGCGTCCAAATCATAAAGGGTACATCCGATCTTTTATTACGAAACAAGCAAAGACGAACAATCTTATAGCAATAAAAAACTAATTAAACTAAATTAGTGATACAGTGATCCTATATTTCAAATCAGCGTAACTAAGTGTTCTAATTAGTGATATCAGAATTAGCTTTCTATACATATTTAAGCAGTCTAATGCATTCCAAGTATGCCCAGAGGGGCAGACAGTCAGACAGTGTATACATCTTTTGCAAACCCTTCAGTAGTTGCATAGACACCTGAAGAGCAGACTATCTGTTGGATGGAAGCAACCAACAACTCTGATAGAAGCAGATGCCAAGTTTTTAAGCTCACCAGTGGGAGGTGGTGCTTTAGCACTGCTGGCCCACCACCTTGAGGGAGTCTTGATCATAAGTAGGCCGAAACTCCTGAAGACAGGTGGCAGATCAACTGATGATCCCACTGGTGATAGCACAGGACAGTTAACATCTTAGTCCACGTGTATTCTGTAACTCTAACTCATTCCAATTAATGCCCCAAGTAGCGGTCAACAAAAATATATAATTCTCTGAGGCTCAACTCTTCTCCACTAGACTAAACAACTAGCCACAAGTGTGAATTTGTGACTATACTTATTTGCTTCTACCATGCCCCAACCCATGTGACAGATTACCATAATAAACACACCAGAAAATATGACACAGACAGAAAATAGATACATGGCTCCAACTAGTTAGCAAGATGGAATTACATTGGAACAATGGAATCAGAGAAAATTACATGTGTCAGGTAGCAACACTTCTTACTGCAATGGAGTGAAAATGTGAGAAGTTTATTTCATTGAGATACACTGAGCTGTACAGGGGAATAACTTCAAGATAAGTAATGTTCACGCTTTCTTAGCATTGTTGGAAAGCTTTCTCTTCAAGGAGTACATGCTTAACCAGAGAAGGCAAGATTTTGTTGAAACATGATCAATACAGATCAATACAACTTACCATGTATGCTATTATATTAGATGAAATACTCAGCAACTGACTTGTGTTCACAACTGCAGATTGCAAGATAACAACTTGACTTTAAAACATATGCTATTTTTCATGCGAGAAGAAGCACAGAAGTTCAATTTAGGGTTATTACCAAGGCAACAGGACAAAAGGCAAGTTCAGTACAAAGATCAAAGGGAACTTCCCAAGGTGACAATCTAACCTGCACAGATAAGTCAAGACACCATACTGACAGTTGTAGCTGTCCTCTAATCAGGTCCACCATAAGCTGTAATGACAGATTTAATTTTGCAATAAAAGAAGCAGAATAACATTACATTGATCTTCTGAATCTTTTTAAAGCCCCATGTAGTTGGCTGACTCAAAATTTACTCCCGATGGGAGTTTAGCAATTTTGATTTAATATGTGAGCAGATAAAAACTGATCACCGTGCCAACAGTTGTTGGTCGAGACGCTCGTTAGGAACAGACCAAATCATGCACCTCCAGCCGCAACCTCGAGTTGTTATTCAAAGGAGAACTCAGATGTGGCTGAAGTCTCTGTATCTGAAGGACAGTTTGTGGCACGAGCTGTGCTGTGTGAAGAGCTGTTGTCAGTTGCTGTGTCACATCCTTTGCAGAGAAAATTCTATTTACAAGAGTTTGAGATCATCCCCATGACCAGGAATGACATCCACACTTAAATAATAGATTTTAAAACATAGCATTTGTTTGGATCGTCAGTTTGCCAAATTAACAATCATAAATGGACTAGCAGAGACAACGTTTGTGCTGAACTTTGCAATTTACAGTATTCACATACTCTCCTTGTTGTGCATGATCACCACAGTCATTTCACTGAAAAGGTCAAATTATTCAGTTACAACCAGCAATGCTTTGAAATTTGTAATAACAATGGCTAAATTTGGAATGTCAACTTCCTTGTAACTGATAATGGAATGCAATTCACATTCTTAGATTTACAGCATTTGCTGAGATATTGAGCTTTAACACCATTGTATCCATAAATAAATAGTAAAGTTGATAATGTTTTCACAGCTCTTAAGAGACTTTTTATAAAATATAAGGATTCTATGAAATTTGAAATTTTGCCTTTGTTCAGGGTTGCACAATACACTAACTGATGAAAGAGGAACTGGAGACCAGCTGAGGACAAATGTATTTTAAGAATAACTTCATCATTATTACTTCAATATTCAACTTAGAAAGAGACTTGCCCATTGATTGCAATGAAATGATCACTAGATATTAAGGACAATTCTGAAACACAGATCCCTAGTAGTTAGAAAGAAATATAGACAATGAAAGTAGTAGTAATAGGCTAGAACTCTTCTTGCCCTCACCTACCAGCCCACGAGCCTCTGCATCCAACACATCATTCTCCTCAGCCTCCGCCATCTTCAAAGGGATCCGACCACCAAACACATCTATACCTTCCCACCCTTGCTTTCCGTAGGGATGACTCCCTCCATGATTCCCCATCGTCCCTCTTCACTAATCTCCCACTTGGCACTTAACCCTGCAAGCAGCTACACCTACCCATTCACCTCCTCCTTCATCTCCATTCAGGGCCCCAAACAGTCCTTCCAAGTGAGGTAACACCAGCTGCGAATCTGCTGAGGTTTTCTATTGTGTCTGGTACTCCCATTGAGGCCTCCTCTACATTGAATGACCCGTTGTAAATCCTCTCACCTGCCTATCACCTCCCCCGGGACCCTTCCTCCTTCTCTTTCTCCCATGGTCCACTCTCCTCACTTATCAGATTCCTTCCTCTCCAGCCCTTTACTTATCCTTCCCACCTGGCTTCATCTATCACCTTCTAGCTAAACTCCTTCCCTTCCCCCCAGCTTTTTATCCTGGCATCTTACAACTTCCTTTCCAGTCCTGAAGAAGTGTCTCAGCCCAAAACATCAACTGTTTATTCATTTCCATATTTCCCGCCTGACCTGCTGAGCTCCCCCAGAATTTCGTGTGTGTTGCTTTAGATTTCCAGCATCTGCAGAATTTCTTGTGTTGAAGACTCAATTCTTATCACTATGAAAGCCAACATATCATTGGTCTTTCTTTCCACTTACTGCATCTGAATGTTTGTTTTCAGTGACATGTGTACAAAGACAACAAGATATCATTCCACTTCTCTCTTTTACCATGTATAATCATTCAGGTAATCATCTTCTACCAACATGGATAACTTGACACTAATAAACATTATAATTTATAAAGTATAAAGCATAATTTTATGCTATGCCTTTGCCTGCTCACCAAACCTTTCTTAATCACACTTGAGCCTTTCTGCATACTCCTCATAACTCACTTCAAATACACCAGATCAATGGTTCTTCCTGTCAGCTCTACAGTTACATTCTCAAAAAAAACCCAGTAAATTTGTCAAGCATGTTGTCTCTTTTCTAAATCCACACTTATCCTGACCATTCCCATCAATATTTTCTAAATGGTCTGCTATTACATCTTTAATAATGGGCTTTTTCTTCTACTACCAATGTTAGGCAAACATGTTTATAATTCCCTATTTTCTCTTCATCTCCTTTATTATTTTTAAAGATTATTTTGTGCTGAAGTTTTATAGATAGCATCAGTCTTTAAAATAATTGTATTAATTAAATTGATACATTTTCTGATTGAACATCATGAAATGATAACTCTGGCCTCTACACTGATGCTATCTGATCTGCTAAATATTTCCAATTTTTAGTTCAGGCTGCCAACATCGACAATACTTTGGACTGGTGATATATTAATAAATATTTCAATGTTATTTTAAAGAATTTTTCTACCAAAAATTGTTAGAAACTGCAAAAATTAATAACTTCCTATTTTCAGTTCTTACCAATTCCAAGATATCGCAATTAAAATAACCCATTTTAATTATTTCAATTTCTTGTAAATGGTCATAATTTTTACCAGTTGTCAATTTTACTAATAATTTATTTAAAAAATGTGCAGTGATGAATACAGTTAATTATAATAGAAAAAGGCACTAGATTACTAAAAATATCATTTACTGAGCTAGTAGAAATTTATGGCATTATTTCTACCAACTGAGACATCATACTGTTATTCCTAAATTAATTCAGAAAGTAGCATTGAAACAGAAGACAATCAAACCTTTACTTCCTCCTCCAACTTGCCCAAACGCACAGTATCTGCCAGCATCCTGTTTAAAACTCCATTCTTCTCATTTGTTAAGCTCTTGGTCTGTTACAAAATAAAAATCAAGGTAAATCTAAGAGTTGAGTACTAAAGCTCTGGGGGAGAAAATGAGCACTGAACACAAAAATACAGGATTAAGGCAAGAAAAACAACAAAGAAAAAGCCATCTAAATTAAGATTTCCAGGTTTCAAAATCATGCTCAAAAAAGATATTTTAACCTCAGAGCCTGTTTCAGAGTGTCAAGAGAATTGCTCCAATTTACAATCCATCTACACTTCTAACTGCATTGAAAGAGATAGCTGATTTCCAAGTTCAACAGCCTATTAAAATTTACAAATTAAGGTTTGGGCATGAGTGATAACGGAGTTGAACAGCTACTCCATAAAAAAACAATTTCTTTGAAAAGGGTGATAATGAAAAGTGACAAGAATAATTAATTTTAATGACAAAATAATGGAGAACAAGTAGACATTTTCCAAAACATTAAATCTCTTGCCTCATAAGAGGCTAGGATTTCTTCCATATATAATAATACAAGCTGTTTTATTGAGTCCTTGTAGGAACCATTGTGGTAACATAATAAGATAATGTTAAATCAATACGTCTAGGATTAGATTTTAAGGTTAGGATAACAGACATTTAAACGGAAGCTAACTAAATATAGAAGATGAAATTACGGGGTCAGTAGAACATCAAGGTATGCGAGGAAGATTAATGGCAGGAGGTCACTTGAATGACAATGAAGCTGATTGACATCTTGCCACCAGCTAGCCTACCTGCCCAAGCATGACTAGCAGAATGAAGTCATGAACAGGAAAAATTCCTGCCAATTATTTTGGAGACAAAGCATGAGGCGCAATATCCAGAATACAAATGCAGCACCATTATTGGAACAAGCAAGATATGATGACAGAAATAATGGTGTCATCATCACACTGGGATTAAGGTTTGAAACAAACCTGCACCTCCAAGTAATTTACATTTATCAAAAAGGAATCTGTCAATTGTCTTGGTTCCAGGGGTGAAAGCAGCAACTTAAAATTCTCACTGCCACTACTGCATAAACAACATAGCCATCTAACCCATGTACCCACTATTGTGGGTACAAACAGGTACAGTGTACCAGCAACAGCCAGCTAACTTGCATCTCTGTTTAAGCCCACATTGATGTCCTGCCAAATGTTCTCCTGACGTGCAGTTAAATCTAAATTATGAAGTGGGTAATTTACAATTTAAACATCAGGAATGATATAGGCTGTTTGACTTGATATTCTGTAACTGCCAACATCATATCTCCATCACAGCTCACCTAATCCTCAGTTTCCCTATCCTCTCCCACCTTTTGCAATGGGGGAGGGCTAATAGAGCTTGGAAAGAGTAGGTTCCAATTTTGCTCTTTTCTTAAAAAATTGCTTACCTTATGTACAAGCTGATCACGTTCCTGAGCTGCTTTTTCAGCAAGGCTGATCAAGTTTGCCAAATATTGGTGAGCTGCCACCTCTTTCTCCACAGCTTCTTCCAACTGCTGTTTTAGAAGAGCAATCTTCTTCTGTGCTAGCCTGGGAATCATATTGATGTTTGGAATAGTTCACAAAATTAATTGATGATATTGCTCAATGGTAATTTCTGTTTTAAACATTTTCTGTGGTATATTAACTGACAGATACAATGGATAGTTATATTTGAACAAGAGTACAGTTAGCAATCTAAAGTTTAATTAGATAATTACATCAATCTATTAATAACTTGGACAAGTGATAGACAACAGAATTTTTCTTCCACTATTTTAATTATTTTTAAAAAAATGTGAAATTTAAATAGTTACAAGAGTATGTGTACATAGCAAGATGATTTTTAACAGTTTGTTTGTCAGTCTTCGGTTTAGAATTTTCTTCAATGGACAGTTGAGGCTTTGTGAGCAATAGTTTGGCAGATTTTTAATCACAAAAAGATGCTAATGGATACAAAGAAGTACAAAATAAAGATGTGTTTATGAAAGTCTACAAATTAGACAAGATCTCATTGAATGGCAAAACATATTTGAAATGGCCCAAATCCTATTTTTGAAACAAACTTTTCAATCTGATACTATATGGCAAAATAAGATAATGCTCTGAAAGTCAATTGAGTTGCACAAATAGTAGGTGCTCATGAAGTGAACAGGATCTTAGACAACCATGATGGTCTGCTGCTCAATTATGTGAAAAATGACCACATGGCAAACATCATAAAGCTGCCTGTAGCAATGAAACATAAGCCAAATGGAGACAGCCACTTCAGGATAGCAGTGGGCAACACAATGAAATATGAAATTGCTTGAAAAGCTGGAATAATTTCAATAGGCAAATAGCCTATTTCCATGTGCAATTAATACAAAATACGGAAAATAGAAACAAAAGAATAATTAAAATTAGATATAACAGAATTAAAATATTTTCTTTCAAAATAGTCTCCCAGCCTCCCGGACGGCCATATCTGCACCCGGTGTGTCGAGCTGCAGCTCCTAACGGACAGCATTAGGGAACTGGAGTTGCAGCTCGATGACCTTCGTCTGGCCAGGGAGAGCAAGGAGTTGATGGAAAGGACTTATAGGTAGGTGGTCACACCAGGGCCACGGGAGACAGACAAGTGAATCACAGTCAGGAGAGGGAAGGGGAAGAGTCAGAGTCAGGTTGTAGAGAGTACCCCTGTGGCTGTCCCCCTGAACAATAAGTACTCCTGTTTGAGTACTGTTCGGGGGGGTGCGGGAAACGACAGCTTACCTGGGGTAAGCAACAGTGGCCGTGCCTCTGGCACAGAGTCCAGCCCTGTGGCTCAGAAGGGTAGTGAAAGGAAGGGGAAGGCAGTAGTGATAGGGGACTCTATAGTTAGGGGGTCAGACAGGCGATTCTGTGAAGGCAGGAAAGAAACTCGGATGGTAGTTTGCCTCCCAGGTGCCAGGGTCCAGGATGTTTCAGATCGCGTCCAAGATATCCTGCAGTGGGAGGGAGAAAAGCCAGAGGTCTTGGTACATATTGGTACCAATGACATTGGTAGGAAAAGGGAAGAGGTCCTAAAAAAAAGACTACAGGGAGTTGGGAAGGAAGTTGAGAAACAGGACCGCAAAGGTAGTAATCTCGGGATTACTTTCTGTGCCATGTGACAGTGAGTATTGGAATAGAATGAGGTGGAGGATAAATGCATGGCTGAGGGATTGGAGCAGGGGGCGAGGATTCAGATTTCTGGAACATTGGGACCTCTTTTGGGGCAGGAGTGACCTGTACAAAAAGGACGGGTTGCACTTGAATCCGAGGGGGACCAATATCCTGACAGGGAGGTTTGCTAAGGCTACTGGCGAGAGTTTAAACTAGAATTGTTGGAGGGTGGGAACTGAACTGAAGAGACTGGGGAAGAGGCGGTTGACTCACAAATACAGAAAGCTTGGAGACAGTGTGTGAGGGAGGATAGGCAGGTGATAGACAAGGGACGCACTCAGACTGACAGTTTGAAATGTGTCTATTTTAATGCAAGGAGTATTGTGAACAAAGTAGATGAGCTTAGCGCATGGATCAGTACTTGGAGCTATGATGTGGTGGCCATGACAGAGACTTAGATGGCTCAGGGACAGGAATGGTTACTTCAAGTACCGGGTTTTACATGCTTCAGAAAGGACAGGGAGGGAGGCAAAAGAGGTGGGGGCGTGGCACTGCTGATCAGAGATAGTGTCATGGCTGCAGAAAAGGTGGATGTCACAGAGGGATTGTCTACGGAGTCTCTGTGGGTGGAGTTTAGGAACAAGAAGGGGTCAATAACTTTACTGGGTGCTTTTTATAGGCTGCCCAGTATTAACAGGGATATCGAGGAGCAGATAGGGAAACAGATCCTGGAAAGGAGTAATAATAACACAGTGGTCATGATGGGAGACTTTAATTTCCCAAATATCGATTGGCATCTCCCGAGCAAGGGGTTTAGATGGGGTGGAGTTTGTTAGGTGTGTTCAGAAAGGTTTCTTGACACAATATGTAGATAAGCCTACAAGAAAAGAGACTGTACTTGATTTGGTATTGGGAAATGAACCTGCTCAGGTGTCAGATCTCTCAGCCAGAGAGCATTTTAGAGATAGTGATCATAATTCTATCTCCTTTACAATAGCATTGGAGAGTGATAGAAACAGATAAGTTAGAAAAGCATTTAATTGGAGTAAGGGGAATTATGAGGCAGGAAATTGGACACTTAAATTGGGAACAGATGTTCTCAGGGAAAAGTACAGAAGAAATGTAGTAAATGTTCAGGGGATATTTGTGTGGAGTTCTGCACAGGTATGTACCAATGAGACAGGGAAGTTATGGTTGGGTACAAGAACCGTGGTATACAAAGGCTGTAATAAATCTAGTCAAGAAGAAAAGAAAAGCTTCCAAAAGATTCAAAGAGATAGGTAATGTTAGAGATCTAGATTATAAGGCTAACAAGAAGGAGCCTAAAAAGGAAATTAGGAGAGCCAGAAGGGGCCATGAGAAGGCCTTGGCGGGCAGGATTAAGGAAAACCCCAAGGCCTTCTACAAGTATGTGAAATGCAAGAGGATAAGACGTGAAAGAATAGGACCTATCAGGTGTGACAATGGGAAAGTGTGTATGGAACCGGAGGAAACAGCAGAGGTACTTAATGAATACTTTACTTCAGTATTCACTATGGAAAAGGATCTCAGTGATTGTAGTGAAAACTTGCTGCAGACTGAAAAGCTTGAGCATGTAGCTACAGGTGTCCCCGCTTTTCGATCGTTCGCTTTACGAAACCTCACTGTTATGAAAGACCTACATTAGTTCCCTGTTTTCGCTAACAGAAGGTGTTTTCACTGTTATGAAAAAAGGCAGCGCGCGGGAAAAGCAGTGCGCAATTTTAAAAAATCAGCCCACAAAAAAAAAGCAGCGCGTGCCCCGAGCAGCTGTTCTCCCCCAGATTCGGAACGGCATTCTCGCTGGCGTTGTTTAAACACGTGCCTGTGAGCAGCCGTTTGCAAGGTGAGTTCTAAGGTATCGGAAAAGCCTAAAAGAGCTCGTAAGGGTGTTACACTTAGAGTAAAACTAGACATAATTAAGCGTTTCGATCATGGTGAACGAAGTAAGGACAAAGTGAGTTTGGCTTGTGGAAGCTGCCGAAGATGATGTTGAAGAGGTTTTGGCATATCATGACCAAGAACTGATAGATGAAGAGCTAATGCAATTAGAAGAGGAAAGGATAACAATCCAAACCGAATGAGTAATGATAAAGTACGACTTTAATTTTAAAAGGGTACGTTGGTTTAGGGCATATTTGCAGATGGTTTGAGTGCTTACAAAGAACTGTATGATCTAAAAATGCGCGAGGCTCAGCAGTCAAGCAAGCCTTCCACATCAGCCACAGCAGACGACGAACCTCGACCTTCGACATCGAGGCAGGCAGACATAGAAGAAGACCAACTGCCTGCCCTAATGGAAACAGACGATGATGAGATGACACCTCAGTGTCCCACCACCCCTACCCCCAGGCCGTGGACGTATACCAATTCGCAGAGAATGCAGCGGTAGCCGGGAGGCACACAGCACATCTTTAAGAAAAAAGCCGAAATAAACATGCTAATTAATTAGGTGCTGCCTGGCACGTAATTGTCGGTTCAGATCAGAGGCGACGCAATCGGCAATCACCTCTGATCTGGGCCAACATTTACGTGCCGGGCCGCACCTAATTAATTAGCATGTTTATTTCTGCTTTTTTCTTAAAGTTGTGCTGTGTGCGTCCCGGCTACCGCTGGACCCCTGCATTCTTCGCGGATCGGTATCGGTTCGCTGCCCGGAGGGTGGGGGCCACCGCACCACCCCAACCTGTGACGACTCAGCCTAACACACCATCATCAGCATGTTCGGCGCTGTCCCAATTCCCGTAAGTGATACTACACTGCACATACATTATTTCTACTTTATATCGGCTGTGTATTTTTACGTGTTATTTGGTACGATTTGGCAGCTTCATAGCTTAAAGGTTACTGGAGAGCGCTTGCGCCGTGTTTTTGCCGAGAGCGCTTGCGTGAGATTTTCGCTACGGAGAACAGTTCAGGCAATGATTGTGGGAAAAGTATTTCTACTTTATATAGGCTGTGTATTTATCATATCATTCCTACTTTTACTATATGTTACTGTTACTTTAGGTTTTATGTGTTATTTGGCATGATTTGGTAGGTTATTTTTGGGTCTGCAAACGCTCACAAATTTTTCCCATATAAATAAATGGTAATTGCTTCTTCACTTTACGACATTCCGGCTTACGAACCATTTCATAAACGCTGTACCTTTGGATGGCAGGGGAAACCTGTATTAAGAAAGAGGATGTGTTGGAGCTTTTGGAAAGCATCGAGTTGGATAAGTCGCCAGGACCGGATAAGATGTACCCCAGGCTACTGTGGGACGTGAGGGAGGAGATTGCTAAGCCTCTGGCGATGATCTTTGAATCATCAATGGGGACGGGAGAGGTTCCGGAGGATTGGAGGGTTGCGGATGTTGTTCCCTTATTCAAGAAAGGGAGTAGAGATAGCCCAGGAAATTATAGACCAGTGAGTCTTACCTCCGTGGTTGGTAAGTTGATGGAGAAGATCCTGAGAGGCAGGATTTATAAACATTTGGAGAGGTGTAATATGATTAGAAATAGTGAGCTTGGCTTTGTCAAGGGCAGGTCGTGACTTGCAAGCCTGACTGAATTTTTTTTGAGGATGTGACTAAACACATTGTTGAAGGAAGAGCAGTAGGTATTGTGTATATGGATTTCAGCAAGGCATTTGATAAGATACCCTATGTAAGGCTTATGAGAAAGTAAGGAGGCATGGGATCCAAGGGGACATTCCTTTGTGGATCCAGAACTGGCTTGCCCACAGAAGGCAAAGAGTGGTTGTAGATGGGTCATTACCTGCATGGAGGTCGGTGACCAGTGGTGTGCCTCAGGGATCTGTTCTGGGACCTTTACTCTTTGTGATTTTTATAAATGACCTGGATGAGGAAATGGAGAGATGGATTAGTAAGTTTGCTGATGACACAAAGGTTGGAGGTGTTGTAGATAGTGTGGAGAACTGTCAGAGGTTACAGCGAGACATTGATAGGCTGCAGAACTAGACTGAGAAGTGGCAGGTGGAGTTTAACCCAGATAAGTGTGAAGTGGTTCATCTTGGTAGGTGAAATATGATGGCAGAATATAGTATTAATGGTAAGACTCTTGGCAGTATGGAGGATCAGGGGGATCTTGGGATCCGAGTCCGTAGGACGCTCAAAGCAGTTGCGCAGGTTGACTCTGTGGTTAAGAAGGCATACAGTGTGTTGGCCTTCATCAATCGTGGAATTGAATTTAGGAGCCAAGAGGTAATGTTGCAGCTATATAGGGCCCTGGTCAGACCCCACTTGGAGTACTGTGCTCAGTTCTGGTCACCTCACTACAGGAAGGATGTGGAAGCCATAGAAAGGGTGCAGAGGAGATTTACAAGGATGTTGCCTGGATTGGGGAGCATGCCTTATGAAAACATGTTGAGTGAACTCGGCCTTTTCTCCTTGAAGCGACAGAAGATGAGAGGTGACCTGATAGAGGTGTATAAGATGATGAGAGGCATTGATCGTGTGGATAGTCAGAGGCTTTTTCCCAGGGCTGAAATGGTTGCCACAAGAGGACACAGGTTTCAGGTGCTGGGGAGTAGGTACAGAGGAGATATCAGGGATAAGTTTTTTTTTACGCAGAGAGCAGTGAGTGCGTGGAATGAGTTGCCGGCAACGGTGGTGGAGGCAGATATGATAGGGTCTTTTAAGAGACTTTTGGATAGGTACATGGAGCTCAGAAAAACAGAGGGCAATGGGTAAGCCTAGTAATTTCTAAGGTAGGGACATGTTCCGCACAACTTTGTGGGCCAAAGGGCCTGTATTGTGCTGTAGGTTTTCTATGTTTCTAAAATATTTACTTAATGTGAAATAAGACTTATATTCAGAAACTGAATTACTGTAATAAATTTAGAAGTCAGTACAAATTTATCTAATATACCTGTTAGACTTCAGTGCTGCGTGTAGTTCTGCTTCTAAAGTTTTATTGTCAGCAATTAATTCTGTCCTTTCAACAAGCAGGCCCTTTTTCTCAGCTTTTAGAGATGCAATCTTTCCCATCAATTCCTCCACTTCAACATGGTGCTTCTCTTGCTCCAGCAGCAGTTTTCTACACAGAATGAACAAAAAAAAAGCACACCAAAAGTTGCTCAGAAACTGAAATCATGGACCAGATTTTGCAGTGTAGTGAAAAGATGCTGCTAAACGCTTAACTCAAAGAAAGCTTCCCAGCAAAATCCAGCAATCTACTGTACATACTGTGGTTTTCTCCTTTCTCAACATCAGTACTTACAAGCATTAGCTCCAGGCGATTCTGTTTGTCCAGCAACACTAATGTACAATGTACCAAGAAGTGAAAGGCCCAATTTTTAACTAACTCCTTGAAAAGTTTACATAGCACAAAATAAAAATTGGAAAATACTTCTAAATTACAGCAATTTTAGCTCAACACAAGCTTACATTTTTATTTATCCAATTTTCACTAATCTTGCTCATTTTTCATCATCCCCTATATAGTGTGCTTCACAATTCACTCCTGCACTTCCCATAACATTTACTGCTATGAGCTGATTCATTTATTAATTTTTGTCTTCCTCAACATTAGTTTAATCCCTTCTGTGAAAAAGCAGAAGCTTAAGTAATGTTAACAGCTCGCAAAATCTTGGGTTAAAGCAGGATATTTACTGAACATTTCTATGGAATTCTGCAGGAGTGTCATTCTGCAAGAGGTGCCTTTTTCCATCTGGTTAGATAATTCTTTTTAATTAACTATCAAGATATAAAGATAGCATAGCTAATCAAATATCCAAAAAGAAAATACCTAACTTTCATTTCCAATGAAATAACAGGATAATTAATTCAGCCATCTTTACACTTCCACTTGGAAGTATTAGGATTCAAGTTTCCATGTGCAATCTCATTGGAATTAATTTAGAAAACAAATGTGCACACCTTTGGAGATCATTCAAGGCTGTTTTATGTTCATCCACCCCTATTTTCTCACGAAGACTTGCTTTAACTTGATCATACTTTGAAGAAAAGTCGTTTAAATGTTGATGAGCCTCTTGTAACTCCTTGTGTTGGCTTTGCTTCTCTGCTTCCAGCAGTATTAATTGTTTAGTCAATTTTGACACTGCCATCAGAAGAAAAAAAAGGATTAAGCTATTTAAACGAGGCGAGGTAGGTTTACCTGTGTTAATTGCAGAACGGAAGTACGTGTGTAAGTCCGGTTTTCTGTGCTCGGTGTCAGATGTGGGAGGTCTTGGAGTCACCCAGCCTCCCGGACGGCCATAGCTGCACCCAGTGTATCGAACTGCAGCTCCTAAGGGACCGCGTTAGGGAACTGGAGATGCAGCTCGATGACCTTCGTCTGGTCAGGGAGAGCGAGGAGGTGACAGAAAGGAGTTATAGGCAGGTGGTCACACCAGAGCCACAGGAGACAGACAAATGGGTCACAGTCAGGAGAGGGAAGGGGAAGAGTCAGGTACTAGAGAGTACCCCTGTGGCTGTACCGCTTGACAATAGGTACTCCTGTTTGAGTACTGTTGCGGGGGACAGCCTACCTGGGGGAAGCAACAGTGGCCATGCCTCCGGCATGGAGTCTGGCCCTGTGGCTCAGAAGGGTAGGGAAAGGAAGAGAAAGGCAGTAGTGATAGGGGACTCTATAGTTAGGGGGTCAGACAGATGGTTCTGTGGACGCAGGAAAGAAACTCGAATGGTACTTTGCCGCCCAGGTGCCAGGGTCCAGGATGTTTCAGATCATGTCCAAGATATCCTGGATAGTCAGATGCTTTTTCCCAGGGCTGAAATGGTTGCCACAAGAGGACACAGGTTTAAGGTGCTGGGGAGTAGGTACAGAGGAGATGTCAGGGATAAGGTTTTTACACAGTGGTGAGTGCGTGGAATAGGCTGCCGGCAACGGTGGTGGAGGTGGATACGATGGGGTCTTCAAAGAGACTTTTGGATTGGTACATGGAGCTTAGAAAAATAGAGGGCTATGGGCAATGTTCCCTCTAATTTTTACTAGTCAGGGTGTGAAAAATCTTATGTTGTGCAAATTTTTTTCCTGTGACAAAAGTATGTGCGCACTGAATGCACACATGGCACAGTTTATGTAGGTTTACAAAATATTTGACATAAAACTGCACAGAATAACAACAAAATAACATACATATTTAAGTCACTCAGTTATTTTTTTCTCTCTCCTGTCTTTGGCATTTACCCATTCTTTGTAAACTCTATCTAGACTAAAAGAATTTCCCTCCTATTGACAGCTTTTGATTCTCATTAACGTATCCAAATGACATTCACCTAAACGGTTTCTCAGCTTGTTTCTGAGTTGATTGATTAGGCTAAAACCGCACTCACAGTCCACACTAGATGCAAGAAAGGTTCCCCCAATGTCCATCAACTGTGCAAGGTCGCAAAACTGTTCATTTTGAAGTACAAATGCCACCATTTGAGCAAAGTTTGAAATGACTTTGGATTTAATTTCTTCTTGCACGGAGAATTTGAAATAATTAAACTGTTACAGTATTTTCAGCTAGAAAATCATGATATTTTAGACATAAGGCATTAACTTGTTCTCGCCAAATGTGAAGTCACAATCTGCAATTGCGGAGAAATCAAAAGCTGACCATTCTTGTACCTCATAGAAACCATAGAAAACCACCGAAAAACTACAGCACAGAAACAGGCCTTTTGGCCCTTCTTGGCTGTGCCAAACCATTCTCTGCCTAGTCCCACAGACCATATCCCTCCATACACCTCCCATCCATGTATCTGTCCAATTTATTCTTAAATGTTAAAAAAGAACCCGCATTTACCACCTCATCTGGCAGTTCATTCCATACTCCCACCACTCTCTGTGTGAAGCCCCCCACAATGTTCCCTTTAAACTTTTCCCCCCTCACCCTTAACCCATGTCCTCTGGTCTTTTTCTCCCCTTGCCTCAGTGGAAAAAGCCTGCGTGCATTCACTCTATCTATACCCATCATAATTTTATATACCTCTATCAAATCTCCCCTCATTCTTCTATGCTCCAGGGAATAAAGTCCTAACCTATTCAACCTTTCCCTGTAACTGAGTTTCTCAAATCCCGGCAACATCCTTGTAAACCTTCTCTGCACTCTTTCAACCTTATTAATATCCTTCCTGTAATTTGGTGACCAAAACTGAACACAATACTCCAGATTCGGCCTCACCAAAGCCTTATACAGCCTCATCATAACATTCCAGCTCCCATACTCAATACTTTGATTAATAAAGGCCAATGTACCAAAAGCTCTCTTTACGACCCTATCTACCTGTGACGCCACTTTTAGGGAATTTTGTATCTGTATTCCCAGATCCCTCTGTTCCACTGCACTCCTCAGTGCCTTACCATTAACCCTGTATGTTCTACCTTGGTTTGTCCTTCCAATGTGCAATACCTCACACTTGTCTGCATTAAACTCCATCCGCCATTTTTCTGCCCATTTTTCCAGATGGTCCAAGTCCCTCTGCAGGCCCTGAAAACCTTCCTCACTGTCCACTACACCTCCAATCTTTGTATCATCAGCAAATTTGCTGATCCAATTTACCACATTATCATCCAGATCATTGATATAGACGACAAATAACAATGGACCCAGCACTGATCCCTGTGGCACACCACTAGTCACAGGCCTCCAATTTGAGAAGCAATTCTCTTCTACCACTCTTTGGCTTCCTCCATTGAGCCAATGTCTAATCCAATTTACCACCTCTCCATGTATACCGAGCGACTGAATTTTCCTAACTAACCTCCCATGCGGGGCTTGTCAAAGGCCTTACTGAAGTCCATGTAGACAACATCCACTGCCTTCCCTTCATCCACTTTCCTGGTAACCTCCTCGAAAAACTCCAATAGATTGGTCAAACATGACCTACCACGCACAAAGCCATGCTGACTCTCCCTAACAAGTCCGTCTATCCAAATGCTTGCAGATTCTGTCTCTTAGTACTCCCTCCAATAATTTACCCACTACCGACGTCAAACTTACCGGCCTATAATTTCCTGGATTACTTTTCGATCCTTTTTTAAACAACGGAACAACATGAGCCATTCTCCAATCCTCCGGCACCTCACCTGTAGATACCGACATTTTAAATATATCTGCCAGGGCCCCTGCAATTTCAACACTAGTCTCCTAAAAGGTCGAGGGAATACTTTGTCAGGTCCTGGGGATTTATCCACTTTAATTTGACTCAAGATAGCAAGCACCTACTCCTTTTCAATCTGTACAGTTTCCATGATCTCACTACTTGTTTCCCTTAATTCCACAGACCATGCCAGTTTCCTTAGTAAATACAGATGCAAAAAACCGATTTAAGATCTCCCCCATTTCTTCTGGTTCCACACATAGCCGACCACTCTGATCTTCAAGAGGACCAATCTTATCCCTTACAATCTTTTTACTCTTAATATACCTGTAAAAGCTCTTTGGATTATCCTTCATTTGACTGCCAAGGCAACCTCATGTCTGCTTTTAGCCCTCCTGATTTCCTTCTTAAGTATTTTCTTACACTTTTTATACTCCTCAAGCCCCTTATTTACTCCCTGTTTCCTATACATGTCATACAACTCTCTCTTCTTCTTTATCAGAGTTGCAATATCCCTTGAGAACCAAGGTTCCTTATTCCTATTCACTTTGCCTTTAATCCTGACAGGAACATACAAGCTCTGCGCTCTCAAAATTTCTCCTTTGAAGGCTTCCCACTTACCGATCACATCCTTGCCAGAGAACAACCTGTCCCAATCCACGCTTTTTAGATCCTTTCTCATTTCTTCAAATTTGGCCTTCTTCCAGTTCAGAACCTCAAACCTAGGACCAGATCTATCCTTGTTCATGATCAAGTTGAAACTAATGGTGTTATGATCACTGGAACCAAAGTGCTCTCCTACATGGACTTCCGTCACTTGTCCTAACTTGTTTCCTAACAGGAGAGCCAATACTGCATCCCCTCCAGTTGGTACCTCTATACATTGATTAAGAAAACTTTCCTGAACACATTTTACAAACTCTAAACCATCTAGACCCCTAACAGTATGGGAGTCCCAATCAATATGTGGAAAATTAAAATCCCCTACCACCACAATTTTATGTTTCCTGCAGTTGCCTGCTATCTCTCTGCAGATTTGTTCCTCTAATTCTCACTGACTATTGGGTGGTCTATAATACAACCCCACTAATGTAGCCATACCTTTCCTGTTTCTCAGCTCCACCCATAAGGACTCAGTAGACAAACCCTCTCATCTGTCCTGCCTGAGCACTGCTGTAACATTTTCCCTGACAAGCAATGCTACCACCCCACCCCCCACCTTTCATTCCTCTGCCTTTATCACATCTGAAACATGGGAACCCTGGAATATTAAGCTGCCAGTCCTGCCCCTCCTGTCGCCAAGTTTCACTAATTGCTATAACATCATAATTCCACGTGTCAATCCACGCCCTCAACTCATCCGCCTTCCCCACAATACTCCTAGCATTGAAATATATACACCTCAGAAGATTTTTACCACCACTCACAACCTTTCTATTTGCGGCTTTGCTTGAATTTTTAACATCATTTATTTTCAACCCAGGCCCACTGCCAGCTCTGGCACTCTGGTTCCCATCCCCCTGCAAATCTAGTTTAAAGCCTCCCCAATAGTACTAACAAACCTCCCTGAAAGGATATTGGTCACCTTGTAGTTCAAGTGTAACCCGTCTCTCTTGTACAGGTCCCACCTGCCCCAGAAGAGGTCCCAATGATCCTGAAATCTGAAACCCTGCCCCCTACACCAGTTCCTCAGCCACTTGTTCATCCTCCAGAGCACCCTATTCTTACCCTCACTGGCACCTAGCACAGGTAGCAATCCTGAGATTATCACCCTCGAGGTCCTGCTTTTCAACTTCCTACCAAGCTCTCTGTACTCACTCTCCAGGACCTCCTCACTCTTCCTTGCTATGTCATTGGTACCGATGTGCACCACGACATCTGGCTGGTCACCCTCCCACTTCAGAATGTCATGCAATCGATCAGAGACATCCTTGACCCTGGCACCCAGGAGGCAACAAACCATCCTGGATTCTCTGTCAAGACCACAGAACCTCCTATCTGTACCTCTAACTATCGAGTCCCCTATCACTACCACTCTCCTCTTTTTCGCCCCTCCCTTCTGCACTGCAGAACCAGACTCAGTGCCAGAGATCTGGCTGCTGCAGCTTGTCCCAGGTAAGTCATCCCCTCCAACAGTATCCAATGCGGTATACTTGTTGTTGAGGGGAATGGCCACAGGGGAACCCTGCTCTGCCTGCCCTTTCCTCTTCCCTCGCCTGACAGTGACCCAATTTCCTGTGCTCTGCTCCTTTGGCGTAACTACCTCCCTGTAGCTACTAACTATAATCTTCCGGAAACCTTTTTTCTAAATGAACACAAAGACTATTTATAAAAGTCAACAGCGAACTTGTATCTACTGTGACATTTTTTTCACGTTGTTGGCTTAGCAAAACTTTAATTTTGTCACTCCATGAAACATTGTCTCCCAGATACTGCTTTCTTATCTTGTTAATTTTGCCTCAAGCAAAATGAAGTGAATCAATCGGTGTCAGGCCACTCTTTTGCAGAATCTTGTACAGTGCAGCCAGTTCATCAAAGACACAATTAAAACCTGTAAAGCTACTTTGTATGTGATGTTTGTCAATTTCTTGTGACAGTATTTAGCCACAGGGTCATTTGTGAGCCTAGTAATTTCTAAGGTAGGGACATGTTCAGCACAACTTTGTGGTCGAGGGGCCTGTATTGTGCGGTAGGTTTTCTATGTTTCTATTTTTAAAAGCCATTTGTGCTTAATGAAGCCGAAAAAGTTGTAACTATTGGCAACAAAAGTACAGAACATGAACAACCCAACTACTACCAAAAGAAATGAGAGTAAATGATCTTGGTGAGATTACACTGTAAAGAGGTTTAAGCTTCTTAAAACCAAAACACTCTAATCTGCATTGTAACTACATTTCCAAGTTCTAATGGATAACCAAGTTAGGGAGGCCAGGTAATCATAGAATTATAGAAATCTACAGCGCATTACAGGCCCTTCAGCCCACAATGTTGTGCCGACCATGTAGCCCGCTCTAGAAACTGCCTAGAATTTCCCTAGGGCATAGTCCTCTATTTTTCTAAACTCCTTGTACTCTATCTGAGAACCTCTTAAAAGGCCCTATTGTATCCGCCTCTACCACTGTTGCTGGCAGTACATTCCACACACCCACCACTCTCCATGTAAAAAAAACACTCATCTGACATCCCCCTTGTACCTACTTCCAAGCACCTTAAAACTATTCCCTCTCGTGTTAGCCATAATATTGTAATAACATTAAGGGATTCAATAAAATTATGTAAATGCACACCAAAAAGCAGCAGCTACAAAAACATTGGACAAATTGTGGATGATAAAAATTCAACAAATTGGTATCAAAGCTATTTGGCCTTACAAAATCAAAATCCGTCTTCTAATCCAATATTTTAATCAACAATCTTCTGAAGGAATTCAATAGGCTGAGCAGCATCTGTGAGAGGAAAATAACTGTTGACGCTTCTGATTGAAACCCTGCAGCAGGACTGAGAGTAGCAAGGCAAGATGGCCAACATAGGTAAGGAGAGTGGCAAGAAAAGATTCTGAGGTAATTGAGGAAGGCTTGTAAGATGACGGGCAGGTAGATAAATAGATATATAGATATATGATACATTATTAATCCCAAAGGAAATTACAGTGTCACAGTAGCAATACAAGTGCACAGATATACAAATATTAGAACAGAAGTAAGATAACTGAAAACGTGGTAGCCAAAATGTGGTACTTTATCCTTAAGTAAGATAACTAAAAATGTGGTGGTCAAACATACTTTGAGGATTTGGATACAATTTAGAAAACACTTTGGTTTATTAAGATTCTCCCTTTCTAGTCCAATTTTTAAAAATTATCTTTTTAAGCCTTCTATGACTGATGTAGTTTTTAAACAATGGGAAAGATTTGGCATTACACGTTTCCGGGATCTGTTTGTTGGAGGAAGTCTTTCTTCGTTGGAACAATTGTCAACTAAATATAGTTTACCAAAAACCCACTTTTTTCACTACTTACAAATTAGAGATTTTCTGCGATCTCAATTATATATATTTCTTAATAGTCCTGATAAGAACGTATTAGATGAAATTCTTAACATGAAATCATTTTATAATGGTTCAATATCCAATATTTATGATATGTTGTTGGGAATGAGAAATAATTCCTTAGACAAAATCAAAAATCTTTGGAAACGATTTACAGACTTCAATTTCTGAAGAAACTTGGAATGAAATTTTTTAATTGGTTAGTACTTCATCGTTATGTGCCCTCCTACAATTTAAAGTGGTTCATAGGACTTACATGACCAAGGATAAGTTATCTCATTTTTATATGGGTGTATCTCCCTACTGTGATAAGCATAACAATGGAGAAGCTTCATTTATTCACATGTTTTGGATGTGCCCAAGTCTTGGAAAATATTGGAAGGAAGTAGTCCAAACTTTTCTGTACTCTTTAAAGTAAATTTTAAGCCTAATCCTTTGCCTGCCCTATTTGGTATTGTTGGAAGGAAAGATATCATTTTGAAGACATCTGATTTGCATATTCTGGCTTTTATCTCTCTTATGGCTAGGAGGGCACTTTTGTTTAAAATGTAAGGATGCTGTTCCGCCTAATCATGCTCAGTAGTTATGGGATGTTATGTCATGCCTAAATTTAGAAAAGATTCGTTGTTCAATTTCTGAATCTAACCAAGATTTTCAAAATTTGTGGGGGCCGTTTTAAAATTATTTTCATAAATTTTGACTTCTCATTAAAATATAGAAGTTGGTTAATAGCATATTTTATTAACTGTAAAGTTTTTTTTTCTTTTTTCCCCCAAACAGCTTCGACTTTGGTAGTGGGTATAGATTTTTTATATAAAATTGTTTATATTCTAATATATGAACTAATCTAATCTATATGAATATAAAGTAAGGAGTTTGTTAATGTGATTCAATATACTGTATCCAGTATTATATTTTTTCTTTTGTTTTATAATATGTATTCTCTTGGACTCTGTCTTCTATATAGAAATCAACAGAAATATTGAGAAAAAAAAAGAAAGAATAAAAAATAAGTTACCTCAAACAGTCTAAATCTAAATCACAGGGGGGTGTCATCACTTCCCCAGCTATAGGTTGACTCATTATAGAGCCTAATGGCCGACGGTAAGAATGACCTCATATAGCGCCCTTTGGAGCAGTGCAGTTCCCTTAACCTATATACTGCTAAAACTCTCATGCTCTGTCTGTCTGTTTGTGACCTTCAATTAGTGCAAACGGTGCATTACAGCGGCACTTTTTTCAGCTAAATCGAATTAAAATGCACTACTTGCAGAATGCAGGCAAAGTTGAGAGTTAGATATCCGTATAAAATTGCTCATTCGGTAAAAATCAACAGGCTGCCTTTCACCCGAGACCCAATCGGCCATCATGGAAGTCAGGACGCCACAGCCCAACTCATGTGCACGGCCAGCCTCAGCTGCGCCTCACGATGCTCACAGAGCCATTTCCAGCTTCCATGGAGACCGCGATGCCACACCGCAAAGCATGCGCACGCGCACGGCCAGCCTCAGCAGCACATCACGATGCTCACAGAGCCATTTCCACCTTCCATGGAGACCGCAATGCCACACCGCAAAGCATGCGCATGCGCACGGCCAGCCTCAGCAGCACATCACGATGCTCACAGAGCCGTTTCCACCTTCCATGGAGACCGCACGACTCCAGGATCAAAGAGTCAAAACAAAAAAGATGAGAGAAGACGAGGCAGAGGAGGACAGGAATGCACGTCTCCAAAATGACAACAATAGGCACAGACGGAGCAAGGAACAAGAATCCAATCAGGCCAGGGCTGCACGACTTCAGAAGCCAGATCAGAAGGAAAAAACAAATGGTAGAAGTGATGAAGAGATGAAGGATGAAAGGGCTGCGTGTCTCCAGAATGACAAAAACAGGCAGAGGAGGAGGAGAAAGGAAGAGACAGAGGAGAAAAGGAAAGATCAACTCGAGAATATGCGGCATAGAGTAATTATTGAGAGAGATGTGGTCATAAAAAGTGTCCTTCGTTAAACCAGAAATGTGGTCATAAAAAGTGTCCTTCGTTAAACGAAGAGGAGCAATATTTGTCTTGCTACACGTCTTTCTTCTTTAATACACTGAGTTCTTCTTCTTTAACTTCCAAAGCACATCACATCATACTGCACTACCTTTCTCTCAAAAGGTGCCCCAACGGGTCACCTGGTTGTCCAGTCTATTACTAAAAGTGCCCCTCTGTTCAGCCAAGATGACATGCAGAGGGTGAGAAACATAGTCCAGAATTGCCAGGATTTTCCATAGGGTCTTTTGTTCTACCACAGTCCCCAGTGTGCCCAGTTTGACTCCTGTAACAGAGCTAGCCTTTCTAATCAGTTTATTGAGCCTGTTGGGATCACCCATGTTGATGCCATTGGGCCAGTACACCACTGCATAAAAGATTGTACTGGTGACAACAGACTGGCAGAACATGTGAAGGAGTGACCTGCATACTCCAAAGCACCTCAGTCTCCTCAGGATGTAGTGGCGACTTTGGCCCTTCTTGTACACAGCCTCCGACAGACTCAAGTCTGTCATCCAGGTGCGCCCCAAGTACTTGTAGGTCCTCACTGTTATGTTATACTTATACGTGCACTCATGAGCAGACGATTAAAGTTGGTGCCCATGCGCCATTGTTTTTATCTGAAATATCTGTCTCGAAACATGGTGGCAGCAGTGGGGCTCGGAAAATTGCTTTTTTCAACCACAGTGCCCGATTTTTCCAACTTGCAGTTGGCAGCATAATAATAGCGTAACTCTGAAACATTGGAGGGTGAGTGTAAGAGTAGAAAAATATCGACCGAGACGAGCAATCAGCCACAAATAGAGACGGGTGCAGTAGCAATGCCTGGAGGTGAGACAGCAGAATCTCAGTGGCACCCAGCACCCGCGGGCGACCCCGTGCCGGGGAACCATGGTCAGGGCAGAAGTCCTCCCCCAGTCAGCGGCATCTGCCCACCACCGGCTGTGACGGTCAACCGTGGAGTGATAGACAGATGGAAGACATGGCGGCAGATGTGGACTAACTACAGCGTCGTAGCACAACTGCACAAACAGGTTCCAGTATACCAGACGGCATTACTTTTACATACAATTGGACCGTCAGGACTTGAGGTCTACAACAGTTTTGTGTTCACAGATGAGGCTGAAAGCCAAGACCTCACCAAGATGTTAGCTGCATTTGACAGATATGCTATCGGTGAGAAAAATGAGACATATGAATGGTACTTGTTCAACAAGCAGTAACAAGAACAAGGTGAGACATAGAAACATAGAAACATAGAAAATAGGTGCAGGAGTAGGCCATTCGGCCCTTCGAGCCTGCACCGCCATTTATTATGATCATGGCTGATCATCCAACTCAGAACCCAGCCTTCCCTCCATACCCCCTTTGAATCGTTTCTTGCCAGCCTCAGATCTCTTGCAAAGACATGTAATTTTTCTTCGTGTATGTCAGATAGTCTGCTGAGAGACAAGATCATACAACTCCCAAACCAGAAAATGTCTGTTACAAGAGAGAAAGCTACCGCTCAATGACTGCACTGACATCTGTAAAAGCACAGAAATGGCTGAATCACACCGACAAGCATTCAGTACAGCTGCAGATAGCAGTTCTGCTACTGTCCATGGGATTAAACCTCGCACTAACAAGAAAGGTTCGAAGCAACCTGGACAGAAGGCTAGTGCTAGTGGTGGAGCCAGAGCAAAAGGCACCTTGAACAGCCACAGAAGCAAAGTGAACCTTTGCACGTACTGTGGCACGGAACATGCAGGAGACAAGCAACAGTGCCCAGCATACGGACAGGTGTGCAAGGCATGTGGCATTCAAAATCACTTTGCAAAGGTATGCAAGCAGAAGCCCGTGCATGGGGTGGAAGCACAAAGCGATGACCAAACCAACAGTGACAACAGCACCGAGTTTATCGACAATGTCGTACTGGTGGTCAACAGTTTGAAGACAAGGATGACGTAGTCGCACAGATGCTCATCACTGGAAAGCCAATAGACTTCCAAGTCGACAGCGGGGCGAGCATTAACATTTTACCCCGCAAGTACTTGGAGGGAGTAGACCACACACTAAGACAATGCACAAAAAAGCTGATGATGTGGAACAAGACCACCATGGATGCAGAAGGGATGTGCAGAGTGAAATTGCATAACCCCATGATGAATCGCAAGTATTCTGTCGAATTTGTCATGGTCACTGACGACTTTACACCATTGCTGGGAAGCAGGGCCAGCCAGCAAATGAACCTGATTACAGTCAACGATGACAACTTTCGCAGGGTGCGTGCATCTACACTTAAAGAGAAACAATGCACACCAGAAGAACGCTATGCAGAGGTATTCGATGATGCGCTCAGGAAGCTTCCGGATGCAGCCCACCTGCAGATTGATGAGGAAGTTCAACCCACAGTGTTACCCCCACAACATCTTCCTCACGCTATGAAGCGGAAAGTGAAAGCTGAGCTTGATCAACTGGTAGACTGAAAAGTGAGCAAAAGCAAATGAAGGAAAGAATTCATTCGTAACACTTGGGCGTAGAAGGCTGTCTCAGACGCGCACGCGAATGTCTTTTTTGGCCGGGCATGAGCAGCGACATCGAGCAATATATTGCTACATGTGATGTTTGTCGCACATACGAGATGAGTCAGCAGAAAGAATTGCTTATGAGTCATGAGGTACCTGCTCGGCCATGGGAAAAGATAGGTACCGACCTGTTTATATTCAAAGGAAAAGAGTACCTCGTCACCGTTGATTACTACAGCAATTTCTTCGAGGTAGATCTTCTTTGCGATACGACCAGCGCAGTCGTTATTTGCAAATTGAAGGCTCATTTTGCAAGATATGGTAGCCCAACATAAGTGGTTAATGATAATGGGCCACAATACACGTCAGTGGAATTTCACAGATTTGCACGAGAATGGGATTTTGAGCACTTGTGTAGCAGCCCTGGAAATAGCAAAGTGAATGGAAAGGCTGAATCAGCAGTTAAAACAGCTAAGTGGATACTCACAGAGAGAACCAAATCATGAGCAGATCCCTACCTCGCACTTCTGGACCATCGCAACACACCTTCGCAAGGGCTCAGCACGTCCTGCCCAGCGTTTGATGAATCGCCGCACACGCACACTCCTGCCTACAACAGCGAGTTTACTGGAACCTAGAGTTGTTTGCGAACGCAAGCGTATAAAACAATGCGTCCAGCAGCAGGCCGACAATTACAACAGATCAGCCAAAGATCTTGCCCCACTCGACGAAGGGGGTACCGTGCGCACGCAACCCCTGGTGAAAGGTAAAAAGAATTGGGAGAAAGCAATTGTGTGTCGGCGCCTTGATGAGCGTTCATATGTAGTTCAAAGCCCTTCGGGGATCTACCAACGTAATCACATGCATCTATGAAAGACGGCTAAGGAACCGCCTGAAAAGCTAACCACATATGAACAGGCAAAACCAGGTCAAACAACCGAGATCAATGACCACAGTGTGCCTACCGCATCAAATGCACACAGCCAAACACAGCAGAGGCTAATGACACAACACAAACACTAACACAAACGTTGAAACATGCAAATAACAAACAGGACTTGGACAAAGCAGTAAAAACTCGTTCTGGCCACACAGTGAAAAGGCCACAATATCTAGAAGACTTTGTCCCACATTGAATAATTGCATGAACAATTGAACAATAAGTCTGTAACACTATCTGGCATTTTAATGTCATGTTTATACGCAAAGAAGGACAATGTCCTATTTGAGGTTGTGTAGTTTGTAGTTTGAAGTTAAAGTCGAATTTTAGTATGTTTTATATTTTGTATATATGCTCACACAAATGGAAATAATGAGTGGTATGTATTTGTGACGGGCATAAGAGACATAAGGCATGATTAATGAATGCTTTGAAAGTTAATTCCATGAAAATACACTGGAAAGCAGACTTCAGAGAATTTGAGTTTAATTGTTAACACAATTGTTCCTTTTCTTTGTTTTGACAAAAAGGGGGATGTTATGATATAGTTGTACATGCACTCGTGAGCAGATGATTAAAGTTGGTGTGCATGCGCCAATGTTTTTATCTGAAATATCTGTCTCGAAACACTCACTACATGCACGTCCTTACCATCAACAGTAATAGGGAGAAGTGCAGGCTTAGTCTTCCTAAAGACCATCACCATCTCCTTTGTCTGACTGATGTTGAGCTGCAGATAATTCAGCTTAAATCATTTGACAAAGTCCTCCACCTGGGCCCTGTATTCATCCTTCCTTTATACACCGACCTATTACTGAGTCATCAGAGAATTTCTGCAGATGACATGACTCAATGTTGTATCTAAACTCTGAGGTATACAGGCTAAACAGGAAGGAAACCATTACAGTCCCCTGTGGAGCGCCAGTGCTGCTTATAGCCATGTCTGACACACAGCTCTGAAGCCGCACAAACTGTGGTCTGTCAGTCAGGTAGTTTATTATCCAGGATACAATGTAAGTGCCATCCTGCATCGAATGAAGCTCCCCCACCCCGACCCCCAGCAATGAGGGTTGTATGGTATTGAAAGCACTTAAGAAATCAAAAAACATGATCCTCACAGTGCTGCCCTGCTTATCCAAGTGGGATAGGTGACAGCATCATTGACTCCAATGTGCTCCTGATAGGCAAATGGCTGATCTGACCAGGGGTCGGAAGTGAGGCAGGACCAGCCTCTCTGGGGTTTTCATGATGCGTGTGGTCAGAGCCACTGGACGGTAGTCATTCTTGGGTACTGGGACGATACATGATGTTTTCCACACTGTTGGGACACTTTCCAGGCTGAGATTCAGATTGAAAATGCTCTGGAGAACTCCACACAGCTGCTCAGCACACTCCTTCAGAACCTTGAGGTTCACACCATCTGGTCCCAATGCTTTGCAAAGTCTGAGTTTCCCCGAAGCCCTTCTCACCTGCTCAGTCATGAGGTAGTGCCGGGTAGGGGTGCAGTTGGAAGACAGTGGCAGGTGAATGGTAAATGGAGGCAGACAAAGTGAGAAAGAAAAAAAGACAAATGATGGAGCAAGGTGGGGCAAGATGGGAGTGTGAAGACTGGAGGCAGCTGCCAGAGGGAAATAAGCAGAAACACACAGTGTTACCAGAGCAGGACTGGATAAGTAAAGGTGGTGAGAATGAGAATCATTAGAGAGAAAAGAGAGGTGAATGACCGTTTGAATCAGAAGAGGAAAGGGGGGGGGGGGAGATCTTGTGTGCAAAGAGGGTGGATAGAGCCAGAAGGGAAAAAGAGACAAGGATGGGTGAAGGGGGACTGGGAATGGGGAAAAAAATTGGAAAACCAGATGGCTGGGGGTGAGTGAGAGGGGTAGAAAGAAAAAGATGGGTGCTGACTTAGAATTAGAAAACTCAATATTTACAGCACTGGTCTGTAGACAGCATCTGCAGACCCTCGTGTCTGCCACATTTTAATGCTATGGATAATGGCAAGGCCAGCAATTATTGCCCGTCTCATACTGCCAGTGAGAATGGGGGTGCAGTGTGGGGGTTGGCAAGCTAACTCTTTGAACTATTGTCATCATTCTGGCAAAGGCACCGCTACAGCCTTGTAGTTAATGTCTTTTCAGGATTTAGTCAAGGCAACAATGAAGGAATGAGGATACATTTCCAAATTAGGATTTGTCATATCCAACAGAACAGAGTCTAATCCTATAATTTCTCAGCAGAAATTAAAATGGACTGTGCTTACGAGTGCAAGTCAGAGGCTAAATGCCTTGCAGCATCTGACTTGCCTCTTGACAACACATACACTTTCCATCGCTACAAGACACATGGCAGAGGTATGATGGAATACACTCCACTTGTCTAAATAAATGCAACTCAAGACAATCATCCAGGGCAAGGCAATCAACCCTAAATGTTTATTTCCTCCACCACCATCCAACACAGGCAACCTCAAGATCTCCTAAATATGGTACAACTACTTCCAAGTGGCATGAATATTGCTTACCACTTAACAGCCCATATGACAATGCTTCAATCATGTTGCATGCGGGTATGGTTTCCTTTGCGGAGGAGTGTGGCAATCATCAACAAACCTCTCCATTTCTAATGTAATGATTTGAAGAAAAGCACTGAGTCAGAATCATTGACATGTCATGAAATTTGTTGTATTATGGCAACAGTAAGTTTTGCATGTGTCAGTGCAAGACATAAAATATAACTCCAAGTTACAAATAAATAATAGTTCAAAAACAGAATAGTACAAACACAGAGTTGAACTTCAATTGGAACATAGCTTATTATTAACATCCTCAATCGAAAATCAATTAATGAGAACTAGAAGTGATTTTTATATTCATAGCGATAAATTGGGTAAATTACTGGCTAACCAATTGAAATTTGATTCGGTTAAACGTCAAATTACTAAGATTCGCAAACAGGATGATATTTTCACAGTTGATCATGCTGGGATAAACCAAACCTTTCAAGAATTTTATATCTCTTTACATCACTCTGATTTTCCTCATGATTCTAATTTCATGCATGATTTTTTAAGTAAGTTGAATTTTCTGAAACTATCACCCGAAGATTTCTTATCATTAGAAACTTCCATTTCAGAGGAAGAAATAATAACTGCAATCTCATCATTGAACTCCAGTAAAGCACCCGGTCCAGACGGGTTTACAGTGGAATTTAAAAAATTTTTTCTTCCATTCTTTCTTCAAAGTTGTCTAGAATATTCAAGGAAGCAATCAGTTTAGGTAAATTACCACAATCGTTTTATGAAGCCTCTATTTCCTTAATTCTTAAAAAGAATAAAGATCCTACTGATTGCGCATCATACAGACCGATATCTCTTCTGAATGTAGACTCAAAAATTTTTTCAAAAATTCTAGCAACTAGGTTAGAGAAGGTGTTACCTCAAATTATATCCATGGATCAAACCGGATTTATTAAAAATCGCTATTCATCCTTTAATATTAGGAGGTTAATGAATATTGTTTATACCCCTTCACTTACTACCCCGGAATGTATTATCTCATTAGATGCTGAGAAAGCCTTTGACAGAGTTGAATGGCCTTATTTATTTAATGTTCTTGAGAAATTTAATTTTAATTTGAATTTAATTTAATTTAATTTTAATTTATATCTTGGATTAAATTGTTATATTACTCCCCGGTAGCCTCGGTTTGTACAAATAATTATAGATCTCCTCTTTTTCATCTTTTTCATGGTACTAGGCAAAGTTGCCCTCTTAGTCCTTTATTATTCAATATTGCTCTTGAACCTTTAGCAATTGCTATTCGTGACTCGCCAAATATTTTTGGTATTACCCGTGGAAATGAAATACATAAATTATAATTATATGCAGATGATTTGTTGTTATACATCTCTAACCCGGAGAAGTCAATTCCTGCTATTCTAGGTCTGTTGGCTCAATTTAGTAACTTCTCTGGTTACAAATTGAATCTTAATAAGAGTGAATTATTCCCTTTAAATAAGCATGTACCTATTTATGGACATTTACCATTTAAATTGGTTACTGATTCATTTATATATTTAGGGATAACAATTACGAAAAAATATAAAGATTTAATTAAAGCTAATTTTTTATCTTTAATTGATCAGATTAAGCTTTTATTTACTAAATGGTCACCAATCTCTTTGTCTTTGATTGGTCGGATTAATGCTATTAAGATAATCATTTTGCCCAAATTTTTGTATATATTTCAATCGATTCCAATTTTTAATCCCAAAATCTTTTTTCGATAACGTAGATTCAAAAATTTCCTCATATATTTGGCAGAACAAAAATCCTAGGTTAGGTAAAAGGTATCTACAGAAATCTAAAAAGGAGGGGGGGGCTTGCCCTCCCGAATTTTAGATTCTATTATTGGGCAATTAATATTCGATATTTAAAATTTTGGTTACGAGGTTTGGATGTATCTTTAAACCCTCATTGGGTAAATCTTGAATCTAATTCATTACAAGGGTTTTCCTTGGGTTCGGTTTTAGGAACTTCACTTCCTTTTACTTTTAAATCGTATAAACAAATGAACAACCCAATAGTTAAGCATACTTTACGTATATGGTTTCAATTCCGAAGATTTTTTTGGGTTTAATCAATTTATTCTAGCAAGTCCCATTATATCAAATTTTCTTTTTCAACCTTCCACTATGGATCAAGCTTTCTCTGATTGGAAAACCAAAGGTATAATACCTTTTCGCGATTTATTTTTGGATAATTGTTTTATGTCTTTTGATCAACTTTCTAATAAATATAACTTACCCAGATCTCACTTTTTAATTACTGTCTCCCCTAATTTTCCACACCCATATCCAATGGACACTTTGGAAACAATTTTAGATTTAAATCTCTCTCAGAAAAGTGTAGTAGCAATTATATATAATTATGAATTTATGTCCTGATGCTTCTAATAAAATTAAAGCTGACTGGGAAAGAGAACTTGAGATTAATATACCGACTGAGAAATGGGAAAAAATTCTTCAGTTGGTGAATTCATCCTCTGTATGTGCTAAACATAGGTTGATACAGTTTAAAGTAGTGCACAGGACTCATATGTCCAAAGATAAACTATCTCGTTATTACTCTTATATTAATCCAATATGTGACAGATGTCACTCCGAGATAGCTTCTTTAACCCACATGTTTTGGTCATGTCCTTTGTTGGAGAAATATTGGAAAGGTATTTTTGATATTATTTCAATGGTCCTAAATATAGACTTACAACCTCATCCAATTACTGCTATCTTTGGACTACCAATGATAGACTTAAATAATTTAACCTCTTCATCACGTAGGATGATTGCATTTCTTACTTTAATGACTAGAAGATCCATTTTGTTGAATTGAAAAGAGATTAACCCTCCTACTGTATTTCATTGGTTTTCACAAACTATGGTGTGTTTGAATTTGGAGAAAATTAGAAGTGCGGTTTATGACCCCTCCATTAAGTTTGAAAAAACTTGGTCATTCATTCAGCATTTTCATTTGATGTAATTTGATCATTTCCAAACTTGTTTGATCTCTCTGTACTGTTGTTGGAGAGGAATGGAGTCGTCGATGCTGAGGTTTTCTTCTTTTCCATTTTTAAGTTGTTAGTTTTGCCCAAGTCTTTTAGTTTAGTTGATTAATTCTGTTTTTCTTTAGGGATGGGGTTTTTTTTTGTTTCGTTTTTTTTTTCTTTTTCATGGTTTTTTTCCCAGTTTTTTTTTTGCTTTGTATTATCCGTTGTTAGTTCTACATGATTGGGAGTTTTGTTAACTTACACTATTTGGTTTTGCAATTACTTTTTTTAAGTGTAACAATATATCTCCTACTATTTGTATTATTGCTATGTTTTGTTTCTATATTTTGAAACTAATAAAAAGATTGAAAAAGAAAGAAAGAAAAACAGAATAGTGAGGTAGTGAAGCACTACATGAAGGAAGGCCATGGGCAAATGTCCTGGGGCTGGGATGGTTGGTTTCCAACAACCATAATAATTTTCCTTTTGCAATATATACTTTCCACTAAGAGTGTTTTTCCATTGATGACTATCAACTTTAGTTTTAGGTGGATGCCTTGATGCCACATTCAGTCTATACAACCATACTGTCAAGGGCAATTACAGAGGTTCTGAAACACAACCTGATGGGCAGTAAAGCCAATGTGAAGACAAGACACTTTTCTCCATAAGGACTGTGAAATAGTTTCAACTCTGGCAGTTATGTCCTTCAGGACTTGGCCAACTCCATCAGTGGTAATGCTGATGATGCCACCATAATTTTGGTTATAGACAATGATGTCCTTACCCAGAGTACATGCTGCTACTTTCAGTAACTCTACGATATACTATTCAACAGCGAGGAACACTAATTCATCACCTACAGGAAGACAGTGATTGGAAATATCAGGAAGCTTCCCATGACATGTGCCATAAAACTTCATGGAGCCCAGAGTCAATGCTGAGGATTTCTAGTGCTCAACCCTCTGAGCTGTAAATTACTCAAATGCCACATGATGGATCAGTCTTTGCCAATAGCAGGTTTAAGATGGTGCTACCGAAGACAGACAACAGCTTACTGACAGTTCATGAACTACTTTATTAATTACGCTACCACCACAAACAATGAAGAGGCAAGCAAAGAGGAGATTGACACGAGGGTCGAGGTGTGCAATGCAAAGTTGGAGAGAGGTTGGAGCATGTTCAAGGAGAAGTGATTGGACCAAGGTCGAGACAGAGTCAGGGCATGCAAAGTAGAGAAAAGTTGTAGCGGAGGAGTTTTGGAGCCCGTTCACCTGAACCAAAACCTAGCTGAGAACAGGCCACATGTGGTGGAGGGGTCTAGGCCCAGAGCATATCAATGTGACAGGGCCTGGTCCTAGTGCGAGGGATGACACAATGTTCGGGCTATTTAAATGCCAGGCTGGATGGATTGAAAAAACAGGGTGTCAGGACTGGACGCAAGGTCGGTCAGTTCTGCTCACTGCTCCACTCTCTGCAACACTGAGGCCAAGGCTACAGCCTGCTCTGGCTGCTCAGGGCTTCATGTCTGCGAGCTCGATTTTACTCCACTGTGTGCTGAACTGAGGCTGAGGCTATGGACAGCTCTGGTTGCTCAGGGCTTTTGGTCTATGGACTCACTTTAGTTCTGAATGCTGTTACTTGCTTTTACTGTTTGCATGATCTGTGTTTATTTTCTCTCTTTGTGCATTGGGTGTTTGTTATTCTTTTTTTAAAATGGGTTCCTTCAGAGTTCTTGTTTTGTGGCTATCAGTAAGGAAACAAATCTTAAGGTTGTATAATATATTCATACTTTGATAATAAATGTACTTTGATCTGTAAGCTTCCATTCAGTCAGACAACCTCCCAAATTTAGTCTCCCATCCACAAATATCTTCAAGGGCAGCTGGAAGAGATTAACTTTGCTTGTGCAAATTCAACGGTTCTGTGCACTGGATGCTCTCCACCATACATCAATAAAAATGTGCATGTATCTTCCGTTCCATACCCAAGCTCGTCAAACTTATAACAAAGTAGAGCCACTAACTGCATCAATGTGTTGGGCCGAGGACAAATCCTACAAGATATTGACACCCTGGAACTTTCCAATGTCAATCCATCAATGAGGGATGTTCTTCTGACTTCCGCTTTCTGAGGTTCACTATCAATTCCTTGACCTTCTTGATACTGAGTGCAAGGTTGTTGTTATGACACCACTCTACCAGTCGCTCTATGTCAGTCCTGTATGCATCCTCATTGCCATTTGAAATTATACCAATAATAATGGTTTTCTCTGTTAATTTATAAAAACATTTGAGCTGTGCTTAGTCACACAAACACAGGTGTAGAGAGAGAGTAGAGGAACGGCTAAGCATGATTCCTTGAGGTGCATCTGTTTTGATTGTCAGCTAAGGGATATGTTCTGACTGTTGCCTTCTGATGACGAAACTGAGGAACCAGTTGCAGAGGGAAATACAAGGCTCAGGTTTAGAAGCTGGGTGATTAATACTCCAGGAATGAAGTACTGAATGCTGAGCTGTACTTGATTTATCAGCAGCCTCATGTATACTTTGCTCTTGGTTAGGTAATCCAAAGCAGAGTGGAAAGCCAGTGAGATTGCATCTGGTGTAGACCTGTTGTGACAGTAGGTGAATCACAACAGCTCCAAGTCCTTGCTCAGACAGGAGTTAATACTAGCCATGACCAACTTCATTACAGTAGATGCGAGTGCTACCAATTGATGTATTAAGGCAGATCACCCTGCTCTACTTGTGCATCAATATATTTGCTAGCATTTTGAAGCAGATGGAAACCTCAGACCACAGCAGTGAGAAAATGAAGATGTCCTTGAACATTCCAGCCAATTATTTAGCACAGATTTTCAGTACCCGGTCAGTTATAGTCAGCAACTGGTATCTCGCGAGAGATTTCCCTCTTGAAGGACATTCTAACATCAGCCTCCGAGACAGATCACATGGTAACCGGATGCTGTAGGAATTCACATAGGTGTAGTATCATTCCCTCTTTCAAAGCATGCATAAAATGAGTCTAACGGGGAGTGAACCACCACTGCTATTTTGCTGTTATCATTTGCTTTACAGAAAGTAATGGCACGTAAACACTGCCACAGATGTTGTGCATCCAACTGGATCTTAAACTTCACACAAAATTGCCTTTTCACTCTTACAATGGCTTTTCATAGGTCAAACCTGGACTTCTCAAGTTCTGGATCGATAGTCTTGAACACCACAGATCTAACCCTCAGCAGACTGCGATTCTCCTGGTTCATCAAAGGCAAGTACTCATCCAGGCAGGTCTTGATGAAACTGATAACAACTGTGGGCATATTCATTCATAATGAATCTGTGAAGATGGTCCAGTCCACCTTTTCAAAGCAGTCCTGTGAATGCACCTCCATCTCCCTTGACCACACCTTCATGGTCCTCATCAATGATGCTGCAGTCTTCAGTCTCTGCCTTTATTGCCCTCTGAAGATTATTAGTGAACCAGACAGGCTTTTAAAGATGATGTATAAGCTTGATTTATCACAAGTACATCAAAACATACAGAGAAATGTGATGTTTGCATCAATGACCAACAGTCCAAAGATGTGCTGGGAGCAGTCTGCAAATATTGCCATGCTTCCAACACAAACATAGCGTGCCCGGAACTTACTAACCCTAACCCATCTGTCCTTAGAAAGTGGGAAGAAACCCACACAGTCAAAGGGAGAACACAGAAACTCCTTACAGGCTGTGGCAGTCATTGAATCCCAATCACAGGCACTGCAAATCGTTCCTCTAATCGCTATGCCACTGTGACGACCGACACTTCAATGAAGGCTTTTAACGACAATCTAAAGCCTTGTAGTCATGGTTACCTATATTTTCCTCCCAAATTCATTGAAATTTTTCAACTTTTAATTAATCTGAATTTAAATTTCACATTTTGTGTGGTGAAATTTGTACTCATATCCCCGGATTGTTATGGATTGTTAGTCCAGGGCAATGGTTATCACTCCATATCATCTTTAATTTTTGTTTCCTTTAACCTTTCTTTCTTTTTCTTTTTAAATCTTTTTATTGAGTAAGTATACAAAAAAGGTAAGCCATATAAACATTAATACAATGTTAAAGTATAATAAAATTCCAAAAGATAACAATACCAAAAAGAAAATACTACAAACAATGTAATTTAAGCATAAGAAACCAAAATAACATAATAGTATACTAGATTTTATATATATCAATGGAAAAAAAGAAAAAAAAACCCCAACAAAAAACCCACCGTGCAACTAACTAAAAGCAAAGCAAAGCAATGGGCTAACTTGAAACCAAACAGAGTTAAACTTAAAATCACGTCCTCAATCCCGACCTCCATTGAAACAGTAAAAAAAAAACAAGAAGGGTAAATATTACATTAAATGAAAATATCGAATAAAAGGTCCCCAAATCTGTTCAAATTTAAATGAAGAATCATGAAGGTTACTTCTAATTTTCTCCAGATTCAAACATAAAATCGTCTGAGAAAACCAAAAAAAGGTAGTTGGAGCATTAAGCTCTTTCCAATGTTGTAAAATACATCTTTTCGCCATTAAAGTAAGAAATGCAATCATTCTACGGGCTGAAGGGGAAAGATTACTAGAAATTTTAGGTAGTCCAAAGATAGCAG
The DNA here is from genome assembly GCF_963921235.1 of Mobula hypostoma. Lineage (NCBI taxonomy): Eukaryota > Metazoa > Chordata > Chondrichthyes > Myliobatiformes > Myliobatidae > Mobula > Mobula hypostoma. Next base: position 41,236,180 of record NC_086110.1, read on the forward strand.
TAATAGGGTGAGGAGAGATATCTATATTTAATACCTTAGAAATAATATTGAAAATATCTCTCCAAAAAGTTTCCAAAGTAGGGCAAGACCAAAACATATGAGTTAAAGAGGCTATCTGCCCCGAACATCTATCACAGAAAGGATTAATATGCGAGTAAAAACGCGCTAACTTATCTTTGGACATATGTGCTCTATGCACCACTTTAAATTGAATTAGGGAATGTTTAGCACAAATAGAAGAAGTATTAACTAATTGTAAAATCTGCCCCCAATCATCCACAGAAATGGTAAGCCCCAATTCCTGTTCCCAATCTACCCTAATCTTATCAAATGGAGCTTTCCTGAGTTTCATAATAATATTATAAATCATAGCCGATGCACCTTTCTGACATGGATTAAGGTTAATTATCGAATCTAAAATATATATAGGAGGAAGCATTTGAAAGGAAGGAAGTATAGTACTTAGAAAATTTCTAACTTGTAAATATCTAAAAAAATGTATTCTTGATAGGTTATATTTATTAGATAATTGTTCAAAAGACATAAGGGAACCATCTAAAAATAAATCCAAAAACCGTAAAATACCCTTAGTCTTCCAAGTTTGAAAAGCGCGATCCGTAAAAGAGGGAGGAAAAAATATGTTACCTAAAATAGGAATCGCTAACCCGAATTGATTAAGATCAAAAAATTTTCTGAATTGAAACCAAATACGCAAAGCATATTTAACGATCGGGTTAGAGACCTGCTTAAAGCGTTTCGAATCAAAAGGAAGAGATGAACCTAAAATAGAACCAAGTGTATAACCCTGAACAGATTGTAATTCCAATGCTACCCATTTAGGAATAGATAGTATATCCCGGTCAAGTAACCAAAATTTCATATGTCGAATATTAATAGCCCAATAATAAAATCTAAAGTTAGGTAATGCTAAACCTCCATCTCTCTTAGCTTTCTGTAAATGTATTTTACCCAGTCTCGGATTCTTATTCTGCCAAATAAATGAAGAAATTTTAGAGTCGACTTTATCAAAAAAAGATTTAGGAACGAAAATTGGTAATGCCTGAAACACATATAAAAATTTTGGCAAAAAAAACATCTTTAACTGCATTAATACGACCAATCAAAGTTAAATATAAAGGAAACCATTTAGATGAAAGTTGAGTAATATGGTCTATTAATGGTAAAAAGTTAGTCTTAAATAAATCTTTATGTTTACAAGTAATTTTAATCCCAAGATATGAAAGGTAATTATTAATCAATTTAAATGGAAATTTATAATATAAGGGAAGATGTTTATTAATCGGAAAAAGTTCACTCTTACTAAGATTTAATTTATAACCTGAGAAAAGACCAAATTGTGCTAATAACTCTAAAACAGCAGGAATAGATCTCTCAGGATTAGAAATATATAAAAGTAAATCATCAGCATAGAGTGATAATTTATGGGACTTTAATCCCCGAGTTATCCCAGTAATATTTGAAGATTCTCGAATAGCAATTGCAAGAGGTTCTAATGCAATATCAAATAATAGGGGACTAAGAGGACAGCCTTGTCGAGTACCACGAAAGAGAGGAAAAAAAGGTGAGTTTAATGAGTTAGTACGAACCGAGGCTACAGGGGAGTGATATAACAGTTTAATCCAGGATATAAATTTCAGGCTAAAATTAAACATTTCAAGCACCTTAAATAAATAAGGCCATTCTACTCTATCAAAAGCTTTCTCGGCATCTAAAGAAATAACACACTCAGGAACATTTTGTGAGGGAGTATAAACGATATTTAACAATGTACGAATATTATAAAAAGAGTAACGACCTTTAATAAAACCCGTTTGGTCTTCCGAAATAATAGAAGGAAGTACTTTTTCTAGTCTATTTGCTAATAACTTAGAAAAGACTTTAGAATCAACATTTAATAAAGATATTGGTCTATAAGATGCACATTGAGCAGGGTCTTTATCCTTCTTTAGTATTAAAGAAATTGATGCTCTATTAAAAGATTCCGGAAGTTTACCAAGTTTCAAAGAAGCCTCAAAAACCTTACAGAGCCAGGGAATCAATAAAGAAGCAAAACATTTATAAAATTCAACGGTAAACCCATCAGGGCCAGGAGCTTTCCCCAGATTCATAGAAAAAATAACATTCTTAATCTCATCCATTGTAATGGAAGTATCTAATAAAGAAGACATATCCTGTGAAATCTGAGGAAAGTCTAACTTATCTAGAAAATCATTCATATATTTAGAATCTCGAGGAGACTCTGATTGATATAAAGAAGAATAAAAATCACAAAAGGTATGATTAATCCCCACATGATCCAATATCAATCGATCATTTTGATTATAAATCTGATTGATTTGAGATTTAACATAATTAGATTTCAATTGATTAGCCAGCAGCTTGCCAATTTTATCACTGTGAACATAAAAATCACTTCTTGTTTTCTTTAATTGGTTTACAATCGAGGACGAGAGTAGTAAACTGTGTTCCATTTGAAGTTCAGTTCTTTGTTTGTATAGCTCCTCAGAAGGAGCCATAACATATTTCTTATCAATTTCTTTAATCTTGTCCACAATTGCCATCTCCTCCTGCTTCTGTTTCTTCCTCAAAGCAACGGAATACGAAATAATCTGACCCCGAATATAGGCTTTAAAAGTGTCCCAAAGAGTGTTAACCGAAATATCTTCTGTATGGTTAATTATAAAAAAAAGCTCAATCTGTTCATTCATAAAATTAACAAAGTCCGAGTCCTGAAGCAACAGCGAATTAAAACGCCATTGTCTATTGTTTGGTATATTGGCCATAATTTTAATAGAAAGCTTAAGTGGAGCATGATCCGAAATGGTTATAGAATCATAATCACATTTAATCACTGAAGGAATGAGACGAGAATCAATAAAAAAATAATCAATTCTTGAATAGGAATGATGAACATGTGAAAAAAAGGAAAAATCTTTTTCCTGAGGATGCAGAAAACGCCAAATATCCGTCGACCCAGAATCAGAAAGGAAAAAATTAATCAAATTTGCAGATTTATTAGGTAAAGTCCGTAAAGGAGCTGAACGGTCCAAAGCTGGAGATAAACAGGTATTAAGATCTCCGCCCCAAATCAATGAAAACTCGTTCAAATTCGGAAACTGATCAAACAATGATTTATAAAATTCCGGACAATCCATATTAGGAGCATAAACATTAACCAAAACTACTTTTTTATTAAATAGTAAACCACTAACCAATAAAAATCTACCATTCGGATCAGAGATAATATCCTGTTGTATAAAAGTAACTGAGGAATCAATAAAAATAGAGACGCCTCGAATCTTAGCATTGGAGTTCGAATGAAATTGTTGTCCCTTCCAGAATTTGAAAAAACGTAGTCTGTCCCCCCTCCGTACATGGGTCTCTTGTAAAAATAAAATTTGTGCTTTAAGTCTCCGGAACACTTTAAAAACTTTTTTTCTTTTAATAGGATGATTAAGACCATTAGTATTCCAGGAGACAAAATTAATAATAGACTCCATAAATCCTAAAGTCAACCCACAACAGGGAGGATTGACAATAGGCGCGACCCACAAACCCGGAGAGGGAACAGAACATACAAAAGATACCGGGGAAAAGGACGCAACCAGTACTTCAATAATGTATATAGCCCAAAGAAAAACAAACTAAAACGTGAAGCCCCTCCCGCCACCCCCCAGCCCAAGACCCCAAGGCAAAATCTAAAGCAGACCCGCCAGAAAGAAGCAAGCGCTAAAACTACCCCCATGACTTCCGGTATACGCTCCCTAAAAAAAAGGTATAAATATGAAAAGGATCAGCTAATTGTAAAACAGTAAAAAAATAAGTAAAAAAAAGTTAGCTCAATTAGAATACACACAGAACAGAACAAAAGCCGGAAAATATATATTAAAAAAAAACCACAATATACCTCAAACTCATGAATAGACACAGCAACAAAAAAAATAGGATTATTAACATAAAGTGATTATAAAAAGCAAAACAGAATAAAATTTAAACAAAAACTACAAAATTTAAGGCCGCACAGGAAATACGTAAGATGACAAAAGGGAAGTAACCACCCAGAATCCCCTGGGAAAAGAAAGAAATGACGCAGTTAAAAAGAAAGTTTAGTAGCCATATTAAGAAATCGAAAGTAAACTTTTCTGCCCAAATAGGGCACAGAAAAGTTAAAACCAACCAATTCACAGCCTCCGATCGACGGAGAAAATTAAAAAGAAAGCAATTAAGATGTTGGAGATGAAAGTTGATCCAGATAACTCTGGGCATCCGATGGAGAATCAAAAAAACGAAGGGCTCCATCTGACATGCGAATCCTTAGACGTGCAGGGTACAGCAGCGCTGGTCTTAAATCCCTCTTATAGAATTCCGACATCACGGATCTGTAACGGACCCGTTGGTCCCAGATTGGTTTACTGAAATCTTCCACGAATCGGAACTTAAGATCCGAAAAATCAATGAAACCTTTAGATCGAGCGAATCGAAACAGTCTCTCCTTGTCTTGAAAGTAATGAAAACGTAAGATAACATGCCTAGGTCTATCTGACCTAGACGAGTATGATGGGATTCTGTGAACACGATCCAGTAGCGGTGGTTGGTCAGGAAATACAGTAGGGAATGCATCTTTTAAAAGTTGGGAGAAATATTTCATGGGGTTGTTACCTTCAGCGGCTTCCCTCACGCCAATCATTCGTAAATTCTGCCGTCGCATTCTAGATTCCAAGTCAGAGTTTTTAAAAGTCAAAAAGTCAAGTTTCTTCTTCATTACATTAACTGTTTCTTCGATTTTCCCCATCTTAAGCTCACTTTGTTGCGCGAATTTTTGAAGATCAGATATAGCCGACTGATGTTCCGCAATACATGTTTGCATCTTATCAATTAAACCGGCAATTTTCTGGAAATTAGTTGAGATTTCCGTATGAATCAGGTCTTTAACAGGGCCTGCAATTTCCGCACGAATCATCTCCCTAACAGAGGTTGAGATTTCCCTCTGAATTAACTCCGATATCGCTTTCAAAGTCACCGGTGATTCAGTCAGAGGGAGATCCGTAGCTTTCGGTTTAACCGGAGGTTTACCATCCTTGCCGTCTTTCTCGTTCTTAGACATAGCAGATCTCAGTATCATCCAATTGTCAGAGAATTCAGTTTAATTCAAAGTATTGTAAGAGTTGATGCCTTAATGGTTAATTAAAGTATAGCTGACCATAGAGAAAAAAAAACTCAGAGGTAATGGAGCGAGTCAAGAACGCGACTTCACTCCATGAGCGCTACCGGAAGTCTCCACCTTTAACCTTAATTACAATTGTTAACTTATTAACCACAACCCTTTGGATAAATTAATTCCAGAATTTACTCCCCTTGAGTGAATAAATTTGAATGACTTGACCTTTTCATCTGGGATTGTGTACCTTAATTCATAACTCCCTCGCTAGTGGAAACATCTTCATATCCTTCGTAATTTTATGTGATTCAATGAGGTCACCTCTCATTCTTCTAAACTGTATCTACTGAATACTTTTATTGCAAATTCACCAATCACTTGAGACTTGTAGATCAGACTTCCTTACTGTGATTCTTCAATCTTATTGAAATGAAGAATAACATACACTTTGCATTCCTAATCTTCATCTGAACCTACATGCTGACACAATTCCTGTACTGACCACTTTAAGTCCCTCTGAATAACAATGTATCCCACTTTCTCATTTAAAAAACTAATCTTGTTTTTATTTCCTTAGAGTGGAATAATATCAAAATTTTCCACTTAATGGTCGATCTGCCACGTTCCTGTACATCCTTTTAAACTGTATCCTTTTGCATCTCAATTTTCTTACTTGCTACTTTTGGACCAATAAACTATATTACTTTTGGCAATCTCATTAAATTAGTGACATATTTTTAAAGACAAACAGTTGAAGGCCTTGCACTGGTCTTTATGGTATTTGGCCAGTTAAGGTCTGTAACCCAAACAAAGATATAACTTCCAATGTTTTCTTCCTTTAACCATCCTCAATTCATGCCATGTATGAAGTATTGTTGGTGCTGCAGCCCTTTAGATATGGGGATGTTTGCCAATAACTGCATAATGTTCCATTCTATTCGCAACTTCTCAGCAAGTAAAGTGAGTATCTGCATGCAGCAAGTCCTAGACAACATGCAGACATAGAATGAGAAGTGGAAAACATTTCTTTCACAAAAGTGTCAGACAGTGACCATCTCCCGCAAGGCTTCTGTCCGCTTTTGATATTCATGATACTGCCATAGATAAATTCCCCAACCACCACGGCTATCTTCCTTTCTGCAATGTTATGACTCTGACCAGTCAAGTGTTTTCTCCTTGATGTTCACTGACTTCAGTTTCATCAGCATTCCTTAATGGCATAGTCAGTCAAATGTTGCTGTCAAGGGCAATCACTCTCATTTCATTGCCAGAATCCACTTTGGTCCTTGTTCATTTATCTTTGATTTCTCACTAAGAATACTAATATCACTAGTAAAATTCTAAACTTCTCTCTATATTTTTTTGAAATATCTCTTTTAGATCACAATTACATTTTTCTGTTATATTTTTAAAAGAATACTATTTCAATTAATATTAAGTTCCTCCAAATTATTGCTATTGTTTATCTATCACATTTTTAATCTACCATAATTTCTGAATGAATTATCTAGAAATCTCACTCATCTTTTTACTTTCAGTTCTCTTCAAGACCCTAGCTTCAGACTTAACATTTTTTTTTTAAAACTCCCTCAATGACAATTATTCTTCACAAAGTAAGAAGCAGTAAATGAAACCAAAACACATGATCTGGACCGCAGACTTAAAAAGTTTGCAGTGTACATTTGGGTCATGCTTCAAAATAAGAATTATTTATAAAGTCAGAAACCTTCCTGTACGTGTCTGTTGTGACTGCCTTTTCCTTTTTCTTGCTGTAATTCCAGCTGTTCCATTAAGATTTGGTTTTCCTCCAAAACCAACTTTGCCTGATCCTGCAGTTGTTGCCTGGGAGAATAAAAGATAACTGACATTAAATGAGGTGCTTTCAATACAAAACACATTCATTCAAACTAAATTCTCACTAATAGGTTTGGTCACAACCATACACAATATGGTTCAAATAATTCCATGGCATGACACTAAACTACCATTAATTGTGCAAAAAAATAAGATTAAAATTCAAGTATATTCTCTTGTTTAACTCCAATTAAAATGGTTTGCAAGAGACCCTTCATATCTCAAAATAACAATTTGTAGAAATCTCAAATGTCATCATAGAAATCTGGTGCTTTTACATAGAAACTGAGCTACAGAATCATTAACTATAAATGTAATAGATCTAACCCCATAAATGTTGATAGGACAGCCTTTGTAAATCTGGAAGGTGCAGGAGCCAAATCACAGGGGCAAAATAGCACCACTGATCTTGTGAAATTATCCTCTGAACTTCCTCTAAGTACCTCTTTAGAGTCAAAGAACTATACAGAGATACGACATGAAATCAGATCCTTCGGCCCATCAAGTCCATGCTAACCATCAAGTGTTTTTATCCTAAACCTACCCTATTTTTTTCTCTCCACATTCTCATCAACCCATCACTAGATACACCTCTTCATCTCTACATGGTTTCTGCATTTAACTTACAGTGGTCAATTAATTCCAACTTGCATGTCTTCAGGATGTGGAAGAAACCCACATGGCTACAAGGAGAACACGTAAACCACATAGTATGCATTGGAAGTCAGCATTGAACTAGAGATGACAGAGCTCTGAGGCAGCAGATCTACTGTCCTATCATTTGCTAATTTGTAAAACACTGGTAATTATCTGGCTTTCTAAAAAAGAAAAAGGTTTCATGGACTGCAACTCAATATTTGTGAAGTATTTTATTTCTCCTACCACTCTGTGTTGCTGACAATGCCATTTCTCGCACATTGTTGATGAAGCTGTTTATTCTCCTTCACCACATCTCCAATTCTGGCTCTGAAATTCTTCATCTCCTTCTGTGAATAATTAAGGATGTACAGTGAGTAAATGACACCATTAGAACAAGTGAAGAAAACATTTTCCTTTAAATAATTATCCACAACAATTACAGAGTCAAAGGAGTAGAATCTCGATTATGTATATCTCTTGTTAAAATTGTATTGAGTTTTAGGGATTTCTTGTTCAAGGTCAAACTAATTTATACAAACAAGTATCATAGCTACAACTTTAAAAGGAATCAATCATTGATTACAGTCACTACTGTAAGTTATTGTGTAGAGTGAGGTATGTATTTAGATAGATAGTGGTGTTGACTGACCATTTCACAGACATTTATTTTATATCCCAAGTGAAATAGGTGAAAACCCAAGAAAGAGGTTCTGCGTGCTCAGAGGCTGATGAATTACTCCAAAAGGTGCAATTCGTTATTTCCTATCTTTGAAGCTCCCACCATGAAGAAACGGATAGCTTTCTTTAGAAATGCACTTATAGCAGGAAGTGGGAAATAATTTTTGATGTACTCTAACAACCTCTCATGTGGAGAATTACTCTGACAAACTTGGTATGCCTTGTAAGTGGTAAGAAGCATTTTCCAGATTAAGAGTTGAATTTCTCATTTGAACAAGTGCAACCATAACATGCTCTTGCAACTAGAATAATTAAATGACTAGCTCAAGGCAGTTGATTAATGATAAACATTAGGATGCTGCAGGTGGGGAAACGACAATAGTGACATAATACGAAAATACTCTGTCAGGTATTGATATGACACAAGGGTAAGGTACCACTTGGGGGATTATGGGTCAAACATGGACAACTGGGATGAGACAGAAGAACGCGGTTGTCTGCATGGACCAATTGGATCCAAGGACCTGTTTCCATGCTGTATGACTCTAGAATTAGAAGTTTTTGCCAATATTTTTGTTGATTTATGAAAACACACGTGAAAAAAATTGTTTTAGTATATTAAATTCTCATTTAATATATTCCACAGAAGCAGAACACCACCAAGAGAAATTCAGAAGAATTGCAGAGGAGTGAATAAGTAGCTTTGAGAAGTATTCTGATGTGGGAATAGAGGATACCAAATTAATATTCAAAGTACTTTTTTATATAAATAATACAATCTTGAGATTTGTTTGCTTAGAGGTAGCCACAAAGCAAGATATTAGGATTAGCTCTAGAACAATTCATTAAAAAGATAAAAGGCTCCATCCTTGTTGATAAAAAAAAGTTTCTCTGCACTGATGCTGCTTGACCTGATGATTTCTTGCACATTCTCTGTTTACGTTTCCGAATATGTCTGATAGGAAAATCAGCATGCAAAGAAGACATCCAGAGTAGGAAAAAAACAAAGTATAAATCACCATGACTTGTTGGCAGGTCACCTAACTGAAGACACATGCAGGGCACTTGCCAGGCATATAGAAGAAATAAGCAGCATAATTACCTAAGAGAAAAGGCAAAAATGAAAACGTTAAGGTTTTATTAATTATCTTGTACGTATCAGCGGCATACCTCATGTGCTTCCAATATAGCATCCTTTTTCCGTAGTCGGTCTTCATAAGCCAACATAAGGGGTGATAAATACTTCATATCCACCTACAAGACATTGCATTTCATTATAAATTTTATACATCACAAAAGGCTCAGAACATATAGGCTATGCATTATTTCGTACTGCACATACAGAGATCATTGCAATTTAGTACATCTTTAGTAGCCTGTCTTGGGCCAATCATTGAGATATCATGGCCAAGAAAGCTCACCAATGTCTCTACTTCCTCAGGAGGCCAAAGAAATTTGGCATGTAATTGCCAACCCTTAACAATTTTTATCAGTGCACCACAGAAAGCATCCTAACTGGATGCATTCATTATAGCTTAGTGTGGCAACTGCTATGCATGTGACCACAATAAACTAGAGTTGTGGAGACAGCTCAGCACATCACAAAAACCTTTGCATTGACTCTTGTCTCTTTTTCTCACTGCCTCAGCCAGCACAATCAAAGACCCCACCTAGCCCAGATATTCACTTTTTTCCTCTCTCCCATCTGAGCATACAAAAGCTTGGAAGCACACACCATTCGGCTCCAAGACAGCTTCCACCCCACTTTCATAAGACTATTGAATGGTTCCCTGGTCCAAGAGGCACTCTTAAGCTCACAATCTGGCTTCTTATAATCTTGCACCTTATTGACTAACCGCACTGCATTTTCTCTGGAGCTTTTCTATTCAGCATTCTGTTGTGTTATTATCTTGTACTACTTCAGTGCACTGTATAATGAATTGATTTGTTTGAACAGTATGCAAGACAAGCATTTCACTGTATTTTGGTACATGTGACAATACGAAACCAACTTCAATTTTTACAAATGGCTTTGAGGGTGGTATGAGGGAGGAGGAATGCTGCAGTGAAGTATAAGATGTTTTCATAATTTGATAATATAGTGGTCTCTCCCAGGCGACCATTCTGTACCTTCGTATTTCATGTATTTGCAAAAAAAAACAAAAACATTAAAACATAAGAAACTGAAATAGAAGTCTGTTCAGCTTTTTATGCCTGATTCACTATATAAGATGATTTAATTATGACAGTTCACTGAGGTAGTACAAGTGAAAACAAGAGCAGAATACAGAATAAAGTGCTACTCTAACAGAGCAAGTGCAGTGCAGGCAGACAACAAGGTGTAAGTGGCATGCAAGTTTTGACACTGTGGAATAAACTAGGCTAGATTTAATTCTTGCAAATAGTCAGTTTACAGCATTCTTACATTGTCCTTTTTCTTAAGAAATGACGGAACAAATATTAACTAACAGAGATAGATGGAGGAAGGCTTGAATTTACCAATACACCAAAAAATACACTAAATGCCAAATATGTTGAAAAGGTATATTTATATACACTTACACTTGTTTCATGTTAATATTACACTACTTTTGCTGCTGATGCTCTATAATTTTGTGCCTAAAAAGTTGCAGAGTTCTATAAGCTACAAAACCTTGAATGATATAAAGTTACTCAGATGTACACAATGAAGGGAAAAGGATATCCGACCCAAATTTTAAAAGTTGCCACATAGATTTAAGCCGGTTCATAGTGATGCGTCAACATTACAAGGCATATTCCCTCCTCATAGCTCAGGGAAAATGCAACTATAATTTAGATTTATGAATTGTCTATCATATATAAAATAAATAAACTTATAAAATAATTAAATGTTAGTTTACTTACAAGCCAAGATGGAGGTGCCCCTGATGGTGGAAGGCCAATGTGATGTGACCCCTGAAATAAATACAAGTTTACCTCATTATAGTCACTTACATATGGCCAAATTTCAAACATGTTGAACAGTCCAGAGTACTTCACAGGATGTTTTTATTTATAAACGTGTTGTGGAAGCAAGGGACCAAGGAGTACAAGTACATAGTTCCCTGAAGTCCGCATCAGAGGTGGACAGGGTAGTGAAGGCTGCATTTCGCATGCTGGCCTTCATCAGTCAGGGCATTGAGTATAGGCATTGGGATAATATGTTTTAGTTGTGTAAAGTGTTTATGAGACTATACTGTGTACAGTTCTGGTCATCCTGTAACAGAAAAGACATCTTATTTCAGCAAAGAGTGCCAAGATTTACATGACTGCTGCCAGGACATGAGGGCCTGAGTTATAGAGAGAGATTGGGCAGGCTAGGACTTTATTCTTTGGAGCATAAAATATTGAGAGGTGACCTTACAGGTGTATAAAATCATGAGGAACATAAAGAGGATGCACACACAGTTGTGTTCCCAGGGAAGGGGGACTAAAAACTAGAAGGTATAGGCTTAGGGTGAGAGGCAAAATATTTAAATGGGACCTGAAGGGCAACTTCTTGCAAAGGGTGCTATGTATATGGCATGAACTGCCAGAGAAAGTCTTTGAGGCAGATTAGGTAACAATATTCTGAGGACTTTTGGATAAGTGCATCGATAGGTGGTTTTCGAGGGAGGGATATGGGCCGAAGTGGGAAAATTGGTCTAGCTTCGTGGGCACCAGGGCCAGCATGGACAAGTTGGGCCGAAGGGCCTGTTTCCATGTGATACTACTCTACAACTATGAGTTGAACTGCAATACTGGTTACCAGTGGTGTGACAATGTGGATTCTGGAAATAGTTTATTAAGTTTCTATAGGCAGGAGTAATTAAATGATTTAAGGAAATTAGTTTTAACAAAGGAATGCAAATCAGGTTTTTGCATTGGGCAATAATTTCAGTGTAGCTGTGAAGGCAGGCAAATAGCGTAACTGATGTCATATTAATTGTCGTTAATATGAAGGAAGTGATTATTAAATTTATGAAGTCTGAACAATAATAATAAAATTGAAATTAGGAATTGAGAAAAAAAAATGGCAGACATCAGATCCGTGAAAGTTATTCCCATCCTTCAGGCCCCAGCCTAATATGAGGACAGAGATAAGCCAAATGGTTGCAAAATTAATTTAAAGTGTGATGTGAAATGGATACTTTCAGTTAGCAGGGTAACTAGTTTACCATCTCCCTAACAGAATTTGACTATTCAGTGAAGTTTTTAAGAAATTTGTTTCATTAAAGTATAAAATCTATGAACAAGTACGGTAAAGAATATTTATGAAATTTGCCTACATCATCAGTTTGGATTTACCAAAGTATTTCTTGCATTTAAACAGAATTATGCTAAAGAAAAAGTTAATAAGTTCAAGTCTCCAAACACACATTGAGGAAAAAGACTCTGGAGGTATGGAGAAGAAACTTCAGGTTGACAATATTGTTCCTCTAAAATAATAGCTGTTAGACATCAATAATTATTAAAAATAGAAATAATAACAATAGAAAGTAAGTACCTAAACAAGGGGCATCACGTTAATATAATACAAACGTGTAGATGTTAAGAATATCCTGCAGAGCACATAGAACATAAAACAGTACAGGTCCTTGGGTCCACAATGGTGTGCCACCCTATACAAGCTGACTCCATGGTCATTCTAACCCTTCCCTCCTATACAGCCCATAACCCTCCATTTTCCTTACATCGATGTGCCTATCTAAGAGTCTCTTAAACATCCACATTGTAGCTATTTCTACCACCATCCCAGAGAGTGTGTTCTAGGCACCTGCTGCTGTGTGTAAAAGAAACACAGCCTCCAACTCTCCCCTTTCCCCCCACTCGCTTTAAATACATGCATTCTGCCACCCTGGGCGAAAGACACTGTCTGCCCACTCTGTGCCTCTCGTGATTTTATACAATTCCATCAGGTCTCCTCTCATCTTCTGTTACCACAAAGAAAAATACCCTAGCTCACACAAACTTTCCTCATAAGGCGTGCTCTCTAACCCAGACAGCAGACTAGCAAATCTCTGCACCCTCTCTAAACAAATAGAAAAATTTGTGTAGACAAATCCACTACCTCCTGGATTACTGACGATCTGACAGATAGACCCCAGTTTGTATGACTGGGTAGTTCTCTGTCTGAGATGGCAGAGAGTAGCACTGGAGCATCACAACAGACTGTCCCATCTCGGTTTCTGTTCACACCACACACCTCAGACTTTCAGTACAAATCAGAGTCGTCACTTGCAGAAGTTCTCTGGCGACACTGAGGTGGTTGGGTATATCAAAGATGGGCAGGAGTTGGAGTACAGAGGACTGGTGGACAAGTTTGTGGAGTGGTGCCAGAGGAATTACCTGCTTCTGAATGTGGCCAAAATCAGGGAGATGGTGATTGATTTTAGGAGGAAGAGGATTGTGATGAGTCCTGTATACATTCTGGGAGAAGAAGTTGTGGTGGTGGAGGAGTACAAATACTTGGGTGCTCACCTCGACAACAGACTTGACTAGAAAACCAACATCAAGGCTATTTACAACAAGGGGATGAGCAGATTCTATTTTCTAAGGAAGCTGAGATCCTTCTATGTGTGCAGCAGGATGTTAGAGATCTTTTACCAGTCTGTTGTAGCAGGTGCAGTCTTCTTTGCGGCTTTACGTTGGGGGAGCAGCATTCGTGTTGATGATGTAAAAAGACTAAATAAACTCATCAAAAGGGCTGGATCTGTCCTTGGCTACAGCCAGGACTCTTTTGAGTTAGTGGCTGTAGCCAAGGATGAGAGCCAAACAAACGTTATCCATGATGTTTGCTGTTGTGTGCTGGGGCAGCAGGCTGAGGGTAGCAGACACCAACAGAATCAACAAACTCATTCGTAAGGCCAGTGATGTTGTGGGGATGGAACTGGACTCTCTGACGGTGGTGTCTGAAAAGAGGATGCTGTCCAAGTTGCATGCCATCTTGGACAATGTCTCCCATCCACTACATAATGTACTGGTTGGGCACAGGAGTACATTCAGCCAGAGACTCATTCCACCGAGATGCAACACAGAGCGTCATAGGAAGTCATTCCTGCCTGTGGCCATCAAACTTTACAACTCCTCCCTTGGAGGGTCAGACACCCTGAGCCAATAGGCTGGTCCTGGACTTATTTCCTGGCATAATTTACATATTACTATTTAATTATTTATGGTTTTATCACTATTATTTATGGTGCAACTGTAACGAAAACCAATTTCCCCCAGGATCAATAAAGTATGACTATGACTATGGACAATTAGGCACACCTTCTCCATGACCTACTAAATAAGCAGCAGAGCACCCTTTCGAACACACCCATTCAGCTCCGCTGTCACAAGGATCGTTACAGAAAATCTTTCCTATCAAATGCAATAAACATATACAACAGTTCATCTCTGTGCGACAGGAGAACACACATCATAGTACAAAAGTCTGTTTTATTATTTCATACATTATTATTGCACAGTGGTAAATTATTATTGTATATTATTATGTAATTATTAGTTAATATTATTATTAAATTTATTATTTATTAATGCTAAGTGTGTTTTTAAATGTTGCTGCTGTAATGAAATAATTTCCACTCGGGAAAGTACTTATTATTATTATTATTAAACCATATTGTTCCTAAAATGATGTGACCAGAAATAAACAATACTCCAAGTGTGGTCTGAGTTTTATAGAGCTGCAACATAATACCACAGCTCTTGAAATCAGTCCCCTGACTAATGAACACCAGAGCACCATAATCCTTCTGAACCATCCTATTAACATGCACAGCATCTTCGAGGGATCTACGGATCCGGCCCCCTAGTCCCCTGTGTTCTTCCACACTGCTAAGGATCCTGCCATTACCCTTGTATTCTGCCTTCACGTTTGATTTTCCAAAGTGTACTACTTTACAATTTTCTAGATTGAACTCCATCTGCCATATTTCTCCAACCAACTTGTCATCCTGTCTATATCCCATTGTAACCCATGACAAACTTCTACACTATTCACAGCACTTACAGCTCTTGTGTCATCTATAAACTTACTAGCCCACCCCCCCCCAACTTCCTCATTCAAGTGATTTATAAAAATCACAAGGAGCAGGGGGTCCAAAAAAAATATCGCTGCAGAATACTAGTCACTGACCACTACATAGAATACATTCTATCTACTATCACACTCACTGTTCTATGGGCAAGCCAATTCCAAATCCAGGCAATCATGTTTCCATGGATGTCATGTCTCATGACTTTCCAGGTGAGCTTGCTATGAGAAACCTTGTCAAACAACTTACTAAAATCCATATATACTATATCCAACATCTACCTTCATTAATTTGTATTGTCATTTCCTCAAAGGTAAAACTCAGTTAGGCTCACAAGGCACCCACAAAGCCTATCAATATATTGATGCAATCACAAAGAAGTTATGCCAAAGAAGTTAGTAGCTTACACACATCAAAGTTGCTGGTGAACGCAGCAGGCCAGGCAGCATCTCTAGGAGGAGGTACAGTCGACGTTTCAGGCCGAGATCCTTGAAACGTTGACTGTACCTCTTCCTAGAGATGCTGCCTGGCCTGCTGCGTTCACCAGTAACTTTGATGTGTGTTGCTTGAATTTCCAGCATCTGCAGAATTCCTCGTGTTTGCGAAGTTAGTAGCTTAGTCTGTCATTTTTAAGGAGTGTTCTGGAGTTATGTAGATATAGCAGATATTAATTCAAACAAGAAGGCAGCACAATAGCATAGTAGTTAGCACAATGCTTTACAGTACCAGCGATCTGGGTTCAATTCCTGCCACTGCCCATAAGGAGTTTGTACGTCCTCACTGTGGAATGCATGGGTTTCCTTAAGGTACTCCGGTTTCCTCCCACGGTCCAAGGACATACCGGTTGGAAGGTTAATTGGTCATTGTAAATTGTCCCGTGATTAGGTTAGGATTAAGTCAGGGTATTGCTGGGCAGTGTGGCTCAAACAGCCCGAAGGGCCTGTACCGGGTTGTATTGCAATAAAAATAAAATAATTTTTAAAATAAACTAGGCTTCAGTTCTTATTGTAAATGTAAATAAGTTTAGGAAGCTTGCAATTAACCTTCAGATTTATTATAAATAGCAAGTAGCAAAATTAACTGTCTGGCTCTCTGACTTCTGAAGGCTTTAGAGCATTTGTCTCAATTATTTCGTGACAAAGGTGTCTGAACATTCAGAGGAGTCTCCCACTGTAAATGTATAATTCAAAGGAAGCATTGTCAACACAAAATATTGAAATAAACAATGTCATTGTAAATATTGAAACTTATTGAACCATTTGCTGTTACCTTTGATCTTAAGGGTATAACAACATGATGTACTTTTGGGTCTGTGAACCTCTATAGAGAGTGTGTTCAGAATCATGCCTGCTGGTTCTGATGAATAAGGACTTCTATATCACCATCTTCAGTGTCTCTCTGGTGATTGAGATCAGTCACAACATTTGGGGGCGCATCCAGGATACATTCGTGACCACTGTGAGGCCAGCAGCTTAGGCAGTCTAAAGGGGTGAATATTTTTAAGAGTAGCACCCCACACTTAGATCTGATCACGTCAATAATGATGGGATCATGAAGTATCAAAAGAAGAGTGGAGAGCTGAACTGGTAAATATTTTTAATCTCTCCCTCTCCCAGTGTAAGATGTTCTCTGCTTCAAAACATCCACCATTGTCCCCGTACCTAAAAAGACCAAGGTAACATGTCTTAGTGACTGTCGCTGTCACACTCACCTCAATAATAAGCAAATGCCATGAGAAGCTGGTCAAGGCCTACATCTGCAGCATGCTACCACCCACTTTGGACCCCCTACAATTTGCCTACCAACACAGCCGATCGACAGACAACACAATAACCACAGCTCTACACACCATCCTTACACATCTGGAGATGCTTATGTGAGAATGTTGTTCTTGGACTACAATTCAGATTCAACACCATAATTCCCTCCAGGCTCGACAAGTAGCTCAGAGACCTCGGCCTTCACCCTGCCTTGTGTAGCTGGATCCTGGACTTCCAGTCAGATCGCCGGCAGGTGGTAAGAGTGGGCTCCCTCACCTCTGCCCCTCAACACAGGTGCCCTTCAGGGCTGTGTACTAAGCCCCCTCCTTTACTGTCTGAATACCAATGACTGTGTCACCAGCCACAGCTCCAATTTGCTAATTAAATTTGCTGATGACACTACACTGATTGGCCTAAATCTCAAATAATAATGAGGCAGCCTACAGAGAGGAAGTCATCACCCTGACACAGTGGTGTCAAGAGAACAACCTCTCCCTCAACTCGCTAAAACAAAGGAGCTGGTTGTGGACTACAGGCGGAGTGGAGACAGGCTAACTCCTACAGACATCAATGGATCTGGGGTTGAGAGGGTGAGCAGCTTTAAGTTCCTCGGCATAAACATCACTGAGGACCTCACGTGGTCTGTATGGCAAAAAAAGGTTACCAGCGCCTCTTTCACTTCAGATGGTTGAAGAAGTTTGAGATGGGCCCCTAAATTCTAAGAACTTTCTGCAGGGGCATGATTGAGAGCATCCTGACTGGCTGCGTCACTGCCTGGTATGGGAACTGTACTTCCCGCAATCGCAGGACTCTGCAGAGAGTGGTGCGGACAGCCCAGTGCATCTGTACATATGAACTTCCCATTATTCAGGACATTTATAAAGACAGGTGTGTAAAAAGAGCCTGAAGGATCAATGGGGACTCGAGTCACCCCAACCACAAACTGTTCCAGCTGCTACCATCCAAGAAACGGTACCGCAGCATAAAAGCCAGGACTAACAGGCTCCGGGACAGCTTCTTCCACCAGGCCAGGTCAGCTGAGGCTACTGTATTTCTGTTATATTGACTATCTTGCTGTACATTATATTGATTATAAATTACTATAATTGCACATTGCACATTTGAATGGAGATGTAACGTAAAGATTTTTACTCATGCATTCGAAGGGTGTAAGTAATAAAGTCAATTTGATATAAAAGCGTGTTTGTGTATGAGTGTGTGAGCGAGCGTGTGAGCAAGTGTGTGAGCGAGTGAATATGTGAATGAGTGAGTGTGAGCGAGTGTGAGAGTAGCCAGACATTTTTGGGTGGTTTGGTGAGACGGACACCTGAAGCAAAAGGTGGTTGTTGACTGTTCGTGGCACCAGAGGGGGAGCATATACACTCCTTCAGGATACTGCTTAGTAATATACTTGCTTGTGAATGTACTCGTGTGTTTTAAAAATACGTTTCAAACTTGGGGTAACAGACTTTTACACGGAAAGGATTAGAACAGGCATCATGAGTTTAACAGCACAGTGGAGGACTGCAGAGTACATACTCCGTGATTTTAAGTACGTACTGTGTAATTTTAATCCATTTCTTATATTTTTCTTAACATGGGAATTAGTTTGGAGATACTTGAGGGAGATGTTATAAGCAGGTATATCTACTGGGATGGCCCTATGGAGTTCAAACCACAGCTGGTCGAGAATTCTAATGACCCCAGCCAGCCCTCGACCCTGATTACTACTATTCTTAAGCTTTTCACCTCCATAGAGAAGCAGCACATTTTGTAGGAGCTGTCCTGACTTAAAGTTGCTTGTGGGAATTCAGAGTTCCGACACAAGCTCAAGTAAATGATTGAAATTCACCAGGTGCACCCAAAAGATATACACATGTTGGTAAAAACGAAATGCCCGAGGCATATGTGGGACAGTATGGCACAGAGATTGCAAGGTGGTACATGGGCAACACCGGGAATGAGGAGAGATATTGCAGCTTTCAGGGGTAAGTGAAGCACTTACTAGGGGAGATGAGCCTAACTGGGTAATGATAACGTTAGTGGCTCAGAAAGCTGATGAGCCTGCCATGAATTAAGCAGAGCATAAATCTCGAGCATACGAGGAATGCTCAGGGTTGGACAATCCAGGAAGGCATGATCCAGTCTTCCTGAAAATGCTGAAGGAAGGCCTGAGCTCAGCCCACCAAGACATTTTAGATTTGACGACAGCGGTGGGTATGACCTACCCAACAATAGTATCATGGGTTGGGAAGATAGACCGGAAGAGGGGGATGAGAAGTCGTAAGGTGCCTGCAGTGGATGTAGCTGCTGTGAATGTACAGAGGACTTGCTTTGTGAAGGAGATGATTTGTTACAGCTATGGGCTCTCAGGACATAGCTGAAGGCAGTGTCCTGAAAGGAGAGAAAAGTGCAAGAGACGCCCACAAAACAGGCAGAAATGACAGCAGTGTCCTTTCTGTCTGATTTGACTCCCATCTGGATTACAGAGCTCGTGAGGACAGCATTCAGATTAGTCAAGCAGCTGGCAGCCTCTATTTCCAGTGGTGGTCACCCTCACATGTATACAAAAGGTTTTTTAGGAGGACAACAATGCAATATGTTGGTGATCACAGAGTCTTCAGTATCGATAACTGATCTACCCTTGCTCTCGATTGGAGAGGTGATATACATTACCAGTGCAGGATACAGTGAGGGCAGAGATAAGCAAGCTTCAGGTACGTGAGGTGGAGGGAGTGCAGCTTCCTATAGTCTATTGAGTGTGCCCAAACAATGGAAGTATTGTCCTGGGGATAGACACTCTATGTAAAGCAGGTGTTATGATAGACTCAGGAAAGGGAGAAATAACATGGACAAGACTGGGACAGTAAACAAGTAAGATCCACAAAAAAGACAAAATGGCTCACAGAGAGACAGCAACCCCAAGCAGAGACAAGAGACAAGACAATGAGTGAGAATCATATTAGTAAGTCCCATAGACAAGAACTGTTAGAAGCAGTGCACATGCCTGTAGAGGCAACACCAAGTAAAGGCTCACCAGAAAGGGGAGAGCAAACAGCAGAAAGGGAATGAGTGTGCAGATCATGTGGCAAAGACTGCAGCAGAAGTAAATGGATGAAAGAAACTGCATCAAAGTTGCTGGTGAACGCAGCAGGCCAGGCAGCATCTCTAGGAAGAGGTACAGTCGACGGTACAGTCAATGCCGGTTCGCTGCCGCTGCTACTGTGCGATTGAGAATCTCCGGAGGGAAGGCCCAAAATCCCTGGCTTTGCCTGCTGTTGGCTACCGAGGCTGGGGTCGAAGCGTTCGGACAGATGGTGCTCGGTACTCGGTGTCGGAGGGCTGATCAGAGCTCAAAGTTTTCGGACGACTCAAGAGTCGGACTGTGGTCGGGCATGGCAGGGACAGTTTTCCTCTTTCTGCTGCCTGCATGAGATGTGGGACTTGCGAGAGACTTTGAACTTTTTTACTGTGCCATGGCCTGTTCTTCATCAGGTTATGGTATTGTTGCACTGTTGTAACTATATGTTATAATTATGTGGTTTTTGTCAGTTTTTCAGTCTTGGTCTGTCCTGTGTTTCTGTGATATCACACCGGAGGAATATTGTATCATTTCTTAATGCATGCATTACTAAGTAACAATAAAAGAGGACCGTGTGTCCTCATAATCTAATCTAATCTAAATGGGCAGTCCAGGAGGTGGTGCCAGTGGGGTGAGGCCCCTGCAGCTATTCAAACAGAGAACAAACACTCCTGTAGATTGATCAGAGACTGAGAGACACAGTAGACTATTCTGATTAATCTTCTGTCATGGTATGGTATGTGAGCTGTTGACTGCAAAATACCTGTTGCTGCCTCCTGCCCACACAGTAACTACTGACAGCCATGTCTGACAGTTTCAGTTATCAGAAATTGAAGAGGCAAAGATGTGATTAAAATGCAACTTACCAGTAGGGAAAGAGGCAACAAGCACACAAATGACAAAACTGAATTTAAAAGACTGATTGAAATCGAGAAGACAAATGTGTCCAAGAAGGGGATGTGATCAAATTTCTGAAACGGTTTATTGCAATCTCCATTTAGTTTTGTACATAGCCAATTAGGGATGACAGAGAGTATAGATGTAGATACATAAAGACATTATTGGTATTAATTGGGGAAGGGATCCAAAGCCACAAACATTTTCACTGCTGTACTTAATTAGATCCATGAGATATTTGCATATGCATGAATCATACACTAAGCAATGGGGTTGTGTTAATTGGCTTGCATTACACCTGGCAACATGAACTGAGTCATTTGCACCATTGTGACTTGGGTTCAATCTGGCAGGCTAGCCTGATGTTGACACTTAAACATGGTCATAGGTGTAGGCAATCAATAGCTTTTTGTGTACTCAGGATATCCCTGTGCTCAGAAAGCATTAATTCTGGGTGACTGGCTCTCTGTCTTCTGAAGACTTTAGATTATTTGCGCCAATTATTTTGTGACAAAGATGTTTAAACATTGAGCTGACTCCCACTATAGATATGTAATTCAAAGGAAGCATAGTCAACCTAAAATATTGAAGTGAACAATATCATTGTAAGTAATTAAACTGCAATGGATCACCTACTGTTACCTTTAATCTTATGGATATAAAAATATGAAGAAAATTTGGTTTGAGAGCCTCTCTTGAGAGTATCTCCAGAATTATGCCTGCTTGTATTGAAAAATAAAGGCATCTATATCACCAGCTTCAATGTTTCGCTGGTGCCTTTAATCACAATCACAACGTCATTACTCTGGTCAATTTTACAAATACCCTGTAGACAGCATTCTAACTGATTGGATCAGCACTTGGTATGGAGACTTACATGCACAGGATCATGTAAGTCATAGTCACAGACATACTTTATTGATCCCGGGGGAAATTGGTTTTCGTTACAGTTGCACCATAAATAATTAAATAGTAATAAAACCATAAATAGTTAAATAGTAATATGTAAATTATGCCAGGAAATAAGTTCAGGACCAGCCTTTTGGCTCAGGGTCTCTGACCCTCGAAGGGAGGAGATGTAAAGTTTGATGGCCACAGGCAGGAATGACTTCCTATGACGCTCTGTGTTGCATCCTGGTGGAATGAATCTCTGGCTGAATGTACTCCTGTGCCCAACCAGTACATTATGTAGTGGATGGGAGACATTGTCCAAGGTGGCATGCAATTAGGACAGCATCCTCTTTTCAGACACCACCGTCAGAGAGTCCAGTTCCATCCCCACAACATCACTGGCCTTACGAATGAGTTTGTTGATTCTGTTGGTGTCTGCTACCCTCAGCCTGCTCCCCCAGCACACAACAGCAAACATGATCACAGTGGCCACCACAGACTCATAGAACATCCTCAGCATCGTCCGGCAGATGTCAAAGGACCTCAGTCTCCTCAGGAAATAGAGACGGCTCTGACCCTTCTTGTAGACAGCCTCAGTGTTCTTTGACCAGTCCAGTTTATTGTCAATTCGTATCCCCAGGTATCTGTAATCCTCCACCATGTCCGCACACTGACCCCCTGAATGGAAACAGGGGTCGCCAGTACCTTAGCTCTCCTCAGGTCTACCACCAGCTCCTTAGTCTTTTTCACATTAAGCTGCAGATAATTCTGCTCACACCATGTGACAAAGTTTCCTACCGTAGCCCTGTACTCAGCCTCATCTCCCTTGCTGATGCATCCAGCTATAGCAGAGTCATCAGAAAACTTCTGAAGATGACAAGACTCTGTGCGGTAGTTGAAGTCCAAGGTGTAAGTGGTGAAGAGAAAGGGAGACAAGACAGTCCCCTGTGGAGCCCCAGTGCTGCTGATCACTCTGTCAGACACAGTGTTGCAAGCTCACATACTGTGGTCTGCCAGTCAGGTAATCAAGAATCCATGGTGGTTGTAGATGCAGCCAACCCCATAATGGTAATAGTCTCCCCACCATCAGAGGTACCTTCAAAAGGCAGTGTCTCAAGAAAATGGCATCCATCATTAAGGACCCTCACCATCCAGGACCTGCCCTCCTCTTATTACTACTAACAGGAACAGGAGCAGGGGCCTGAAGACACCCACTTAGTGGTTAAGCAACAGATTCTTCCCCTCTGTCATATTAATTTTTGAACAGGCAATGACACCTAAACACTACCTCAATAGTTTGCTATTTTGCACTTTATTTATTTATTTTTACGTTTCTTATTGCAACCCAGAATAACTTTTACATACAGTCGGCCCTCCTTATCCACGAGGGATTGGTTCTGGGACCCCCCGCGGATACCAAAAAAGTGCAGATGCTCAAGTCCCTTATATAAAATGGCGTAGTATTTGCATATAACCTACGCACATCCTCCTGTATACCTTAAATCATCTCTAGATTACTTATAATACCTAATACAATGTAAATGCTATGTAAATAGTTGTTATACTGTAATGTTCAGAGAATATTGACAAGAAGAAAAACTGTACATGTTCCTCTTACTCACAACACAAGCAACAAACGAACAAGACGCGAGGCGAACAATGATCAAACAATGAGTAAAACTTGTAATACCTGTACAGTAGTTGTTATGCTGTCTTGTTTAGGGAATAAAGACACTTTGGAGGAGGCATTTTTTTTACAGGAACAAAGTAGCGAACGAACAAGACGCGAGGCGAATAATGCTCGAACAACAAGTGCTGGAAGAGCATTTCCGGGTTCTCTCGATTCGCGGTTGGTTGAATTCGCGCATGCAGAACTCACGAATAAGGAG
This sequence comes from Mobula hypostoma, assembly GCF_963921235.1. Taxonomy (NCBI): domain Eukaryota; kingdom Metazoa; phylum Chordata; class Chondrichthyes; order Myliobatiformes; family Myliobatidae; genus Mobula; species Mobula hypostoma. Next base: position 41,260,092 of record NC_086110.1, read on the forward strand.
GGCCGACTGCATTGCACTAAATTGCTGCCACAAAACAAATTTCACGACTTTTATCAGTGGTAATAAATCTGATCCTGATTCCAATAAGATTGTGATTCTCCAAAAGGTCATAGATCGTATTCCTACCAATACTCTCCAATAAATCTATTCCTCAGCTTTTTTTCTCCAGTCCTGCCGAAGGGTTTCAGGCTGAAACGTCAACTATTCTTTTTTCCATAGATGCTGCCACGCTGGCTGAGTTCCTCCAGCATTCTGTGTGTGTTGCTCCAATTTTCAGCACCTGCAGACTTCTCTTGTTTGCACTCCAATAGTCTGCACATTACTGATGCAAGGCTCACTGGTCCCCAGGATTATTCCTTACCAACTTGTATACCAATTGCTTCGTCCTTAGCACTATCACTCTGATTTCCCAAACCACTACCACATTAGTTTAAACCTTCCACATAGCTCCAGTAAACCTGTCTGCAAGGATATTGGTCCCCCTCAGGTTCAGGTGTAACCTGTCCTTTTTGTACAGGTCATACCTTCCCCAGAAGAGAACCCATGATCCAAAAATCTGAAACCCTGCCCCTGCAACACTTCCTCAGCCACTCATTCATCTGTACGATCATTCTAGTCCTGGCCAAACAGCACCTCACTTGCTTCAGTCTGCACACGCATGAAGAGTTTTTCCAATCCAGATCCATGTTATCTGCAGCCCACCATTTTGGCAAGCTCAAAGATGACAAGGAATCAAACATAAAAATCAACAGAAAGGGGTTGAAAAAGGTAAAGTAACATTTTTCATCACTATCTGTCAAAGTCTGGCAGTTCCCCATTGTTAAGTCCCTGCTGTGTATTTTATGTTTTCTAACTATATATGATTAGACAATTAGTCTTTATCGATTAATTAATAAGGTCAGGGTCCAAACACCCTGACCTTATTAATTAATTAAAATATTGATTTTGAAAAGTATTGCTACTCAGTAATGCCATTCCTTCACTACTACCAAGTCTAAGTCCTGGACCAAAAAGTACTGTGGGAGAGTCAATTTGTTCCAGGTGATTATTTACCATTAACTTCTTAAGAGTGTCAATACAAATCAAAAAAGTAGAAGTATATTCAAAATAATATTGTTACTTGCTTCTGTTATGAGGAGACAAACAAACAATGGTACTTGACCACTGAGGTACCAAACATTAGCCTGTTTAAGGCAAGGTATTAAATCTAATGTTCTGCAATTAACTGCACCAATATAATAATTTTTGGAGAAACTGAATACCGACAGAAGTTTATTTGATGAGCAAACTTTAATGGCATGTTGAACTTCAATGACACATAAATGAAAAGAAAGAATAAATTTCAAGTTTTGTTTTACCTCTTTATCCACAGATCTGCATTTACTTTGATAATGGCTTAGCTCTATACTTAAACGATGTACTGTCATTTTCAAAGCATCATTTTCATCCACCAATTCCTGAGCCTGTTGCCTGAGTGAAACCAGTTCTTGGTTTTTATCTGCAAAAGGATATTTCACCATAAAAATCATTAACACTTGTTCAAATTCCACAAACCATTGAAAAATCTTTCCCAATGATGAAAATTAGTTTCTATTATATTTAAGGTATTAATCAGCATTTGGTGAATTAAAACACCTAATACTTCATAATTACATGCTTATCAATAAATATTTCACTCCTGAAGTTAAATTTAACATCAATTAGTAGATAAAATACTATTGAAGGAAGGTTGAGATTTACAACCTTTGCTTGGTTGGCTATTCTCAGTTTCCCATTGCTTTTGATTTTCTTTTTCCAGATGCTCCACTTTAAGCTGCACCATCCGCAGCTTTTGCATCAGGCTATGAGCCTGTTGGGAAATAACCTGATTTTCAGAAACCAATACCTGGTTTCTTTCTTTCAGCTATTCAAATGGCTTCTTTTGGACATTCATAAGCTCTCCACTAGTCTCAGCCATTACATCTACAGTGCAGCATATATCACAGCATTTCACAACAGAACAAAGCAATCACATTATAATCCAATAATTATACAAAGTTATAGAATAATGCAATTAAAATTTGGAGTAAAACTAAATTATTTCAGTTTTTAAACTTATTATGATTTTACTGTGAATTTGTGGCCTTTTGTTAAAATACACCAAAACATCTGTGCTCATTTTGTAAAGAGATGTGTTTTAATTCGTATTCTTAACAAAGATCTTCCTTTTCTAAATAATTTCTTATAATGAAAATGCCACTTTCAGAGAACTGAAAAGACTCTTACTAAAGAAGTTAATGTCAATTTACTTCAGCAAAAAATGTATTAATAAAATTATATTTCAAGTTTATTTTCCATTAAGTCTTATTAGGAAATTCATTAGTTTTTCAGGTCATGCTCTTATTAATGTGCAGAAGGGGAAAACATGATAAATGAATTTATTAATGCTTTAATTTGAGTTATTATACTTTGATCATTCAAATAAAAAGGTTATATATTATTTAAAAATTACTACTTCAACATAAAGACCTTGATTCAATTGAATAGCTTACTTGCCAATGCTACTCCACCAACACTTTCCAAATGAGAAGTGGCAAGAAAGCCACCACTTCTAGCTTCTCCTCCAAGCCAGCCATTATCCTGACACAGAAATATATCTCACTTCTTTAATCATTGTTGACCCCAAATCCTACAGAACCTCCTATCCAACAGGAAGTTGGAGAGTACCTATATCAGAAGGACTGTAATATTTATATAATGCAATTCACCATCTCCTATTTAACAGCAAATAGAAAGAGACAATAAATGCTAATCTTGCCAGTGTATCTCTGATATTCCGTAAATGAACAATGAAAAAAGTCCCGTGAGGACAGAGGAACAAATGGGCCTCAGCATACGATGAGGTTATAACATAAGCAAGCTAAGCTAATTAATTTATTTCTAAAAGGATAAAAACTGAAGAGAAATTCTTTTAAGCCTGAACCAATCGAAGATTGAACTGTTCAATTCCTTTTTTATAACTTGGTCACCAAATTATAGAAAGTTAAAGAACCACTGGGAAGAGGGTGGAAGGACCCAATTTTTCATGGGCTTTTTAAAAAAAATAGCTAATGAAAAGCACCAAAGCACATTGTATTTGAAAAACATTACAATGAATTACAGATCCAGATTGGTAGCTAATAATCTCTTACTATCACACTTTTCCCTCAATGTAAGCACAGAAAAACAGTGGGTCATTGACTTCAGGAAGAAAGAAAGTGCATGTGCTCCTACTTTCACCAATAGTGCAGAGGTTGAGAAGATTGAGATCTTCTATTTCCCAGGAGCGAACATCACCAATAGCCTGTACTGGTCTAACTAATTAGACACAATGGTCAAGAAAGCTGATTGATGCCTCTATTTCATGATAAGGCTAAAAAAAATGGCATGCCCTATTACCTTTACCAACTTTTATCAACGCACCCTATCTGGATGCATCACGACTTGGTATGGCAACTGCTCTGTCTTTGACCACAAGAAACTAGAGTTGTGCATGCAGTTCAAAACATCACAGAAACCAGCCTCCGCTCCAAGGACTCGGTCTATACCTCTCACTGCCTCAGTTAAGTAGCCAACATTATCAAAGATCCCACCCACTCAGGACATTCTTTCTCTCCTCTCCAGTCAGCACGAGATACAAAAGCCATCAGTTTCAAGAACAGATTCTACTCCCCTCCTTATAAGGCTATTCAATGGTTCTCTTGTAATGATAAGACTTCACAGTCTCTACCTGGTTATGTCTACTGACACTGCACTCGTAATTGTTGCACTATATTCTGTGTCTGATTATTGTTTTACCTTATATTATCTTGATGCACTGTGTAATGAATTGACAATTACGAACTTTCCACTGTGCCTCAGTACATGTGACAATAGACCAATTCATTTGTAAAATCAATTAATTCAAGAGGTCAACAGTTATCATTGTCAGCGTGGGAGAATTATGTGTTGGACACGGAGGTTGGTGAGGTGGTAGGTGAGGCAGCAGTGATAGGGGACTCTATAGTTAGGGGGTCAGACAGGCGATTCTGTGGACACAAGAAAGAAACTCGGATGGTAGTTTGCCTCCCAGGTGCCAGGGTCCCAGATGTTTCGGATCATGTCCAAGATATCCTGCAGTGGGAGGGAGAACAGCCAAAGGCCATGGTACATATTGGTACCAATGACATAGGTAGGAAAAGGGAATAGGTCCTGAAAACAGACTACAGGGAGTTAGGAAGGAAGTTGAGAAGCAGGACCACAAAGGTAGTAATCTCCACATTACTGCCTGTGCCACGCTTCAGTGAGTATAGGAATAGAGTGAGGTGGAGGATAAATGCGTGGCTAAGGGATTGGAGCAGGGGCAGGGATTCAGATTTCTGGAATATTGGGATTTCTTTTGGGGCAGGTGTGACTTGTACAAAAAGGACGGGTTGCACTTGAATCCCAGGGGGACCAATATCCTGGCGGGGAGGTCTGCTAAGGCTACTGGGGAGAGTTTAAACTAGAATTGTTGGGGGGTGGGAACCCAACTGAAGAGACTGAGGAAGAGCAGGTTGGCTTACAAATAGAGAAAGCTCGTAGACAGTGTGAGAGGGAGGATAGGCAGGTGATAGAGAAGGGACACGCTCAGACCGAAGGTTCAGGATGTGTCTATTTTAACGCATGGAGTGTTGTGAACAAAGCGGACGAGCTTAGAGCATGGATCAGTATTTGGAGATATGATGTGGTGGCCAATACAGACACTTGGATGGCTCAGGGACAGGAATGGTTACTTCAAGTACCAGGTTTTAGATGTTTCAGAAAGGACAGGGAGGGAGGTAAAAGAGGTGGGGGCGTGGCACTGTTGATCAGAGATCGTGTCACGGCTGCAGAAAAGGTGGACGCCATGGAGGGATTGTCTACGGAGGCTCTGTGGGTGGAGGTTAGGAACAGGAATGGATCAATAACTTTACTGAGTTTTTTTTTTATAGGCCATCCAATAGTAACAGGGATATCGAGGAGCAGATAGGGAAACAGATCCTGGAAAGGTATAATAATAACAACAGAGTTGTCATGATGGGCGAATTTAATTTCCCAAATATCGATTGGCATCTCTCTAGAGTGAGGGGTTTAGATGGGGTGGAGTTTGTAAGGTGTGTTCAGGAAGGTTTCTTGACACAATATGTAGATAAGCCTACAAGAGGAGAGGCTGTACTTGATTTGATATTGGAAAATGAACCTGCTCAGGTGTCAGATCTCTCAGTGGGAGAGCATTTTGGAGATAGTGATCATAATTCTGTTTCCTTTACAATAGCACTGGAGAGAGATAGGAACAGACAAGTTAGAAAAGCAATTAATTGGAGTAAGGGGAATTATGAGGCTTTCAGGCAAGAAATTGGAAGCTTAAATTGGAAACAGATGTTCTCAGAGAAATGTACGGAAGAAATGTGGCAAATATTCAGGGGATATTAGTGTGGAGTTCTGTATAAGTACGTTCCAATGAGACGGGGAAGTTATGGTAGGGTACAGGAACCGTGGTGTACAAAGGCTGTAATAAATCCAGTCAAGAAGAAAAGAAAAGCTTACAAAAGGTTCAGAGAGCTAGGTAATGTTAGAGATCTAGAGGATTATAAGGCTAATAGGAAGGAGCTTAAGAAGGAAATTAAGAGAGCCAGAAGGGGCCATGAGAAGGCCTTGGCAAGCAGAATTAAGGAAAACCCCAAGGCATTGTACAATTATGTGAAGGGCAAGAGGATAAGACGTGAAAAAATAGGACCTATCAAGTGTGACAGTGGGAAAGTGTGTATGGAACTGGAGGAAACAGCAGTGGTACTTAATGAATACTTTACTTCAGTATTCACTATAGAAAAGGATCTTGGTGATAGTAGTGATGACTTTCAGCAGACTGAAAAGATTGAGCATGTAGATATTAAGAAAGAGGATGTGCTAGAGCTTTTGGAAAGCATCAAGTTGGATAAGTCGCTGGGACCGGATGAGATGTATCCCAGGCTACTGTGGAAGGCGAGGGAAGAGATTGCTGAGCCTCTGGCGATGATTTTTTCATCAATGGGGACAGGAGAGGTTCCGGAGGACTGGAGGGTTGCGAATGTTGTTCCTTTATTCAAGAAAGGGAGTAGAGATTGTGGTAACTTCTACTTTGAAAAAGACACACTTGACAACTTCATGCCCAAAAGAAACAACTTTATCTCGAACATCAAAACCGTTATGTATATACAGAGGCTTTCACAACCCGTACGGCATGGCAGGAACACTATATACAAAGCACACCGGAAGTAAAAGGAACGGAAGTAAAACCGCACCCCCCCATCATCCTAATTAGTATTAACTTACTTTTAATAATGCTCACATGACAACACTTGCTCACATTACAACAGAGGTAGCCCAGCAAATTATAGATCAGTGAGTCTTGCCTCAGTGGTTGGTAAGTTGATGAAGAAGATCCTGAGAGGCAGGATTTATGAGCATTTGGAGACGCATAATATGATTAGGAGTAGTCAGCATGGCTTTGTCAAAGGCAGGTCATGCCTTATGAGCCTGATTGAATTTCTTGAGGATGTGACTAAACACTTTGAAGGAAGAGCAGTAGATGTAGTATATATGGATTTCAGCAAGGCATTTGATAAAGTACCCCATGCACGGCTTATTGAGGAAGTAAGGAGGCATGAGGAATGGAGACAATGTCGATCCAGAACTGGCTTGCCCACAGAAGACAAAGAGTGGTTGTAGACGAATCATATTCTGCATGGAGGTTGGTCACCAGTGGGGTGCCTCAGGGATCTGTTCTGAGACCCTTACACTTTGTGATTTTTATAAATGACCTGGATGAGGAAGTGGAGGGATGGGTTAGTAAGTTTGCTGATGACACAAAGGTTAGGGGTGTTGTGGATAGTGTGGAGGGCTGTCAGAGGTTACAGCAGGACATTGATAGGATGCAAAAATGGGCTGAGAAGTGGCAGATGGAGTTCAACCCAGATAAGTGTGAAGTGGTTCATTTTGGTAGGTCAAATATGGTGGTAGAATATAGTATTAATGGTAAGATTCTTGGCAGTGTGGAGGATCAGAGGGATCGTGGGGTCCGAGTCCATAGGGCGCTCAAAGCAGCTGCGCAGGTTGACTCTGTGATTAAGAAAGCGTATGGTGTATTGGCCTTCATCAATCTGGAATTGCATTTAGGAGCCAAGAGGTAATGTTGCAGCTCTATAGGACCCTGGTCAGACCCCATTTGGAGTACAGTGCTCAGTTCTGGTCACCTCGCTACAGGAAGGATGTGGAAGCCATAGAAAAGGTGCAGAGGAGATTTTCAAGGACGTTGCCTGGATTGGGGAGCATGCCTTATGAGAATAGGTTGAGTGAACTCGGCCTTTTCTCGTTGGAGAGACAGAGGATGACAGGTGACCTGATAGAGGTGTATAAGATGATGAGAAGCATTGATCGTGTGAATAGTTAGAGGCTTTTTCCCAGGGCTGAAATGGTTGCCACAAGAGGACACAGGTTTAAGGTGCTAGGGAGTGGGTACAGAGGAGATGTCAGGGGTTAGTTTTTTAGTCAGAGAGTGGTGAGTGTGTGGAATGGGCTGTCAGCAATGGTGGTGGAGGCGAATACGATAGGGTCTTTTAGGAGACTTTTAGATAGGTACATGGAGCTTAGTAAAATAGAGGGCTATAGGTAAGCCTAGTAATTTCTAAGGTAGGGACATGTTCAGCACAACTTTGTGCGCTAAAGGGCCTGTATTGTGCTGTAGTTTTCTGTGTTCTATGTTTCTATGTTCTATGACAAGAGGAACCCTATCCTCTGGTAGGGTGACAGGAGGATGGGGTAAGAGTAGATGTGCATGAAATGGAAGAGATGTGGTTGAGGACAGCGTTGATGGTGGAGGAAGGGAAGCTCCTTTCTTTGAAAAAGGAGGACATCTTCGCTCTGGAATGAAAAGCCTCACCCTGAGAGCAGAATTCTCCAAAACCTCTGCCACCTCCAATGGGATCTCACCACCAAGCACATCTTTCCTTCTCCTTCACTTTCTGTGTTCCACAGGGATTGCTCCCTATGTGACTCCCTCGTCCATTCGTCACTCCCAACTAGCCTCCCTCCTGGCACTTATCCTTGCAAGTGGAACAAGTGCTACACCTGCCACTACACCTCTTCCCTCACAACCATCCAAGGCCCTAAACAGTCCTTCCAGGTGAGGCTACACTTCACCCGTGAGTCTAATGGGTTCACTTACAGTGTTCCGTGCTCCCGTTGTGGCCTCCTATACATCAATGAGGCCTGATGTAGACCGGCAGACTACTTTGCTAAGCTTCTACGCTCTATCTGCCAGAACAAGCGGGATCTCCCAACGGCCACCCATTTTAATTTCACTTCCCATTCCCATTCCGATATGTCATCCATGGCCTCCTCCACTGTCGTGAAGAGGCCACACTCAGGTTCGAGGAACAACACCTTATATTCCAGTTGGGTAGCCTCCAACCTGATGGCATGAACATTGATTTCTCACACTTCCAGTAATGCCCCCCCAAACCCCCCTCCCCACTTCTCCATTTCCCATCCCCTTTTCCCTCTCTCACCTCATCTCACCAATCAACTTCCCAGCTCTTTATTTTATCCTTCTCCCTCCAGGTTTCTTTCACCTATTACCTGTTGGTTCTCTCTCCCCTCCTCCCCCCTCCCCCATTATTTAAATCTACTCCTCAGCTTTCTTTCCCCAGTTCTGCCAGAGGGTTTAGACTCAAAATGTCGACTGTACTTTTGTCCCATTGATGCCGCCTGGCTTGCTGAGTTCCTCCAGCATTTTGTGTGTGTTGATCTAACAATTTCGTGTTTTATTATGTCAATTATTGTCCCACCTGATTTGGTGACATTTGAAACTTTCTTTATCTTCGTTTTTTTCTTATTTTGAGATGGCGTTCTGGGATTTTCAACACTGATGCTGCTTTTTGAACCTGAAGAATAGAGTAAAATTATAAATACAGTTGCAGTATCTCTGAAATTCATACTCACAATACCACTTTTAACATAATAACTTTGCTTGGACCAGAGTGAACAAAAACAATTTATGACCACAGCAAGTAGCTATCCCAAGAGCTTCTGAGAGTTCTGCTAAAATGGTGACATCTTAGGTGAATCACAAGAACACAGTGAGGGAAGGGCAAGAACAAATATGTTAGCTTTCAGCATGAGCTGCTTCAACCTTCTGAACAATTAAACCAGTACTTCTTTGAGCCTCAATTGTCATTGCATCACTGTGTGATGATGCAGCATAGCAAATTCATTATTGTTTTTTCCTGCAGTATTGGACTTGTTACAGTGATACAAACTTGTACACTGGGATCTTCATCTCCAATCATTCACCCACATCTTAAGCCTTTTTCAAAAGCTTCTTCAAATAACTTCTATTTTCTATCAAAATTCTCTTCCCTCTTATTATAATTAAATTTTATTTTCTGATTTCTTCTGCATCATCTTTCTCTCTCTCTCTCCCCTCCTCCCCTGCCTCCCTCTCCCTGTCTCTCTTCCAACTCATTTCTATTCTTTTTTTGAAAAGTTTATCTTACTCCCTCAGAAATTTCAGTCAGCTCATCTCGAGGGTTTCAAGCCTGAAATTTTGTTGATCAAATTCAGCTTTTTTTGGGACCTACAGCACGTTAATCAACAGCCTTGTCTGTAATCACCTTCTTTCCTTTGAGGTGTATACAACAGAACCAGCACTTATCCTCGTAATATAAAATATCAACTGGTATCTCAAGCTTTATAGCAATTTATATTTGTTCGATAGGCAAAATAATTTGATTCTAAAGAAATCTGTACAATCAAGATGTGAGATTACCCGTAACTAGGCTGAACTCTGGAACCACGTGTTGCTTTTCAGTTTGTTTTTGTTGCTCCTGGAAATAAATTAATATTATCGTTAAAACCTTTCATAAACTCGCTTCTGTACATTTTAATCATGACAAGTTTTATTTTTGCTTGTTTCCTTCTGCAATACATCTCACGGGGTACTATAACAGTAAAGTAAGGGACAGGATATATAAGTATATCTTACAGTGCCTCACTAGGATTGTATGGCACATCATGACTAACCTATTTGATGGAGTTTTTTTGAGGAGGTTGCCAAGAAGACTTATGAAGGAAAGGTGGTGAAAGTTGTCTACATAGACTTTAGCAAGGCCTTTGACAAAGTCACACATGGGAGGCTGGTAGGTAGGTTAAGTCACTTGGCATTCAGGCTACTTCCCCTAAGTCACACCGGTCTAGCGGGAGAAGGCAGAGAGTTGTAGTAGATGGTTATTTCTCTGACTGAAGGCCTGTGACTAGTGGTGTGCAGCAGGGATCTGTGCTCGGTCATTATTGTTTTTCAATTTATGTTAATATGATAAACTGAATAATTAAATTTGAAGATAGCACCAAGATTGGGTGTAGTAGGTGATTATAGCTTGCAGTGTGATCTAGACCAGCTGGGGGAGGGGGAAAGATTACCTGAAAAATGGCAGATGGAATTTAATGTAGTCAAGTATGAGGTGTTGCACTTTGGACGGACAAACCAGGGAAAGAATTACATAGTGAATGATAGGGTTATGAAGTGTACGGTAGAACCAAGGGACCTGGGACATCAGATACATAATTCCTTGCAAGTAGCATCACAGATATGAATCATAAAGAATGTTTTTAGCACATTGACCTGACATTGGTGAGGCTGGATTTGGATAAATGTGTTCAGTTCTGGTCACCTACCTACAGGAAATATATCAATAAGTTTATAAAGTGCAGAGGAAATTTACAAGGATGGTGTCAGGAATTGAGGACCCGAGTTATAGGGAAAGGTTGAATAGATTAAGACTTAACAACACACGCAAAATGCTTGATAAACTCAGCAAATCAAGCAGCATCTATGGAGGGGAATAAATTTCCTGGGATGCAGGAGAATAAGGGGAGATCTTATAGAGGTATATAAAATCATGAGACATATAGATAGGGCAAATGCATGCAAGCTTTTCCCCTCAGGATGTGTGAGACTAGAACTAAAGGTCATTGGTTTATGGTGAAAGGTAAAATGTTTAAGGGAAACCCAAAGAGAAATTTTTCCAGAGTGTGATGCAACTGTGGAACAAGCTGTCAGTGGAAGTGATAGATGCTGGTTCAATTGTAACATTTAAGCAAATTTTGGATAGATACATGTGTGGGACAAGTTTGGTGGGATATGGTCAGATGCAGGTAGATGGAACTAGGCAGATCAAGTCAGCATGGACTAGATGGGCCGAAGAGCCTGCCTTCTGTACTGTAGTATTCTGTAACTCTGAACCTATAACAACATTACCATATGAATGCTTAAATCTTTCATATCAAATATGCTTGCAATTAAAATATCAGTTTTGAAATAATAAAACTAGCAGTAATTGAATCAACTAAAATGGCCATTGAAAATGGAGAGATTTTATTGCTTCCTTACCAATGCTTCCTTCTCAGAAAATGAATACGAACAATGTTCTTCTTCCTTTGTCCTTTTTTTATTCTTAGGTGCATGAACTGGTGAATGTTCTGGAAGTAAATGAAAAGTAAGAATTACAGAGCAAAACTTGTTGCTTGTATAAGACAATGGAGTTTTGACAATGTTCATAAATGCAACCTACTGCGCTAAAAACACTTAATAAGGACTTTCCCACCCTGATCCCAGTGGATCCTTTTGCAGTTTCTCAATCAGGACCAACTCACAAGGAATCAGGATGTATCCTTCTTCTATTGAATCACTCCAAATGGCAGAAATTTTTTGAGAAGCAGACTGTACAACTTGAGTAAATTTCACAAAATAGTTAACTAAATTGTCTGGCATAATGTGTATATAAACCTGCCTGAGATTGAGGGCTCCCAGCAAAGACACAGGATGTTTTGTTACAATTTCAAACAGAATTATTTAGTTTTCTTGTTTGGGGTTGCTCTGACGTTACACAAGATCATAGGAAGAACTGTACACCATGGTAGACCACCTTCATAATACTTAACCGTTGTCTGACAGTTCCATTCATTCATTCAACTTGCCCCGATGACTCGGAGTGATGTGGCCAGTGAAAAGACTATTCAATGTTCATCTATTGACATCATTCCTGACAAACACTCCCAGTGAAATGTGTTCCTTGGTCGGAGTTGATGAGACACGGCAATCCCCACTTAGGAATGTAGTCTTGGATCAGAGTTTTTGCCGCATGTGTGACAGTAGCTTTCCTTGCTGGAATACCTTCTACCCATCCTGAAAACCTTTCCTCTATTACCAGTACACCTGAGTGTCCTTGACACTTTGGTAAAGAAATGTAGTTTGTTTGTAAATGTAAAACTGGACCAGGTGGGGCAGGAGCTTTTCCATTGCTTTAGGATTCATTTCCTGGCATGTCGTGCATCTTTCAAACATTTGTCGAGCACGTATCCTGATCTTTGGATTCCACCACCATTGTGCTGATCATCTTTTGCACTCCAATAGGTCCTAGGGAGTGTATCTGCAGGCCAGATATGGAAGCAACGCAATTGGAGCTGCTTGTCTATGACTAGTGCTGTTTCTCCACACTTCATCACTGCTTAACCATCATTCTCCATCCAGATCCACTTCTTCTGGTTACAGTATCAAGCTTGCATTTGTGGAATACTTTGTATGTTTGTCTGTGATACAGATTTCAACTTTGTTTGCACAATTTCAGTTGTTGGGTTCGCTGTACATGTTTTTCTTTTACTTTTTCCTGTGCTACCACTTTTGCATTTTCATCCATGAATACATTTCCAGTGTGTCACTGTCGTTGACATATAGGGTGGACTTGTAGTCCATGATGCTCTCAATGCCCTGCCACACGCACTTCATGTCTCTGGTCTCACAGAAGTGGCTGCATGTTCTCTGTGAATAATACCATTTTGCCTTCCTGATGGAGCTCTTGCTGACCCGAGTGCTGTCTTATCCCCCGATCTGAAGGCAGCATCCCAATCTCTCAGCCATGCCCAGACCTCAGCTGTCAGCCATGGCTTCTGATTTGCCCTCACATGGATGTGCTTAGTAACAGTGAGATCCTCAATGCACATCTATGTAGCCTGCCACAGATCTCACATATTCATTAATGTTAATGTGATGGTCAGAGGTAGCTGCCTCCCTGAACATCCCCCAGACCGTGTTTTCAAAACAGGCCCATAATGCTGAAGTTGATCCTTCTGGTCAGGACCTTATCTCCCTTTGAACTGGATTGACACATTTAAACAGTGGTCGGTATGCAGGAATTATCGTAACAGAAAAGTGATCAGAGAATCAGACTTGGGGAAGGGGTGCAGCTTTGCATGCACGAGGGATGTTGATATAAACCAGGTACCAGGTCGAATGCGTTCTCACCTCTGGCAGGAAAGTCAACATGCTGACAAAATGTAGGCAGGACTGTTTTTAAGTTGGCATGGTTGAAGTAACCACCAACAATAAAGAAACCATTGGGGTGTGTGGTTTGCAAGTTACTGATGGCACCACAGAGCTCACGTAGCACTTCCCCAGCATTGGCACAGTGTGGGGGAGGGGATGTATATAGCCACAATCACAATAGCAATGAACTTCCGTGGCAAAGGTTCAAAGATTCATTTTATTATCAAAGTATGTACGGGGTGGTAGAGTTTCCTTTGCTTTTTGCTTGTTTACTACACATACATTCATTTGACTTTCATTATGTTGTTATAAGAAAAAAAGGAAAAAGAAGCTTTGTACTTTAGGACATTTGTCGGTTGTGGTTAAGCTGATGTTGCTTCACAATAAAAACATTTGAAAACAGTATCAAAATATGTACACAGAATACAATTCTGAGATCTGTCTTCTCCAGCTAGCCATGAAATACAGAAAAACCATGAACGTTGTTGAAAGAAAAGGCATCAACTCCCATTTCCTGGATGAAAAAGAAAAAACTCATAAGCCCCCAAATACACCAAACCCTCCCTCACACAAAAACTAACAGATCATCTACTCAGTCACAGCAGCTAAAACATCAAACTCTTAATCCCCAAGCCCCACCCATGCAAAAAATTCTGTCAGCCCAATAAGAGAAGTAACTCTCCAGCTGGATGACTGCTTCAAGGATGGTATCCTGGAGCCACATTTCTGTCAGAATGAGCGTGTATCTCATGCTGATTCAGCATCAAGTGAAGGTAGTCTAGTTTATTTTCTAGTGATGGAACAATCAAAAGCAGAATTGACAGGAGAGCAGACCTGAAGGGTTTCACCTTCAGTCTTCCACGAATACCAGCAAGCTTTCCTCGTTTGCGTTTCCATGTGCACCACTTCGAAGGGCATCTCCCCTGGACAGCTGTAGCAGGCCACCCACAGTACACAATTAGCCCATGTGACTGAGGTCACGTGATGTCCAACAACTCACTAGTAAGGTAGACTTGGTGTTCTTACCAACAGTGTCTTGCAATCATGAGAAAGAGAAAGAGAAAGGGCGTACAATTACACCATTAGTTGGAGCTGCAGTGACCACTGCAACTGAACACGTCACCATCTTGAAGAGTAATTATGACAAAAATGGTCATTTACAGTTCAACACCTCCACTTCCTTGAAAGTTACAATGCATGTATATTTTCATTCGTCCTGATGAAAGATCTCAGCCTGAAATGTTGACTCTTTATTCCTTTCCACAAATGCTGCCTGACCTACTGAGTTCCTCTAGCATTTTGTGCAAGATACTCTGGATTTCTAGCACCTACAGAATCTCCTGTGTTTATTTTTCTTCATTTGAAAGGATTTCTTTTTTATCTGTTTCTATAAAATGTTATGTTTTGATGAGGCAGAAATAATTTCAAGTGTTTATGAATACAAAGATAGTCATAAATGTTCAATGTCAGTGATAGCTTTGCAAGACAAGCCGTTGGCTTCAATGAATGTCAAGGACAGTTGGCGGCTTGAAAATTCAAAGTAAATTTATTATTGAAGTACGTACCATTTAGTACTTTGAGATTCGTGTTCTTACAGGCATTTATACAAAATAAAATACAATAGAATTTATTTTTAAAAAACTACATAAACAAAGACTGACAAACAATGTGCAAAAGACAAACTGCAAATAAAATAATACTAAGATCATGAGTTGTAAAGAATCCTTGAAAGAGAGGCTATAGGTCATAGAATCAGTGCCTAAGTGTCTGCCAATTCTTTAAAAAATAAGAAGTTAGTGCAATAAGCATAGGAAATGACTGAAGTAGTGATCAGCTAAGATTTCAATGTTTCCATGTCCATGACTAACCCTTTTCTAAAGTCCAATCACAAAGAACTTAAATGCAGGTCACATTAATGACTTGCCTCTTAGACAGGGATTATATAACAGGCATAAACTAAACAGAGGCCAAGCCAAGAACAGAGGCCGTAGAATAAAGTCATTAAGGGTGGCAGAGTTGTGTGCTGGTTCACTCAATGCTATTACAGTGCCTGTGACCCAGGTTCAATTCCTGTCACCATCTGTAAGGAGTCTGTGCATTCTCCCCACGACCAGCATGGGTTTCCTCCACAGGTTAATAGGTTAATTTGTCACATGGGTGTAATTGGACAACGTGGGAGAGATGGGCCAAAAGGGTCTGTTATTGTGCTGTATCATTAAACAAAAAAAAACAAATATGAAGGACCCAATTCGTCTTCACTATTTTACATGTCACAATTAAGTTCTCTCTGCCTTCACTGTTCCAAAATAACCAGCTTATCCAATGTTTCCTCATGGCTACAATCTTCTAGCAGGGGTTCCTATGCTTTTTTTTACTCCATGGACCTGTATCATTAACTGAGGGGTCTGTGGACCCTGTTCCAGAGAAATATTCTAAAACTTGCCCAGTCCGGGGTCCACAGACTTTTCAGTTAATGGTATTGGTCCACGGCATTAAAAAAGTTTGGGAACTCCCTTTCCTGATCAGTGTCAGAGTAATTAATGATATAGAAAATCTCATCTTCCTTTCTACCCATTCTGTTCCAAATCTTCCTCTCCTGGATCTATAAATTTGAAATTAATGACTTTGCATATATCAACTTTGCTTTACTAAATATCAAGCTCTCTTAGAGTTGAAAATTAAGAATTCCAACCTTACATAAAGGTCTGAATATACCATCGCATTGCAGCAGTATTTGTTCAAGATCAATTCATTATCATTCAACCCTACATATGTATACCATCAAACGAAATAATGTTCCTCCAGACCAAGGTGAACAACACAGTACATATAACTCACACACATAACACATAAAGCACATAAAGTAATATTACCACAAGCAAATTAACAAATAGTAAGATGCATTTACAAAACAAGTTAAAAAGTAAACAGCATAACATTACTTGCACTTCATGTGTGATGAGTCCTGGGTGGTGGCAGGTTCAGAAGTCTTACAGCCAGGAAGAAGAAACTGTTTCCTATCTTAACGGTTATTGACCTAATGCTAAGGTATCTCCTACCTAATGGCAGAAGGTCAAAGAGATTGTTGGACGGATGAGAGGGATCATTAGAGGGTTCTATTTATCAATTGCAACTTTAAACAGTATTTTTCCCAGAATCAACTCTTACAGTGTGCAATGTTATACCTGTAGAAGTCAAGTCACTTTTTTTATTGTCATTTCGACCATAACTGCTGGTACAGTATACAGTAAAAACGAGACAACGTTTTTCAGGACCATGGTGCTACATGAACAATACAAAAACTACACTGAACTATGTAAAAAAACAACACAAAAAAACTACACTAGGCTACAGACCTACCCAGGACCACATAAAGTGCACAAAACAGTGCAGGCATTACAGTAAGTAATAAACAAGACAATATGCACAGTAGAGGGCAGTAGGTTGATGTCAGTCCAGGCTCTGGGTGTTGAGAGTCTGATGACTTGGGGGAAGAAACTGTTACATAGTCTGGTCGTGAAAGCCCGAATACTTCGGTGCCTTTTGCCAGATGGCAGGAGGGAGGAGAGTTTGTATGAGGGGTGCGTGGGGTCCTTCATAATGCTGTTTGCTTTGCAGATGCAGCGTGTGGTGTAAATGTCTGTAATGGTGGGAAGAGAGACCCCGATGATCCTCTCAGCTGACCTCACTATCCGCTGCAGGGTCTTGCGATCCGAGATGGTGCAATTTCTGAACCAGGCAGTGATGCAGCTGCTCAGGATGCTCTCAATACAACCTAGAACCATAGAACCATAGAAACTACAGCACAGAAATAGGTCTTTTGGCCCTTCTTGGCTGTGCCGAACCATTTTCTGCCTAGTCCCACTGACCTGCACACGGACCATATCCCTCCATACATCTCCCATCCATGTATCTGTCCAATTTATTCTTAAATGTTAAAAAAGAACCCTCATTTACCACCTTGTCTGGCAGCTCATTCCATACTCCCACCACTCTCTGTGTGAAGAAGCCCTCACTAATGTTCCCTTTAAACTTTTCCCCCCTCACCCTTAACCCATGTCCTCTGGTCTGTTTCTCCCCTTGCCTCAGTAGAAAAAGCCTGCTTGCATTCACTCTATCTATACCCATCACAATTTTATATACCTCTATCAAATCTCCCCTCATTCTTCTATGCTCCAGGGAATAAAGTCCTAACCTATTCAACCTTTCTCTGTAACTGAGTTTCTCAAGTCCCGGCAACATCCTTGTAAACCTTCTCTGCACTCTTTCAACCTTATTTATATCCTTCCTGTAATTTAGTGACCAAAACTGAACACAATACTCCAGATTCAGCCTCACCAATGCCTTATACAACCTCATCATAACATTCCAGCTCTTATATTCAATACTTCGATTAATAAAGGCCAATGTACCAAAAGCTCTCTTTATGACCCTATCTACCTGTGACGACACTTTTAGGGAATTTTGTATCTGTATTCCCAGATCCCTCTGTTCCACTGCACTCCTCAGTGCCTTACCATTAATCCTGTATGTTCTACCTTGGTTTGTCCTTCCAACGTGCAATACCTCACACTTGTCAGTATTAAACTCCATCTGCCATTTTTCAGCCCATTTTTCCAGATGGTCCAAGTCCCTCTGCAGGCTCTGAAAACCTTCCTCACTGTCTACCACACCTCCAATCTTTGTATCATCAGCAAACTTGCTGATCCAATTTACCACATTATCATCCAGATCATTGATATAGATGACAAATAACAATGGACCCAGCACTGATCCCTGTGGCACACCTCTAGTCACAGGCCTCCACTCAGAGAAGCAATTCTCTACCACCACTCTCTGGCTTCTTCCATCGAGCCAATGTCTAATCCAATTTACCACCTCTCCATGTATACCAAGCGACTGAATTTTCCCAACTAACCTCCCATGTGGGACCTTGTCAAAGGCCTTACTGAAGTCCATGTAGACAATATCCACTGCCTTCCCGTCATCCACTTTCCTGGTAACCTCCTCGAAAAACTCCAACAGATTGGTCAAACATGACCTACCATGCACAAAGCCATGTTGACTCTCCCTAATAAGCCCCTGTCTATCCAAATGCTTGTAGATTCTGTCTCTCAGTATTCCCTCCAATAACTTACCTACTACTGACGTTAAACTCACCGGCCTATAATTTCCCGGATTACTTTTTGATCCTTTTTTAAACAACGGAACAACATGAGCCACTCTCCAATCCCCAGCACTTCACCCGTAGACAGCGACATTTTAAATATTTCTGCCAGGGCCCCCGCTATTTCAACAGTAGTCTCCTTCAAGGTCTGAGGGAACACTCTGTCAGGTCCCGGGGATTTATCCACTTTAATTTTCCTCAAGACAGCAAGCACCTCCTCCTTTTCAATCTGTACAGTTTCCATGGTCTCACTACTTGATTCCCTCAATTCCATAGATTTCATGCCAGCTTCCTTAGTAAATACAGACGCAAAAAACCTATTTAAGATCTCCCCCATTTCCTTTGGTTCTGCACAAAGCCGACCACTCTGATCTTCAAGAGGACCAATTTTATCCCTTACAATTCTTTTGCTCTTAATATACTTGTAAAAGCTCTTTGGATTATCCTTCACTTTGACTGCCAAGGCAACCTCATGTCTTCTTTTTGCCCTCCTGATTTCTTTCTTAGTATTTTCTTGCACTTCTTATACTCCTCAAGCACCTGATTTACCCCCTGTTTCCTATACATGTCATACAACTCCCTCTTCTTCTTTATCAGAGTTGCAATATCCCTTCAGAACCAAGGTTCCTTATTCCTATTCAATTTGCCTTTAATCCTGACAGGAACATACAAACTCTGCACTCTCAAAATTTCCCCTTTGAAGGCTTCCCACCTACCAATCACATCTTTGCCAGAGAACAACCTGTCCCAATCCACGCTTTTTAGATCCTTTCTCATTTCTTCAAATTTGGCCTTCTTCCAGTTCAGAACCTCAAACCTAGGACCAGATCTATCCTTGTCCCTGAACAAATTGAAACTAATGGTGTTATGATCACTGGAACCAAAGTGCTCCCCTACACAGACTTCTGTCACTTGTCCTAATTCGTTACCTAACAGGAGATCCAATATTGCATCCCCTCTAGTTGGTCTCTCTATATATTGATTTAGAAAACTTTCCTGAACACATTTTACAAACTCTAAACCATCTAGACCCCTAACAGTATGGGAGTCCCAATCAATGTATGGAAAATTAAAATCCCATACCACCACAACTTTATGTTTCCTGCAGTTGCCTGCTATCTCTCTGCAGATTTGCTCTTCCAAGTCTCGTTGACTATTGGGTGGTCTGTAATACAATCCCACTAATGTGGCCATACCTTTCCTGTTTCTCAGCTCCACCCATAAGGACTCAGTAGACAAGCCCTCTAATCTGTCCTGCCTGAGCACTGCTGTAATATTTTCCCTAACAAGCAATGCTACTCCCCCACCTTTCATTCCTCTGCCTCGATCACATCTGAAACATCGGCGGAACCCCGGAATATTAAGTTGCCAGTCCTGCCCCTCCTGTAGTCAAGTTTCACTAATTGCTACAACATCATAATTCCACGTGTCAATCCACGCCCTCAACTCATCCGCCTTCCCCGCAATACTCCTAGCATTGAAATATATACACCTCAGAAGATTTTTACCACCACTCACAACCTTTCTATTAGCGGATTTGCTTGAACTTTCAACATCATTTATTTTCACCCCAGCCACACTGTCAGCTCTGGCACTCTGGTTCCCATCCCCCTGCAAATCTAGTTTAAAGCCTCCCCAATAGCACTAACAAACCTCCCTGAAAGGATATTGGTCCCCCTGTGGTTCAAGTGTAACCCGTCTCTCTTGTACAGGTCCCACCTGCCCCAGAAGAGGTCCCAATGATCTTGAAATCTGAAACCCTGCCCCCTACACCAGTTCCTCAGCCACTTGTTCCTTCTCCAGAGCATCCTATTCCTACCCTCACTGGCACCTAGCACAGGTAGCAATCCTGAGATTACCACCCTTGAGGTCCTGCTTTTCAACTTCCTACCAAGCTCTCTATACTCACTCTCCAGGACCTCCTCACTCTTCCTTGCTATGTCATTGGTACCGATGTGCACCACGACATCTGGCTGCTCACCCTCCCACTTCAGAATGTCATGCAATCGATCAGATACATCCTTGACCCTGGCACCTGGGAGGCAACAAACCATCCTGGATTCTCTGTCACGACCACAGAACCTTCTATCTGCACCTCTAACTATCGAGTCCCCTATCACTACTGCTCTCCTCTTTCTCCCCCCTCCCTCCTGCACTGCAGAGCCAGACTCAGTGCCAGAGATCCGGCTACTGCAGCTAGTCCCAGGTAACTCATCCCCGCAACAGTATCCAATGCGGTATACTTGTTGTTGAGGGGAATGGCCACAGGGGAACCCTGCTCTGCCTGCCCTTTCCTCTTCCCTCGCCTGACAGTGACCCAATTTCCTGTCCTCTGCTCCTTTGGCGTAACTACCTCCCTGTAGCTATGATCTATAATCTCCTCATTCTCCCGAATGATCCGCAGGTCATCCAGCTCCTGCTCCGGTTCCCTAACGCGGTTTGTCAGGAGCTGCAGCTGGATGCATTTCTTGCAGGTGTCGTTGTCAGGGACACCGGAGGGCTCTCTGACTTCCCACATCCTGCAAGAGGAGCATTCCAACATCCTGCCTGGCATTCTCACTGCACTAAACAATCTGAACAAAAAACTTACCGGAACCTACCCTGGCCTCTGCCTGTTCTTGCCGAAGCCAGTTTGAGCCAAAGCCGTCCCACTCTGACTCAGTCCACTCCGACGATGGCCGCTACAACGATGGCCGCTGTATATGGTGGTCTGCTTTTTAAAACCTTGGCGCGCTACGTCACGCGCCTGTGCAGTGCAGAGCCTTCTCCCTGAGCAGTGTTTAAAAAAAAAACGACTTTTTCTACCCAATTTCTTCACTCCTTCTCAGCTGCTTGCTTCGACTAAAACAAGAACCGTTGAAAATTTCTCTTTTTAAACCTTGGCGCGCTACGTCACGCGCCTGCGCAGTGCAGACCCTTCTCCCCGAGCAGTGTTTAAAAAAAAAACGACTTTTTCTACCCGATTTCTTCACTCCTTCTCAGCTGCTTGCTTCGACCTCTGTAGAAACTCACCGTGAATTTAGGAAACTGGCTAATATTTCCCTCAAATGACATTACCAAAAATAAGATCTGCATACATGTTACATTTATGGAACCTTTGCTATGTTTCCCCATACACTGAAGACTAATTTATCAGCCATGAAGCACATTATCCAAGTGTTCATTCAACAGAAAGTGCAACATAAAAAACTAGCTTTTGTTTTACATGCACTTCTTCCCTCACTGTCCTCTTATAATAGCTCCTGAACATATTTCTTCTCTGGGTAATATCTTCCTACATCTACAAAACTGGCATCTCCTAACAATCCCTTCGATGTTTCTTACTTTCTCCTACTGCTCTGTACAGCCTGGGTGTTGCCTTCAAGCACTAGGCATATCATGTTTTCCAAACCATACAATTCAGTCTTAATAAAGCATAACAACCAAAGGGAGCAAATAATACATTCTCTTGCATAATTCAAATAGTTAGAGCAGTATTTCAGAATCATTTCAACGAATCCCTATGTGAAACACTGCGATTATTTCTATTAAATATGATATAATCATTAGACCGTCATAGGCAGAATACCATACACTTACAATTTCTGGAAAATCAGAAGGGTTACCACTTCTAAACATGAGGGGTACAATGTACTTTTAGTAATTTAGTATTTACCTTGTCCAGATTTTGGTTCATGTATCCGAGTAATGGATGTCACATCATCGGAAGAAACATCAGTCATTTCACTGCTTATCGATATTGGGATTTCATCCTTCATAGATAAAAATAAAAATAAAAATAAAACAACCAGGTTCAATTATTCATTTCTCAAAAATGAAAAGGTTCAAAATACAGGGACAGATGGAGTATGTTGTGGTGTATTAAATTTTGTGAAATATTAGCTGGATGTCGGAACAGCCCCAAGTGACACTTTAACTCTTTGTGAACTCGCAGCATGGAAGGTGTTAAAGTGTCTGTGCAAGTTTAATACTGCAGTTTTGTTAATGTCTAGTGTTTGCTGACAGCAGCTGGATCCTTTCCTTGGCTCAGGATGCCTGTTGATGAACATCAGTTGTTTGAATGAAAGAAACCATACCCAGTTGTTGGCATGTGAACAAGAGAACAAAGAATTAGGCTGTCACTGCACGTCTAGCTATGCTTATGGAACTCCTATTTAGTGGGGTACCTTTTGCATGATTCTTGGAAATTCACCTAGACCAAAGAATCGCGATCAATCAGTGCCTAGCATCCAGACCTAGGGTGGTTTCACAAGTTGGAATTCAGTGTTCCCATGACAACAGCGACAACTAAGTAGAGGATAAGAATCATGAGTCGTAAAAGCTTTGTGGAAATCTTTGTAACTTACTACATAGTATTTAGAGTGGTTTACATGTGCTTTCTAGTTTATTATAAATAAATTAGGCTCAAGTTACTTAGTTGTGTTTGCATACTCATAACCACATCTCCTGGACACTTGAATTGTTTGGGTCTTTTGGGTCAGATCAACAGTCCGGCAGAGCAGTAAAGTGGAGTAAAGGAAATTACAGTGGTATGAGAGGAGTTGGTCAATAAATTGGAAGGAGATGTTGGCAGAGATGACAGCAGAGCAGCAAATGCTTGAGTTTCAGGGAAAAATGAGGAAGATGCAGGATAGATGTATTCCAAAAAACAAAGAATACTCAAATGGCAAAATAGTACACAGTGGCTGACAAGGGAAATCAAAGCAAAAGACAGGGCTCACAACAAAGCAAAAATTAGTGGGAAGATGGAGGATTGGGAAGCTTTTAAAAGCCTGCAGGAAGCAACTAAAAGAATTATTAGGAGGGAAAAGATGAAATAGGAAAGCAAGCTAGCAAACAATATCAAGGTGGATAGAAAAAGCTTTTTCAAGTATATAAAAAATAAAAGAGAGATAAGAGTGTATACAGGACCGCTAGAAAATGAGGCCGGAGAAATAATTACATGGTATTAGGAGATGGCAGATGAACTAAGTAAGTATTTTGCATCATTCTTCACTGTGGAAGACAACAGCAGGGTGCCAGATGTTGAACGGTGTAGAAACATAGAAAATAGGTGCAGGAGTAGGCCATTCAACCCTTTGAGCCTGCACCACCATTCAGTATGATCATGGCTGATCATCCAACTCAGAACCCTGTACCTGCATTCTCTCCATATCCCCTGATCCATTTAGCCACAAGGGCCATATCTAACTCCCTCTTAAATATAGCCAATGAACTGGCCTCAACTGTTTCCTGTGGCAGAGAATTCTACAGATTCACCAAGCTCTGTGTGAAGAAGTTTTTCCTCATCTCGATCCTAAAAGGCTTCCCCTTTATCCTCAAACTGTGACCCCTCGTTCTGGACTTCCCCAACATCAGGAACAATCTTCCTGCATCTAGCCTGTCCATTCCTTTTAGGATTTTATATGTTTCAATAAGATTCCCCCTCAATCTTCTAAATTCCAGCGAGTATAAGCCTAGTTGATGCAGTCTTTCATCATATGAAAGTCCTGCCACCCCAGGAATCAATCTGGTGAACCTTCTTTGTACTCTCTCTATGGCAAGAATGTCTTTCCTCAGATTAGGGGACCAAAACTGCACACAATATTCCTGGTGTGGTCTCACCAAGGCCTTGTACAACTGCAGTAGTACCTCTCTGCTCCTGTACTCGAATCCTCTTGCTTTGAATGCCAGCATACCATTTGCCTTTTTCACCGCCTGCTGTACCTGCATGCCCACTTTCTTTCTTTTCTTTTTAAATCTTTTTATTGAGTAAGTATACAAAAAAGGTAAGCCATATAAACATTAATACAATGTTAAAGTATAATAAAATTCCAAAAGGTATCAATACCAAAAAAAAATACTACAAACAATGTAATTTAAACATAAGAAACCAAGATAACATAATAGTATACTAAATTTTATATATATCAATGGAAAAAAAGAAGAAAAACCCCCCCAAAAAAAAACCCACCGTGCAACTAACTAAAAGCAAGGCAAAGCAATGGGCTAACTTGAAACCAAACAGAGTTAAACTTAAAATCACGTCCTCAATCCCGACCTCCATTAAAAACAGTGAAAAAAAAACAAGAAGGGTAAATATTACATTAAATGAAAATATCGAATAAAAGGTCCCCAAATCTGTTCAAATTTAAATGAAGAATCATAAAGGTTACTTCTAATTTTCTCCAAATTCAAACATAAAATCGTCTGAGAAAACCAAAAAAAGGTAGTTGGAGCATTAAGTTCTTTCCAATGTTGTAAAATACATCTTTTCGCCATTAAAGTAAGAAATGCAATCATTCTACGGGCTGAAGGGGAAAGATTACTAGAAATTTTAGGTAGTCCAAAGATAGCAGTAATAGGGTGAGGAGAGATGTCTATATTTAATACCTTAGAAATAATATTAAAAATATCTCTCCAAAAAGTTTCCAAAGTAGGGCAAGACCAAAACATATGAGTTAAAGAGGCTATCTGCCCCGAACATCTATCACAGAAAGGATTAATATGCGAGTAAAAACGCGCTAACTTATCTTTGGACATATGTGCTCTATGAACCACATTAAATTGAATTAGGGAATGTTTAGCACAAATAGAGGAAGTATTAACTAATTGTAAAATCTGCCCCCAATCATCCACAGAAATGGTAAGCCCCAATTCCTGTTCCCAATCTACCCTAATCTTATCAAATGGAGCTTTCCTAAGTTTCATAATAATGTTATAAATCATAGCCGATGCACCTTTCTGACATGGATTGAGGTTAATTATCGAATCTAAAATATATGTAGGAGGAAGCATTGGAAAGGAAGAAAGTATAGTACTTAGGAAATTTCTAACTTGTAAATATCTAAAAAAATGTATTCTTGATAAGTTATATTTATTAGATAATTGTTCAAAAGACATAAGGGAACCATCTAAAAATAAATCCAAAAACCGTAAAATAGCCTTAGTCTTCCAAGTTTGAAAAGCGCGATCCGTAAAGGAGGGAGGAAAAAATATGTTACCTAAAATAGGAATCGCTAACCCGAATTGATTAAGATCAAAAAATTTTCTGAATTGAAACCAGATGCGCAAGGCATATTTAACTATCGGGTTAGAGACCTGCTTAAGGCGTTTCGAATCAAAAGGGAGAGAGGAGCCTAAAATAGAGCCAAGTGTATAACCCTGAACAGATTGTAATTCCAATGCTACCCATTTAGGAATAGATAGTATGTCCTGGTCAAGTAACCAAAATTTCATATGTCGAATATTAATAGCCCAATAATAGAATCTAAAGTTAGGTAATGCTAAACCTCCATCTCTCTTTCTGTAAATGTATTTTACCCAGTCTCGGATTCTTATTCTGCCAAATAAATGAAGAAATTTTAGAGTCAACTTTATCAAAGAAAGATTTTGGAACGAAAATTGGTAATGCCTGAAACACATATAAAAATTTTGGCAAAAAAAACATCTTAACTGCATTAATACGACCAATCAAAGTTAAATATAAGGGAAACCATTTAGATGAAAGTTGAGTAATATGGTCTATTAATGGTAAAAAGTTAATCTTAAATAAATCTTTGTATTTACAAGTAATTTTAATCCCAAGATATGAAAAATAATTATTAATCAATTTAAATGGAAATTTATAATATAAGGGAAGATGTTTATTAATCAGAAAAAGTTCACTCTTACTAAGATTTAATTTATAACCTGAGAAAAAACCAAATTGTGCTAATAACTCTAAAACAGCAGGAATAGATTTCTCAGGATTAGAAATATATAAAAGTAAATCATCAGCATAGAGTGATAATTTATGGGACTTTAATCCCCGAGTTATCCCAGTAATATTTGAAGATTCTCGAATAGCAATTGCAAGAGGTTCTAATGCAATATCAAATAATAGGGGACTAAGAGGACAGCCTTGTCGAGTACCACGAAAGAGAGGAAAAAAAGGTGAGTTTAAAGAGTTAGTACAAACCGAGGCTACAGGGGAATGATATAACAGTTTAATCCAGGATATAAATTTCAAGCTAAAATTAAACATTTCAAGCACTTTAAATAAATAAGGCCATTCTACTCTATCAAAAGCTTTCTCGGCATCTAAAGAAACAACACACTCAGGAACATTTTGTGAGGAAGTATAAACAATATTTAACAATGTACGAATGTTATAAAAAGAGTAACGACCTTTAATAAAACCCGTTTGGTCTTCCGAAATAATAGAAGGAAGTACTTTTTCTAGTCTATTTGCTAATAACTTAGAAAAAACTTTAGAATCAACATTTAATAAAGATATTGGTCTATAAGATGCACATTGAGCAGGGTCTTTATCCTTCTTTAGTATTAGAGAAATTGATGCTCTATTAAAAGATTCAGGAAGTTTACCAAGTTTCAGAGAAGCCTCAAAAACCCTACAGAGCCAAGGAATCAATAAAGAAGCAAAACATTTATAAAATTCAACGGTAAACCCATCCGGGCCAGGAGCTTTCCCCAGATTCATAGAAAAAATAACATTCTTAATCTCATCCATTGTAATGGAAGTATCTAATAAAGAAGACATATCCTGTGAAATCTGAGGGAAGTCTAACTTATCTAAAAAATCATTCATATATTTAGAATCTCGAGGAGACTCTGATTGATATAAAGAAGAATAAAAATCACAAAAGGTTTGATTAATCCCCACATGATCCAGTATCAATCGATCATTTTGGTTATAAATCTGATTGATTTGAGATTTAACATAATTAGATTTCAATTGATTAGCCAGCAGCTTGCCAATTTTGTCACTGTGAACATAAAAGTCACTTCTTGTTTTCTTTAATTGGTTTACAATCGAGGACGAGAGTAGTAAACTGTGTTCCATTTGAAGTTCAGTTCTTTGTTTGTATAACTCCTCAGAAGGAGCCATAACATATTTCTTATCAATTTCTTTAATCTTGTCCACAATTACCATCTCCTCCTGCTTCTGTTTCTTCCTCAAAGCAGCAGAATACGAAATAATCTGACCCCGAATATAGGCCTTAAAAGTGTCCCAAAGAGTGTTAACCGAAATATCTTCTGTATGGTTAATTGTAAAAAAAAGCTCAATCTGTTCATTCATGAAATTAACAAAGTCCGAGTCCTGAAGCAACAGTGAATTAAAACGCCATTGTCTATTATTTGGTATATTGGCCATAATTTTAATAGAAAGCTTAAGTGGAGCATGATCCGAAATGGTTATAGAATCATAATCACATTTAATCACTGAAGGAATAAGACGAGAATCAATAAAAAAATAATCAATTCTTGAATAGGAATGATGAACATGTGAAAAAAAGGAAAAATCTTTTTCCTGAGGATGCAGAAAACGCCAAATGTCCGTCGACCCAGAATCAGAAAGGAAAAAATTAATCAAGTTTGCAGATTTATTAGGTAAGGTCCGTAAAGGAGCCGAACGGTCCAAAGCTGGAGACAAACAGGTATTAAGATCTCCGCCCCAGATCAATGAAAACTCGTTCAAATTCGGAAACTGATTAAACAATGATTTATAAAATTCCGGACAATCCATATTAGGAGCATAAACATTAACCAAAACTACTTTTTTATTAAATAGTAAACCACTAACCAATAAAATTCTACCATTCGGATCAGAAATAATATCCTGTTGTATAAAAGTAACTGAGGAATCAATAAAAATAGAGACGCCTCGAATCTTAGCATTGGAGTTCGAATGAAATTGTTGTCCCTTCCAGAATTTGAAAAAACGTAGTCTGTCCCCCCTCCGTACATGGGTCTCTTGTAAAAATAAAATTTGTGCCTTAAGTCTCCAGAACACTTTAAAAACTTTCTTCCTTTTAATAGGATGATTAAGACCGTTAGTATTCCAGGAGACAAAATTAATAATAGACTCCATAAATCCTAAAGTCAACCCACAACAAGGAGGATTGACGATAGGCGCGACCCACAAACCCGGAGAGGAAACAGAACATACGAAAGATACCGGGAAAAAGGACGCAACCAGTACTTCAATAATGTATATAGCCCAAAGAGAAACAAACTAAAACGTGAAGCCCCTCCCACCACCCCTCCGCCCCAAGACCCCAAGGCAAAATCTAAAGCAGACCCGCCCGAAAGAAGCAAGCGCTAAAACTACCCCCATGACTTCCGGTATACGCTCCCTAAAAAAAAAGGTATAAATATGAAAAAGATCAGCTAAATGTAAAACAGTAAAAAAAGTAAAAAAAAGGTAACTCAATTAAAATACACACACAACAGAACAAAAGCCAGAAAATATATATTAAAAAAAACCACAATAAACCCCAAACCCATGAATAAACACAGCAACAAAAAAAAATAAGATTATTGACATAAAGTGGTTATAAAAAGCAAAACAGAATAAAATTTAAAAAAAAACTACAAAATTTAAGGCCACACAGGAAATACGTAAGATGACAAAAAGTAACCACCCAGAATCCCCTGGGAAAAGAAAGAAATGACGCAGTTGAAAAGAAAGTTTAGCAACCATATTAAGAAATCAAAAATAAACTTTTCTGCCCAAATAGGGCACGAAAAAGTTAAAACCAACCAATTCACAGCCTCCGATCAACGGAGATAATTAAAAAAGATAGCAATTAAGATGTTGAAGGTAAAAGTTGATCCAGATAACTCTGGGCATCCGATGGAGAATCAAAAAAACGAAGGACTCCATCTGACATGCGAATCCTTAGACGTGCAGGGTACAGCAGCGCTGGTCTTAAATCCATCTTATAGAATTCCGACATCACAGATCTGTAGCGAACCCGTTGGTCCCAGATTGGTTTACTGAAATCTTCCACGAATCGGAACCTAAGATCCGAAAAATCGATGAAACCTTTAGATCGAGCGAATCGAAACAGTCTCTCCTTGTCTTGAAAGTAATGAAAACGTAAGATAACATGCCTAGGTCTATCTGACCTAGACGAGTATGATGGGATTCTGTGAACACGATCCAGTAGCGGTAGTTGGTCAGGAAATACAGTAGGGAATGCATCTTTTAAAAGTTGAGAGAAATACTTCATGGGGTTGTTAGATTCTACAGCTTCCCGTAC
The DNA here is from genome assembly GCF_963921235.1 of Mobula hypostoma. Lineage (NCBI taxonomy): Eukaryota > Metazoa > Chordata > Chondrichthyes > Myliobatiformes > Myliobatidae > Mobula > Mobula hypostoma. The sequence goes on from NC_086110.1 coordinate 41,289,661, forward strand.
CCCAATCATTCGTAAATTCTGCCGTCGCATTCTAGATTCCAAGTCAGAGTTTTTAAAAGTCAGAAAGTCAAGTTTCTTCTTCATTACATTAATTGTTTCCTCGATTTTCCCCATCTTAAGCTCACTTTGTTGCGCGAATTTTTGAAGATCAGATATAGCCGACTGATGTTCCGCAATAAATGTTTGCATCTTATCCATTGAATCGGCAATTTTCTGGAGATTAGTTGAGATTTCCGTATGAATCAGGTCTTTAACAGAGCCTGCAATTTCCGTACGAATCATCTCCCTAACAGAGGTTGAAATTTCCCTCTGAATTAACTCCGATATCGCTTTCAAAGTCACCGGTGATTCATTCGGGGGGAAATCCGTAGCTTTCGGTTTAACCGGAGGTTTACCATCCTTGCCGTTTTTCCCGTTCTTAGACATAGCAGATCTAAGTATCATCCAGTTGTCGAAGAATTCAGTTTAATTCAAAGTATTGTAAGAGTTGATGCCTTAATAGTTAATTAAAGTATAGCTGACCATAGAGAAAAAAAACTCAGAGGTAATGGAGCGAGTCAAGAACGCGACTTCACTCCATGAGCGCTACCGGAAGTCCCCCGCATGCCCACTTTCAATGACTGGTGTATAATGACACCCAGGTCTCGTTGCACCTCCCCTTTTCCTAATCGGCCACCATTCAGATAATAACAAGCAACACACATCAAAGTTGCTGGTGAACGCAGCAGGCCAGACAGCATCTCTAGGAAGAGGTACAGTCGATGTTTCGTCAGGACTAACTGAAGGAAGAGCTAGTAAGAGATTTGAAAGTGGGAGGGGGAGGGGGAGATCCAAAATGATAGGAGAAGACAGGAGGAGGAGGGATGGAGCCAACAGCTAGACAGTTGATTGGCAAAAGGGATATGAAAGGATCATGGGACAAGAGGCCCAGGGAGAAGGAAAAGGGGGAGGGGGGAAGAACCCAGAGGATGGGCAAGGGGTATAGTCAGAGGACAGAGGGAGAAAAAGGAGAGAGAGAGAAAGAACATGTGTATATAAATAAATAACGAATGGGGTACGAGGGGGAGGTGGGGAAACCCACTGATAAGGGGGGTGTTGTTGTAGTCTGGACATTCCTCCCCCTCCTGTCTTCTCCTATCATTTTGCATCTCCCCCTCCCCCTCTCAAATCTCTTACTATCTCTTCCTTCAGTTAGTCCTGACGAAGGGTCTCGGCCCGAAAAGTCGACTGTACCTCTCCCTAGAGATGCTGCCTGGCCTGCTGCATTCACCAGCAACTCTGATGTGTGTTGCTTGAATTTCCAGCATCTGCAGAATTCCTCGTGTTTGCGTATTCCGATAACAACCTGCTTTCCGGTTCTTGCCACCAAAGTGGATAACCTCACATTTATCCACATTAAATTGCATCTGCCATGAACTTGCCCACTCACCTAACCTATCCAAGTCACCCTGAATCCTCTTAGCATCCTCCTCACAGCTAACACTGCCGCCCAGCTTCATGTCATCTGCAAATTTGGAGATGCTGCATTTAATTCCCTCTTCTAAGTCATTAATATATATTGTAAACAACTGGGGTCCCAACACTGAGCCTTGCGGTACCCCACTAGTCACTGCCTGCCATTCTGAAAAGGTCCCATCTATTCCCACTCTTTGCCTCCTGGCTGCCAAGCAACTCTCTATCCACATCAATACCGTGTGCTTTAGTTTGCACACTAATCTCCTGTAAAAGCCTTATGAAAATCCAAGTATACCACGTCCACTGGTTCTCCCCTATCGACTCTACAAGTTACATCCTCAAAAAATTCTATGAAATTCGTCAGACATGATTTTCCTTTCACAAATCCATGCTGACTTTGTCCGATGATTTCACCGCTTTCCAAATGTGCTGTTATCACATCTTTGATAACTGACTCTAGCATTTTCCCCACCACGAATGTTAGACTAACCGGTCTATAATTCCCCGGTTCCTCTCTCCCTCCTTTTTTAAAAAGCGGGGTTACATTAGCCACCCTCCAATCCATAGAAAACCATAGAAACTACAGCACAGAAACAGGCTTTTTGGTCCTTCTTGGCTATGCCGAACCATTTTCTGCCTAGTCCCACTGACCTGCACATGGACCATATCCCTCCATACACCTCCCATCCATGTATCTGTCCAATTTATTCTTAAATGTTAAAAAAGCACCCGCATTTACCACCTTGTCTGGCAGCTCATTCCATACTCCCAGCACTCTTTGTGTGAAGAAGCCCCCGCTAATGTTCCCTTTAAACTTTTCCCCCCTCACCCTTAACCCATGTCCTCTGGTCTTTTTCTCCCCTTGCCTCAGTGGAAAAAGCCTGCTTGCATTCACTCTATCTATACCCATCATAATTTTATATACCTCTGTCAAATCTCCCCTCATTCTTCTACGCTCCAGGGAATAAAGTCCTAACCTATTCAACCTTTCTCTGTAACTGAGTTTCTCAAGTCCCGGCAACATCCTTGTAAACCTTCTCTGCACTCTTTCAACCTTATTTATATCCTTCCTGTAATTTGGTGACCAAAACTGAACACAATACTCCAGATTCGGCCTCACCAATGCCTTATACAACCTCATCACAACATTCCAGCTCTTATACTCAATACTTTGATTATTAAAGGCCAATGTACCAAAAGCAATGTACCAATCCTCAGGAACTAGTTCAGAATCTAATGAGTTTTGAAAAATTATCACTAATGCATCCACTATTTCTTGGGCTACTTCCTTAAGCACTCTGGGATACAGACCATCTGGCCCTGGGGATTTATCTGCCTTTAATCCCTTCAATTTACCTAACACCACTTCCCTGCTAACATGTATTTCCCTCGGTTCCTCCATCTCACTGGACCCTCTGTCCCCTACTATTTCCAGAAGATTATTTATGTCCTCCTTAGTGAAGACAGAACCAAAGTAGTTATTCAATTGGTCTGCCATGTCCTTGCTCCCCATGATCAATTCACCTGTTTCTGACTGTAAGGGACCTACATTTGTCTTAACTAATCTTTTACTTTTCACATATCTATAAAAGCTTTTACAGTCAGTTTTTATGTTCCCTGCCAGTTTTCTCTCATAATCTTTTTTTCCTTTCCTAATTAAGCCCTTTGTCCTCCTCTGCTGGACTCTGAATTTCTCCCAGTCCTCAGGTGTGCCGCTTTTTCTGGCTAATTTGTATGTTTCTTCTTTGGAATTGATACTATCCCTAATTTCCCTTGTCAACCACAGGTGCACTACCTTCCCTGGTTTATTCTTTTGCCAAACTGGGATGAACAAACTGGGATGAACAAACTGGGATGAACAATTGTAGTTCATCCATGCGATCATTAAATGCTTGCCATTGCATATCCACCATCAACCCTTTAAGCATCATTGGCCAGTCTATCTTAGCTAATTCACGTCTCATACCTTCAAAGTGACCCTTCTTTAAGTTCAGAACCTTTGTTTCTGAATTAGCTATGTCACTCTCCATCTTAATGAAGAATTCCACCATATTATGGTCACTCTTACCCAAGGGGCCTCTCACGACAAGATTGCTAATTAACCCTTCCTCATTGCTCAATACCCAGTCTTGAATGGCCTGCTCTCTAGTTGGTTCCTCAACATGTTGGTTCAGAAAACCATCCCGCATACATTCCAAGAAATCCTCTTCCTCAGCACCCTTACCAATTTGGTTCACCCAATCTATATGTAGATTGAAGTCACCCATTATAACTGCTGTTCCTTTATTGCATGCATTTCTAATTTCCTGTTTAATGCCATCCCCAACCTCACTACTACTGTTAGGTACACAACTCCCACCAGCGTTTTCTGCCCCTTAGTGTTATGCAGCTCTACCCATATCGATTCCACATCCTGTCGGCTAATGTTCTTCCTTTCTATTGCGTTAATCTCCTCTCTAACCAGCAATGCCACCCCACCTCCTTTTCTTTCATGTCTACCCCTCCTGAATATTGAATATCCCTGAATATTAAGCTCCCATCCTTGGTCACCCTGGAGCCATGTCTCTGTAATCCCAACTATATCATATCCATTATTAACAATCTGCACTTGTAATTCATTCACCTTGTTACGAATGCTCCTTGCATTGACACACAAAGCCTTCAGGCTTGCTTTTACAACACTCTTAGCCCTTATACAATTATGTTGAAAAGTGGCCCTTTTTGATTTTTGCCCTGGATTTGCCGGCCTGCCACTTTTACTTTTCACCTTACTACTTTTTGCTTCTACCCTCATTTTACACCCCTCTGTGTCTCCACACTCGTTCCCATCCCCCTGCCACATTAGTTTAAATCCTCCTGAACAACAGTAGCAAACGCTCCCCCGAGGCCATTGGTTCCAGTCCAGCCCAGGTGTAGACCGTCCTGTTTGTATCGGTCCCACCTCCTCCAGAACTGGTTCCAATGCCCCAGAAATTTGAATCCCTCCCCCTTGCACCATTTTTCAAGCCATGTATTCATCTGATATATCCTCCTCTTTCTACTCTGACTAGCACGTGGCACTGGTAGTAATCCAGAGATTATTACCTTTGTGGTCCTACTTTTTAGTTTATCTCCTAACTCCCTAAATTCACCTTGTGGGACTTCATCCCGTTTTTTTCCTATATCGTTGGTACCAATGTGCACCACGACCACTGGCTGTTCACCCTCCCACTCCAGAATGTCCTGCAGCCACTCAGAGACATCCTTGACCCTTGCACCAGGGAGGCAACATACCCTCCTGGAGTCTCATTTGCGGCCGCAAAAACGCCTATCTTTTCCCCTTACAATCGAATCCCCTATCACTATAGCTCTCCCACTCCTTTTCCTTCCCTCCTGTGCCACAGAGCCACCCATGGTGCCATGAACTCGGCTGCTGTTGCCTTCCCCTGATGAGACATCTCCCCCAACAGTATCCAAAACAGTATATCTGCTTAGGAGGGAGAGAAGTGAGTGCAGTTACTATTTCACGGGAGAGGGTGCTCAAAATACTAAAAGACCTCAAGGTACATAAGTCACTCTGAGCAGGTGAACTGCACCCTAGGGTTCTGAAAGAGATTGTGGATGCATTAGTAATGATCTTTCAAGAATCATTGGACTCTTCCATGGTTCCAGAGGACTGGAAAATTACAAATGTCACTCCACTTTTTAAGAAAGGAAGGAAGGAGGCAGTAGAAAGGAAATAATAGGCCAGTTAGCCTGATCTCAGTGGTTGCAAAGATGGAGTTAATTGTAAAGGATGAGATTTTGGGGTACTTGATGACACAGGGCAAGATAGGATAAAGTCAACATGGTTTCCTTAAGGAACCTTTTGGAACCTTTTCCTGACGAACCTTTTGGAATTTTTTGAAGAGATTACAAATAGGATAGATAAAGGGGATGTCGTAGATGTTGTATATTTGGATTTTCAGAAGACCTCTGATAAGGTGCCACACATGAGGCTGCTTACCAAGTTAAGAACCCACTGTATTACACGGAAGTTACTAGCATGGTTAGAGCAATGGCTGAATAGTAGGAGGTAGTGATTGGGAATACAGGTGTCTCCCGCTTTTCGAACGTTCGCTTTACAAAACCTCAGTTACGAAAGACCGACATTAGTTCCCTGTTTTCGCTAACAGAAGGTGTTTTCACTGATACGAGAAAAGCAGCGCGCGATAAAAAGCAGCGCGCGCCCCGAGCAGCCACTCCTCCCCCGGATTCGGAACTGCATTCTCGCCGGCATTGCTTAAACATGTGCCTGTAAGCAGCCGTTAGCAAGATGAGTTCTAAGGTATTGGAAAAGCCTAAAAGAGCTCATAAGGGTGTTGCACTTAGCGTAAAACTAGACATAATTAAGCGTTTTGATCATGGTGAACGAAGTAAGGACAAAGTGAGTTTGCCTTGTGGAAGTTGACAAAGATGATGTTGAAGAGGTTTTGGCATCCCATGACCAAGAACTGATAGATGAAGAACTGATGCAATTGGAAGTAGAAAGGATAACAATCGAAACCGAATTCAGTAGCAAAAGTGAAGTCGCCCAGGAACTGAACGTGAAGCAACTGCGTGAGATTTTCGCTGCAATGATAAAGTACGACTTTCATTTTGAAAGGGTATGTCGGTTTAGGGCATATTTGCAAGATGGCTTGAGTGCTTACAATGAACTGTATGATAGAAAAATGCGCGAGGCTAAGCAGTCAAGCAAGCCTTCCACATCAGCCACAGCAGACGACGAACCTCAACCTTCGACATCGAGGCAGGTAGACATAGAAGATGACCTGCCTCCCTGATGGAAACAGATGACATCTCAGTGTCCCACCACCCCAACCCCAAGGCCATGGACAGATACCGATTCACGGAGAGTGCGGCGGTAGCCGGAAGGCACCCAGCACATCTTTAAGAAAAGAAGCCGAGATAAACAAGCTCATTAATTAGGTGCCGCCCAGCAAGTAAATGTCGGCCCAGATCAGAAGCGATTGCTGATTGCGTCGACTCAGCCTAACACACCATCATCAGTGTGCTCGGCACTGACTTCCCAATTCCGGTAAGTGATACTACACTGTACATACATTATTTCTACTTTATATAGGCTGTGTATTTTTATGTGTTATTTGGTATGATTTGGCAGCTTCATAGCTTAAAGGTTACTGGAAAGAGTCTTTTTGCCGAGAGCGCTTGCGTGAGAGTTTCTGCCGAGAGCGCTTGCGTGAGATTTTCGCTATGGAGAACAGTGCAGGGAATGATTGTAGAGAAGTATTTCTACTTTATATAGGCTGTGCATTTATCTATCATTCCTGCTTTTACTATATGTTACTGTTATTTTAGGTTTTATGTGTTATTATGTGTGATTTGGTAGGTTATTTTTTGGTCTGCCAATGCTCACAAATTTTTCCCATATAAATAAATGGTAATTTCTTCTTCACTTTACAACCTTCTGGCTTACGAACCATTTCATAAGAATGCTCTACCTTTGGATGGCGGGGGAAACCTGTAAAAGGATCCTTTTCTGGTTGGCTGCCAGAGACTAGCGGTGTTCTAAAGGGGTTCATGTTGGGACCGCTTCTTTTTATGCTGTAGATCAATGACTTAGATGATGGAATAGATGGCTTTGTTCCCAATTTGCAGATGATACGAAGATTGGTGGAGGGGCAGGTAGTGCTAAGGAAACAGGAAGGCTGAAAACTGACAACAGATTAGAGAATGGACAAGAAAGTGGCAAATGAAATACAATGTTGGAAAATGCATGGTCATGCACTGTTTTTTTTGCAGAACACCCTAAAGGCTAACTTGCAGGTTGAGTCAATGGTGAGGAAGGCGAATACAATGTGACCATTCATTACAAGAGGTCTTGAATACAAGAGCAGGGATGTGATGCTGAGGCTTTATAAGGCACTGGTGAGGCCTCACCTTGAGTATTGTGAACAGTTTTGGGCTCCTTATCTAGGAAAAGATGTGCTAGCATTGGAAAGGGTTCAAGGAAGGTTCACAAGGATGATTCTGGGAATGAAAGGGTTATCGTACGAGGAATGTTTGATGGCTCTGGGGCTGTACGCACTGGAATTTAGGAGGATGGGGGGGGGGTGAATCTCATTGAAACCTTTTGAATGTTGAAAGGCCTAGACAGAGTAGATGTGGAAAGGACGTTTCCCATGGTGAGGAGTCTCGGACAAGAGGGCACGGGCTCAGGATAGAGGGGCGTCCATTTAAAACAGATGCAGAAAGATTCCTTTAGCCAGAGGGTGGTGCATTTGTGGAATTTGTTACCACAGGCAGCTGTAAAGCTAGATCATTGGGTGTAGTTAAGGCGGAGATTGATAGGTTCTTGATTGGCATCAAAGGTTATGGGGAGAAGGCCAGGGAGTGGGGTAGAGGAGGAGAAAAAAAAAGGATGAGCCTATAATTGAATGGCAAAGCAGACTCGATGGGCCAAATGACCTAATTCTGCTCTTATGGTCGGATACTGAGAAAGGTAGTGCTGATGCTGTAAGTGCAGAAGCATGGCAACCTACAAAACTGGGGAGCATGCATTCAGAATAGGTTGAGTGAACTCGGCCTTTTCTCACTGGAGCGACGGAGGATGACAGGTGACTGATAGAGGTGTATAAGATGATGAGAGGCACTGATCGTGTGGATAGTCAGTGGCTTTTTCCCAGGGCTGAAATGGCTAGCACGAGAGGGCACAGTTTTAAGCTGCTTGGAAGCAGGTACAGAGCAGATGTCAGGGGTAAGTTTTTTCACGCAGAGAGTGGTGAGTATGTGGTGGATGTGAAAATGATAGGGTCGTTTAAGTGACTCCTGGACAGGTACATGGAGCTCAGAAAAATAGAGGGTTATGGGTAACCCCAGGTAATTTCTCAGGCAAGGACATATTTGGCACAGTTTTGCAGGCCGAAGGGCCTGTATTGTGCTCTACGTTTTCTATGTTTCTATGTTTCTAAAACTCTCCGACTTGCTTCAAAAATTTTGTGTAAATGCCATTGCCGATGAAACAGATCTTTTTTTTTAATCATGCCATGCTGGATAGTTCCCCTTGATACAAACACACAACTCTATGAGGTCTATAGAAAGAATGGATCGCATAACTGTGTTGTGAGCTTCAAATATTTCAGGAACTGATAAAGAGAAATTATTGCTATTGGAAAAGGTGTTAAACCCTCGATATTTTAAGGGACTGAGAACGGATAGCCTACCAATCAAGAACCATGCTAATTAAGAATGCATGGATGACTTCAGAAATTTTTAACAAATGGTTGATGAGCTGGGACATGGAGCTACAGCGGAAATCAAGCTTGCTGACAATTGTGCAGCATAGCCTAATGTAGAATGCTTGAGAAACATCCAGATGAAATTTCTGCCCGCCAATACAACATGCTTGGTGCAGCCAATGGATATGGGAATCATTAAAAATTTAAAGACTTTGTATCACAAAAAGTTGGTGAACCACATTTCTGAAGCAATTGAAAAAAAAATCTACTGTCATCTTCTTCAACGTCCAAGAAGTGCAAGTGTCAGTGATAGATTACGAGAAATAAGCAGCAAGATTGTTTTACTCACTACGGTTTCAAGCATTCAGGCTTGCAGATGCTGGAAACAGTCAGGAGTGAAAATGAAATGATTTCACCACTTCAACAAGTTAGGAACTACGCAGAATTTGAAGGCATCGACAATAATCTTTAATATTACAATGAAAATTAAATTTGGGGATGCAATCATCAAAAGCATTATATCAAAACACCAAGGAAGAGAATATGAAGACAAATTAATGAGGATGACAAATGAACCTGAGCTAGTGACTACACAGCGTGCCAGGAAATGTATTGTTGGATTACGACATTACTTCATGCAGGAAGGCAATAAAGGCAGTCCATTATTTGCATTAGGTGTCAGTGCTGCTTTTGTTCATTTACAGTCAATCAAAAGTACACATCAATGTATAGTTAATGAATTCTTCCCTCAGTAACCATGAAGAACTCATACACAGTTTTATAGTACTGTAATAATACTGATAGTGTTCTAATTTGTTCTGTATTTCATTTAAATATATAATTTGTTGGTCAGTTAAACGGTACTTTGTCTTTTGCACCTTTTGAACTATTTCCAAAAAACTTCAGCTAATTGGGGCAACTGCTTAATTGGACCAAAACATACTTGTCCCAAAATGTCCCAATTAACTGGAATCCACTGTGCATAGATAGTTTGCATGACTTTTATTTCAAGTGTGACAACAGACCAAGTTATCAGAAGATTGATGCCGATAAGAGAGACGAGAGAGAGACAAATGGGGGAAACATTCAAAATGCTAGTAAGAAAGAGACAAGAGAGATTAATGAAAAGAGACACAGTTCCGAGTATTGTTTAGACCGGTTGCTTTGAACCTGAACTGTTTGAAGTTTTATACCCCAGCAGGGGGATAAAAGGAACAGGCTCGCTAAGGCAAGACACACCACGACACGACGAGGTAACGAGACCCTGGAAGTGCGGTGCCCCCCCCCTCCCCCCACAAGTTGGTGGGAGTTTTGGAGGTATGATCGCGGGACCAACAATAGACGCATAGGGTGAAAAGGCACGATCGGCGGGAACCTGGTGTGTGTGTCCTCCCTTGCCTGGGTGCCGGGTTCACCGCAGAAGAATGATCGTATCCGGAATGGAGGGGTCACAGTCGGTGACCTCAGAAGACATACAAAGGGCTTGCCCGAAAGCTAACTGCGAGGAATATCAAAGGTCTGTTGAATCCGATTTGAATATCATCATTCGCTCGCTCTCTCTCCCCCCAACAGCACAACAGCGACTGTGTCACTTGAGACTGATCATTTTACTCCTAGACTGCGATAGAGCTTAGGGTCTCGGCCTGAAACGTCGACTGCGCCTCTTCCTATAGATGCTGCCTGGCCTGCTGCGTTCACCAGCAACTTTGATGTGTGTTGCTTGAATTTCCAGCATCTGCAGAATTCCTGTTGTTTTCTGATTCTTATTATCCTAGTTTTGTGTACACATGTGTTTTATCATTGCTAACCCATTGCATTTATATCCTTACGTTTAGAGTACTGTGTTACTTATTTCTTTAATAAAACTTTCTTAGTTCCAGTAATCCAGACTCCAATAAGTGGTCCATTTCTGCTGGTTTGGCAACCCAGTTACGGGGTACGTAACATAAGTGGGGTTCTCGTCCGCGATTTTGAACACTAAATTTGGGACGGGGTAAATTGATTGGGTTAAAATTCCCAAAAGAAAGAAAAGGCAAACAGCAGAAATGGAGATTGAAGAATTTCTAAAGGCACCGACCTTGGAGGTATTAGAGGATGCGAGGAAAGTAGAATTGGCAGCTGTGGCCAAACGGTTGAATCTTTTTAAGGGGAAGTCGACAATGAGGAGAGAGGAGATGCACAGAGCTATCATAGAGCATTATGTGTCTAAAGGTGTGTTTCCCCAAGGGGAGCTGGAGGCGATATCTATTGGAAAACCTGGTGGAGACGCAGCACAGGTGCAGATTGAAAAATTGAGACTCGAGCACGAGTTCCGGGTAAGGCCGTTAGAACACGAAGAGAAACAGTTAGAACGACAACGAGAAGAGAGAGAGAGACAGTTGGAGTGAGAAGAGAGGCAGTTAGAACGCGAGGAGAGAATAAAACAGTTGGAGCGAGAAGAGAGGCAGTTGGAGAAACAGAGGGAAAGGGAATTTGAGCTGGAGAGGTTAAAGATGACGGCAGCGCAGGGGCCCAAGCCGAACCAAGGTTGAGGGTTCAGGAGGTTAGGCTGGTTCCCCCATTTGACGAGGCCGATGTTGATCGGTACTTTCTCCATTTTGAAAAAGTTGCTGCAAGTCAGGACTAGCCAAGGGATAAGTGGGCTGTTTTGCTTCAGAGTGTACTTAAAGGAAAAGCCCAACAAGCTTACTCAGCTTTGTCCGCAGAAGATGCCCAGAGGTATGAGGTGGTGAAAGAGGCCATACTCAGGATTTATGAGTTGGTCCCGGAGGCATACCAGCAGAGGTTCCGGAATGCGAGGAAGCAGTGGGGCCGCACGTATTTAGAGTTTGCCCATGAGCTGCAGACATATTGTGAGCGTTGGTGCGCCTCAAAAGGGGTCAGTGGGGATTATGACAGACTGCTACAGCTCATCCTGATTTAGCTTTTTAAAGGTTGTGTCCCTGAAGGTACGAGACCCCACCTAGATGAGAAAGAGGCAGACACTTTAGCCGCAACTGCTAAGTTAGCGGATGAGTACGCATTGACACATAAAACGAAGTTTACCCCAAGTAAAGGCTACCAGAAGGGTAGTCAGGACGGCGGGGAGAGGCCGCCAGAAAAGTCAGAAAGTAAGCCGGGGACTAGTGAGAAGGATAAGGTAGACCGGGAGCAGTTTGGTAGGAAGTCTCCTGGGGTCGTATGCTATAATTGTGGGAAAGTTGGACACTTTGCGTCCAGGTGCTTTGCCCCAAAGGAGACAGGAAAAGGAAAAACGGCGGTTCCAACTGGCTGTATTGAGCTGGTAAGCAAACCGCTAGGAGAGAAGAGGTCTGATAAAGTTCAGGAAGGGTGCGAGAAGTTTATCTCAGCCGGATTGGTGTCGGTGAAGGAGGGGTTAAACCCAGTTCCAGTATGGATCTGGAGAGACACTGGAGCTTGTCAGTCATTGATTTTAAAGAGTGTGTTAGACTTTAGTCCAGAGACCGAAACTGGGGAGGTCAGGGTGATAAAAGGCATTGGGAAAGGGACTGAAGCAGTACCTTTGCACCAGATACACCTAAAAAGCGACCTGGTCTCTGGACCGGTCACAGTCGGGGTGAGGCCCCAACTACCGACGAAAGACGTGGAGGTTTTACTTGGTAATGACCTCACCGGCGGAGAGGTGTACCCAGCAGTAAGATTGACAAGCCAGCCTGCCAGTATTGAGGCCTCGCCCATGGACTCACGGGTTTATCCCGTTTGCACAGTGACTCGGCGTATGTCTAGAAAGGCTGCCGAAGTAAATATAGAATTGTATCAGAAAGGGTTAGAAAGTGAGGAGCAGCGTAGTGAAACGGAAATTAAGGTAGATTTATCATTAGCAAGGAAGGAATTTGTACAGGCACAGGAGCGAGACGAGGAGCTGATGGTTTTGACGGAGACAGCTCTCTCTGAAGCAGAATTAAAAAGGGAGCCAGTGGGCTATTGTGTGGAGGAGGGAGTACTAAGGAAGAAATGGAGACCAAGTACCGTTCCCGCAGATGAGGAATGGGGGGTGGTGCCAAAAATTTATGGGGATGAGATTCTTAACCTGGTCCACAAGATACCCCTCAGTGGACATTTTGGGGGGAGGAAAACAGTCAGCGGAATCATGAAAGAATTCTACTGGCCACACAGGAGGAAGGATGTTATTGACTATTGTAGACGTGAGTTAACACAGTTAGAGGCTTTTGATATGCTAACAGCTTGCCACGATAGGCGAACAAACCTAGTCGGTGTTATCACGAAAATTTATGAGGCTCGTGTGCCACCTGATAAGGGGAAAACCCATTTCGAAAAGTTAAGTATGGTGCCGACCAGATGGGAGAAGTCTATTGTTTTGGCCAGCTTTGCTGATAAGGTCTCTCCCTTAATCCCCGAACAAAGCGACCCACTAAGAGAGCTAATTAAACGGCACGCACACGTATGCTCGAATGTCTCGAGGCGATGCAAAGAGCCGGGACATGGAGTTGTTGTCACATCAGGTCAGCCTAGTGAGCAACACCCCTATAGGATGATTAATTCAGTGACAAAAGGGCTAACGAACGCAGAAGCGTATATTGGCGATGTAGTGGTCTGGAGTGACACGTGGGAGGAGCAGTGTGGCACTGTTTAAACGGCTGTTTGAAGCCAGCCTGACAGTGAACCTCGCAAAAAGTGAATTTGGCCACGCAAAGGTCACTTATATGGGATTTGTGGTAGGACAGGGGTAGCTGGCTCCGATGCAAGCTAAGGTGCGGGCTATCTCTGAAGTCCCCAACCCAACAGACAAGAGAGCCCTGAGAAGGTTCTTGGAGATGGTGGGGTACTATCAGAAGTTTTGCAAAAAAAAACTTTGCGGATATTACCCACCCTCTTACTAAGCCCTTGCTAAAGAATGCTAAGCTGGTGTGGGACGACCCTTGTTATCTGTGTCCGGGACGAAAACCACTGAGACGTTACACTGATCACCACTCATTAGTGTTTTTGGCCACTATGAAGTTTGCTAAGTTGGAGTCTGGTCTTAGAGGATTATTAAAATAACACATATAAAAGGAACGGAAAATGTGATTGCTGACTGTCTGTCAAGGTGTTCACAACTTAAAGTTCTCTGTATTAGCCAAATAGCTGATGAACATGTATATTTGTGTGTATCTAATAATGTATTCATGCCTATAATTTTTACCCCGGTAAAAATCCTTTGAAGGGTAGGGGTGTGACAACAGACCAAGTTATCAGAAGATTGATGCCGATAAGAGAGATGAGAGAGAGACAAATGGGGGAAACATTCAAAATGCTAATAAGAAAGAGACGAGAGAGATTAACGAAAAGAGACACAGTTCCGAGTATTGTTTAGACCGGTTGGTGGGAGTTTTGGAGGTCTGATCGCGGGACCGACCATAGACGCACAGGGTGAAAAGGCACGATTGGCGGGAATCTGGTGTGTATGTCCGCCCTTGCCTGGGTGCCGGGTTCACCGCAGAAGAACGATCGTATCTGGAATGGAACGGAGGGGTCACAGTCGGTGACCTCAGAAGACATTACAAAGGGCTCGCCCGAAAGCTAACTGCGAGGAATATCAAAGGTCTGTTAAATCCGATTTGAATATCATCATTCGCTCTCTCTCTCCCCCCAACGGCACAACAGCGATTACTGCGAATTGAACTAAACTGAACTCTGTGTCACTTGAGACTGATCATTTAAACCCTAGACTGCGATAGAGCTTGACTGATTCCTATTATCCTAGTTTTGTGTGCACGTGTGTTTTATCATTGTTAACCCGTTGCATTTATATCCTTAAGTTTAGAGTACTGTGTTACTTATTTTTTTAATAAAACTTTCTTAGTTCCAGTAATCCAAACTCCAACTAAGTGGTCCATTTCTGCTGCTTTGGCAACCCAGTTACGGGGTACGTAACAAAAGCAAAAGAGGAAGCCATATTGGGTGAAAGTAATTTAAATTTCTACCAGTATAGTAAAATGACAAATAGTCCTTTGGCCACTTTCTGACTGTAGAGTATTCTAGCCAATACTGGCTTATCTTCACTTCTAGGGCAGCAATGAAACTCAATAAACTTGAATCTCAATTTCAGTAATTCAAGTATATATTTGACTCCAGGGGTTACTCCATTCTTACATTAAATCTGTAATACAATGCTTAACAGCATACTATGATTCAAAATAATTTCTTTTTCAGCTTATTTATATCCAACAATATATCAAACATATACAGTTACCTGTTGTTTCTCTTTGCATGGAACAGCATATATCAGGTCCTTTTTCTGTATCTCATCTTCTTTTTCTAGAATGTAGTAATGTGGTTCATCTGATTTATTTGACAGGTGATCCAAATCCTGACCATCTTCTTCTTCCTCCTCTTCATCATGATATTCTTCATCATGATGTTCCTCATCAGAATTGGAAGGCAATGGTAATGGAGGTCTTCCCCTTACAGGGCTTTGCCATTCATTCCTTTTCAAAAAGAACATAAATCCTTAATGGAAACTAATAAATGATTTCCATAATAGTCTAAAATTTGCATAATAAGGAAAATAACATTACTGAAAATAAATTTATTTCCAGATATGCACACATACAGCAAATGCCAACCCAGTTAGAATGGCAAAATCATCTTGAACTAACTATAATTTTAGTCAAACATAATAGAATATTGGCCAATACGTTCCATTCACTAACCTTATCTAACCAAATCCCACACCAAATACCTACTCTGAATCCAGCAATGTATTGCCAGGGCTTACCAAAAGTACAATCATACAATACTTAATCCACAATAACTTCCTTGCTAATGTTTAATTATGATCTGCCAGATGCATTCAGATCCAAATCTCATTGCAGTCCTGCTCCAAACATAAGCAAAGGCTAAATTCCACTAAGGAAGTGGACATTGGAAATCGGGTGAAAAACAGTCACTGGCAAGAATCACACTAAGCACATGGGAAGGGAGTTAGAATCATAAAGAAGTATTTCACCCCAGGAAATCCATGCTAGAGTTACTAAGACTGCAGTAATAGGCCCAATCATCTTAAATGGCTTTATTAACATCTTCCTGTCATCATGAGGCTGGAAGTAAGAACCTTTGCCAGTAGTTTTGTTTACAATTTCTCTGATGAAGCAGTTCACCAAGCACTGAGAACTAACTAACACCCAGCTCGTACAATTCAATAATGGCTATCCCTGACAGAGACTTAAAAAGTCCCTTTCTATGACATGTCATTGTCTTGTCTTGTCCATACTGCACCAACCTCTGCCGCTGGGCTATAAACGTGCAGGAGCAATGTGTGGGGGTAATCAAGGACACAACACGCTACCTCAGCTGAGGGTCAACCTTGCGACCTTCAGATCACTAGTCCAACGCCTTACCCACTTGGTCATGCGCCAACACAATTGATATTACTATCAATTTCTGCATCAGTAACATCACTAAGCAGTGTCATAAATACTCTGCCTACAAGAATTAAGAAACTGAGTACTTTGCAACCTCAACCTTCTCACTGATCATTTACCACAGTGGTCCCCAACCACCGGGCCGCAAAGCATGTGCTACTGTGCCGCGAGGAAACGATATGATTTGGCAATATGAAACGATATGAGTCAGCTGCATTTTTCCTCATTCTGTCACGCACTGTTGAACTTGAACACCACCCCCCCTCCCCCCCGTCAGCTGGTCTGCAAGAATATTGTCAATATTAAACCGGTCCGCGGTGCAAAGAAGGTTGGGGACCCCTGATCTATCACACACAAATTAGAAGTGTGATGGAATACTCCCAGCATGTCTTGTTGAGTGCAGCTCATTTATATAAATGGAAATTTATGCAAAACAGTCAACTTAATTAGCAGCTCATCTAATAACGAAAACTTGTACTCTTTTGACCTTCACAAAATAGGGTCAACATGTTCTTGTTACAGTGAAGTACAGGGCTGGCAGGATTAGGGAACACTGGTTGATGAAGGATATATAGACTCCGGTCAGGAAAAACAAGGTATGCCAGGTTCAGGTAGCTGGGGGTCAGATGAGGAGGGTAAGGAATGTTTGAGTACATTTAAGAAAGAAATCAGGAGGACAAAAAGGGAACCCCAAGAGATTCAATAAATAAATTAAGAGTAAAGGGTTAACTAGGAAGAGAATAGCTCCCCTTAAAGATCATTGTGGTCTATTTGTGGTGCCTCAGGAGACAGGCATAGTCGTAAATGAATACTTCTCATCTGTATATATTCTGGAGAAGGTCATGGAATCTAGGGAATTTAGGAAAGAGGGCTGAACATATCAACATTATGAAGGAGGTGCTGGTACTACTGAGGCAAATAGAAGTCACTAAGTCTGTGAGGCCTGACCAAGTGCGTCATAGTACCTTTGGAAAGCGAGGGAAGAAATTACAAAGGTCCTTGCAAAGATTTTTGTATCTTCCTTAGCCACAAGCAAGGCGTTGCAAGACTGAGGTTAGCTAACGCTGGGCATTTATTTAAAAAGGGCTGCCAGGAGCTAGTAGATAAGTTAAGTTTTTATTTATTTTGAGAAACGGTGCAGAACAGGCCCCTCCAGCCCAATGAGCCCAGCCACCCAGCAACCCACCTGATTAACCCCAGTCTAATCACAGCAACCCACCTGATTAACCCCAGTCTAATCACAGCAACCCACCTGATTAACCCCAGCCTAATCACAGCAACCCACCTGATGAACCCAAGCCTAATCACAGCAACCCACCTGATTAACCCCAGCCTAATCACAGCAACCCACCTGATTAACCCCAGTCTAATCACAGCAACCCACCTGATTAACCCAAGCCTAATCACAGTAACCCACCTGATTAACCCAAGCCTAATCACAGCAACCCACCTGATTAACCCAAGCCTAATCATAGCAACCCACCTGATTAACCCCAGTCTAATCACAGCAACCCACCTGATTAACCCCAGTCTAATCACAGCAACCCACCTGATTAACCCCAGCCTAATCACAGCAACCCACCTGATTAACCCCAGTCTAATCACAGCAACCCACCTGATTAACCCAAGCCAATTCACAGCAACCCACCTGATTAACCCCAGTCTAATCACAGGAACCCACCTGATTAACCCCAGCCTAATCACAGCAACACACCTGATTAACCCCAGTCTAATCACAGCAACCCACCTGATTAACCCCAGTCTAATCACAGCAACCCACCTGATTAACCCCAGCCACCCAGCAACCCACCTGATGAACCCCAGTCTAATCACAGCAACCCACCTGATTAATCCCAGCCTAATCACAGCAACACACCTGATTAACCCCAGCCACCCAGCAACACACCTGATTAACCCTAGCCTAATCACAGCAACCCACCTGATTAACCCCAGCCTAATAGAAACATAGAAAACATAGAAACATAGAAAATAGGTGCAGGAGTAGGCCATTCGGCCCTTCGAGCCTGCACCGCCATTTATTATGATCATGGCTGATCATCCAACTCAGAACCCAGCCTTCCCTCCATACCCCCTGACCCCTGTAGCCACAAGGGCCATATCTAACTTCCTTTTAAACATAGCTAATGAACTGGCCTCAACAGTTTGCTGTGGCAGAGAATTCCACAGATTCACCACTCTCTGTGTGAAGAAGTTTTTCCTAACCTCGGTCCTAAAAGGCTTCCCCTCTATCCTCAAACTGTGACCCCTCGTTCTAGACCTCCCCAACATCGGGAACAATCTTCCCGCATCTAGCCTGTCCAATCCCTTTAGGATCTTATACGTTTCAATCAGATCCCCCCTCAATCTTCTAAATTCCAACGAGTACAAGCCCAGTTCATCCAGTCTTTCTTCAAATGAAAGACCTGCCATCCCAGGAATCAATCTGGTGAACCTTCTTTGTACTCCCTCTATGGCAAAGATGTCTTTCCTCAGATTAGGGGACCAAAACTGCACACAACAACACCCAGCAACCCACCGGATTAACCCCAGCCACCCAGCAACCCACCTGATTAACCCCAGCCACCCAGCAACCCACCTGATTAACCCCAGCCTAATCACAGCATCTCACCTGATTAATCCCAGCCTAATCACAGCAACCCACCTGATGAACCCCAGTCTAATCACAGCATCTCACCTGATTAACCCCAGTCTAATCACAGTAACCCACCTGATTAACCCCAGCCTAATCACAGTAACCCACCTGATTAACCCCAGTCTAATCACAGCATCTCACCTGATTAACCCCAGCCTAATCACAGCAACCCACCTGATTAACCCCAGCCTAATCACAGCAACCCACCTGATTAACCCCAGCCACCCAGCAACCCACCTGATTAACCCCAGCCAATTCACAGCAACCCACCTGATGAACCCCAGTCTAATCACAGCAACCCACCTGATTAACCCCAGTCTAATCACAGCAACCCACCTGATTAACCCCAGTCTAATCACAGCAACCCACCTGATTAACCCCAGCCTAATCACAGCAACCCACCTGATGAACCCAAGCCTAATCACAGCAACCCACCTGATTAACCCCAGCCTAATCACAGCAACCCACCTGATTAACCCCAGTCTAATCACAGCAACCCACCTGATTAACCCAAGCCTAATCACAGTAACCCACCTGATTAACCCAAGCCTAATCACAGCAACCCACCTGATTAACCCAAGCCTAATCATAGCAACCCACCTGATTAACCCCAGTCTAATCACAGCAACCCACCTGATTAACCCCAGTCTAATCACAGCAACCCACCTGATTAACCCCAGCCTAATCACAGCAACCCACCTGATTAACCCCAGTCTAATCACAGCAACCCACCTGATTAACCCAAGCCAATTCACAGCAACCCACCTGATTAACCCCAGTCTAATCACAGGAACCCACCTGATTAACCCCAGCCTAATCACAGCAACACACCTGATTAACCCCAGTCTAATCACAGCAACCCACCTGATTAACCCCAGTCTAATCACAGCAACCCACCTGATTAACCCCAGCCACCCAGCAACCCACCTGATGAACCCCAGTCTAATCACAGCAACCCACCTGATTAATCCCAGCCTAATCACAGCAACACACCTGATTAACCCCAGCCACCCAGCAACACACCTGATTAACCCTAGCCTAATCACAGCAACCCACCTGATTAACCCCAGCCTAATAGAAACATAGAAAACATAGAAACATAGAAAATAGGTGCAGGAGTAGGCCATTCGGCCCTTCGAGCCTGCACCGCCATTTATTATGATCATGGCTGATCATCCAACTCAGAACCCAGCCTTCCCTCCATACCCCCTGACCCCTGTAGCCACAAGGGCCATATCTAACTTCCTTTTAAACATAGCTAATGAACTGGCCTCAACAGTTTGCTGTGGCAGAGAATTCCACAGATTCACCACTCTCTGTGTGAAGAAGTTTTTCCTAACCTCGGTCCTAAAAGGCTTCCCCTCTATCCTCAAACTGTGACCCCTCGTTCTAGACCTCCCCAACATCGGGAACAATCTTCCCGCATCTAGCCTGTCCAATCCCTTTAGGATCTTATACGTTTCAATCAGATCCCCCCTCAATCTTCTAAATTCCAACGAGTACAAGCCCAGTTCATCCAGTCTTTCTTCAAATGAAAGACCTGCCATCCCAGGAATCAATCTGGTGAACCTTCTTTGTACTCCCTCTATGGCAAAGATGTCTTTCCTCAGATTAGGGGACCAAAACTGCACACAACAACACCCAGCAACCCACCGGATTAACCCCAGCCACCCAGCAACCCACCTGATTAACCCCAGCCACCCAGCAACCCACCTGATTAACCCCAGCCTAATCACAGCATCTCACCTGATTAATCCCAGCCTAATCACAGCAACCCACCTGATGAACCCCAGTCTAATCACAGCATCTCACCTGATTAACCCCAGTCTAATCACAGTAACCCACCTGATTAACCCCAGCCTAATCACAGGAACCCACCTGATTAACCCCAGACTAATCACAGCATCTCACCTGATTAACCCCAGCCTAATCACAGCAACCCACCTGATTAACCCCAGCCTAATCACAGCAACCCACCTGATTAACCCCAGCCACCCAGCAACCCACCTGATTAACCCCAGCCAATTCACAGCAACCCACCTGATGAACCCCAGTCTAATCACAGCAACCCACCTGATTAACCCCAGCCTAATCACAGCAACCCACCTGATTAACCCCAGCCACCCAGCAACCCACCTGATTAACCCCAGCCAATTCACAGCAACCCACCTGATTAACCCCAGTCTAATCACAGCATCTCACCTGATTAACCCCAGTCTAATCACAGCAACCCACCTGATTAACCCCAGTCTAATCACAGCATCTCACCTGATTAACCCCAGCCAATTCACAGTAACCCACCTGATTAACCCCAGCCAATTCACAGCAACCCACCTGATGAACCCCAGTCTAATCACAGCAACCCACCTGATTAACCCCAGCCTAATCACAGCAACCCACCTGATTAACCCCAGTCTAATCACAGCAACCCACCTGATTAACCCAAGCCAATTCACAGCAACCCACCTGATTAACCCCAGTCTAATCACAGGAACCCACCTGATTAACCCCAGCCTAATCACAGCAACCCACCTGATTAACCCCAGTCTAATCACAGCAACCCACCTGATTAACCCAAGCCAATTCACAGCAACCCACCTGATTAACCCCAGTCTAATCACAGGAACCCACCTGATTAACCCCAGCCTAATCACAGCAACACACCTGATTAACCCCAGTCTAATCACAGCAACCCACCTGATTAACCCCAGTCTAATCACAGCAACCCACCTGATTAACCCCAGCCTAATCACAGTAACCCACCTGATTAACCCAAGCCTAATCACAGCAACCCACCTGATTAACCCCAGCCTAATCACAGCAACCCACCTGATTAACCCCAGTCTAATCACAGCAACCCACCTGATTAACCCCAGTCTAATCACAGCAACCCACCTGATTAACCCCAGCCTAATCACAGCAACCCACCTGATTAACCCCAGTCTAATCACAGCAACCCACCTGATTAACCCAAGCCAATTCACAGCAACCCACCTGATTAACCCCAGTCTAATCACAGGAACCCACCTGATTAACCCCAGCCTAATCACAGCAACACACCTGATTAACCCCAGTCTAATCACAGCAACCCACCTGATTAACCCCAGTCTAATCACAGCAACCCACCTGATTAACCCCAGCCACCCAGCAACCCACCTGATGAACCCCAGTCTAATCACAGCAACCCACCTGATTAATCCCAGCCTAATCACAGCAACACACCTGATTAACCCCAGCCACCCAGCAACACACCTGATTAACCCTAGCCTAATCACAGCAACCCACCTGATTAACCCCAGCCTAATAGAAACATAGAAAACATAGAAACATAGAAAATAGGTGCAGGAGTAGGCCATTCGGCCCTTCGAGCCTGCACCGCCATTTATTATGATCATGGCTGATCATCCAACTCAGAACCCAGCCTTCCCTCCATACCCCCTGACCCCTGTAGCCACAAGGGCCATATCTAACTTCCTTTTAAACATAGCTAATGAACTGGCCTCAACAGTTTGCTGTGGCAGAGAATTCCACAGATTCACCACTCTCTGTGTGAAGAAGTTTTTCCTAACCTCGGTCCTAAAAGGCTTCCCCTCTATCCTCAAACTGTGACCCCTCGTTCTAGACCTCCCCAACATCGGGAACAATCTTCCCGCATCTAGCCTGTCCAATCCCTTTAGGATCTTATACGTTTCAATCAGATCCCCCCTCAATCTTCTAAATTCCAACGAGTACAAGCCCAGTTCATCCAGTCTTTCTTCAAATGAAAGACCTGCCATCCCAGGAATCAATCTGGTGAACCTTCTTTGTACTCCCTCTATGGCAAAGATGTCTTTCCTCAGATTAGGGGACCAAAACTGCACACAACAACACCCAGCAACCCACCGGATTAACCCCAGCCACCCAGCAACCCACCTGATTAACCCCAGCCACCCAGCAACCCACCTGATTAACCCCAGCCTAATCACAGCATCTCACCTGATTAATCCCAGCCTAATCACAGCAACCCACCTGATGAACCCCAGTCTAATCACAGCATCTCACCTGATTAACCCCAGTCTAATCACAGTAACCCACCTGATTAACCCCAGCCTAATCACAGTAACCCACCTGATTAACCCCAGTCTAATCACAGCATCTCACCTGATTAACCCCAGCCTAATCACAGCAACCCACCTGATTAACCCCAGCCTAATCACAGCAACCCACCTGATTAACCCCAGCCACCCAGCAACCCACCTGATTAACCCCAGCCAATTCACAGCAACCCACCTGATGAACCCCAGTCTAATCACAGCAACCCACCTGATTAACCCCAGCCTAATCACAGCAACCCACCTGATTAACCCCAGCCACCCAGCAACCCACCTGATTAACCCCAGCCAATTCACAGCAACCCACCTGATTAACCCCAGTCTAATCACAGCATCTCACCTGATTAACCCCAGTCTAATCACAGCAACCCACCTGATTAACCCCAGTCTAATCACAGCATCTCACCTGATTAACCCCAGTCTAATCACAGCAACCCACCTGATGAACCCCAGCCAATTCACAGCAACCCACCTGATGAACCCCAGTCTAATCACAGCAACCCACCTGATGAACCCCAGTCTAATCAGCAACCCACCTGATGAACCCCAGTCTAATCACAGCATCTCATCTGATTAACCCCAGCCAATTCACAGTAAGCCACCTGATTAACCCCAGCCAATTCACAGCAACCCACCTGATGAACCCCAGTCTAATCACAGCAACCCACCTGATGAACCCCAGTCTAATCACAGCATCTCACCTGATGAACCCTAGTCTAATCACAGCATCTCACCTGATTAACCCCAGCCAATTCACAGTAACCCACCTGATTAACCCCAGTCTAATCACAGGACAATTTACAATGACCAACTACCATACTAAGCAGTACATCTTTGGACTGTGGGAGGAAAACAGAATACCCGGAAGAAACACATGCGGTCATGGGGAGAATGTACAAATTCCTTACGGATGCCGCCGGAATTGAACATCAAACTCCAAAGCCCTATGCGGTAAGAGTATTGCACTAACAACTACACTATCATGGTGATTCTGAGAGGGAGGATCTGTCTGCAATTGGAAAGGCAAGAACTGATTAGGAATAGTCAGCATAGCTTTGTGTTTAGGTTTAAAGAAAGAGGGGAAGGATTGGAACTGCCAGAGAAAGTGGTGGAGGCTACTACAATTACAACAATTAAAAAAACGTTGGACGGGTAGATACAAAGGAGAGGTTTAGAGGGATACGAGACAACTGGGGCTAGCTTGGATGACACCTCAGTTGACATGGATAAGTTGGGCTGAATGGCCTGATTCCAGACTATATAATTCTACAGACTGCAGCAATTCATTCTGAAACATCTTTTATCCACACCCATCAGGGTTAAGGAAACACCACCATTAAGTTCGCAAACAAGAGGAATTCTGCCGATGCTGGAAATTCAAGCAACACACATCAAAGTTGCTGGTGAACGCAGCAGGCCAGGCAGCATCTCTAGGAATAGATGCCTAGAGATGCTGCCTGGCCTGCTGCGTTCACCAGCAACTTTGATGTGTGTTACCACCATTAAGTTTCCCTTCAAGTCATATACCACCTTGATTTAGACGTACATTTTGGATCTTGAAAAACTAGCATTCCTACATCCCAATTAAACAGTCAGTATAAAAATTCAACAGATATCTTAAGCATGCAACTTTCAATGCTTTGCTGATGGGCACCTGGTTTGGAACAAAACACTTTCACTTATCCAGGAACTGACACAACTGAGAAAAATACTAACTTTGTAATTACCTACATAAAAATATTGAGAAATATAAATTATTGTGAGCATTTTACAGACAGAGGTTGTGTATTTCTTTGAGAGATAGACTGGAACACAAATCATTGTTATCAAACGAATTCAATTACTGTATAATCCAGAAAGATAGAGTTTATGAAATACAGAACTCAAGAGATTGCACAGATGCTAGAAATCCAGAGCAACCCCCACCAAATACTGAAGGAACTCAACAGGTCGGGCAGCATCTAGAGGAATAAACAGTCAACATGAAAGGCCAAGACCCTTCATCAGTCCTGATCTACAGCTCAGCGAGTCTTAGATTTGCTCATGTTTAGCCAAAAGATCAGAGATGAGCAGGAGCTCAAACATCAGTGCTTGACCTCTCACTCCACTACCTGATGAGCCAACAGAACTGGATGTTCTGGACAAAGGAGATAAATTTAATTTTAAATGCCTCTGCCTAACCTCAGCATATTTTGGTGGCCAGTGCAAGCTGAAACCAAGTCAAGTGGAACCCATTCCTCTTCACGGGATTCTATCAAAAGCATAGCATTGGTTTGTTCGGCCCTCTGCACTTGAAAACAGTAATTATGAACAAATGGTAGCCAGTCTCAGCAACAGATCAACTCTACTGTATTTCAACTAAAAAAACAAAAACATCTGGAAACACTCAGCATATAAGGCCACACATGTGGGAAGAGAAACAATTAATCTTTCTGGTCGAAGGTCCTTCAACAGAACAAAGAACTGAGTTCTGACAAAATCTCTTCAATGCATATCATTGAATCTGTTTCTCTTCCAAAAAATGTAGCCTGACTTTCTGTGCATGTCCAGCATTTTATTTCAGATTTTCAACGCCTGTGGTTTTGTTGATTTATAACACAATGCACTCATTTAGAAAAGAATCACAGACCAACATTTAGAACTGTACTAAACAGACTAAACAAATTAAATCACATAAATACCTAAATCCAAGGTCATTTATACTGGCATAAGGTTCAACAAAACTTCTATGTTCTGAACGTGTGCCATCACTTTCAGAATAGGATCTCTGACGGGGCAATGCCAAATGTGGTTGAGGAACAGCAACAGTACGACCAGTCAAACACGAAGTTAGTATCACTGCTGCGAGTGCTGACCTGAAATAATAAAAATTTTAAAAACTGAGCACTGTGCTTCCAAAAGGGTAAGTTTAAGATAATTTATACACCACAATTACTTTTCTTTGCATAAATAACATTTTAAAAGGTGAAATATTTTCTTCTCAGATTTCCACCATTTAAGGAGTGTTTCCAATCACTTAATCGAATAGTAAATGGTTGCAGCTTCTTTCCCACACAGCCACCTCTATCTCAATCAAGACAAGATTTCATTACAGTTAACTGAGTACTTGCATGTGAGCAACTAGGATACAAAGACCCAATATACTACTTTATGAAAGCTAGCACTTTATACAAACAACCTAAAAGAGCAATTTAAAAGTTTTGGTTGTGGAAATGAGTAGATAATCACACAGCATGGAAACAGGTAATTCAATCTATCACTTTGACTTTCACCAGTGGACACCCATCCATATTAACCCAACACTTCAGCATTTGACCAATAGAAATGTGCACTTCGGTGATTCCAGTGGTCAGCTAGACACTTATTAAATCCTATCAGTACTCTTGTTTCCACCACTCTCTCAGGCAGTGTATGCCATCTACTCATCATTCTCTGGGTAAAAAAGGTTCCCCTCAGATCTTCCTTCATCTCTTAACCCTTAACTCAAGGCAATACTCTCCAGTTTTATTTGCTTCTGATATAGGGAAGCTTCCTGCGGTTTACCCTATCTATATAAATTTTTATATATCTCAGTTATGCCTCCTCTTAACCTTCAGGTAAAACAGACCTAGCCTCTCTAGTGATCTCTTTGCAAAGATCTCACATATTTCATAATTAAACTCTTTTATAAACCAAAATCAATTTGGATTTATGTTTCTGAGACATGCGTAAAAAGTACAATGAAAATAACATGCCTTGGTCTCTCCGGAGAAGGATTGGGGCTACGAGGTGGTGGTGTGCGGGGAACAGCAGCTCTTGGAGCAATCGTGGCTGCAGGAACCAAGCCATGAGCTATGTGTTTCTAGGCAAATGGTCACAAATATGGTAATTAGAAACAAGAATAATGCATGGAAATTGAAAACAATTCAGATACATTTCAACTAACATACTAATGCTTTCTTCTTTAAAGGAATAAAAATTCCAAAGCAAATTATCAATTCAAGATTACGTAATTTCACAAAACTTATTTTCACATTCGATTAGCCTCTACTGAAATTAATATCAATAGTCCATCATATTCATGCGCATGTATTAAAATGTTTTTGTTGTATCTGTGTTATGACCATGCTTTTACCTATTTCAATCTGCAATTCAAACTTCTATATTATCAATATAAACATTAGTTACATATATCATTAAAATATGTTTGCCTTTTATGATACGCAATAATTTTGAATTGCAAGTTATCACATTAATCAGAAAAAGTCATCTATTCTTTACATCAAGTGTTTTGTTTAGACCTCCAAATGACAGACCTCAGCACTCACATTTTGTGTGCCCAAAACAGACATGCTTCTTTTAGCTCTTCCACTGCAAGATTTAGCTATGTGGTCTCTGAAACACTGCGAGGACATTCCCATTCGAACCAATCTGTGCAATACTTGTCCCGTGACTCCACAAAACCGTGAAACAGTAGTTAGGTTACCATTGAGAATCTCAAGTCTCTTCATCAAAAGCACATGCAAGTACAATTCAAATGGCAGAATGGGCATACCACCTCCCAAACTAGCCAGGTGCTCACTTTTTCTGGCACCTTTGTCTCACCTACTAGAAGAACCTCCATATTAACCTCACACCTACCTCAGAACCCACAGAAGGAATTGAAGAGTTGAAGCAATTCTAAGAGATGGCCCCACTATGAGAAAAGGTAATAATATGGAAATAGAAGAAATAGGAACAATAGAAAATAGTTATTATGATTTCAATAATCTTTGTAAGTATACTTTTCATTTCCTTCACTGTTATCAGCTCACTTTGAAAAATCTACATTACTAAGGAATCGTACATTCAGCAAGGTGGATGACCAAGAAGCCTAATAGTAGGCAGAGGCAGGTGACATTTAGGTCCCCTGGGCCCTTGCTCCAACAGATGCAATACTTTGTATAACATTGGGGTAATTAGATTCTGTGACTGCAAATGAGACTCCAGAATAGAATGTTACCTGCTTGCTGCAAGGATCAAGGATGTCTTAGAGCAGCTCTGAATGGGGTGGGTGAACAACCATTAGTCATCTTGTCAAATTCTTGTCTACCAACAACATTGTAGAAAAAAGAATCAAGTCTTGCAATACTTAGTTAAGCAGTTAGGGACCAAATTGAAAAGCAGGTTTTCAAATGTTGTAATCTCAGGATTACTTTATGTACTACACACTAATGAATGTAGAAACAAAAGAGTATAATCAATAAATGTGTTGTTGGATAAATGAAAGAAGAGGCTGGATATAGTTAGGAAGAATGCTGATGTGGAAAACCTGTATGGTTTAAAATAAGAAAACCAAGGGATAGACTCCTAAATGGCATTAAACAGGAGAAGTGAATTACAAAAATAAATGAATAGTGCAAAAGAGGTAGTGTTGTTCATGGTGGCACTTTTGGATCAATGATTAGAGAAGCCAATTAGAGGAAAGGCCATCTTACACTGGGTACAATGCAAAGAAAAAACAATAATTAAAATCTTGTGTGGGAATCCTTGCAGAGGAGCAAACATGACAGAATCCTTCTTGGAGATGAGAACAAACGATTAGATTCCATGTCTAGAGACCTGAACCTAAATATACTGAACAAAAAAGGCACGAGCTGGCTAGATTAGACAGGTGAATTCACTTAATGGTTTGACAATGGTGAGCACACAAAGTCAAAGTCCATTTTATTATCATATGCACACATGCAATGAAATACTTACTTGCAGCAGCATCACAGTCTCATAGCAGCATACAAGCAACATTCACAAACTTAAAAACAAATTATACATAGTTTTTACAAGACAGAACACAACTAGAACAAAAAGAACTTCATTGTAGTACATTGTTGTACAAGGACCACATGGATGAACAGAATGGTTCATTCCTACCTGGCAAAAAAAACTGGAAAAGTGGCTCAACTGCAGCTTACAAGAGAAATTAGTGATAGCATTAGAACAAGAAGAAAAACAAAGAAGCAAGAGAAAACAGCACTCTTCATCTTCCTTTCTTATCACATTTCATTATCTGTAACCCTTGGTTTTATTCATTTATCATCTCCCAACCTTTGTCACTATCTCCACCCTTCCCTTCCTCAACTGACTCCATTTCTCCTCTTCACCTGGATCAAGTTATCGCTCACCAGCAACTGCTTCACACCTTTATACTCTGATCTCCCACTTATACTCAGTCCTGATGCAGGGTCTCAACCCAGAACACCTTTGCATCCAGACATGCTGCCTGACCTGCTGAGTTACTCCTCAGGTGGTTTTGCTATTAAAACACATATACTTTGATACTGTCTTTACAATAGAGGAACAAGTAAACTCCCAGAAATGTTGCCGAGCATGGGGTGTGGTGAAAGAGAAAAAAACTCAAGCGTAAGAATTAGCAAGGTAAATTTAAGTTCCTGGGAGTTACTATTTCAGAGAACCTGTCCTGGACCCAGCATGTAAGTGCAATTGCGCAGAAAGCACAGCAGCACCTCAACTTCCTTAAAAGTCTGCGGAGATTCAGCAGGACATCTAAAACTTTGACAAACTTCCATAAATGTGTAATGGAGAGTGTATTGACTGGTTGCATCACAGCCTGGTATGGAAACACCAATGCCTTTGAATGGAAAATCCTCAAACGGTAGTGGATTCGACCCAGTAGATCACAGTTAAAGCCCTCCAAGCCATTAAGCACATCTACATGAAACACTATAGTAGGAAAGCAGCATCCATCATCAGAGATCTCTACAACCCAGGTCATGCTCTTTTCTCACTACTGCCATCAGGTAGAAGTTACAAGAGCTTCAAGACTTGCACCATCAGTTTCAAGAACAGTTACGACCCCACAACCATCAGGCTCTTGAATAAAAGGGGATAACAACACTCACTTGCCCATCATTGAAATACTCCCACAACTAATGATCTCGCTTTAAGGACTCTTTATCTCATGTTCTCATTATTTATTGCTATTTATTTATATTTGCATTTGCACAGTTAGTTGTCTTCTGCATGCTAGGTGATTATTCATTGATCCTGTTACAGTTACAATAGGCCCACAGAAAATTGAATCTCAGGGCTGTATATGGTGACATATATGTACTTTGATAATAATATTTACTTTGAACTTTTGAACTTTGAATTTCATTAGGGCAAGACTGAGAGCCAACAAGTCCTAGGACCTGATAATCAACTTCCCAAAGTACTTAAAGAATTGATATTAGAAATAATAATGCATTGCTGGTCATTTTCCAAAATTCTATCAACTCTGGAACAATTCTAATGGTAGGAGAGGAGGAAATATAATCCAACTATTAAAAGAAAAATTGACCTCTGAAGCAAACTCATGATGAAACTCTGAACCCTGGGAGTCAATGCCTCCCTCTGCAACTGGGATCCTTGACTTCCTGAAGAAAGACCACATTCAGTAAGAATAGGGAGTGACAACTTCGTCACCATGGACCTGGTTTGCCTCCTCAGCCCTTTACTCCACTCCCAGTACATTCATGACTGCGTGGCCAGTTTCTGCTCTATTGCAGATGATACCACTGCAGTGGGCTGCATGTCAAATAATGATGAATCGGAGTACAGGAAGAAGACAGAGAGATTAGTTACTGTGCATGGTGTTCTGACAACCTTTCCATTAATGTCAACAAAAGAGGTGGTCACTGACAACAGAAAGGGGGGGTTGGTGTACAGGCTCCTGTCTGCATCAATCATGTTGAGGTTGATAGGGTAGACAGCTTCAAGTTCCTAGCTGTAAACCAATAGCCTGTCCTGGTCTAACCACGTTGACTTCATGGCCAGGAAAGGTCAACAACAACTCTACTTCTTCCAGAGGCTAAAGGAATTTGGCATGTCACCATCAACACTTACCAATTTGTAATCAAGGCACCACAGAATACATTCTATCTGGAATCATAATGACTTGGTATGGTAACTGTTCTACACAAGGGCAAGAAACTGCAGGTAGTGGGGGATACAGTCAGCACATCACGGGGACCAGCTTGTTAATTAAGACGATAAGACACAGAAGCAGAACCAGGCTGATAGGGCATATTCTGGGGTTATGGAATATCGCACAATTAATTTCAACAGAAACCAGTCCACAGATCTGAATGTGGATTGTAGATTGAATTTCAAATGCTGCAGACTGGAGTTCAATGCAGACCAGGAAAAGCCCATTGTCCTGAGGTGTCTGCATATTCATGATGACAGCTCAGAGAAAACAGTGATTACATCATTTTGGGTGTGTTGAAATGAAGATCTAGGTGTCTGAAAATTATATGTAACTCAAAGGAAGCATTATGAATGCATAACAACAATAGAAATAGTCTTGCTGTTACTTTGATCTTTAACAGATAAAAATGTGATAACAGTGGATTAGGGAGCCTCTCTCCGTAGTGACTCCAAATACCGCCATCTTGTGTGTACCGAATAAAGATTTTTATCCTACCAGCAGAGTGCCTCTCTGGTGGCTTTCACTGACAGTCACAACAAGGCCACTCGGCCCATTAACATCCACTCTCCCATTTCATCAAGGCTGATTTATTGTCCCTCTCACCCTATTCTCCTGCCTCCTCCATATAACCAATGATGCCCTGACTGATCAAGCACCTATCAACCTCCGCTTTAAATATACTCAATAACTTGGCCTCCAGAGCTATTCAGGTTAAAGAAATTCCTTCTCATCTCTGTTCTAAATGGACATCCTGCTATTCTGAAGCTGTGCCCTCTGGTCCTGGACTCACCCATTTATAGGAAACATCCTTTCCACATCCACTCTATCTAGGGCTTTTAATATTCAATAGGTTTCATTGAGATCCCCCTTCATTTTTCTAAACACCAGTAAGTACAGGCCCAGAGTCAGCAAACATTGCTGATATGTTAGCTCCTTTCATTCCCAGAATCATTCTGCTGAAGGGGCCCGAAACTATTCACAATACTCCACATGCGGTCTGACCGATGCCTAATAAGACCTCAACATCACATCCTCGCTCTTAAAGTACCATAAGACATAGGAGCAGAATTGGGCCATTTGCCCTATTGAGTCTGCTCTGCCATTTCATCATGGCTGATCCATTTTCCCTCTCAGCCCCAATCTCCTGCCTTCTCCCCATATCCCTTCTTGCCCTGACCAATCAAGAATCTACCAACCTCTGCCTCAAATATACATATAGACTTGGCCTCCACAGTTGCCTATGGCAATGAATTCCACAGATTCACCACTATCTGGCTAAAGAAATTCCTCTTCTATTCTGAGGCTGTGTCCTCTGGTCTTAGACTCTCCCAGTATAGGAAACATGCTCTCCATATCCAATCAATCAAGGCTTTTTAGTATTTGATACGTTTCAATGAGGTCACCCCTTATTCTTCTGAATTCTATGAATACAGGCCCAGAGCCATCAAATATTCTTCATGTGACTAGCCGTTCATACCTGAAATTATTTTCATGAACCTCCTTAAAACCCTCTCCACTTTCAGCACATCCTTTCGAAGATAATGGACCCAAAACTGCTCACAATACTCCAAGTAAGGCTTCACCAGTGCTTTATAAAGTCTCATCATTACATCCTTGCTTTTATATTCTAGTCCTCTTGAAATGGATGCTAACCACATTTGCCTTCCACATCACAGACTCAATGTGCAAATTAACCTTTCTGGAATCCTGCTCAAGGACTCCCAATTCCCTTTGCACCTCAGTGTTTTGTATTTTCTCTCCATTTAGAAAAAAGTTAACCTTTTCATTTTTTTTCTACCAAAGTGCATGACCATACACCTCCCAACACTATTCCATCTGCCACTACTTCGCCCATTCTCCTAATCTAAGTTCTTCTGTAGCCTTTCTACTATCTCAAAACTACCTACCCCTCCACCTATCTTCATATCATCTGCAAACTTTGCAACAAAGCCATCAATTCCATCATCAACATAGAACATAAGAAGAATTGGTCCTAACACAGACCCCTGTGGAACAGCACTAGTCACCGGCAGGAAACCAGAAAAGGCTCCCTTTTTTCCCACACTTTGCCTCCTGTCAGTCCGCCACTGCTTTATCCATGTTAGAATCTTCCTTGTAATATCAAGGGCTTGTAGCTTGTTAAACAGCCTCGTGTGACCCCTTGTCAAATGTCTTCAGAAAGTCCAAATGCACATTAACCTATTCTCCTTTGTCTATCTTGCTTGTAATTTCTTCAAGAATTCCAACAGAGTTATCGGACAAGATTTTCCCTTGAGAAAACCATGCTGACTACTGCCTATTTTATCAAGTGCCTCCAAGTACCTCAAAGTACCCCAAAACCACATCCTTAACAATTGACTCCAACACCTTCCCAACCACTGGGGTCAGACTAAGTGGCCTATAATTTCCTTTCTTCTGCCTCTCCAGACCTCTCAAAATGAATGCTAACATTGCAGGTGCATTTCTTACCACCAACTCAACCTGCAAATTAACCACAAGGGACTCCTGCATGAGTACTCCCAAGCCCCTTGGCACCTCTGATTTTTGAATTTTCTCCCCACTTAGAAAATAGTCTACGCCTTTATTCCTTCTAATAAAGTGCATGACCATACACTTCCCAGCACCGTATTCCATCTGCCACCACTTTGCCCATTCTCCTAATCTGTCAAGTCCTTCTAGAGCTTCTCTGCTTCCTCAATACTACCTGCCCCTCCACCTACCCTTGTATCGTCTGCAAATTTGGCCTCTGAGCTATCAATTCCGTCATCCAAATCACTGGCATATAACATGAAAAGAAGCGGTCCTAATACTGATCTCGCCAAACACCACTAGTCACCTGCTGCCAACCAGAATAGCCTCCTTTACTCCCACACTTTGCCTGCTGCCTGTCAGTCTATCTTCTATCAATTCTAGTATCTTTCCTGTAATACCATGGGTTCTTATCAAGCAGCCTCATGTGCAGAAGCTTTTCAAATGGGCTTCTGAAAAACCAAACAAAAACAACACTCACAAACTCTTCTTTGTCTCTATCCTGCCTGTTATTTCCTCAAAGAATTCCAACAGCTTTGTTAGGTAAGACTTCCCCTTAAGGAAACCATGATGACTTTGCCCTACTTAATCATGCCCCTCCAAGTACCCCAAAACCTCATCTTTAATAATGGACTCCAACAGCTTCCCAACCACTGAAGTCAGGCTAAGTGGCCTATAATTTCCCTCCTGCCTCCTTCCCTTCTTAAAAAGTGGAGAGACATTTGCAATTTTCCACTCCTCTGAAACCATTAAAGAATTAAGTGATTCTTGAATGATCAGTATTAATGCCTCCACAACTTCTTCCGCTACCTCTCAGAACCCTGGGATGTAGTCCATCTGGTACAGGTGACTTGCTCACCTTTCAGCTTCTCCTTAGTAATAGGAACTACACTCCATGCTGCTCTCTGACACCCTTGAATTTCTGGCATACTTCTCCTGTCTACCACAGTGAAGAATGACACAAAATACATATTAAGTTCTTCCACAATTTCTTTGTCCCCATTACTCCAGCATCATTATCCAGCAGTCTGATATCCATTCTTACCTTTCTTTTACTCTTTATATATTTGAAAAAAACCCTTGGTATCCCCTTTGATATTATTGGCTTGCTTACCTTCATATCTCATCATTTCCATCCTTAAGGTAATTTCAGTTGCCTTCTGTTGGTTTTTACAAGCTTCCCAATTCTCTAACTCAGCACTAATTTTTCCTATATTCTATACCCACTCTTTCGCTTTTATGCTGTTTTTGACTTTTCATCAGCCACAGTTGCCTCATCCTCCCTTTAGAATACTTCTTCATCTCTGGGGTGCATCTATCTGCACGTTACAAACTGCCCCCAGAAATTGCAGCCATTGCTGCTTTGCTGTCATCCCCGCTGGTGTCCCCTTCAAATAACTTTCTCCAGCTCCTCCCTCATTCTTTTGTAATTCTCTTTACTCAAGTCATACATCTGACTTTATCTTCTCCCTTTCAAACTGCAGCGTGAATTCTATCCTCAAATGATCACTGTCCCCTCCCAAGGGTTCCTTTACCTTAAGCCCCCTCATCAAATCTGTTTCATTACACAACACCCAATCCAGAATTGCCTTTCCCCCAGTGGGTACCACAAGCTGCTCTAAAAAAGCCATCTCACAGGCATTCTACAAACTCCCTCTCTTGGGATCCAGCTCCAACCTGATTTTCCCAATTTACTTGTATACTGAAATCCCCTACGACTATCAAAACACTGCCTTTATTATGTGCCTTTTCTATTGCCCATTGAAATTTATATCCCTCATCTTGAGTACTGTTTGGGGGGCCTTGATATAATTATCAGGGTGGCTTTACACTTGTAGCTTCTTAACTTGACTCACAAGGATTCTACATCTTCCAATCCTATATTACCTTTTTCTAAGGATTTGATTTCATTTCTTACCAACAGAGCCAACCCTCCCCTTCTACCTACATAACTGTCCTTTTGATAGTGCATATCCTTGAATCATGCACTCCCAACTGTGATCCTGCAGCCACGACTGACTTAAAAACATCATACCTGCAAATCTTTAACTGTGCTACAAGATCACCTACCTTATTCCGTATACTGTGTGCATTCAAATATAACACCTTCAGTTCTGTATTCATCACCAATTTTGATTTTGCCCCATGTTACATTTCAATTCATCCCACTGACTGCAATTTTGTACTACGATCTGTTTGTCCTTCCTCAGATTCCCACTACGCACAGCATCCACCTGTAAACCAACTGCCCCAACATCAGCCCTATCACTCCGGCTCCCATACTCTGCC
Source organism: Mobula hypostoma (assembly GCF_963921235.1). Taxonomy (NCBI): domain Eukaryota; kingdom Metazoa; phylum Chordata; class Chondrichthyes; order Myliobatiformes; family Myliobatidae; genus Mobula; species Mobula hypostoma. The sequence goes on from NC_086110.1 coordinate 41,325,228, forward strand.
AACTCAGTTTAAAACCTCTCCAACAGTTTTATCAAATCTGCCTGCAACAATATTGGTCCCCTCAGGTTCAGGTGTAACCCATCATTTTTGTCCAGGTCATTCCTCCCCCAGAAGAGATTCCAAAAATCAAGAACTCTGAAACCCTGCCCCCTGCACCACTTCCTCTGCCAATCCTTCATCCTATTCCTGCTCTGGCACTGGGAAAAGATCAGAGATCACTACATTGGAGGTCTTGCTCTTCAACTCTTTAAACTCACTGCATGGAACATCTTCCCTCTTTCTACTTATGTAATTGGTGCCCATGTGCATCATTACCCTCACCCTCCCTCTTGAGTATCTTCTGCAGCCATTCTGTGACCCTAACACCTGGGAGGTAACACACATCCTAGTGTCTTTTTTTTTTCCGCAGCCCCAGAAACTGTTGCCTGTCCTCTATCACTACCACTCAGCATAACTTTACCCTTCCCTGCCGAGCCTCAGGGCTGGCCAGAATCCCATTGGCCTAGCTGTTACTGCTTTGCCCAGATAGGTCAGCCCCCCCCTCCCACAGTAAACAAAGGGATACATTTGTTGCTGAGGGGAATAGCCACAGGGGAACCCTGGACTGACCACTTACTTCGTTTACTTCTCCTGGCGGTCACCCATCTACTATCTGAAGCCTGCGCTCTGGTTGTAACCACATCAGTAAAAGTTTCATCTATGAAGTTTTCAGCCTCCTGGATGCCCCTGAGTGCATCCAGCTCCAGCCCCTTGACCTTGACAGTCAGGAGCTGAAGATGGGTTCACTTCCTGCAGATGTAGTCATCGGGGAGACTGTTAGGTACCCTGAAATCCCACATTTCAACAAGGAGCATGCAACTATCTGAACTACCACCCAGCCTGCACTTGTCTACCCTTTTTATCTCTCTACCTTCTCAAACTTAAGTTCTAGCCTGTTCAACTGAAGCCTGACCACTCTAACACTGTCCACTCCAACAATGGCTGCTCTACTTAAACCCCACTCCATTTTATTGGGCCTTGCTAAGTTACTATTATTGTTAAGGCTGTTATAGCCAGGGGTGGTAATGAGGACAAGCTCCCTCTACCTATTAAATGATCCCAATAGTGTGCACCTCAAATAGCCTCTGACAACCAAGTCCAGCTCCTGGCCTTCATGTGTGGCTTAGCTACTAAGCCTTGCGGAACTGTTTCTACTGACAGGAGAAGGGGCAAAGGCAAGTTACTGGCACCTTAAAACCAGTCGCTTCAGGCAGAGGGGACTCATCAGCTGTGGTTGGCAGCTCACCTAAGAGAAGAAAATCTTTGATTTCAAACCCCGCTGCCTTGCGGCTGTACACACTCGAGGGGAGGGCTTTGGGAGTAAGCCCCAAGGATCTGGAGATGGAGTCCCTAAAGCAGTCCTACATTGAGTTCAATGCTGACTGACAACTCGTGCGATGCTGCTGGTACCAAACTGTATTGGTCTCTGCCATTCCTTTGGTTTTATCAGATGCGTGGAGAGGGGGACCTTGCTACATGGGCAACAGTTCACTTTCTATATTGTCCTACCCAGCCTTGCATATCTAGACAGCTAGGATGCAATATTCATAGTCAACTCTGACCAACAGAGGCCTCAGCAGCAGCTAAGTTACAACTAAGATCCACAAGGAACTATCTCCAAGCAACTCCACAATTAAATGACTAACAACAGATGTTCCGGAACTCAGTGTTCAGAAAACAATCAAGGACTAACAAAAAGAAAAAAAACTGGCCAAATTACCAGTAGGTAGTCATAGTCACAGTCATAGTCATACTTTATTGATCCCAGGGGAAATTGGTTTTCGTTACCATAAGACCATAATACAAAGGAGCAGAAGTCGGCCACCCAGCCCATCGAGTCCACTCTGCCACCTTACCATGAGCTGATCCATTCTCCCATTTAGTCCCACTCCCCCGCCTTCTCACCATAACCTTTGATGCCCTGGCTACTCAGATACCTATCAATCTCTGCCTTAAATACACGCAACGACTTGGCCTCCACTACTGCCCGTGGCAACAAATTCCATAGATTTACCACCCTCTGGCTAAAAAAAATTTCTTTGCATTTCTGTTCTGAATGGGCGCCCTTCAATCCTTAAGTCGTGCCTTCTCATACTAGACTCCCCGCAACATGGGAAACAACTTTGCCACATCCACTCTGTCCATACCTTTCAACATTCGAAATGTTTCTATAAGGTCTCCCCTCATTCTTCGAAACTCCAAGGAATACAGTCCAAGAGCGGACAAACGTTCCTCATATGTTAACCCTCTCATTCCCGGAATCATTCTAATGAATCTTCTCTGTACCCTCTCCAACGTCAGCACATCCTTTCTTAAATAAGGAGACCAAAACTGCCCACAGTACTCCAAGTGAGGTCTCACCAGCGCCTTATAGAGCCTCAACATCACATCCCTGCTCCTATACTCTATTCCTCTAGAAATGAATGCCAACATTGCATTCACCTTCTTCACTACCGACTCAACTTGGAGGTTAACCTTAAGGGTATCCTGTACAAGGACTCCCAAGTCCCGTTGCATCTCAGAACTTTGAATTCTTTCCCCATTTAAATAACAGTCTGCCCGTTTATTACTTCTGCCAAAGTGCATAACCATACACTTTCCAACATTGTACTTCATTTGCCACTTCTCTGCCCATTCTTCCAATCTATCCAAGTCTCTCTGCAGACTCTCCGTTTCCTCAGCACTACCGGCCCCTCCACCTATCTTCATATCGTCAGCAAGCTTAGCCACAAAGCCATCTATTCCATAATCCAAATCGTTGATGCACAATGTAAAAAGAAGTGGTCCCAACACGGACCCCTGTGGAACACCACTAGTAACCGGCAGCCAACCAGAATAGGATCCCTTTATTCCCACTCTCTGTTTCCTGCCAATCAGCCAATGCTCTATCCACGTATGTAACTTTCCTGTAATTCCATGGGCTCTTATCTTGTTAAGTAGCCTCATGTGTGGCACCTTGTCAAAGGCCTTCTGAAAATCCAAATATACAACATCCACTGCATCTCCCTTGTCTAGCCTACTGGTAATTTCCTCAAAAAATTATAATAGGTTTGTCAGGCAGAATTTTCCTTTAAGGAATTCATGCTGAGTTCTGCCTCTCTTGTCATATGCCTCCAGGTACTCTGTAACCTCATCCTTGACAATCGACTCCAACAACTTCCCAACCACCGATGTCAAGCTAACAGGTCTATAATTTCCTTTTTGCTTCCTTGCCCCCTTCTTAAATAGCGGAGTGACATTTGCAATCTTCCAGTCCTCCGGAACCATGCCAGAATCTATCGACTTCTGAGAGATCATCGCTAATGCCTCCGCAATCTCCACAGCTACTTCCTTCAGAACACAAGGGTGCATTCCATCTGGTCCGGGAGATTTATCTACCTTTAGACTATTCAGCTTCCTGAGTACTTTCTCTGTCGTAATTGTGACTGCGCACACTTCTCTTCCCTGCCACCCATGAGTGTCCGGTATACTGCTGATGGCTTCCTCAGTGAAGACTGATGCAAAATACTCGTTCAGTTCCTCCGCCATCTCCTTATCTCCCATTACAATTTCTCCAGCATCATTTTCTATCGGTCCTATATCTACTCTCACCTGTCTTTTACTCTTTATATACTTGAAAAAGCTTTTAGTATCCTCTTTGATATTATTTGCTAGCTTCCTTTCATAGTTAATCTTTTCCCTCTTAATGACCTTCTTAGTTTCCTTTTGTAAGGTTCTAAAAACTTCCCAATCCTCTGTCTTCCCACTAATTTTTGCTTCCTTGTATGCCCTCTCCTTTGCTTTAACTTTGGCTTTGACTTCTCTTGTCAACCACAGTTGCATCCTTTTTCCAATCGAAAATTTCTTCTTTTTTGGAATATACCTGTTTTGCACCTTCCTCACTTCTCGCATAAACTCCAGCCACTGCTGCTCTGCCGTCTTTCCCACCAGTGTCCCTTTCCAGTCAACTTTGGCTAGTTCCTCTCTCATGCCACTATAATTTCCTTTACTCCACTGAAACACCGACACATCAGATTTCGGCTTCTGTTTTTCAAATTTCACAGTGAACTCAATCATGTTATGATCACTGTCTCCTCAGGGTTCCTTCACCTCAATCTCTCTAATCACCTCCGGTTCATTACACAATACCCAATCCAGTACAGCCGATCCCCTAGTGGGCTCAACAACAAGCTGTTCTAAAAAGCCATCTCGCAGACATTCTACAAATTCTCTCTCTTGAGATCCAGTGCCGAGCTGATTTTCCCAATCCACTTGCATGTTAAAATTCCCCACAATTATCATAACACTGCCCTTCTGACAAGCCTTTTCTATTTCCTGTTGTAATTTGTAGTCCACATCCCTGCAGCTGTTTGGAGGCCTATAAATAACTGCCATCAGGGTCCTTTCACCCCTGCAATTTCTTAGCTCAACCCATAAAGATTCTGCACCTTCCGATCCTATATCACCTCTTTCTAATGATTTAATATCATTTCTTACCAATAAAGGCACGCCTCCCCCCCGCCTACCTTCCTATCCTTCTGATACACCGTGTATCCTTGGACGTTCAGCTCCCAGAGACATGCATCCTTTAGCCATGTCTCAGTGATGGCCATAATATCATACCTGCCAATCTGTAGTTGTACGACAAGATCATCCACCTGATTCCTTACAGTTGCACCATACAGATAAATGGGCGTGCAGCAATTTTAACAAAAATTTTCCATTAACTTTCCTCATACGTCCAAGAAAAAATCATAATGGCAATGAATTCCAGCTGAATTTATAGTTTAATACAAAAAATTTCTCCACTTCTTTCTTAGGCAATTTGAAATGTCAAGTATGCTAGAAATCAGAAGCAAAAGAACATTTTGAAGCCACTCTGCAAAAGGCAGAGATTGTTAAGAAGTAAAACAAGCGTATACATAAATTATTTCAGAACTGTGAAATGGCAACCCTCTTGTAGAAAACGAAAATAGCAGACAGCCAGATAGAGACCAAAAAGCTCACGGCTATACTTCCTTTCAGGGGGATGGAGCTGCCCACTGAAGAAGGCAAGGGGCTGCCACACGCCTCCAACTCTTCAAGCACAGCACCCACGGCAAAGTCCGAAGCGTCGGTAGTAACAGCTATGGGTGCATTGGGGAGCAGGTGAACTGGTAAGGTCACATTGGAAAGAACCTATTTGGTGTCATCAAATGCTCTGGTCATGTTAGCTGACCAGTCAAGCATGCATTTAGGGCCATTGGCTTTAAGGGCACTATACAAAGGAAGCATAAGTTCTGCATCTTGTAAAATGAAGCAGTGATAGAAATTCATCTCACCAATAAACTCCTGTAGTTTTTTAGTGGTGCGGGGTGGTGGGAAATACATAACAGCGGCTTCATTTGATAGGGTTTCACGCCTCTGTTGAGATGTGATGGCCAAGAAAGTCAATGGTTGACAACCCAAACTGGCATTTAGCAGGTTTAATAATTAACTCATGTTGACTAAGTGTTTGAAAACTGTGTAGAGATGTGATATGTGCTTGGATTTGGACACATTGGCAATAGGTATGTCATACAGATAGACAAAAAGAAAATCTAGGTCTTTTAATACAGAGTTTTATCAAACATCAGGAAGTCTGTGCTGCATTTTTCAGCCCAGTAGAAATTCAACAAGGTCAAACAAGGAGATCACAGCCTTTTGAGAATTACCCCCAAACACACAGGCACTTTAGAAAAAATTAACTTTCTAGCTGAATATGCTGAAGAGTCTTGGATGTGTAGGACTGGGTACCAATCAGGGATGGTAACATTGTTAAGGCATCAGCAATCGCACACGGGCAGCAACCACATGGAGGGGGCAAAGCCCAGGGGCTATTCAACCTGCATACAATGGGGAACTTACTGGAGAGTAGAGTAACGGCTCAAAGTCCTTGATCTCCACAAGCTAGCTAAAAGTCCTTGGGCACACAGGAAATCTACACTGAGCAAAGGTCTAGCCACTTTAGCCACTGAAGCAGACCATCACCGGTCATGTCCCGTAAGTCTCGATCCTGTTGCCACAGGCAGCCTCCAACGAGGTTTCATCGCTTTGTCTTACAATCAGCACACTCGCTTGAGCACCCATGTCACACAAGAGCGTCATAATAAACAGTAGATGACCTTGGCAGCTGGAACCAGCAGTGTTCACAGACCTCTGACGTCCCAATGCGCTGGCACCATCGAAGCTGCAAGGTAGTCAGCACTTCCTGGCGTTCATACCAAAGTGAGTGTGGTAAAAGAACAGAAACAGCGTTGTCTATTTTGCAGCCGCAGGTGTGTGTGTGTGTGTGTATGTATGTGTGTGTTGGAGGTCCTGCTGACTAAGGTCATTGAGGCAGGAACAGGAGAAGGAATTACACTATCAGTCATTTCAGCAAGCTCCCTATCCTCATTCATAGGTGTTTTAGTGAGGGCTATGTGAACTTCACCAGACATTTGCTGCATGAAGAGTTCTTTAAAAATGAAACAAGAATGGTGATTTATCACCCATTGCATTACCCTACACGAACAGGAGAGTGACCAGTAACAATATTCACATGATAATAATGAAAACAATGATAGAACCATTGCAGTTTCAGGATGATTTGCAGCTGGACAGGCTTGGTCAGAATTTGCAAAGCATCTCAAACTGTTCATTAGTCATAGAGAAGTACAGTACAAAAACAGGTCCTTTGGTCCATTTATTCCATGCTGAAATCATTTAAACTGCCTACTCCCATCAACCTGCATAGCCCTCCATATCTCTGCTATCCACGTCTCAATCCAAACTTCTCTTGAACATTGAAATTGAGCTTGCATGCACCACTTGTGCTGGCAGCTCATTCCACATTCTCACCACCCTCAGAGTGAAGAAGATTCCCCTCATGTTCTCCTTAAACTTCTCACCTTTCAACCCTAACCCATGATCTCTGGTTGTAGTCCCACTCAACCTCAGTGGAAAAAGCCTGCTTGCATTTACCTTATCTATACCTCTCATGATTTTGTATACTTCTATCAAAACTTCTCTCAGTCTTCCAAGTTCTAAAGAAGACAGTCCTAACCTATTGTACAGTACTATCTATCCCTCTCCACAGTCACTGCAATTTCAAGTTAACTGGGGTCTTCTCTTCAACTGGTTCTGAAAGTCAGGTGTGTTGTTCCATTGGAAATGCCATCCGACATTTTATACACTTACATGTTAATCTTCTAAACCACAATTGCCCATGTTGTTGATGTCCTGAATGCCAGTTTATTTATGATTTCGTCGTTCTCATATTCCCTAATTTAATGCTGAAGTTAACGCCTGCCAAATTCTGAAACATCGACTCTTCAATATTAAGCTAACTTCAAACAGCGATTAGTTAACGATTTTAATTTCAACTTAAAATGAAACAGCCTTAAATCTTCATAACCCGGACTCCAGCAACGACCATGGACACCTTCACAGCGATTGCGCAACCACCAACTGCAACTCCAGCCTTGAACTCCAGGCCGGGTCTTTATGTGCTGCTGTTGTGACTCCCGTCTCCCCTTCCCCCACCACCACTCCGCAGCCCCGTCTTCCTCAGATCCCACCGTTAACTCCTGGGCCCTCAGAGGCTCCATCTTCCTCTCACCCCGACCCTCCCCTCTCCACTGACACCACCAGCCTCCCCCTCTGATCACAGCTCTCATCCATGCCGGGTCTTTACCATCCCCTCCGACCTTCAACTGTCGGAGGCAGAACACTCTGTTCTCAGTAAGGGCCTCACGTTTGTCCCCCTTCGCCCACACCTCAGCGAGTTCCGTGTTCGCCATGATGCGGAACTTTTCTTCCGCCGTCTCCGTCTCCGAGCCTACTTCTTCGGCAAGGACTCTTCCACCCCCACCGATGACCCCTTCTCCAGTCTTCATCCCTCCTCTTCTTCATGGACACCCCGCTCTGGTCTTCTGCCTGCTCTGGATCTCTTTATCGCTAATTGCCGACGAGACATCAACCGTCTCGACTTCACCGCACCTTGTCCCCATTCCAACCTCACTGCTTCGGAACGCTCTGCTCTCCATTCCCTCCGCACTAATCCTAACCTTATTATTAAACCCGCCGATAAGGGGGGTGCTGTTGTAGTCTGGCGTACTGACCTCTACCTTGCCGAGGCACAGCGACAACTCGCGGATACCTCCTCTTATTTACCCCTCGATCGTGACCCCACTAAGGAGCACCAGGCCATTGTCTCCCACACCATCACCGACTTTATCCGCTCAGGGGATCTCCCATCCACTGCTACCAACCTTATAGTTCCCACACCCTGCACTTCCCGTTTCTACCTCCTACCCAAGATCCACAAACCTGCCTGTCCTGGCAGACCTATTGTCTCAGCTTGCTCCTGCCCCACCGAACTCATTTCTGCATACCTCGTCACGGTTTTATCCCCCCTTGTTCAATCCCTTCCGACCTATGTTCGTGACACTTCTCACGCTCTTAAACTTTTCGATGATTTTAAGTTCCCTGGCCCCCACCGCTTTATTTTCACCATGGATGTCCAGTCCTTATATACTTCCATCCCCATCAGGATGGTCTCAAAGCTCTACGCTTCTTTTTGGATTCCAGACCTAATCAGTTCCCCTCTACCACCACTCTGCTCCGTCTAGCGGAATTAATCCTTACTCTTAATAATTTCTCCTTTGGCTCCTCCCACTTCCTCCAAACTAAAGGTGTAGCTATGGGCACCCGTATGGGTCCTAGCTATGCCTGCCTTTTTGTTGGGTTTGTGAAACAATCTATGTTCCGCACCTATTCTGGTATCTGTCCCCCACTTTTCCTTCGCTACATCGACGACTGCATTGCGCTGCTTCCTGCACGCATGCAGAACTCGTTGACTTTATTAACTTTGCCTCCAACTTTCACCCTGCCCTCAAGTTTACCTGGTCCATTTCCGACACCTCCCTCCCCTTTCTAGATCTTTCTGTCTCCGTTTCTGGAGACAGCTTATCCACTGATATCTACTATAGGCCTACTGACTCTCACCCTGTCTCCTGCAAAAACGCCATCCCCTTCTCGCAATTCCTCCGTCTCCACCGCATCTGCTCTCAGGATGAGGCTTTTCATTCTAGGACGAGGGAGATGTCCTCCTTTTTTAAAGAAAGGGGCTTCCCTTCTTCCACTATCAACTCTGTTCTTAAACGCATCTCCCCCATTTCACGTACATCTGCTCTCACTCCATCCTCCCGCCACCCCACTAGGAATAGGGTTCCCCTGGTCCTCACCTACCACCCCACCAGCCTCCGGGTCCAACATGTTATTCTCCGTAACTTCCGCCACCTCCAACGGGATCCCACCACTAAGCACATCTTTCCCTCCCCCCCTCTCTCTGCATTCCGCAGGGATCGCTCCCTACGCAACTCCCTTGTCCATTCGTCCCCCCCATCCCTCCCCACTGATCTCCCTCCTGGCACTTATCCGTGTAAGCGGAACAAGTGCTACACATGCCCTTACACTTCCTCCCTTACCACCATTCAGGGCCCCAAACAGTCCTTCCAAGTGAGGCAACACTTCACCTGTGAGTCGACTGGGGTGATATACTGCATCCGGTGCTCCCGATGTGGACTTTTATATATTGGCGAGACCCGACGCAGACTGGGAGACTGCTTTGCTGAACATCTACGCTCTGTCCGCCAGAGAAAGCAGGATCTCCTAGTGGCCACACATTTTAATTCCACATCCCATTCCCATTCTGACATGTCTATCCACGGCCTCCTCTACTGTAAAGATGAAGCCACACTCAGGTTGGATGAACAACACCTTATATTCCGTCTGGGTAGCCTCCAACCTGATGGCATGAACATCAACTTCTCTAACTTCCGCTAAGGCCCCACCTCCCCCTCGTACCCCATCTGTTTCTTATTTTTATGCACACATTCTTTCTCTCACTCTCCTTTTTCTCCCTCTGTCCCTCTGACTATACCCCTTGCCCATCCTCTGGGTTTTTCCCCCCTCCCCCTTTTCCTTCTCCCCGCCTCCTGTCCCATGATCCTCTCGTATCCCCTTTTGCCTATCACCTGTCCAGCTCTCGGCTCTATCCCTCCCCCTCCTGTCTTCTCCTATCATTTTGGATCTCCCCCTCCCCCTCCCACTTTCAAATCCTTTACTCACTCTTCCTTCAGTTAGTCCTGACGAAGGGTCTCGGCCTGAAACTTCGACTGCACCTCACCAGCAACTTTGACGTGTGTTGCTTAAATATTCAGCCATACGCTTTAAATTGTTCAAAATCAACCACTGGGACCTGAATTTGCTTTAGTATCAGAAACAAACAACTGCAGAAACTTTGCAGGTCGAGCAGCACAGGGTGGTGGGTGCATCAACACTCATGCCGAGTCCGACCCGAGGCGTCAACAATTCCTCTCATCCCAACCCTTCAAATGCTGCTCGACCCACTTGAGTTCCTTTGCTGCAGATTCCATTATCTGCAATCTTTCAATTCTCTCTCTGGTCGCCTGAACTATAAATGCTCGAGTATAATCTTTAAGAATCATGCGTGCTACTCATACCACGTCGAGGATTACTTTAAACAATTACAATAGTACTGTCATTATTGCCTGATTGTTCAGGTTGTCCCAAATCTCATGTTCTTGATTCCTAAAAAGGAGAACCTTAGAATTTAAAGAACAAACCCTCGAACGCCCAATCACATACAGCTGCGCTTGAGTTTGAAATATTTTTTTTAAAAATCTGATCTCACTTACAAATGGTATGTTATTCTGTCTTCTAAATGTAAATGGCATTTCGATTGCAGTTGAAAAATCTGACTATTCCAGCGACACGTTTAACCAAAAAAAAACTTCCACAGGAAATAGCAACGTCTTCCCAGTAACGCTTTACAATCATGCCACTTGTAAATAAAGCCTCCTTCCATTGGGTAGCGAGGAAAACTCGCCCAATCCCAGACCGTGGTGATTATCTTAGCAACAGGCGCTATCGAAATTCCAACTCTGTTCCGCCTCTGCTTTCAGATAAACGGCTCGTCTCCCTCTTCCTGGGGATGGGTCATTAGGGAAGGCCTTCTTTTGTTCGTGAATCAATTAATAAATTTGGTCTGTTCTCCGCTGTTACTCTGGAGTTTAAGCGTCCCGTTAGTGCGATGCCATTCTCGAAACAAATGATTTTTGCCGGACTACCATATTAACAATTACAGCACGGAAAAAGGCCATCTCGGCCCTTCTAGTCCGTGCCGAACCCTTACTCTCACCTAGTCCCACCGACCTGCACTCAACCCATAACCCTCCATTCCTTTCCTGTCCATATAGCCATCCAACTTAACTTTAAATGACAACATCGAACCTGCCTCAACCACTTCTGCCGAAAGCTCGTTCCACACAGCTACCACTCTCTGAGTAAAGAAGTTCCCCCTCATGTTACCCCTAAACTTTTGCCCTTTAACTCTCAACTCATGTCCTCTCGTTTGAATCTCCCCCACTCTCAATGGAAAAAGCCTATCCACGTCAACTCTCATCTATCCCCCTCATAATTTTAAATACCTCTATCAAGTCACCCCTCAACCTTCTACACTCCGAAGAATAAAGACCCAACTTGTTCAACCTTTCTCGATAACTTAGGAGATGAAACCCAGGTAACATTCTAGTAAATCTTCTCTGTACTCTCTCAATTTTGTTGACATCTTTCCTATAATTCGGTGACCAGAACTGTACACAATACTGTACTCCAAATTTGGCCTTACCAATGCCTTGTACAATTTCCTGGTGGGGGAACATGTCGCGTCCTTTTCAGAGCGGTTAGTCCACCTTCAGTCCCCACCTGGCACTCAGCTCTCACCTGTGGCTCCCCATAGCTGTTTGCATGCAACAGAGGCCACACCCCGGGCAACAGCTTTGACAAGCCGGCTAAACCAGGTGAGGGTAGCCGACGGGTCTCAAACCCTCGGTGAGATAGGGAGTTGTCTATCTCAGCATGTGAAGACAGACTCCGGCAGATTGAGCGGACGAGACCAATGGAAGGTCCAACGGTCAAGAAGGCGGTCTCTGCAAGCGTCGTGGAACATGTAGAGCAGGACAAGACACAGAAGACGTCCTGGTCATCCACTGCGCCTAGTCCCATCTCCAGCCGTCTAGACTCTGTCTTGCCACTGGATCCAGATGGGAATTGGGAAGAGAGAGTGAGGCTGACGCTGCGCAACTCTCCCTCACTTAAATCCAAATCATGTGCTAGTCTCAACACCATCATAATGGTGTCGAGGTCCTCTGATGGACGAACAACAATTTCAACATTATATCCCAACTCCTATACGCAATGCTCTGATTTATAAAGGCCAGCATACCAAAAGTTTTCCTCACCACCCTATCCACATGAGATTCCATCTTCAGGGAACTATGCACCATTATTCCTAGATCTACATTTTCTAAAATTCTCTTCCCTTCCATTTATAACTCTGGAACCAATACACCCAAAATGAGTGATAGTCACCACTGTCTCTGACTGCATTCATGCGTATGCAGACATCTCAGGTCAATAGGATGTTTCCTGGTCTGCAGTCAACTCCTGTTTGCAGCTCCAGGAAGACCATTGTTCTGAGCTGCACTTTTATTCAATCTAGAAACTACATTCAGATCTGAAGACTGATTGCTGTTGAAATTAATATTTGCCATATTCCATAACCCCAGAATATACCCGAACTTCCTTCCTCTTAACCCTCCTGGACAAAAATAAATTTGATCCAGGCTAGGCCAAACTTTGAGGATTTAATCAAATGGGTCCGCGAAATTGCCCTGAACTTCAGATCTCCTTCCACAATTACCTATCATATCCCTGTGTGCATCTATACCTACGCTATGACTCTAAGCAAAGATTGTTCCAGAAATTTGATCAGCAGTCTTTAAAATGCAGCTTTGTCATTCATATGCCTGTTGTGTGGGAATCATGTCCAGAGGTCCCAAGGGGAAAAGCCAAGCACAGTCAAGAGCTGTTAGAAGTAGTGCAGTTGCCTGAGGAGGCAGCAGTGGTTAAAGTAAAGGCACCAGAAAGGGGATGGTAAGGAGCAGAAAAGGAACAAGTGAGCAGACATCAGTGTGAGACGGGTAGTGGAAGAACAAGAAATTACAAGTTCACAGAACTGCCAATTTAGCAAGATTACATGGAGATGTGAAGGACCACTGTAACCAGAGAAACACATTGGGTTGAGGGACTGTAGAGAGTATCCTGGAGTTAGGTTATACAGCAAAATATTACCTTCAGCAACCAATCTTTAGACCTGAACATGGACTGTGAATTACTTTGTAAAATGCAACTCTGGGCAACAGCTGTGAACTGCAGTTAATAGAAAAACTAAACAATGTTAATTATAACTCATTTTGGGTGCTTGGAGCGTAGGGGCAAAGAAGGTGTGAAAGTTTTATGTAATTCAAAAGAAGCATTGTACATACATTGTAAATATAGAATTGTCCTTTGATCTTTAGCATATGGAATGTCGAACAGGCCTCTTCCTCTGAAAAGGTCTCAATATGATGCCTGCTGTCTCATTTTGTCAAATAGAAGACTACTTCATATCTATCTGTGGCATCTGTTTTTGACTTTGTTCGTATTACAAAAACTCTGCAATGAAGGCTGGTTCTAGAAGGTAGAAGGTAGATGATCAGCATGGAAAGATATTGGGGCAATAGGTGGGAAGGGATCCAAGTTACAGCAGAAACATTAGGTTCCACAACTTCAAAGTCATGAAGCCTGAGAAAGAGAAGAAATTACACACAGCATCTGAAGGGAGTCACCCAGCCTGAATGGGGAGTGGTTGGCCACCAATCAAATGACCAGGTCTGGGAGAGATTGCCACCAGGATGAGCTCCTCACAGCCATTCAAATAGAAACCACCCCAATCCCTCCTGCACATCAACGAAAGGGTCCGAGAGACCAGTTATCAGATTCTGACAATCTTTTGTCATGGCATGGAGTGTGAACTGTTGCCTGTGACCCTGGTACACTTACCTTGCTGGTGCCTCTGACAGAGAGTTACCACCAATAGCCACTGGCGAGTTTTAGCTGTCACAGAATGAAGGGGTGAAGATAAGAATGTGATCAAACTGCAATCAGCCAGTAAGGAAGGAGGCAACAGGCATATGAATGACAAAGCTGCATTTTAAAGACTGCTGATCAAATTTCTGGAACAATCTTTGCTTAGAGACATAGCGTAGATGTAGATGCACACAGGGACATGATACGTAATTGTGGAAGGAGATCTGAAGTTCAGGGCATTTTCAGGGACCCATTTGATTAGATCCTCCTGAAAGTTTAGCCTATCCTGGATCAAATTTAGTTTTGTCCATGAGAGCTAAGAGGAGGGAATGTTCGGGTATATTCTGGGGATATAGAATATAGCAAGTATTAATTTCAACAGCAATTAGTCTTCAGATCTGAATGTGGATTGTAGATTGAATAAAATTGCAGCTCAGAACAATGGTCTTCCTGGAGCTGCAAACAGGATTTGACTGCAGACCAGGAAACATCCTATTGACCTGAGATGTCTGCATATGCATGAATGCTGTTCAGAGACGGTGGTGTACTGGTGTGAAGATCTAGTTGTTTGAAAATTACATGTAGGTAAATCAAAGGAAGCATTATGAATGCATTGCAACAATAGAACCTGTCCTGCTGTTACCTTTGATGTAATGTTGGGTCAGAGAGTTTCTCTCCAGAGTGACTCTAAATATTGCCACCTATGTGTACCGAATAAAGATTTTTATACTACCAGCAGTGTGACTTTCTGGTGGCTTTCATTGGCAGTCACAACAAGGCCACTCAGCCCATCGAGACTTGGCCTCCACAGCTGACTGTGGCAATGAATTCCATAGATCACCACACTCTGGCTAAAGAAATTCCTTCCCATCCGTTCTACATGGATGACCCTTTATTCTGAGGTTTTGCTCTCTGGTCCTAGACTCACCCACTACAGGAAACATCTCCACATCTACTCTATCTAGGCCTTTCAATTTTCAATAGGTTTCAATGAGATCCCCTTCCTCATTCTTCTAAAACACTAGTGAGTTCAGGCCAAGAGCCATCAAATACTGCTCAAACATTAACTCTTTCATTCCCAGAATCATTCTGATGAGGGGGCCCAAAACTGTTCACAATACTCCATATGCGGTCTGACCAATGTCTTATAAAACCTCAGCATCACATCCTTGCTCTTACAGTCTAGAGCTCTCAAAATAAGTTCCTACATTGCATTTGCCTTCCTTACCACAGATTCAACCTGCAGGTTAACCTTTAGAGAATCCTGCACAAGTACTCCCAAATCCCCTTGCACCTCGGATTTTTGAATTTTCTCCCCATTTAGAAAATAGTCTATGCCTTTATTCATTCTACCAAAGTGCATGGCCATACACTTCCCAACATTGTACTCCATCTGCCACCTCTTTGCCCATTCTCCTAATCTGTCTATAACCTTCTGCCGTCTCTCTGCTTCCTCAACACTACCTGCTCCTCCACCTACTGTACCTTCAAATTGTCTGCAAACTTGGCCACCAAGCTATCAATTCCATCATCGAAATTGTTGGCATATGAAGTCAAAAGAAGTGGTCCCAATACTGACCCCTGTAAAACATCACTAGTCATCCGCAGCCAATCAGAATAGGCTCCCTTTACATAACTCCCATTTGCATCTTTTTACATTTGTAGTTTCTTAACTCTACAGACAAGGGTTCTACATTTTCCAATCCTACGTCACCTTTCTCTAAGGATTTGATTTCATTTCTTACCAACAGAGCATCCAACCCCTACTGCCTACCTGCTTGTCCTTTTAATACAATATGCATCCTTGGATCTTAAACCCCAACTATGATCTTCTTTCAGCCACAACTCAGCTCATAACATCTTACCTGCCAATCTATAATTGGATCATCTACCTTATTCCATATACTGTGTGCATTCAAACATAACATCTTCAGTTCTGTATTTATCACCTTTTTGATTTTGCCCCCAGGTTTCTCCAACTCATCCTGCTGACTGCAATTTTGCTCCATCATCTGCTTGTTCTTGCTCATATTCTCCCTACATACAGCATCAATCTGTAAACCAACTGCCCCATTCTTAGCCCGATCACTCCGGTTCCCATCCCCTTGCCATCCTTCTCCAACACCTCCAGCAAACCTGCCCGCAAGATATTGGTCCCCTCAGGTTCAGGAGTAACACGTCCTTTTTGTACAGGTCATACCGCTCCCAGAAGAGATCCCAGTAATCCAGAAGTCTGAAACCCTACCCCTGTACCACTCCCTCCACCACTCATACCTCTATTACTATAATCACATTCCTGTCCTGACTAGCACATAGCTATTGGGAATAATCCAGAGATGACTGCTAAGGAGGTCCTGCTCTTCAGCCTTTTCCCCAATTCCCTATACTCACTGCACAGGACCTCTTCCCTCTTTCTACCTATGTAATTAGTGCCAATGTGTATCATGACCTCTCGGTTCTCACCCTCCCTCCTGAGAAACTTCTGCAACTGTTCTGAGACATTCTTGACCCTTGCACCAGGGAGGCAACACACCATCTTGGTGTCTTTTTCGCAGCCACAGTATCTCCTGTCAGTGCCCCTAACTGTCGAGTCCCCCTAATTGGCGTGTATGGGGTGTCAGGGAGGGGTAGCACCTCTGGTGGGGAAACATGTCACGTCCTTTTCAAGGCAGTTAGTCCACCTTTGGTCCCCACCTGGCACTCAGCTCTCACCTGTGGCTCCCCGTAGCTGTTTGCATGTGACAGCGGCCACACCCCGGGCAACGGCTTCGACAAGCCGGCTAAACAAGGTGAGGGTAGCCGACGGGTCTCAAACCCTCGGTGAGATAGGGAGTTGTCTATTCCTGCATGTGAAGCCAGACTCTGGCGGATTAAGCGGACGAAACCAATGGAAGGTCCAACGGTCAAGAAGGCGGTCTCTGCAAGCGTCGTGGAACGTGTAGAGCAGGACAAGACACAGAAGACATCCTGGTCATCCACTGCGCCTAATCCCAACTCCAGCTGTCTCGACTCTGTCTTGCCTCTGGATCCAGATGTGGTCACAGGCCTCCAATGTTCGCACCAAAGCGAGCGTGGTAAAAGCACAGAACCAGCGTTGTCTCGTAATCACAAAATAATCTGCAGATGCTGGGATCAAAGCAACACTCACAACACGCTGGAGAAGCTCAGCAGCTCTCTCCGTGGAAACGATGAGTCGATGTTTCGGGCCGGAACTCTTCATCAGGACTGAAGAGGGAAGGGGCAGAGGCCCTATAAAGAAGGTGGGGGAGGGTTGGAAGGAGAAGGCTGGTAGGTTCCGTTGAAAAACCAGTAAGAAGAAAGATAAAGGGGCAGGGGAGGGGATAGGCAGGAAAACAATGGGTAGTAGGAGGAGGCAGAACCATGAGGGAGGAGGTAGGCAGCTGGGGGAGGGGGCAGAGTGAAATAGGGATAGAGGAAGGGAGAGGGAGAGAATTACCGGAAGTTGGAGAATTCTATGTTCATACCAAGAGGCTGGAGACTACCTAGACGGTATATGAGGTGTTGCTCCTCCAACCTGAGTTTAGCCTCATCATGGCAGTAGAGGAGGCCATGTATGGACATATCTGAATGGGAATGGGAAGCAGAGTTGGTGGGTGGCTACTGGGAGATGCTGTCTGTTGTGCCGGATGGAGTGGAGGTGCTCGATGAAGCGGTCCCCCAATCTGCATCGGGTTTCATCGATGTAGAGGAGGCCGCACCGGGAGCACCGGATGCCATAGGTGACCCCAACAGACTCACAAGTGAAGTGTTGCCTCACCTGGAAGGACTGTTTGGGGCCCTGAATGGTGGCAAGAGCGGAGGTGTAGAGACAGGTGTAGAACTTACGCTTACAGGGATTAGTGCCGGGTGGGAGATCCGTGGGGAGGGACGTGTGGATAAGGGAGTCGTGGAGGGTCTGTTTCACAGCCGGAGGTGGGGTGTGTGTGTGTGTTGGAGGAGCTGCTGACCGGGCTTATTGAGACAGGGAAAGAAGGAGGAATTATGCGCCTGTGTCCGGCTGAGTGTGCACTATCGGCTATTTTAGCAAGCTCCTTATAGTCGTCCACAGGTGTAACCGCAAGAGCTATAAGAACTTCATCAGGCATTTGCTGCATTAAGAGTTCTTTAAAAATAAAACAAGGATGGTGATTTCCCAGGAGAGACAGCATGTGATCCATTAGCTCTGAAGGCCTAGCATCCCCCAGGCCGGGCAAGCAGAGCGACTATCTGGCGCGCTCAGACTCCAACAGTTTCGAAGGGACTACATTGGACGATATGCTGAATAACTCTGGATTCGCACTAGAGCATCGGGGTCGCCAATGTAGGTTATCATCAATAAAACGCAGAGGCGCTTTAAGTTTAAGAGAAACCGTAGCAACTCGCTTTATTGTCAAGCAAACGCAAAACATGAAGCTCGGTGAAAACCTTCACGTAAGACACAGCCTGTTAGAGTGAACCCCAACTCAATGTCGGTAGTTGTGAATAATGCATATGTTACCATCCATTATATTACCATACACCAGTAACAAGGTTTACTTGAGAATTCAGCAGGTCGAGCAGCTTTGGGCGGTGGGGTTTAATATGTCTGATTCAGGTCGGAAACCGTGCATCAACACTCCTGCCGGGTTCCGACCTCAGACGTCAACAATTCCTCTCACCCCAACCCTTCAAATGCTGTTCATCCCACGGAGTCCCTCCAGCAGTTTGATTTCTTTTGCTGTAGATTCCATCACTTGCAGTCTTTCTATTCTCTCTCTCTGGTCGCCTGAACTGTAAATGCTCAAATATAATCTTTATGAATCAGGCGTGCTTGTTACACAACGTCGCAGATTATTTGAAACAATTACAATAGTACTGTCATTATTGTCTGATTGTTCAGGTTGTCCCAAGTCTCATGATCTTGATTCCCAAAAAGGAGAACCTTATAACTGAAAGAACAAACCCTCAAACGCCCAACCACATGCAGCTGCGCTTGAGTTTGAAATATTTTTAAAAATCTGGTCTCACTTACAAATGGCATGTTATTCTGTCTTCTAAATGTAAATGGCATTTCGATTGCAGTTGAAAAATCTGACTATCCTAACGACACGTTTAGCCAAAAAAACACTTCCACAGGGAATACCACATTATCCTAACAGGAACGCTTTACAATCATGCCACTTGTAAATAAAACCTCCTTTCATTGGGTAGCGAGGAAAACTCGCCCAATCCCAGACCCTGGTGATTATCTTTTATTATTATTAGTCTATTATTATTTTTTTATTTTTTTTTATTATTAGTCCTGACGAAGGGTCTCGGCCTGAAACGTCGACTGTACCTCTTCCTACAGATGCTGCCTGGCCTGCTGCGTTCACTAGCAATTTTGATGTGTGATTATCTTAGCAACGGGCGCTGTCGAAATCTGAACGAGGGGGCAGAGGAACGATCACCCTGATGAAAGTGTGTGGGTTGACTTGAAAACATTACAAGAAGAGCGTTTTTAGTTTTGGGTGGCAGGAATATGGGTTTGCTGGATTATGCAATATGTCTCGTTGTAGCTTTTTTCGGTAACCCCACCATGGTTTTTTCCGATGACTTTAGTTAATTTTAGGTAGCATGATTTTGTGATGTCTAAGGATCCTGATATGCATGAGAGCCTGCTAGTTCATCAATATGTTAGAAAATGTGATATGTTATCCACTTTTACTGATGATTAACCAGGAATTTAACCGGGAATGTTGGTGTAGCTATTTTTGTGCCTGAACTACAGGTAACAATAAAGAAACATCTTACTAAGCATTTATCAGTATACCTATACAGCAGAATTGGTTGCCATCATTTTGGGCTTACAGTGGGTGGAGGAAATTTGTCCTTGCAAAATTGTAATTTGTTCAGATCCCTTTTCGGTCTTGACTAGTATTAGAATAGGTCATTTTAGCAGTAGGTCAGATTTACTGCTGGAAGCACTTCAAACTTTATTTCATATTCAAAGTATTAGTTTATATGTCTTTCTCTTATGGGTCCCTGCACATAGAGGTGTTGAGGGGAATGAACAGATTGATTATTTGGCCAAAAAAAAGCTGTTAAAATTTCATCTGTGGATAAACCTTCTACTTAGCAAATCAGAAGCCAAAGGGTTGATGGGGCTAAGAATTAGGGGATTATAAAACCATAAAACCATTCAGCTCAGAGTCCACTCCACCATTGCCTCATGGCTGATCCCAGATCCCATTCAACACCATACACCTGGTCCTGTCACCATATTCCTTGATGCCCTGACCAATCAGGAAACCATCAACCGCTTTGAATGTACCCACACACTTGGCTACCACCGAGCATTCCACAGATTCACCACTCTTTGACTAAAAAAAATTCCTCCTTGCTTCTGTTCTAAAGGGTCACCCCTCAATTATTGAGGCTGTGCCCTCTAGTTCTGGATACCCCCACCAGAGGAAGCATCCTCTCCACATCCATCTTTTCTAGTCCTTTCAACATGCGGTACGTCTCAATGAGATCCCCACGCACCTACATTCTCCTAAATTCCAGTGAGTACAGGCCCAAAAATGACAATACATCCTTTCTGAGATATGGGGCCCAAAACTTGACAATGCTCCAAGTGCGGCCTGACTAGTGTCTAGTGTCTTATAAAGCTTCAGCATTATCTCCTTATTTTTATATTCTGTTCCTCTTGAAATAAATGCCAAACTTGCATTTGCCTTCTTTACCACAGACTCAACCTGTGAATTAACCTTCTTGGAGTCTTGCATGAGGACTCTTAAGTTCCTCTGCATCTCTGATGTTTGAATTTTTGTCCCCATTTAGATAATAGTCTGCACTATTGTTCCTTTTACCAAAATGCATTATCATGCATTTTCCATCTACACTGTATTCCATTGGCCACTATTTTGCCCATTCTTCCAATTTGTCTAAGCCCTGCTACAATCGCATTGCTTCCTCAGCATTACATACCCCCTCACCTATCTTTGTATCATCCGCAAACTTTGCCACAAAGCCATCAATTCCACTATCTAAATCATCGACAAACAATGTGAAAAGTAGCATCCCAATACTGACCCCTGAGGAACACCACTAGTCACTGGCAGCCAACCAGGAAAAGGCCCCTTTTATTCCCACTCGCTGCCTCCTGGCTGTCAGCCATTCCTCTATCTATGCTTGTATTTTTCTTGTAACACCATGGGATTTTATCTTGTTAAACAGCCTCATGTGTGGCACCTTATCAAATGCCTTCTGAAAATCCAAGCAAATGATATCCGCTGCCTCTCTTTTGTTTACCCCACTTGTTACTTTCTCAAAGAACTCTAACAGGTTTGTCAGGCAAGATTTCCCTTCACAGAAACCATGCTGACTTTGACTTATTTTATCATTAGTCTCCAAGTACTGTACCTCGAAACCTCATCCTTACTCCAACACTTTTCTAACCACTGAACTTAGGCTAATTGGCCTATAATTTCCTCTCTTTTCTCTTCCTCCCCTCTTAAAAAGTAAAGTGACATTTGCAATTTTCCAGTCCTCCGAGACCATGCCAGAATCAAGTGATTCTTGAAAGATTATGACCAATATATCCATTATCTCTTCAGCAACCTCTCTCAGGACTGTGGGATCCAGTCCATCTGGTCCAGGTGACTTATCCACCTTAAGATCTTTCAGCTTGTCTAGCACTTCTTTCTTTGTATTGGCAATGGCACTCACTCCTGCTCCCTGACACTCACAGATCTCTGGCATACAGCTAGTGTATTCCACAGAAAAGACTGATGCAAAGTACTCAATAAGTTCATTTGCCATTTCTTTGTCCCCCATTACTACCTCACCAGCATCACTTTCCAGTGGTCCAATATCAACTCACCTCCTTTTTATTCTTCATATACTGTAACTGAAAAAAACTTTTCGAATCCTGTTTTATACTGGGTAGTTTGCCATCATATTTCATCTTTTCCCTCCTTATTGCTCTTATAGTTGCCTTTTGTTGGATTTTACAAGCTTCCCAATCATCCAACTTCCCACTCACTTTTGCTGCCTTATAAGCCCTTTCCTTGGCTTTTATGCCATCCCTCACTTCCCTTGTCAGCCACGGTTGCCTAGCCTTGCCATTTGAGAACAACTTCTTCTGCAGGACATATCTATCTATCATGGCGAGACCCATGGGATAACGGCCATAACGGAAGACCCCTTCACAGAATACTGTATATAAAACTTGGATTGATGGGAGAAGGGGCTAAAACAAGAAGGAAGTAATTATATTGACTTGACTTAGAATTGGGCATACTATGCTTAATTATTCCTTATATTTTGTTGGAAAACATCACTCTGGGGTGTGTAGGTTTTGTTATCATTATGAAACAGTTAACACGTTATTTTACAATTTGAAGCATATAAGGTTGAAAGAAAGCAAATGCAGGTTGCACTATTAGCTTTGGGGGTTGATAGCTTTCATTTAAAAACTTTACTAAGTTATGGAAGTGACTTTCATTTAATTCACAATATTGTCTTTCATTATTTACAATCTATAGGGCTCTTGGGGGTAATTTAGCTTTCATTTGATAAAGAACTAGTTGGTGTTCCCAGTTCTCTACACCACACTCCAGTCCAGTTGGTGGCGCTAATGCATAAATTCATTATCAAAGTGCATATATGTCACCAGATACACCATATACACCATATATTAATTTTCTTGCAGGCATTCACACTACATATCAAGAAACAATAGCAAATCCTCACACAACAGAGACAGACGAACAACCCAATATGCAAAAGACAACAAATGTGTAAATACAAAAAGAAAATAATAAATAAATACACAAACACGAGGAAATCTGCAGATGCTGGAGTTTCAAGCAACACACAAAAAAGTTGCTGGTGAACGCAGCAGGCCAGGCAGCATCTCTAGGAAGAGGTACAGTCGACATTTCGGACCGAGACCCTTCATCAGGACTAACTGAAAGAAGAGCTAGTAAGAGATTTAAAAGTGGGAGGAAGAGGGGGAGATCCAAGATGATAGGAGAAGACAGGAGGGGGAGGGATGGAGCCAAGAGCTGGACAGTTGATTGGCAAAAGGGATATGAGAGGATCATGGGACAGGAGGCCTAGGGAGAAAGAAAAGAGGGAGGGGGGAAAGCCCAGAGGATGGGCAAGGGGTATAGTCAGACGGACAGAGGGAGAAAAAGGAGAGAGAGAAAAAGAATGTGTGTATATAAATAAATAGCAGATGGGGTACAAGGGGGAGGTGGGGCATTAGCGGAAGTTTGAGAAGTCAATGTTCATGCCATCAGGTTGGAGACTACCCAGACGGAATACAAGGTGTTGTTCCTCCAACCTGAGTGTGGCTTCATCTTTACAGTACAGGAGGCCATGGATAGACATATCAGAATGGGAATGGGACGTGGAATTAAAACGTGTGGCCACTGGGAGATCCTGCTTTCTCTGGTGGACAGAACGAAGGTGTTCAGCGAAATGATCTCCCAATCTGCGTTGGGTCTCGCCAATATATAGAAGGCCACATCGGGAGCACCGGGCGCAGTATATCACCCCAGCCGACTCACAGGTGAAGTAGATAGATAGATAAACAAACAAGCAAGTGATAAATATCAAGAACACAAGGGATGATTGAAGTTATCCCCTCTGGTTCAAGACGCTGATGGTTGAAAGGTAGTAACTGTTCCTGAACCTGTTGGTGTGATACTTGAGGCTCCTGTACTTTCTTCCTGACGGCAGCACTGAGAAGAGAGCATGGCCTGGATGGTGGGAGTTCTTGACGATGGATACTGCTTTCCTGGTAAATGTGCTCAATGGTGGGGACTGGGCTGTATCCACTGCTACTGTACTTTTTCCCATTTAGGAGCATAGGTGTTTCCATACCAGGCCGTGATGCAACCAGTCAGTAAATTCACCATCACACATGTATAGAAGTTTGTCAAAGTTCTAGATGACATGCCCAATCTGCGCCAACTTCTAACAATGTAGAAACATTGCTATGCCTTCTCTGTAATGGCGATTACATGCTGGATCAAGGATAGATCCTCAGAAATGTTAATACCGAAAAACTTAAAGTTGCTGACCCTCCAGTTTTGATCCTCTGATGAGGACTGGCTCAGGGACCTCAGGTTTCCTCCGCCTGTAGTCAATAATCAGCTCCTTAGTTTTGCTGAGATCCAGTGAGAGTTTGTTGTTGTGGCATCATTGAGCCAGATACTAAATATCCCTCCCACCTACTGATTCGTCACCATTTGATTTGGCCCACAACAGTAAACGGCAATGGAACCAAGACTCTCGTGGGAAAAAGGAAAAAAAATGCCGATATAGAAATTAATGAGTCTGAAAAATCAGTAAATTTCAAGGACCTGATGATCTACAGTACATCAGAATTTTGAAATAGGGAACTCTCGAGATTGTTGTAGCATATGTTCTGGTTACCACCTTCCAAAATTCTATATATTCTCAAATGGTTCCTCCAGTTTGGAAAGCAACAAATATAATCATACCACTTAAAGGGGAATACAGGAGAGAGTTGAAGAACATGCTTGGGCAGAGTAGCACATGGGGGGTGAGGAGAGGCATAAAGAACATCACTGGCTTCAATCAGCCTGGCTGTAGAGCCTCGGAATGGAGCTGTGAATGGGATACAGAGTTAAACCAATTCTTCAATAAGTTTGACAGTTGCCCTCCTGTTCACAACCCCCCTCAGCACACCAGTCCAGGTACTGAGGGATACAATGCTCCCTCAGCACCTCCCTTCCTCCTTCCTCCAGTTCAACGTGGCTGAACAACACAGGCCGCCACTGTTTACATCCCCTCCTTCCTGTGCACCTACCATCCACACCTCCACATACCAAATCCCATTGTCCTGATCTTCACCTCCTCCAGCCCCCACCTTCCACCAACTCCCCAGTTATCATGGACTTACCTTCACTGCCGAGTGGAAGAGAAGGGCTCAGGGGAAAATCAGACATGGCAAAGCATCAAGACTGGATGGTGTGAACCCCAAGGGTAGGAAGCAGTGTGCTCAGCAGCTGTGTGGAATTCTGCAGCACACTTTCAATCTGAGTCTCGACTGTGTGGAAAGCATCATGTGTGGTGCCAGTACCCAAGAAGGGCAGATTAAAAGTCTTCGATGATTACCAACCCCTTTCACACATCACACATCGTGAAGGCTCCTGGATCACCTCCGACCCCTGGTCAGATGAGGCCCCAATCCCCGGCAGTTTGCCTACCAGGAGCACACTGGAGTCGACAATGCTGTCATCCACCTGCTGAACAGAGCCTACTCCCATTTGGATAAGCAGGACAACACTGTGAGGATCATGTTTTTGATTCCTCAAGTGCCTTCGATACCATACAGCCCTCATTACCAGTTTTCGAATGAAGAAATTTTTCCTTACCTCATTTGTAAATGGCATATCAATCATTCTGAAAATACCCCCCCCCTTTACCTAGAGCTCTCAATAAAGGGAAACAACTTCTTTGTATCCAACCTGTCTGTTCCTTACAGAATTTTTAAAGTTTCAATGAGATCTCCTAATTACTTGCTATATCTTTTGTGAATCATGCACCAAGCTCTCTGACCTTTCTGCAAAGTGGAGCTCCGCAAATATTTTTCCTGCCAAAATAGACAACTTTACATTTTCCTGCATTATACTCCATTTTCTAGATCTTTCCGTTCTCTAGCTGAGGCAGCGTGTGTGTCCTTGAGCACGGCATTTAACCACACATTGCTCTGCGACGACGCTGGTGCCAAGCTGTATGGGTCCTAATGTCCTAATGCCCTTCCCTTGGATAACATCGGTGGCATGGAGAGGGGAGACTTGCAGCATGGGCAACTGCTGGTCTTCCATACCACCTTGCCCAGGCCTGCGCCCCGGAAACCTTCCAAGGCGCAAATCCATGGTCTCACGAGACTAACAGATGCCTATAAACTAATCTTTGTGTTACCAGTAAATTTAATAAAGTGCTGCAACAAAGGCTGAAACCTTCAACATCATCATCCAAGTCATATATAAATATATATATAAATAAATTGTAAACTGTAAAGGCAGCAACCCTGGCAGCACACCACTTGTTATTTTGTGCCAACCGGAAAAAATACCCACTTACACTAAAATCCTGTTAGCCAGCCGATCTATTTATGTTAATATGTTGACTCCTATGCCAGGTGCTTTTATTTTCCAAATTGGCCTTTGATGCAGAGCCTTATTAAATGCCTTCTGAAACCCTCAGTGCAGTGCAATTGCTGATTTACTGGTCTATAATACAAGTCACTACCTCTTCAAACAACTCCAAAAATTGACCAATTATGCTTTCCCTTCAAAAATCCATGTTCACTGATTACCTTGAAATTTTCCAAACATCCTTCTATAACAGGATCTACTTATTTCCCCTAACAGCGATGACAATGTCAATCTACGAGATGTAAAAGAGAACAGAAAGGAGATTTACCTGTTGAACAGCAAGGCCAGTGTGGGAATGCACAGTTCTGTTGTTCTTTGAATGCAGCAGCAACAAATGTCTGAATAAGCCTTTTGAAAACAAGAGACAAAGAGGGGAATTTCAGGTAATTTTAAGGGGGACATGGACCTGATGCACAACAGGAATGGAGGAAAATAGAGAAGGACTAAAGGTTTGGAACAAGGTTTTGGGTGGGTAGGCAAGAAGGGAGAAACACAAGTATGTACAACAGCAGGAGAGAGGCATCGAGGGCGAGTTACAATATAGAAATCATTTGTTTGACAACCACATGAATTAACACAGTCCACAACTACATAACTTAAATCATTCAGGTGTGGAAGCATAGCCTTGTAAAAAGCTAATAATAAATGAGATATGGAGAAGGCATAAGAAGAGATAAACATCAG
Source organism: Mobula hypostoma (assembly GCF_963921235.1). Classification (NCBI taxonomy): domain Eukaryota; kingdom Metazoa; phylum Chordata; class Chondrichthyes; order Myliobatiformes; family Myliobatidae; genus Mobula; species Mobula hypostoma. Next base: position 41,352,083 of record NC_086110.1, read on the forward strand.
AGGTAGAGTAGAGTCATCTTTGAAGAAAGGAGGGAGAGAGAAAGCGGGGAATTATAGACCAGTTAGCCTGACATCAGTTGTGCGGAAGATGCTGGAGTCAATTATAAAAGATGAAATAGCGGCACATCTGGATAGCAGTAACAGGATCGGTCCAAGTCAGCATGGATTTACAAAAGGGAAATCGTGCTTGACTAATCTTCTGGAATTTTTTGAGGATGTAACTATGAAAATGGACAAGGGAGAGCCAGTGGATGTAGCGTACCTGGACTTTCAGAAAGCCTTTGATAAGGTCCCACATTGAAGATTAGTGGGCAAAATTGGAGCACATGGTATTGGGGGTAGAGTACTGATATGGATAGAAAATTGGTTGGCAGACAGGAAACAAAGGGTAGGGATTAATGGGTCCCTTTCAGAATGGCAGGCATTGACTAGTGGGGTACCGTAAGGCTCAGTGCTGGGACTGCAGCTATTTACAATATACATTAATGATTTAGATGAAGGGATTAAAAGTAACATTAGCAAATTTTCAGATGACACAAAGCTGGGTGGCAGTGTGAAATGTGAGGAGAGTTATGAGAATGCAGGGTGACTTGGACAGGTTGGGTGAGTGGGCAGATGCAGTTTAATGTGCATAAATGTGAGGTTATCCACTTTGGTGGCAAGAACAGGAAGGCAGATTACTATCTGAATGGCGTCAAGTTAGGAAAAGGGGAAGTACAACGAGATCTAGGTGTCCTTGTTCATCAGTCACTGAAAATAAGCATGCAGGTACTGCAGACAGTGAAGAAAGCTAATGGCATCACACATCAAAGTTGCTGGCGAACGCAGCAGGCCAGACAGCATCTCTAGGAAGAGGTACAGTCGACGTTTCAGAACGAGATCCTTCGTCAGGACTAACTGAAGGAAGAGTGAGTAAGGGATTTGAAAGTTGGAGGGGGAGGGGGAGATCCAAAATGATAGGAGAAGACAGGAGGGGGAGGGATGGAGCCAAGAGCTAGACAGGTGATTGGCGAAAGGATATGAGAGGATCATGGGACAGGAGGCCCAGGGAGAAGGAAAAGAGCGGGGGAGAACCCAGAGGATGGGCAAGGGTTATATTCAGAGGGACAGAGGGAGAAAAAGGAGAGGGAGAGAAAGAATGTGTGTATATATAAATAACGGATGGGGTACGAGGGGGAGGTGGGGCATTAGTGGAAGTTTGAGAAGTCAATGTTCATGCCATCAGGTTGGAGGCTACCCAGACGGAATGTAAGGTGTTGTTCCTCCAACCTGAGTGTGGCTTCATCTTTACAGTAGAGGAGGCCATGGATAGACATATCAGAATGGGAATGGGATGTGGAATTAAAATGTGTGGCCACTGGGAGATCCTGCTTTCTCTGGTGGACAGAGCGTAGGTGTTCAGCAAAACGATCTCCCAGTCTGCGTCGGGTCTCGCCAATATATAGAAGGCCACATCGGGAGCACCGGACGCAGTATATCACCCCAGCCGACTCACAGGTGAAGTGTCGCCTCACCTGGAAGGACTGTCTGGGGCCCTGAATGGTGGTAAGGGAGGAAGTGTAAGGGCATGTGTAGCACTTGTTCCGCTTACAAGGATAAGTGCCAGGAGGGAGATCAGTGGGGAGGGATGGCGGGGGGGACGACGAATGGACAAGGGAGTCACGTAGGGAGCGATCCTTGCGGAAAGCAGAGAGGGGGGGAGGGAAAGATGTGCTTAGTGGTGGGATCCTGTTGGAGGTGGCGGAAGTTACAGAGAATAATATGTTGGACCCGGAGGCTGGTGGGGTGGTCGTGAGGACCAGGGGAACCCTATTCCTAGTAGCTAATGGTATGTTGGCCTTCATAACAAGGGGAGTTGAGTATAGAAGCAAAGAGGTCCTTCTGCAGCTGTACAGGGCCCTGGTGAGACCACACCTGGAGTATTGTGTGTAGTTTTGGTCTCCAAATTTGAGGAAGGACATTCTTGCTATTGAGGGAGTGCAGTGTAGGTTCACGAGGTTAATTCCCGGGATCTAACATCTAGAGAGGCTTTGAGGAAAGAGAAGCAGAATAAACGGTGTAAAGACAGTAAGGTAGAAGGGCTGAAGTGTGTGTACCTCAATGCAAGAAGCATCAGGAACAAAGGTGATGAACTGAGAGCTTGGATACATACATGGAATTATGATGTACTGGACATTACAGAGACTTGGCTGGCACCAGGGCAGGAATGGATTCTCAATATTCCTGGATTTCAGTGCTTTAAAAGGGATAGAGAGGGCGGAAAAAGGGGAGGAGGGGCAGCATTACTGGTCAAGGATACTGTTACAGCTACAGAAAGGGTGGGTAATGTAGCAGGATCCTCTTTTGAGTCAGTATGGGTGGAAGTCAGGAACAGGAAGGGAGCAGTTACTCTATTGGAGGTATTCTATAGGCCCCCTGGTAGCAGCAGAGATACAGAGGAGCAGATTGGGAGGCAGAGTTTGGAAAGGTGCAAAAATAACAGGGTTGTTATCATGCGTGACTTTAACTTCCCTAATATTGATTGGCACTTGATTAGTTCCAAGAGTTTAGATGGGGCAGTGTTTGTTAAATGTGTCCGGGATGGATTCCTGTCACAGCATGTGGACAGGCCGACTAGGGGGAATGCCATACTAGATCTAGTACTAGGTAATGAACCGGGTCAGGTCACAGATCTCTCAGTGAGTGAGCATCTGGGGGATAGTGACCACTGCTCCCTGGCCTTTAGCATTATCATGGAAAAGGATAGAATCAGAGAGGACAGGAAAATTTTTAATTGGGGAAGGGCAAATTATGAGGCTATAAGCTAGAACTTGCGGGTGTAAATTGGGATGATGTTTTTGTAGGGAAATGTACTATGGACATGTGGTCGATGTTTAGAGATCTCTTGCAGGATGTTAGGGATAAATTTGTCCCGGTGAGGAAGATAATGAATGGTAGGGTGAAGGAACCATGGGTAACAAGTGAGGTGGAAAATCTAGTCAGGTGGAAGAAGGCAGCATACATGAGGTTTAGGAAGCAAGAATCAGATGGGTCTATTGAGGAATATAAGGAAGCAAGAAAGGAGCTTAAGAAGGGGCTGAGAAGAGCAAGAAGGGGGCATGAGAAGGCCCTGGCGAGTAGGGTAAAGGAAAACCCCAAGGCATCCTTCAATTATGTGAAGAAAAAAAGGATGACAGGAGTGAAGGTAGGACTGATTATAGATAAAGGTGGGAAGATGTGCCTGGAGGCTGTGGAAGTGAGTGAGGTCCTCAATGAATACTTCTCCTCGGTATTCACCAATGAGAGGGAACTTGATGATGGTGAGGACAATATGAGTGAGGTTGATGTTCTGGAGCATGCTGATATTAAGGGAGAGGAGGTGTTGGAGTTGTTAAAATACATTAGGACGGATAAGTCCCCGGGGCCTTTCGGAATATTCCCCAGGCTGCTCCACGAGGCGAGGGAAGAGATTGCTGAGCCTCTGGCTAGCATCTTTATGTCCTCGTTGTCCACGGGAATGGTACCGGAGGATTGGAGGGAGGCAAATGTTGTCCCCTTGTTCAAAAACGGTAGTAGGGATAGTCCGGGTAATTATAGACCAGTGAGCCTTACGTCTGTGGTGGGAAAGCTGTTGGAAAAGATTCTTAGAGATAGGATCTATGGGCATTTAGAGAATCATGGTCTGATCAGGGACAGTCAGCATGGCTTTGTGAAGGGCAGATCATGTCTAACAAGCCTGATAGAGTTCTTTGAGGAGGTGACCAGGCATATAGATGAGGGTCGTGCAGTGGATGCGATCTATATGGATTTTAGTAAGGCATTTGACAAGGTTCCACACGGTAGGCGTATTCAGAAAGTCAGAAGTCATGGGATCCAGGGAAGTTTGGCCAGGTGGATTCAGAATTGGCTTGCCTACAGAAGGCAGAGGGTCATGGAGGGAGTACATTCAGATTGGAGGATTGTGACTAGTGGTGTCCCACAAGGATCTGTTTTGGGACCTCTACTTTTCGTGATTTTTATTAACGACCTGGATATGGGGGTAGAAGGGTGGGTTGGCAAGTTTGCAGATGACACAAAGGTTGGTGGTGTTGTAGATAGTGTAGAGGATTGTCAAAGATTGCAGAGAGACATTGATAGGATGCAGGAGTGGGCTGAGAAGTGGCAGATGGAGTTCAACCCGGAGAAGTGTGAGGTGGTACACTTTGGAAGGTCAAACTCCAAGGCAGAGTACAAAGTAAATGGCAGGATACTTGGTAGTGTGGAGGAGCAGAGGGACCTGAAGGTACATGTCCACAGATCCCTGAAAGTTGCCTCACAGGTGGATAGGGTAGTTAAGAAAGCTTATGGGGTGTTAGCTTTCATAAGTTGAGGGATAGAGTTTAAGAGTCGCGATGTAATGATGCAGCTCTATAAAACTCTGGTTAGGCCACACTTGGAGTACTGTGTCCAGTTCTGGTTGCCTCACTGTAGGAAGGATGTGGAAGCATTGGAAAGGGTACAGACGAGATTTACCAGGATGCTTGCTGGTTTAGAGAGTATGGATTATGATCAGAGATTAAGGGAGCTAGGGCTTTACTCTTTGGAGAGAAGGAGGATGAGAGGAGACATGATAGAGGTGTACAAGATAATAAGAGGAATAGATAGAGTGGATAGCCAGAGCCTCTTCCCCAGGGCACTACTGCTCAATACAAGAGGACATGGCTTTAATGTAAGGGGTGGGAAGTTCAAGGGGGATATTAGAGGAAGGTTTTTTACTCAGAGAGTGGTTGGTGCGTGGAATGCACTGCCTGAGTCAGTGGTGGAGGCAGATACACTAGTGAAGTTTAAGAAACTACTAGACAGGTATATGGAGGAAATTAAGGTGGGGGCTTATATGGGAGGCAGGGTTTGAGGGTCGGCACAACATTGTGGGCTGAAGAGCCTGTACTGTGGTGTACTATTCTATGTTCTATGGCGGGATTGTTAAATGTTGAAAGATTGGAGTGAATGGGCCTGTATACACTGGAATTTAGAAGGATGAGAGAGGATCTGATTGAAACATATAAGACTATTAAGGGATTGGGCATGCTAGAGGCAGGAAACATGTTCCTGATGTTGGGGGAGTCCAGAACAGAGGCCACAATTTAAGAATAAGGGGTAGGCCATTTAGAACGGAGTTGAGGAAAAACTTTTTCACCCAGAGAGTTGTGGATCTGTGGAATGCTCTGCCTCAGAAGGCAGTGGAGGCCAATCCTCTGGATGCTTTCAAGAAAGAGTTAGATAGAGCTCTTAAAGATAGTGGAGTCAAGGGATATGGGGAGAAGGCAGGAACGGGGTACTGATTGTGGATGATCAGCCATGATCACAGTGAATGGCGGTGCTGGCTCAAAGGGCTGAATGACCCACTCCTGCACCTATTGTCTATTGATTAATAGACTGATATCCAGCTATTGAAATAGGTGCAGAAGTAAACTGAATGTAGAAGCTATTGGAAGGTAGAGGTGGGAAAGGGTATTGATGGTAGCATTTCCACAGAAAATAGCGAGGAGGTTTCCAGAAATGTCTGTTGGATAGAAAAATTGTACCAAAGTTGGAAATCTTCAGTCTCTTCCTGCTGCCATTGGAGGTTTCCACCTTCTTCAAAAGAGCAACAATCATACCAGTACACCAGAAGAGCAGGGAGAGCTGCCTCAATGATTATCGTCCAGTGGCACTCACATCTACTGTGATGAAGGGCTTTGAGAGGTTAGTCATGGCCAGAATCAACTCCTGTCTAAGCAAGGACTTGGACCCGCTGCAATTTGCCTATCACCACAATAGGTCTGCAGTGGATGTAGCCTCACTAGCTCTCCACTCAGCCTTGGATTGCCTGTAATACCTAGAGCAGGCTGCTGTGTATTGATTACAGCTCAGCGTTCAACATAACCATTCCCTCAGTTCAAATCAACAAGCTCCAAAACCTGATCCTCTGTACTTCCCTCTGCAACAGGATCCCCGACTTCCTCATTTGGGAGACCACAATCTCTGTGGATTGGAGATAACATCGCCTCCTTGCTTTAACTCAGCACTGGTGCACCATAAGGATGCGTGCTTAGCCCACTGCTCTACTCTCTCCATACCCGTGACTGTGTGGCTAGGCACAGCTCAAATGCCATCGATAAATTTGCCAATGACATAACTATTGTTGGCAGAATTTCAGATGATGGCAAGGAGCGAGACAGATCCGCAGATTGAATGGAGTCACACCAACCTTGCACTCAACATCAGTAAGAGCATGGATTTGACTGCGGACTTCAGGAAGGGGAAATCGAGGGAACACACACCAGTCCTCATCGAGGGATCAGCAGTGGAAAATGTGAGCAGTTTCAAATTCCTCGGTATCAACATCTCTGAAGATCTATCTTGGGCCCAGCGTATTGATGGAATTACAAAGCGGGCATGACAGTGCCTTTTAGGAGTTTGAGGAAACTTGGTTTGTCACCAAAGATTCTCTCAAATGTTTGCAGATGTACTGTGGAGAGCATTCTAAGTGGTTGCATCAGTATCAGGTATGGAAGGGCCACTGCTCAGGATTGGATAAACCTGCAGAGGGCTAAAAACGCAGCCAGCTCCATCGTGGGCACCTGCCTCCCCAGCATCCAGGACACCTTCAAAAGGTGATACCTCAGAAGGCAGCATCCATCGCTAAGGGCCCCAAGAACATGCTCTTTTCTCATCACTACCGTCAGGGAGGAGGTACAGGAGCCTGACGCCACACACTCAATGTTTCAGGAACAGCCTCTTACCCTCCGCCATCAGATTTCTGAATGGACAATGAATCTATGATCACTTCCTCATTATTTTCCCCTCCCTTTTTGCACCAATTATTTAATTTCTTTATACATGTATACACCTCGTTGTAATTTATAGTTTTTTATTGTCTATTGCAGTGTACTGCTGCCGCAAAACAATAAATTTGATGACTTATGACAATTATATTGAAGCCGATTCAGAGATAATGGAGAAATGGACCATATAGCATGAGAGTGACTTTTCAGCCAGAAACAACACTCTAGTAAAATCTGAAAGACCAGTAGAAAAGTGAAATGCTCAGCAAAAAAGCAATGAGGGGGGAGGGGGGAGGGGCAGTTGTGGGCAAGATAGCTTTACCTTAAATTTAACAACTAGTTGGTAGATTAGAAATGCAGAAGCTTAATCTTAATATTTAGTCTGGTGGAGAAACACAAATCACTACAGAAAATTTCATGGTTTTGAAGATCAAAAATGACTAAAGATCTAGCACTTAATGAAAACTTGGGCATAGTTGGGGGATAGGCAGTGAGCTTAAGAAACTGTGAACATGAGCATCTCAGTGGAAATTGAAATCTCGAGATATTACATTATTCCTAACTTACTTATGCCTCAATAGACATTTAGATCATCGAGATTGGATTGACCTTTGACCCATCTTCATTCATAGATCACGAACTATAAATTAATAATTTTTAATTGCCCCAAATAAGTAGATAAATCAATTTAGCCTTTCCTTAAGTGAATGGCTATATATATATGCATTAATCACTCATTATTTGAAGACTACCCTAATGTCAAAGCTGAAGTTCCATTCTGTTAATTTTGTTTTGGTTACTCCAAATATAATAGTCTAAATTAATTTTCTACAGATATTTTTAATGAATTTCAAATTGTCCATAAGCCAAATGAACTTTCCAAAGTAAAAGCTCATTTTGCTTCAATCTGTATTGCTGGTTGTTTAGTTTAAGCTGAAATAGATTGCTTTGGTATTAGCATGAATATATTGCAAGTTGCAGGTGCGGTTTTGGGCTGAATTTATTCAGGGAGTGCAGGATGTGACGCCCCCAGACCATACCATCAGCCACTCTGCCATCGAAATTGTAAAAGCTACAGATGTTCTAGTACGTACATGGAGCCTGGACCTTATTCGGGACTGGTCTAGAATGGTCTAGAATCCCCACACCCAAGAGATCTAAAACCCTGCTTTCATTGTGATTTATATCCGAGACACGAAGCTGAGGTTGAAAGGACAGGTGTTACTTCTCTCTACGCCAGATAGAGAGCTTGGCTTTCTGGGTTTCCCTGCCGAACCAAGGCACTCGCCAGTCTGAATACAGCCGATTTAAATCCTGCTCTTACGGTCATTCCTATTGGTTGCATTAATTGTTTTCTTTTGATAGTTTGGTAAACTAGCAAATACTACAAATACATACGGGTGGGGAAAGAGACCAAATAAACGCCCGGTCTTCAGCCAAGTGTGCTTTCAGGAAATGGATGTTCATGTCATCATCTAAAGAAGACAACCCCTATTTCCCCCTGAATTTCACGTAAGCAACACCTCATCCGAATGAACCTTACGGGCGAGGGAGGGGCTTGGCTTCTGGCAGTGGGAAGGAGTACAGAAAGACGAGCCTTCGCTGCCATAGAAACTCTGAAACTTGGGCGCAACAGTTTGAGTAGTTTAAAGAAGATTTTAGCTGATAACGCTACTATTTTCATCTTAAAACAAAAATCAAGTGCGGGATAAATTGGTGCTTTCTAATCTTTAGCCTGCACTGATCGTTTGTATTGTGTGATTCCAGGTGTACCTTTATGGTTCAGCAGACTAAGTAAGTACTTTCTCAACAAGATTTCTCGCGGGAGTAGCCGTCGTAAGTGTTACCTTGACGGGGACTCATTGTAATTTAGGCATGTTTTGGTTCGCAGTCGAGTTTCACCAGAGCTAGTTTCGATCAGGTGCCGTGGTGTCGGATTTCCAAATATTTGGTGTGGTTCATATTATTTTTTTCTGAGACGATCAGCACAACTTCGGATCCTCAAAAAAAAACAATAGACTGTTAGGGGTAAACACGAGGAATTCTGCAGATGCTGGAAATTCAAGCAACACACATCAAAGTTGCTGGTGAACGCAGCAGGCCAGGCAGCATCTCTAGGAAGAGGTACAGTCGACGTTTCCGGTCACGACCCTTTGTCAGGACTAACTGAAAGAAGAGATAGTAAGAGATTTGAAAGTGGGGGGGGGGGGATAGATCCGAAATGATAGGAGAAGATAGGAGGGGGAGGGATGGAGCTAAGAACTGGAAAGTTGGTTGGCAAAAGGGATACGAGGCTGGAGAAGGGAGCCCTTTTCTTTCTCCCTGGGCCTCCTGTCCCATGATCGTCTCATATCCCTTTTGCCAATCAACTGTCCAGCTCTTGGCTCCATCCCGCCCCCTCCTATCTTCTCCTATCATTTCGGATCTATCCCCCCCCCCACTTTCAAATCTCTTACTAGCTCTTCCTTCAGTTAGTCCTGACGAAGGGTCTCGGCCCGAAACGTCGACTGTACCTCTTCCTAGAGATGCTGCCTGGCCTGCTGCGTTCACCAGCAACTTTTATGTGTGTTGCTTGAATTTCCAGCATCTGCAGAATCCCTCGTGTTCGCGTTTTAAAACTGAGAATAGCAGAATGTGGAAATACCACACTGGCAGGTTTAAGAGAAGTGTGGGAACAGGGTCTCAATGAGTTTAAACAGACCATGCCAATGGGGTCTGGATAAAGTTAAATGGAACAGGAGAATGTAGCCCCATGAGTTTAAAATGAATATGGGAAACATCACCCAGTAACTCACGGTTCTTGTACTTCTGAGGCTTTATTCTACCATACCTTAAATATTCTTTCTCCCCCCAGCTATTTCAACAGAAGATGGCCAACCCAGCAAATTACCCTGAAAACAGAGCTGCAAAAAATTTAAGTGAACGAGGTGGTCATAAAAAGGAGCACATCCATAATGATCGACATCATAAGAGTCATTCCCGTCCTCACAAAAATCAGGACGATGGCAGCAGAAACTCCAGAGGAAGGGACTACTCAGAACGAAACAGGGACCCAGAGAGAGATGTGAGGAGGGAAATGCATGAAGGGAAGAGATCTCGAGTTAGAGATCCCCACCACCATGGACATCATGTGAGGGATGATGAGTACAGAATGGAAAGGGAATATCGTAAAGGGGAGAATCGAGACTATCACTACAAACATGAGAGAGAACATCATTCACAAACGTATGAAAACTCATCACATAGCAAACACCAGCCAAATTACAGATATGAAAAAGAAACTCCACTACCAGATGATGGTCAAGTTTACAGACATAAAAAGTAAGAAGCATGTGTAAATTATGGAGAAGAGTAGTAGCTAGTCAAAATATTGTTCAATTAGTGTTTAATGAAATGGGCACTTCATAATGGAAGACACCAGAAATCAAAGTGATTATCTTTGCTTGGCACCTGCATGCCAAATCAGTAAAACCTAAGAATCAAAACTTGATCTTTTCTGAAATGGATAAATTTTACGACCTTATCTCTGATCTTGAATCTGTAGAAAAATAGTGGAAAGAAAATCTATGATTGATAAAAATTGCAAGCTGGGCAGTAGGGTAAAATACTTTAGGTACTTATAAGAGTCTAAAAGCAGAATAATCAGAATCAGAATCAGGTTTATTATCACCGGCATGTGACGTGAAATTTGTTAACTTAGCAGCAGCAGTTCAATGCAATACATAATCTAGCAGAGAGAGAAAAAATAAAACATAATAATGAACAAGTGAATCAATTACCTATATTGAATGGATTATTAAAAATGTGCAAAAACAGAAATACTGTATAGTAAAAAAAAGTGAGGTAGTGTCCAAAGCTTCAATGTTGACATCAGTTTGAAGTTCATTAAAACAACACATCCACATGTAGGTTGGCATTAATTCAGTGTTTCTTCTTAAACTATGTCAGTTGTAAACAGAAATGTCATATCGGCAGTGGGTTATTTTGGACTACAAATTGGGAAAAATAAGGTAAAATAAAAGTAATGATCTAAGGATACCTGTTTAAAAAGATTCAAAACATTAAATAGTCAATTCAGGTAACTAATTTTAACAATTTTCTATCAATTCCACTAGCTGAGTTGGAGCAGTTACCATGACTTCACATAGACAAAACATAATTTCAGATATTTTTAAACCAGTGCATATATTATAGATAATCCATATCTTATGGCTAATGTGTTTGGAATAGTTTCACTACATAACTTAGTTGTTCTGTAACTTTTCTGGCCACAACAGAACAAACATTGTATTCTTCTTCTTAATAGCCATACTGAAACTGTATCACCTGAATATATCATAACTGAAGACAAAAGATCTGAGATGCATTACTTCAATCATGATGATTCAGAAGAAATTCTAAATTGTTACAAGTGTCGTTACCTCTGCACAAATCGAGGTAAGATCGTACAAGTAGATTAAGTATGGTAAACACTAAAGTTTTGCACGGAACAAGAAATAGAATTTCTATATTGCATTTAACATTAGCAAAATGGTGCTCCATAGAGCTATTGTGAAACAAATGTAAAGATGTTTGGACAGAAGGTCAAAAGTCTATTCAAACACATGGATATAAGGAGGTTAGAGGGAAAAAGAAAGTAGTTGGGGAGAGAATTATTTCAAAAAGCATTTTCACTTAAGTCTTGGTGATGCTAGTGATTGGAAATTTAAATTCAGAAATGAATGAGTCATTGTACAGGAGTAGTATGGACAATTCAGATGATTGCAGGGTTAGGAAATGGAGAGACTCAAAATTAAGTATGAGAATTTTAATTTAGATAAGTGGCATAACAGGATCCAGTTATATGCTGGCAGGAAGTGATAAGTGAACAAATTAAACTCAGCATCAGATTTTAATTCCTGTATTTTTTGCATTTGTTTCCTTGAAAGTAAATAAAACTGCTTCTAATTTATTTAATTTATATGACAAATAAACCTCGAAGTTGTTTTCAACTATTTACATACTTTACATGGTCTGTACAGAACATAAAATTCCTTCTAAAATTAATGTTTTGTTTTTGAGAATTAATATTTCTTGGTTAGTATGAATAATCTTCTCAATCTGTTTACTGCGATACAGCATTAGATACTTACGAAAAAAAATGTACTTTATATGACAGAAACACGCAAGCTATAAGATTAATCCTAAACTATTCCCAAGGACAGCTGTTTTCTGCTGACAGGAATAGTTCTAAAATGCTGAGAATATTTGTTTTGTCATGGCTATATAGCTCAATTGAGTAGTTCATTCCTGGCCCTACATTATGTCACATTTTGGGTCCCAAGTTTGAATAGCACATGAGCCAGCAATTGAAGTATTTGTTAATCACAATCTTGGTCTGGAAGTTGCTAGTATTTGTGTGGCAGCAGTTTAACAGTTCAAATAACCAGGTTGGAAAGATTCATTCGATGATCTAACACATGCTTGTTAGGGTAAAATGATCGGAATCACCTTTTTCTTCTTCCTGATTTGAAATAGTTCTTTTGAAATTTGTTTTGAACTGAAAACATTTCAAAATTGTTTTTGCATAGAGTCACGTAGAGAACAGAAAGAATGGAACATTTCTAGTTCAACTGGTTGTGTGCACCAGTCATTTAACCATCTTTCATTACAACATAAACACTTACTCTTTTGTTTAATTTCAGTTTTATGAAATCCAGAGCCATGGAGTTATACAGGAGGGAATCAGACCTTTGGTCTAGCTCAGCCATGCCAGCTAAGGGGTCAGACCAAGGGGTTATACAGGACGGAATCAGACCTTTGGTCTAACTCATCCATGCCAACCAAGGGGTCTTCCTCAGCTCAGTTCAATTAGCCTGCATATGACCCATATCCCTAAAACTTTCTTATCCATCTACCTGTCCAAATGTCCTTTAAAACTGGCAGCTTATTTCATATATGCATTAACCTCCATGTGGTGGTGAATGTGCCGCTGAGGTTCTCTTTAATTCTTCCCCCACCCTTACTTTAAAACTGAAGCTCTCTAGTTTTAGACTCCCCTACCCCGTGAAAAAGACTGTGACAATCCATCTTATCAGTGCCTGTCACGACTTGACAAATCTCATTAAGATCACCCCTTAGCTTCCTTCACTTCAGGGAAACTAGTCCCAGCTTACCCAGAATGTCCTTTTCACTCAAGCACTCCAGTTCTGACAACATCCCTGTGAATCTTTTCTGTAGTCTCTCTGGGTTTATTGCATTTTTCTGATGTGATGGCAATGAGAACTGCTCAAAACATTCTAACTGTAGTCTCACTAATGTTTTGTACAGCAGTAACATGCCATCCCAACTCTGGCGCTCATTATCCCAGGCAATGAAGGTTTTAACCACCTTGTTTATCTGTCCAGGCTCCTATATGGTAATAGAATGAATATAATAAAGGTTCTACCAGGAGGAGTAATCAGCTGAGCCAGATTCTTAATAAAGGCAGTGAATACATTTTCCACATTTTTGTTTTGATGTTGTGTACCATTCCTGGGGATAACAAAGAATGCATGCATATATTATTGATAATTTGCAATGGATATTGGTGACAATGTGATTGCACTATTTAAGCACACAAGTTGTGTTGTCTTGCCCTATTGAGGGCATAACATTGTCCCTTTCTTCTATGTGGTGGGAGTATATTAAGAGAAATTTCAAGGCACATTGTCACAACATTCAAAATTAACTGTGTCTAAAAATGCAATGGACTAGTGAGGCTTCTGAATAATCAGGAGCAAAAATAAATAATAAGCACCATTAACATTGGAAATCTAAAGCAAAAATATAAAATATTTCTCAGCAGGTCATGCAGCATCTGTGGAAGGAGAAACAAGCAATATTTTAGGTTTGTGACCCATCGTCAGAACTGGGAAGGAGGAAACAAGTTAGTCAATAGTGCAGAGAAGGTGGGGAGGACAATGGATGAAAGAAATTAATCTCTGTGATAGTGTAAAACTGGAGACTGAATGCAGCAGTTACAGGGGTAATCAAAAATTAGATGACGATCACATCAGACAAAGGAACTGACAAAGAATGATCCAAATGAAGGGTCTCATCTGAAATGTTGAGTGTCTGTTTCCCTTCATAATTGTTGCCTGACCTGCTGAGTTCCTCCAGGATTTTGTGTGCTGCTAAAGATCCCAGTATCTGCAATCTCTTAGAACATAGTACAGCAGGAGCCCTTTGGCCCATGATGTTGTGCTGACCTATATATCCATAATCAATCTAACCCTTTTCTCCTACACAGCCCATAACATTCCATCTTTCTAACATCCATGTTCCTATACAAGAGTCTCTTAAATTTCCCTATTGTATCAGCCTCTACTACCACCCCCAGCAGTGGATTCCACGCACCCACCACTCTTGGACTGTAAAAGAGCATATAACATCTCCCCTAAACTTTCTTCCACTCACCTTAAACAGATGTTCTCCCGCATTGGCCTTTGTTGCCCTCAGAAGGATCTGGTTGTCCACTCTATCTATGCCTCTCATAATCTTATGCACCTCCATCAAACCACCTCTCATTCTCCATTGCTGTAAAGAGAAAAGCCCTAGATTGCTCAACCTATCCTCTGTTCCCCTACACTGCTAAGTTTTGTGTCTCCTCTTTAATCTGATTTTAACTGCCACATTTAGTCTCTAATTTCAGTATGAGGAAACCCCCTGTGTTTTCCCCATCTACCTCCCCCAACTTCTCACTTCTTCAACTACCTTGATTTGCTCTTTTCCTGCTCAGATAAGGGCTCCGCATGACTCATTAACTATATTGCTTTTCACAGACGCTGCCTGAATGCTGAGCTTTCTGTACACTTTCTCTTTTTGAATCGTTAGTCATGATTTCCCTTCCCACACCGAACCATGATATTCCCCAACCCATTTTCTCTAAACAAGCCTTCCTTTCTTCATTCGATAAACCAGCATCTGCATTATATGTCTGGTGAGCTAAAGGAACCTGTGAAAAAATTGGAAAAACAAATACATTTTGAAAGGAGCATAAACAAACCGCTAGAGAAATTCAGTGGGTCAGGCAGTGTCTGTGGATGCAAAGGGATGGATAATGTTTCAGGTCAAAACTCTACATCAGGGTAGAGTGTAGATGGGAGATAGTCTGTATAAAGAGACAAGAAGATGAGGCAGGGACTGGCAGCTCAGCTGACAGGTGGAACCACATGAGGAGGGGGATGATGGGCAGGTGGACCAACGAGGGGGAAAGGAAGGAGGTTGCAATTGACA
Organism: Mobula hypostoma; assembly: GCF_963921235.1. Classification (NCBI taxonomy): domain Eukaryota; kingdom Metazoa; phylum Chordata; class Chondrichthyes; order Myliobatiformes; family Myliobatidae; genus Mobula; species Mobula hypostoma. Next base: position 41,367,124 of record NC_086110.1, read on the forward strand.
GTGGATGGTAGGTGATAGATAAGGGAGAGAGCGAGAAAAAGAACAGTAGATGGAGCCAGTGGGGAGAAGGGGACGGCGGAGGTAGCGACAGAGGCCAATGCCGAAGGTGGAGGCACAAGACGCGGGAATGTGATAAGAAAGGAAAGTGTTAAGTGGGATCAGGTGAGTGATTGATGCTGAGCAAATGGTTGCTGTGGAGGGGAGCAGAAGTAGCAGACCCAGTAGGTTACAAGTCCTAGTGAGAGGCAGATGGAACAAATCTGGATGATGGGAGCTCAGGTGGTACTGGAGAAAGCCAGTGCAAGCACCTGGATAGATCAGAAGGAAAGAGAAAGGAGGCTAGGAGGTGCAGGTTACCAAATTTGGAAAATTCAATGTTCATATCATTGGATTATTGACCACCCAGAAGAAATACAAGGTATTATTTTTATAGTTTGTGTTTGGCTTCACTCTGGCATTGGCGACCTTCTGCATTCCTCCACAATTTTGTGTGTGTGCATGTGTATGTGATCTGTATTTCCTGTATCTACAGAACCTCTTGTGTTTCATGAATACCCCAGTAGGTACAAATTCATTTCAATCATTGCAGGTTCTTTTGTGCTTTCATTTCTGATTTTTTCCTGTGAACAAATAACTGTAACGCTCAGTTATATTGGCTCGTATATGTCTAGAGGAAATCCCACCCAGCACCTGCTTCAACACTCCCCACAGGGTCGGTTGCCGCCTGAATCAATCCCAAACATCAATCATCAGCCAGCACACCCAGTAAATTTTAACAAGTACACTTTATAGATATTACTAATTCTATGACATTAATATAAATTCAATGCAGAAAGGGAAGTAATGAAAAAAAAAGCGCCAACACTTATCAAAGTCCAAGTTCATCGCGCGCAACCGTTGGAGCTCAGTAAATTCCTGCCGACCGCCCGGATCCTGTCGACTCAGGGCTCGGGACCACCCGGAGTGATCGACCGGAGCCTTTCGCACGTCCGCCGTCCTTCCCGTCCCTCCTCCTCCGACTTCCCGTCTCTCCTCCGACTCCCTGTCAAAAACCCCGTCCACCGTCCTCCCCGTCTCTCCCCTGACTCTCCGTCAAAAACCCCGTCCACCGTGTCCCTCCTCCGACTCCCCATCTCTCCACTGTCCTCCCCATCTCTCCTCCGACTCCCCCCCAAAACCCTGTCCGCGGTCCTCCCCGTCTCTCCTCCAACTCCCCGTCTCTCCGCCAAAAACCCCCGCACGTCCGCGGTCCTCCCCGTCTCTCCTCCGACTCCCCGTCAAAACCCCCGCATGTCCGCCATCCTCTCCGTCTCTCCTCCGACTCCCCGTCAAAACCCCCGTCCGCTGTCCTCCTCGTTTCTCCTCCGACTCCCCCCAAAACCCTGTCCACCGTCCTCCTCGTCCCTCCTCCGACTCCCCCAAAACCCCGTCCACCGTCCTCCTCGTCTCCTCCGATTCCCCGCCAAAAACCCCGTCCACCGTCCTCCTCGTCTCTCCTCTGACTCCCCTTCAAAAACCCCGTCCGCCGTCCTCCTCGTCTCTCCTCTGACTCCCCTTCAAAAACCCCGTCCACCGTCCTCCTCGTCTCTCCTCTGACTCCCCTTCAAAAACCCCGTCCACCGTCCTCCTCGTCTCTCCTCCGATTCCCCGCCAAAAACCCCGTCCGCCGTCCTCCTCATCTCTCCGATTCCCCGCCAAAAACCCCGTCCGCCGTCCTCCCCGTCTCTCCTCCGACTCCCCCCCAAAACCCTGTCCACCGTCCTCCCCATCTCTCCGACTCCCCGCCAAAAACCCTCGCATGTCTGCCGTCCTCCTTGTCTCTCCTCCGACTCCCCGCCAAAAACTCCGCCCGCCGTCCTCCTTGTCTCTCCTCCGACTCCCTGTCAAAAACCCCCGCACGTCCACCGTCCTCCCCGTCTCTCCTCCGACTCCCCCCAAAAACCCCATCCACCGTCCTCCCCGTCTCTCCTCCGACTCCCCGCCAAAAACCCGTCCACAGTCATATGATACAGCATGGTATCCGAAAACCAAACAATACGTGACCATTGGTTAATAGCACCCTGCTATCTCTAAAAACCCAAGCAACCGTCTAGTTAGAGACTTACTAGCATTCCCCAGTATAACAAAGAAGCCATTTTAAATTTCACAAAAAAGAAAGACCCTGTATGTAACTATTAAAGCATTCAAAAGTCAGAAACAGTTGCTTCCATGTGGCCCTTGATAAAGTGCATGAGATGGTAACATTATTTTGTTCTAATAGTGTGGAATGACCATAAGTGAAAATTTTAAGAAACTGCATATACTGGAAATCTAAACTAAAAACTGAAAATGCCAGAAATACTTTGGTTGCATCTGTGGGGCGAGAACCAGGGTTAACAAAGTTGACCCAAACATTAACTCTGCTCCTCTTTACACAAGTGGATGGTTGTATTCCTATATTTAAAAAAAAAGCACATTTGCACTTGAAACAAATTAGGAAAAAAAATCACAACAGATTATTTTTCATTCACGCCAGTCTTCAAGTGAAAGAGTTAAAAGTTCACATCCTGGCATTTAGATAATAGCTGGTTGTGTTTTGGTTGTTTTGCTGCAGGTCTCTGTCAGTTGGTGGAGGTGTTGCTGAATCTGTTAATTCTGGTGTGTGGGGCAATCTCCTACAGTGGCACTGGGGGCTACACAGACCTCTCCAGCCTAGGAAGCCTCTACTACTACACATTTGGATCAGCCTATAGTGGATTTCAAGGAGCAGAGGCTGAAAAAGTAAAAGAACTGGATGTTGCATTTTATCAGCTAAAGCTGCCTACAGTCGTTGCCACCATGGCATACAGTGGGGCTTTGATGTCTTTGGCATGCCTTTTGTTAGTTTTAGGCCTAGCTCGGATACCTTGGAAATTTCCTTTCTTAATGATTATTGAATGTGCGTTAGATACAGCAATAGCAGTTGGTTATATACCTGCAGTTTATTTTTATTTCCAACACCTGATTGAGAGCTACAATTCACAAGTGTGTAAAGAGAGGGAGGCCATGTACAAAAGTAAGGGGTATGAAGGGTTTAACTGCAGTCTGCATGGTGCGGATATTGTCGGTGGTCTTTGTGGCTGCCTGGCTATCATAGTATATCTGCTTAATGCAGTTGCAGCAATCTTGGCATTTAGAAAAGTTAGAAGATTAAAGGGGTCCAGAGAAAGTGATTATGTGGAAGGGATTAATGTATAAAGGTTCAGATCATGTCTGCATGTACACAGGATTTTTACACATCAATAAGGAAGTCACTGTTAGTGAGACATAGCGAGAAGCTGAACGGAAGCACATTTTGTCTTACTGCAGTTAATTGGCTTGTCCTGCCAAACAGGACTGTATTCCTCTTCTTTATCTCAACAGATAGTTTTGGTGGACATTAATATAGAAAAAATATTAATCCCACCATCCCAACTTTGCACAGATAAATATTCAACATCTGATTAGACTTCAAATATTGTATTGAAAATTTAGATTTAAAGGGAGATATAAACGAACGCAATATTAGATTGTTCCTAAAATTAATTTCCTTTTGATAAGTGCTATACACAGTTAGATGAGTTATAGATATGGAACAATTTAAAATCTCATATTAGATCTGCTTATCTGCTCTGTATTTTTGCCTAACAAGTCCAAAAAGCAAGGTGGATGCTTTTCTTTCTAAATAAGAGGAAATGCTGTGATGCCTTCATAGGTTTTGTGCATTTTCAGTTCATCTCCAGAGTTTGAAGAATGTATTCCTAAACAGTAGGATCAAAGTCTCTAGATAATTGTAAGGACAATAGTGATTTAAATGATATTGAACATTGAGTACAAGTGTTTATAATTTGGCATTAAACCATTAAAAGATGGGTGGTGGTAAGAAATGGAACTGTTTTCTAATCTGAAATTGAACTTAAAGATATTGTGGGAACAGAATCAGAATTCCTGAAGCTTATCCGAGTACATAGTGCTGGGTCCCACAAAAATGAGAAGTGTGTTCCATCCTGCAGTCCTTGGTCTCTTCACTCACGAGAGTATGAATATCCCAAATTCAGGATATTAATCACAATTTACAATTCTAAACAAATACAGAATGGAATCAAGACTTCATTGGAATTATTTTATGTAATCTGGTTACTGAACTTTATCTTGTGATTATTTACGTTGTGCATTTAGTTTTAATATGTTTTGTTTTTTAAAGATTCCTTTGTACATAATGGATAGAAAATTGTGAATTTATAAGTTTTCTCTCTATAACTTAACCATGTATTTCTGAAAAGTATTTTATTCATATTAATCTGGGTGACTGAATATATTGTTTTTAATATTATTAAAGTACATACTAATGTCCTCTTTTGTCTCTGCTTTTGTTCAGTCAAGTAAAAACATCTCAGAATGAAACCAAATTGCATAGAATTGATTTTTAAAACAAAGTGAAATCAACTGTTATTGATGAAAGTTAATGCATTTATTCAGAGCCTCAGTTTTAGTAGTTCCCCCAAATCTCAAATGTTCACATTCCTTGCAAAAAGTTCTTTGGTGTTAGGGTAAGCACTTTGAACATAGGAATTTAATAATCTTTTTAAACAGCAGATTTAACCTGGAATGAACAACTTGGAATAGAGTTATTTACCTTCCCCCCCCCCCCCCCATTTTTGGAGAAGTGATTGGAGTCCAATTTGCTGTCTCCTCCAGCCTTAAGCTGCTTCATTTTCTAAGTATCGAAGCTGATTTATTTCAACTCTTAATTCTGTGGATTCTGAGATGCCAAATGGGGGGCCCACAGATTCTGTCACAGATGAGGCAGGACGTTATTGACAAGGTTAATGATTGGAAGTATCTCCTACTCCCATGGAAGAATCTTGATGTTCCTAGTCTCGTCTTGTATTTGAGTGTTTATAAGTCAGTTTTCCTGTATTTTCAAGGGGGCATTCAGGGTCACCTTTAAATATTTCTCTACCTCCCTGTAATCTCTTACCACAATGGAACCTAGAATAGAGTTTAACAGGTTTAGTGTAGGGCATTTGAATAACATCACCTGCCCAATGAGTGATATTAGATCTTCATTTCTGGGGAAGTTGGTCTGCAGGAAGACGCTGACAGTCTGCTTTGTGGATATAGCATTAGTAATATCACTGCATTGATTTGAGGTAGGCCTATAAAGGAAGCCTGGGATCATTATTGGCCAGTCAACTATGAGCTTTGTGCCAGGTTTGAGGTCTTGTTATTGAAACATTCTTTTTCCTCAGATAAAGATATTGAACGCAACAGTGAATTTCTTCACAGATGTCTGCCTTTGCTGAAAAGTAGCTCTGGGCTCTTCTCCCCCCCCCCCCCTTTTCCTTCTCACTAGGCCTCCTGTCCCATGATCCTCTCATATCCCTTTTGCCAATCAACTGTCCAGCTCTTGGCTCCATCCCCCACCCTCCTGTCTTCTATCATTTCAGATTTCCCCCTCCCCCTTTCAAATCTCTTACTAGCTCTTCTTTTAGTTAGTCCTGACGAAGGGTCTCGGCCCGAAACGTCGACTGTACCTCTTCCTAGAGATGCTGCGTGACCTGCTGCGTTCACCAGCAATTTTTCTGTGTGTTGGTTGAAAGTTGTCCATGTTGGGTTATGGATCTTTAAGGTCTTTAATGGATGTTTAGGTGATATGCAGTGAGGACACACTGGAAAATACCCTCTGATTGAATGTAAAGCAGGATGAAAAAAGGGCTGCAAGTTCCTCCAGTCTCAAGATGAACTATTGGAGCCCAGGGTAATCAAGGCCAGACCCAGACGTGCTTCTGAAACAGAGCTGTTTTTAGTTGCTTTTTCAATGGAGAATGATTTTCAAAACTCAGAGGCAGTTGTTCTGGTGTTCCAAAACCTTTAAAACTAAAAACAAAGCTAGTTTTCTTGGTGAACTCAAGTCCTGTATTCAATTTTGCTCACAGAAGAATCTGTTCATCTTCCAATTTAATCTCAGTTCTCAATTTCCTTGACGTTTCCTCCTGGAATCGGAACATATATTATTTAAAATATTTATAATGAATCTCTTAATTTCCTTGATTTTGATAGAATTTGAATTTCCTGTCACTCAATTTACCAATCTATGTAGTCTTATTTGAGTTTCTATTCACATTTTTTGGGTTGGGTTGGGTTGGGTGGGCGGGCAGCTTAGAATGCATGTGTTGACGCAGCACAAAGATATGCGAAGAATTAGTCTGGAACTATGTAATTAGGTTTCACACCAACAGCAGGTTGATGTTATCATGGCTCATCTTTTGGATAAAACCACATTCAGCAAGTTAATGTTGAGTTGTTTCAAATAGTAAGTCACTTGACTAGATATGCTAGCATTTTATCGTTAACACTGATTGTTACTGTAATTTTTTAACCTTACATACATAATTTCACATTGCACAAACAACCTGATGTACATAGTGAGTTTTGTTGGAACTTGAGAACCAAGAATCTCAAATTATAATTTCTGGTGGCAACAACACGAGATAAATCATTCACTTCATTTTATGGCAAAGATGATATTCAAATATTATTGCCTGTTAAATACAACTGATTAGGGTCTCGGCCTGAAACGTCGACTGCACCTCTTCCTACAGATGCTGCTTGGCCTGCTGCGTTCACCAGCAACTTTGATGTGTGTTGATTAGTTTTAACTTGGTTTCATAGTTGTAATTTTCTTTTTTTTTGTAATATAGTCAGAGTTTACTCATCCATGTTTACTTTGTTGCCAGTGAGCTGTCCCTTCCGCCTCTGTAAGGCCCATATAGCCCTCTGAACCTCTCCGAGCAATGTACAAATCTAGATGCCTTTTAAATGTTGTTAATATGCCTGCCGCAACCACTACTTCTGGCAGCTCATTCCAAATATACACCACTCCTTGCTTGAAGCTATCCCTGATATCCTTTTAAAATTTTATGTACCATATATACATAAAGTGCCCTAGTGGCACTTTATACAATCAATTTATGTACATACAATAGAAGTGATCTTATGTTTAATTGCTTTTTTATTGTGTTCTTTACCTTGTGGAGCTTTTTATGTGCCACATCAGATCAAGAGTAACAATTATTTCATTCTCCTGTACAGGAAATGACATTAAACAATCTTGAAACTTAAACCTGTGCCCTCTTCTTAGCACCTCCTACCTGGAAAACAGATTATGCATTTTCACCCTGTCTATGACCCTCCATCTTGTACACCTCTTTCGGGTCACCCCTCAGTTTCCTCTGTTCCACTATCTTGAAGTTGAGAGCAGTCTGCATTACTTCACAGCAACGTTTGCTCACGTTAAAGAAGCCAGGTGGGATAAGTACACTAAGTCTGAGGTCAGGGAAAATAGAGAGGGAAATTGTACGTTTCTAGAAGTCTGTTAAAAGAAGAATATTCATTTGTAGCTTGACAAAAATATACATTGGTGTCAAGAATCTTGCCTTTGCATTCCACAAAATTATTGTGCATATGATGCATCATTAGCATCACACAATTAAAAACATATGAGAAAGATTGTGTTACATTGGGGGAGATGGATATGTGTATTTTCTGTCGATGCCATTCACTCACATGTTGTTCTTGAAGTGTATGGTTTCAATTTAATTTGAATGCCACATCCTGCTGAGACACTATAACTAATCTATTTCAAATAACTAGTCTTCAGTCACAAGGCCATTAAGGTAAAAGCATATAAAAGAGACATTTATTCTCTGTCTCAATGATCTCCCATAATATGAATAGGATGAAGGAAGGTAGGACTTGAAAAGTTGCAATATACTTAATGTCATCACTCACCCATTATTCCTTTTTTGTCAGGTATAGTTCAGATGTTGGAGGCCACATTAAATATGCTGGTGTTGGTGTGTGTGGTGGCATCATACATTATTCTCTCAGGATACAGCAGTAACGGTGGATTGGCAACAAGCTTCTTCAGCATCAACAGCGATTATTCTCCACTTGAAGGGGAACAACTGAAGGAAGTGCAGAAACTTGATCGAGAGTTTATTGTAATGAGAGCACCTGAACTCTACACAGGCATTGGTGTTTCCATTGCTCTGTTTGCCATCACCCTGGGTATTATGATTAAGGGTGCTCAGGTTTTACATAACATGTCCCTGAAGTGGTTGATACTTGAACTAATATTCAATATACTGGCATCTCTAGGTTATGCAGCAGCAGTTGGCGCTTACTTGTATTTTGTCCTCCAGATTAATGCTACTGATGTTTGCAAGAGGAGGGAGCTTCTTTATGCCAGGTATGGTCTGAACTGGATGAATTGTGATTTAGCTGGATCGGATGCTGCAGCTGCCTGCTTTGGCATACTTCTTGCTATATTTTATAGTGTTAGTGCAATACTGGTTGTACAATTTTACCGAAAGGTGAAGAAACAAAACAAAGATACTTCACATTCTTAATATATGTATTAATTCCACAGAAGCTTCATAGTTGGTATAGCTGGAAAGGGCACAGAATAATATGCAGCAGCATATAGAATACAGAGATGTGATACAAAGCCAATGTGAAATAATCATCTGGGAAGGGGCACCTTAGCTGACCTAACAGAAAGGGGAAACTTGAACCAGGCTTCATCTTTATTCAGTAAATCTTACTGCACACAACGGAAATCTAAAATAGAATTGGAATGCTGCATTTGGCAAAGTTCAATGTAGAAGTTTAATTATTCAAAATGTCAAGTTGGACACAGCTATGCCTCAACTCGAATCACTGCATTTTAGAGGTGGTGATAATTTGGAAGCTGATGGGGGAACAACTAAAAAATTACAAGTCTAACTTTTAAGGGGGTAGTAATCATTACCTTTAAAAAGTCTAGATATATTGGGTTGTGGGCAACGTATAATCAGAATCAGGTTTATTATCACTCGCATGTAATGTTATGCTAAATAGAAAAACAACAATCAGGGCCAGGTACTACAGTCTCTTGAAACTGCTATTAAAACTGTGGATGATCTGATTGTTGGCCTCCTGACTATACCTCCCTGCCTGATCCTCATGACCTTTAATTTCTCCTTTAGTCCAATAATCAATCTAGGCTGAAATAGATTTTTAAAAAAACAGCGGTCAATATCCCTTCCACAAGAGGTTCTTCCTCATTTCATTCTTAAGTAGCTCACCACTTATCTAGTATACACCTCTGCTCTAGATAATAAAATCTCTTTCCGAAATTATTGAATTTGAGATAGAAACAGGTAATTTAACCTAACTTGTCCATACTGGCCAGTGGGTACCATTCTGTATTAATCTCAGTGAAGATTGCCCTCTTTGCCAAAATGATTCAGGGTTCATCTAGGCACTTAAATGCTGTCAGCAACCCAGCTTCAATAAGACTCTTAGTCAGTGTAGTCTACATACTTGCCACTCTCTGGGGGATGAAGTTCCCCTCACTGTCTCTAGAACTCGTCCCCATTACGCTCAATCAATGTTCTCTAGTTGTCTACCCTAGTATAAGGAAATGTTTCTTGCAGTCTACTTTATAAAAAAAAAGCCTTAATATGTTATTTTCCTCAAACATGTTCCCTTTTAAGTGCCTGTGCTCCAATCCCCACTCCCCCTATAATGAAGTACTCCACTCCAGGCAACAGTGTAATGAATGTCCCCTGCACCCTCTCCAGTGCTATCACATTCTTCCTAACCAAAACTGCATGCTGTACTCCAATTGTGATCTGACCAAGGTTTTAGCATAACCTTATGCACTCTGTGCCCCACTAATGAAGGTCAATGTTCCACATACCTTCCCAACCATGCCATCTATCTGCATTGCCATCTTCATATTTATATTGACGTACTCCCAAGTTCCCTCTGTTCCTCAACGTTCCCAAGGACCCTACCGATACTAATAGTTATTAGTATTGCCAAAACGCATCATCTCAAATTGGTTATTTTAACCCCATCCTAGCAATACACATCTCGCTGCAGTACAAGACTACCTTCCGCACTACCAATATGTCTGAGAATCTTTGTTTCATCAGAAAACTTACTAATCTTGGCTCTCACATCCACATAATTATAAAAAGCAGGGGTCCCAGTACAGTACCAATCCTTGTGGGACACCACTTGTCATAGGCATCCAATCACAGAACTAATCCTCTACTGCTGCCTTCTGAACCCTGTTACCAGGATAATTTTGGATCCAGTTTGCCAGTTTGTTCTGGAACAATTTCCAAGATGATATAACTTAAGGAGAATGACCAAAGGTCATTACTGGACAACTTGTATGCCCTGACTGCCCTCCCTGTCCTGTTAAGGCTATCCTGTCTAGGACCTTATCAAAGGCATTATTGAAGTCCAGATAAATCACTTTATACCCCTTCACAGAATTTAATTGAGTGGCCAGACAGAAATTGCCCTTGACAAAGCTATGTTCTCTATTTCTGATTCGTTTCTGCCTTTCCAAGTGATCATTTTCCCTATATTTTCCCTACCACTGATATTAGGCTCACAGATCTATAGTTACCAAGCTTTTTCCTCATGCTTTTCTTGAAAAGGAAGATCACATTTGTCCTCCTCCAGTCATCTGGTACATTACCTGTGGCTAACAAAGATATAAAAATCTCAGCCATGTGTCCAGCAATCTACCCTTGCCTCCTATCCAGACCTGGAGATTTATCCATTCAATGTCTAACAGGGCACTGAATATTCTTCAAAGGGAAATGTGCATTTACTAGCTTGTTCTGCCTCCTGGACTTGCTACTTCTCCTCTCGGGGACTGTACCTTTTCATCTCAACAACTACTGAGCCCCCATCCTCTGCCATCTCATTTTAAACCTTCACCAACAGCACGAGCAAGCCTCTCATCAAGGACGTTGGTCCCACTCTGGTTAAGGTGAAACCTATCCAACTTCGACAGGTCCACCTTCCCCAAAAATGGTACAAATCCAGGAACTTAAAATACCATTGTCCTGCACCATTCCTTCAGCTACATATTCAGCTGTTGCTCTACTCAATAACTTTAGCACCAGAAGCATTCTAGAGACTAAACCTTGAGATTCTGCTCTTTAAACAGCTACCAAGCTCCCTAAATTCATGTTGCAGGACCATCTACCTAGATCTTTGGTACCTCTGCCTGTTCACCCTCCCCTTTCAGAAGGACACACTTACCCCTCATCCCCAATAGTTTCCAAGATGGCATAACTTAAGGAGGAGAATGACCAAAGGTGATTACTGCGTAACTTGTATGCTCTGATTCTCTTCCTGGTGATCACCCATCTTCTCTCTGTCTCTGCACCTATGGAGTGACCAACTCACTAAATGTTTTGACTACATCATTCTTCCCCTTCCCAGAAACTCTACAGCAAATCTTAACTGCAGCTCCAACTGCTCCAGGTGATCTGTCAGGAACTGCAGCTATTCACACTTACTGCAAGTGCAGTCATCAGGGACACTGGGTTTGTCCCTGAATCTCTGCACCCAGTAAGAGGAGCATACTACCATTGCTCTAGTCTCCAGAACATTTATGATTATTCCCTTTGACTAAGACAGGGAGAAAAGAAAGAGTCCCAGGACTGCAAATTGCCTAAACAAGAGATGAGGTATGTTCTTCAAGTTTATATTGGGCTTTATTAGAACAGTAAAGAAGGTCAAAGTCAAAAAGATCAGAGTGGGAATGGGACAGAATTAAATCGACAGGTGACTGAAACCTTGGAGTCACTCCTCTACACTGAACAGAAGTTTCAATGTTTTCACCTTATTCTTTTTTGCTAGCTCAAAGCTTTTGAATTATCAATCATCAAGCCAACTATTCATAATGCTCCCTTTAATAAAATAATGTTAACAATATTAAGAATAAGTTTTTCTCTCCAAAACCTGTGAAGATAATTTAAGAGTCTTTTGCTTCTGATTCATGCTTACTCTTCTCATTATTTTACAAGTGTCAAAGTTTTCAGCAATATCTACTGACCTGATCCATTCATCTGGCCCCCTTTCTGCAATTTTCAGAATCTGGCTGTTTACCAGATCTTCCTTAGCTCCTAATTTTCCCACTACCGATGAATCCTGACATTTGCTATTGAGCATAACATTTGGCTTCATACTCTAGACTGTTACACTTCAGAAAGTTCTTCAACTTTATACTGTTGAGACTTTCTGTGGTCATGAAAAATGCTACAGAAATACAAATCCTCCTTTAGCATAATAGCCAGTTCGACTCATTAATATTTCTCTATACTTCATCTCAAGTGCAAAAATTGCTCACATTTGCCATGAATGTCAAGGCAAACACATAGCCTCAGTGGAGCACCATTCCAATATTATCCATTCTTAACACACAATAGAACAAAAAAAGGAATACTGTAAAAATGGTAATTAGAAAACATTGTACTACTAAGACATTTTCATTAATAGTAGATATACTCATTTTAATAAAGAAAATAACATCACATTATAGTTTTATAAGAAATATTATCAATATTTATCAGTCTGAATTCTTGTATTGCACTGTTTTTGGCTATACGGGTGACAGTGATTGCTAGTACCAATAAATGAAATATAGTGACAAAACTAGCTTGGGGATGTTGTGAAAGTGACTTGTAATAAAATGGTTATAATAAACTTGGTTACTTTGAACATTTCATTATAAGTCACTGCATGATCTTTGTTAAATTGTTGTAATTCCCAAGATATACAAATAGGGGAAGAAAAAAACTTGCAACTTTGAGAGAGGACCTACATTACTTTTACCATTAACAAATATTGCTAAATTTAAATTTGGAAGCTTTGCACTTTAGGAATTCAAAAGGCATTGCTAAAATGTGTACTTTATCAAGCACATTGATTAGACATTAACTCACAAAAATTCAACCAAAGCATCATAAAATAGACTCTTCCATGTGAGTATCACAAATAAAGACAGCCAATTTTAACAGAAAAATCTCTGATGCAAGTCTTTGGAAGGTGGAGTGAATGTTTAGAACATAAGAAACAGAAGGTAATCAGCCCCTCGTCTGTCTCGCACTGATCGTGACTGACCTTACCCTGGTGCCACCTCATTTTCAGGTGTATCTGGAGTTGTTACTGCTATATTTAGGATTCATCCATTGGTTTCACAGTACAAGTGGAAAGTATGCCAGACCTTTAGATAATGGATTGTGATGGTATCAATTTCTGCTCCGGCTCCAGAGTGCTTCATACACACTCAGTTTGAGCTATCCAAACTGGTGAAGCTGAATCAGAGTTCTGACGCATACTAATAGTAAAAACTGTATGCATTAGGCAAAGCAATGTCATCGACTTGACACTTCGAAGTGAATATTTCAGAGTTTAGTCTTCATGTGCAGGACTAGCTCTTTAACCACCATCCATTACTTGTAGGAGGTGGAGCCCTGCACGTGAAGGCTAACCTCTGAAACATTCACTTCCAAGTGTCAAGCAGATGACTCACACCAGCTTTCTCATTCATCACTGTAGAAGCCAGTCTTAAGCCAAATCAATTCACTCCATGTGATATTAATAATTGGCCGAGGGTTCTGGATACAACAAAAATTATGGACCATTCTGCATATCAGCACTTAGGTGGTTGTTCTGAACAGCTTTAACACACAGTAGCTTTAATCCTCTGAGACAAACGCAATACTGACATCTACCTCGCCATGTGGAAAATTGCCTAGATATATCCCGTTCACAAAAACACAACAAATCTCATCTGGGTTATTGTGGCCCAATCAGTGACAAAAGATGCCATTGACAGTGGGGATGCTCCTGGAGCTTCCCCCTTTCAGTAACAATGTACTAATTACAGGATTGATCAGTGCTGTAGAAAGCATCATTTCATGTTTCGCCCCATGATGCAACTTTATACTTCACTATCAGGATGCAACTTATTTTTCCTCTGCACGGATCCTGCTTAATTTGTTAAACTTCACCAGTATTATCCTTCATTTCAGAATTCCAGTAACTGCTGTGTGCTGATTTGTTTTTCTGTGTTGTGTTGGTTCTCACACTGTCTGGCACCCATGTCATTCATGACTCAAGCAAAGTCATGAACAACTATGTTGTGATACTACCAAGTTATATTTTCTGGTAGTTATTGACATTCCCCAATCCAGATTATATTTTGTGATCTGTAACTGGAAGCAGCCTTTTTTTTGTTGATTTTAGTATTTGACCAGAGAATGAAAAAAAAAATTAGGATTCAATTTCAGATGACCCCTATGGGAAAATCTGTAAACTCTTGGCATGCATTATAAATTTAGCTGTGAATAAAATTTCATAGTCATATATTTTATGCAGTATAAATCTTTATTGCTACTTTGGCTGAACAAATAATCAAAAATACAGATGGATCCTCCAGAATCTATAGCAGCATCTTTAAGAAACATCTTCTGGTATCTAAGGGAACCAATGAACCACATAAATCCTATCTTCAGTTCTCCAAAGTGCTTCAGATCTGTACAATGATGTGCACAGAGAAACAAATACACTAATAACAGAACAGGATTTCATTATTACATTTTATGCACAACTCTGCATGCTAAAATACATATACATTAAAATATTTTATATATTTCAGTCCTGATTGAACCATGTGCAAAATGACCACTGCATGAATTAAAATTACATAAATTACAATCACAGTAGCATTAATTGCATGCCCCACTTGTGTAAATTTCCAGGACAATAGCCACATCAAGGCAAAGTGTACTGAGAACAAAGAATATATTTTTAAAGAAATTTCCCATGAAATCAAAAATCAAAAATTATCTTATACACTGAGCAGTATACAAATAAATAAAAGCAATGTGGTAAATAACTTTACCTGTACTGTAAAAACAAATGAATAACTGATATATTCATGTGTTTATATATAAAAGTCTGAGTATTTGAATTGTTCCAAAACTGAGGGTAAGAGGAGGTGGTGGTCAACAAGTTCTGCTCAGTGCAGGACAGCAAAAAGCATTTGCCTGAAGCAGCATCAATGACGTTTAATTCTATTAAGTATATATTACATTATTTAGCTGACCACATTAGAAAGCAAGAACTTCACAACTTAAAAGTAGAAACTTAACCTATGGAACTGAAGGATTTTATCTATTCTGTACCGATTTAAATGATAAAAACTAAATTGTGTAATATATACTTAAATGTTACAGAAATATCTTGCTTCCTGCATTATGTATAGATGGCGATTTTACATTTTCTGCAGTTTAGTCATTGTTTTCTCTTAAGCAAACACAAGTAGTACAACTTCAAAAAATGTACCATGAACATTTCCACAGCTGTCAATTAATTTGTTTAATCGCTTCTCCTTTCTGTTGAGTTTAACATTTATCAGAAAATAAAAGGCAAGTTCCCTCTCCTGGTAGCAACTTATTCCTTAAACTGTTATCCTGCTTTCTTCACTGTCACCTTCACCACACAAGAATCTCAGATTTTTTTTGACAACTCTGACTGAAACCAAAACTGTATTCAACTACCTCAGCCTGAATCAAGCCTAAAATCCTCATCAGCCTTCAGCTCTTTCCAATCTCTCAAAATCTTTTCACAATCATTTTGTCCGCTAGCATCTCCAGTACCTTTGTCCCCCCCAGTAGAAAATTAAAATTCTCTATGTCACCCTAACATTCATGCTATATTCTTCCTCTCAACTAAATTTGAACTTCACTACCACAACACTAAAATGACCCTAATCCAGGTATAAATGGCATCCTATGAATGTGATCATGGTGTATTTTATCCCCTTTCCTCCCTGAAGTCTATAATTCCCCACTTCTGGCCTGTGTAACTCCCTTTACCTGATTTACCCAATTAAAACCGTAACTTTAATCATCTAAACTTCACACACACTGTGAATGACCTGTCTAAACCTTACCTCCTCCATTTAATCCTCCTGAAAATTCATCTACATGGCCAAGTTTTTATTCACTCCTACTAAATTCTATCTTCTTGTCCAATTATATTTTTATAAAACAACAGATTTTTCTATTTTTAAAGCATTATACAAATGCCAGTAAAAATTTGAATTCAATGATGTTTTTTTTAAAAAAATCACCATTACCTACCAACTAATAAAACAAACCTTTTACTATAATGTCTACAGCAGCCGTGTGTAAGGCACATTAGTGATAAAAGTAGGTATCTTTAAACTGAGAAAAAGTAAACAAATTGGCACAGTCCCAATATCAAACTATCTGCACAAAATATTACGATTCATGGATGTCGTGTATTTGCTGGATATTTTAAATGAAAGTCAAATTCTGGAGGAATTTTTATATTAATATTCATATTCTTTAATAATTTAAGAACAAATTTGTCTGCAATGGATTAGATAGCAGAGAATTCTCCGATCCATTTGTTTTTCCAACTGAAGTGGGTTTATATACATGGAATCAGGAACGGAAAGCAATACACACAGAATATGGCACTATCAAAATGATGCATTTTAAAATATTACAACAGAAAATTGGCAAGTTGGTATAAATTGTAATCAAAACATTTCTTGCACATTAGCAGGTCATTTTAAAAGTTGATTGAGAAACATGCTTTATTATTTTATTGACAAAGAAAGGAGGACTTGGAAAGTCATTTTACACATCTCTGTTCCAGCAAAAAATGAAATCTGTGTTCAGAAGTGTCAAAATAATCTATAGCTCCAAGCAATCCAACGTTGCCATAAATCTGTGAATTTTGAGGTTAACCTCTTCATAGTGCAAACCACTTACAAGAAACACTACATGTCAGAACATCCTTCCAAGTACAGTTAATGTATTGTACACATGTTTGTATTGTTCTATAAAGAAATTATCTTATTTTAATGTAAGTTAGCCTTATTATACATAATATCACTGACAGAATCCAAAGGCACTCAGGCCAGATAAATTGAACTGGCAGCTCAAAGGTTCGCAACAGACTAATGACCACCAAAGTGAAATGATAGTGTGATAATTTGTGTTTAATGGACATTAATTATGACTTTTTCCATCACAATTGCCTGCATTTATAAAAACCTTTAACAGTGAAAAACACCAATTGATATAACTTCTCTCTTACATCATACACACAAGTGCAGCAAAATCAGGAGGGTGGACTGGAGGCATGAGATAAAGTGAAATAATTACAAAAAAAATTAACATCTGGTTACCATTATCTCAGCATCACCAATATAACTGCAAAAAAAAAATTGCAAAATTTGCTTCATGCCATTTGGTCATCCGAAGTGGTCAAATGTAAGCAGCCTGAAGTTTCTCACCCACAGGGATGCCTTCCCTGAACATTTGTTTAAAGGCTTAATTTTAAAAATTGAGTTCAATCTGCATTGAAATTAAGTGCTAAAGTTTCAGAAGAGAAAGTTTTTGAAGAATTAATGTAATTTAAATTGTCAGTTTTTTTAGCTCCTTCAAATACTTGTTTTCTGCATTACTGAGAAAAATTACTAGAACTGATAATTGTGGGCTTCTGTTTAACTTTAGTAAATATGTACTGTTGCAACAGCTTGATATGTGTGCATTTAACCTTGAGTAAACATATTGATCACTTATTAAACTACTGAATAATTTATAGGAATTATTTTAAACCAAGTTATGAAATCAGTACAGAATACTAATTGAGTGAATGGTTGATGTGCTACATCATGGAATTGTCCCCTCATCAACCACTGGTTTACATAACTCTGCACTAGCTATTAGTGGCACAATTACCTAAACCTCCAAAATGCAGCATCTCGCATGTTCACTTTGGAACCAGAAACCCTTCTATCCTTTCATTTGTATCATAACACTACTTCCACTTAGCTGGATGCAGTCAGTAAACTTCATCCATACATTTAAAAAATTCATTAAAATTTCAGGTTACCAAGAATACCATTTGTAGGTAATTACTTAAGTATTTCAATTTAGGATATTTGTACAAAACATTGTCTAAAGAGCAACGTAATTTCTATAGAAATAATTTCAAGAAATCTCCCTAGTAAATGGCAAATTAATTCTTACCCAATCTGATTGTCTCAACTGGAAACATTGTCTGAAGTACTGCTAATTTTCAAAATTAACCATGTACAAATAAACAAAAAGCACTTTTAAAAACGAAAAAGATTTTAACACTTGTTTGGACTGAGCTAAGTGCTGCCTTATTCACAGTAAAATGCTTTTGAATTGGCTACATTCTCTCAGAGAAGATTAGTAAATTTGTGTGACTAAGTCACAATAAATTTAATCACTCCTAGGAGTTATGTTTTTCCTTTCATAGTTTGTACAAAAAATGATTAAGCAGAATGGTTTAAATGTTAATTGTTATTACACACGAAGAAATTAAGGGCCAAACAAAAGCTGTTTTCAATCTTCGATTCTTTCCTGTGAAGCCAAACTTTACATTTTGCATATTTCATTCAATTTGCACATGCATAATATCCTGAAGCATTTTCAGTTCAGTGTCCAGGGAAGAATGAAAGTAAAAACCTGATTAATAAGAGAAACATACTTTAAATTTCACATGATCTGGATAGGAGAAACATCTAGCAGGTTCCGACAGTAAAAAAAAAGGAACAAAGGTCAAAAATAATTGCCTTTCGAGCCAATACTACAAACTTAAACAATACTGAACAAAGCTTCAAAATTGATGAGACTTTCTTCAGACCTAAGAGCTGTTTGGACAAATTAACACATTTTAAAATTAGTACTTAAATTCCAGTGCTTTGTACCATTCTGCAATTCAGTACAAGGACTAAACGTCTACTTCAAAATTGTGAATGACAAACTTAATACATATCATCTTCCTGCTTTGGTTAGCAGAAAGTTTGCTTGAATTAAATACTATTAAATACTGTACCTTATAAATCAATACTCAATATATAATTTATATGGGCATATTCAGTATCATCTGAATATGCTACAATATGTACAAATTAGTTTTAGATACAATAAGATTTGCTGCATAAAAAATTAGAAATTTCATTACATTTTGTGTACTTTGTATTTACAATGAGTTTTGGAATATGCTGTTGCATTACACTTTAATAAAATTGACCATCATTCAATTTGTTTTATAACCCAGTGCTAAACATTTTGTTTCATCGGCAGATTATAATGGGAAAGCTTTTGATTCCTTGATGCTATCAATGTCTATGGTAATGTAAAACACTTCAGACTATAGACTCTCAGTTGTCAAAATAACCTCTCTCTGTGTATACACTTAAGACCCATTGAATAAACTAAGTTTAATGCAATGTGTAAGTGAAAATGTTTGTAGGTGCACAGATCTAACCCAGCATATATAATTCCTATGAGGATAGGTAATACAGAGGGTTATAAAGCTACAAATTGGAGTTCATTTGAACCATTAATGTCTTTCCCCCTGCAGAACATCAAATTATGTGCACTTTAAATAATGGCTATTTTATCCATCAATTAAATTCTTCCTCATCCCAGATCCAAATTTGCCAGATCATCCTACCCTGCACAAGCCATGGTTCCTGCTAGATGCAACATTCAGTGCTGGCAGTCACATATACAGTATAATACCTATGTAAGAAAAAATCTCAGTGCTCAGAACAATTAACAAAAATGAACAAAAGCTTAATTGTCATGAAAAATTTAGATTAAAAATCAAGTAGGTGGGATTTACAAGATCTTGGATTAATACCTATGTTTCAGCCTGCAAACATCACATTAATACAAGACAATATTCATTTCTTAATAATATTGTGCTGCTCTATTTTGTAAGGCAGGCTCGTCAATTTTTTTTAAAGAAGGCAAATGCATCCATTTGATTTGGTCCAACTACCTTTTATATGCCATAGATAGACTCATGGAATTAGACACATTGTGCAAATTTAAACCTCAATGGAAACTTATAAAGGTACCACAACTATAAGTTTCATTAGCATTCACTCTGATTTATTTTATCCTAAATTGTTTCCATAATTTCTCCACTGTAGATGACAAAATGCGATGTCATACCCTATTTATCTGTAGTCTGTTAATTCTTTGATCTTCAGATACAAGTTTGTATATTTTGAATCTGAGGCAGAAGTAAGGTGTCACCAAATCTTCTTACCGGGGGAACTGGTTGAATAGTTATCAGAAGTTGGAAATCAAGGATTTTTTTTCTTCTTAGTTTAGAATAGAGACACCAATTGTATTTGATTCAGTAAGTACCTGGAACCAAATATTGTCAAATTTTTTTTGGAGGTACATCCATGCAGTTATGCAAGGACTTCATGTAAAGCAGAAGGGGAATGGGACTATGAAATTCTTCTGGTAGGAGCTAACATAGTCCTTATGAGGCAAATAGCCCCCTTCTTTGTTGTGTCACGAGGAAATTTTACCCTTCAACCAGCTGACTACCCATCTTCCCACATATCTTGGAACTGATGATCATCCTTTTTGGTACTTCCCCTCCTCACTATTGAAATTGTTATCTCGAATGAAAACACTCTTAATGCCTTCATTTAAAACTGAGGTACAAAGAAACTTCTCTGAGGGCAGTGGAAGAAATTCTCTGCCCTGAGGGGTTGCAGAACAGGTGTATATTTACATATAGTTAAGACTGCAAGCAGCCTCTTTAGGGCATCATATAAAAACCAAATTAATTCCTGCACAGATACTGAAAACAGCCCTGGTGCTACCTCACCACCCATTCCCTGAATCCACTCAAAAATTTGTAGAACAAATCATATTAAATAAGCAAAAATTCATAGTAATTAAGGATTAGAAGTTTAAAACAATTCTAGTCTCTCTCTGAGGCCAATTGTTCATAACCATGAATTCTGTTGCACCTTGGTTCAGGTTCTGACCATCACTAGGATCTGTTCCTCTGTATGTAAAAGGTCTGTCTTTACATAGTTCAGTTCACCTGCTGCTGAAATCCTTTAAATCTCTCCTGCCCTACCAGTTACCTTTTGGTGAAAAAACATCAAAAAAATTTAATTTGTGAGAAATTGACAGGAGTTCATGTTCAGAGAACACTGTTTCTGTACACATCAATATGCTGGAATTTGGATACAAATTTATACATTTCATATAGAGGCAGGTTAGACCTGATGATGTGTTATGTAATACAGCTGAACAACTCCTTAAATGTTGGTCTGCATTCCTCAAATCCATTGTGACTGCATGTGTTTCCTTTGGATACGCCAGTTTCCTCCTACATCCCCAAGATATGCTGGTAGGTTAACTGGTTGTTGTAAATGACCCTTTAGTATAGGTTAATAGAAATAAATTCAAAGGGGATTTGATGGGCACGTAAGAGAGAACAAATTGCAAATCATGCATGAATTAAAGAATCCCCTGCGACATGAATTTGATATTCACACTCCTGCACCTTGATTTAAAAGGCTTGCATTTTTTTGCAGGTAAGCAGCGCTAATCATAGCATCTATGTACTTGACTGCATTATCAATCTACAGTGTGGAGTATGTGGGGGGGGGGGAGGAATACTCAGCACTGTGCTCCTCTAACTCTAATGACCTTGATTTCCCACCCTCCCTTCCTATTTTCCCTCATCATTTCTTCACAGCTGTGAGCTCAAGGACAAAATCTAGTGCTGCTGCCCCACTGCACCAAAAATGGGTGGAATACTTTTTCAAGGTTTAACTTCTGGCCACTGTCATTTTATTAACATTATAAACTGCAGACAACTCTCAATTTTCTAGATTAAATAATCCTATCAGACTTATTACAGAAGCAAATTAATACCAGAAACAGAAATTAGTTTTGCTCCGTCATTGCTAAGCACCCGGCACATTGTGACAGTAAGTGTCAATTGTTTCTCATTGGTTGGGCATTCAGAGCAAGCAGATCAAAAGGAAGGTCACGTGGGTAGTTTGGCTCTTGCTGGTCTCTTACATATAGGCTAACTATGAACTCCTAATTGCCTGTTCAATGCATTTTCCACTGCACAGCTACTCTGCAGCTGGTTGTCTTTAGTCTCCAACACTGTTCCAATGAAGTACATCTCATCTTCTGGCTGAGCAGATTACAGCTCTCAAGACTCAGTATCAAATCCAGCTAATCAGTTTTTGCAAATTTGTATCTCACTTTACCAGCTGACTTTTCCCTCTTGTAATTTCAGATTTGAGAAGGTTCCTCCAATGTACACCTCACCACAGATCTTTTGTTACTCCACAATCTTACCTTGCTCTTTCAGCCAGGATCATCACCACTTCTATCACTTAATCTTCATTTGATCTCTCTTCCCACCCAACTTTCTCTCCAACTTGAACTTTGTTATATTCATGTTTCCTCAGTTCTGATAAAAGGTTATAGACCCAAAATAAAAACAGTACTTCCTGATGTTATTTCACAATCTCATGCACAGTTGGTGCTAAGGATCTCAGCTTTTCCCTGCACGCAAACAAAAACGGCCATGGTATCAATCAGGCCATAAAAGCAAAATTTTACCTTGCTAAAGCAAATTCTCCTGATGTGGAAAACAGAAATAAAATCTGAAAATGCTAAAAGCTTTCACAGCTATGCTAAAGCTTTCACATGGGCAGTAAAATAAAGTTAACTTTGCTTAAATAACTGTTCGATGATATTGCACAAAAACATCAGATGATGTTGTCACCTACATTAGAAATAAAGTGTTGTCTGAACAAAGTTTAAGTCTTGCTTGCCTAGTTTGAACGTGTAGAAAATAAGATTTAAGTGCAATTAAATATAGTAAAGACTATAGTCAAAATGTCTTTGCTCCTCTACCTCAGCATGTTTTAAATATATAGATTTGTTTAAAATGATTTTAACTGACAAAACCTCTGTGACTCAAGAACATTTCTTACCCTCTGATAAATATATTACAAACTACATGATATGTGCCACCAATTAAATTATGCTTAATTATACAAAGCACATGTGTCTAATCCTCTGAGCAGACCTACAGACTCCCTGACAAATAACGATGAGTAAAAACAATTGCAGTTTCTCTAACATGTAAATTATAGCCAAGTTTTCCTTACCAGCTATAATCAGAGGACAGATTTTCCAGGAAAATTGTGAGCCAAATTGCACTGATTGGTTGCAATATGAAATAATAAAAACAAAGCATATTCTAAAGCCAATTTGTACAGAGATGCTTCTCTGCTCCTGGAAGATGTTTGTATTTTAAATTCAAAGCTGCCGTATTAATGTGCTTCAACTTAGATTTAAGTTTACAAACATTAAGCCCATCTTTCCTAAACCAGGATGAATGAAAAGGTTGCTCAGTTCTTTGGAGAGCTTAGCAGCAAAAATTATTAGTAGGGCAGAGAGAGCCATGCAACCTTGACAGACATTGCAACCAAACATCTCAAAAGATCTAAGACAGGTTATGGTCATTTTGCGTTATTGATTTTAAAATCTGCAGATTTCAAGCTGTTTATTTTGGTTAAAGGTAAACTGTCTACCCGAGATGAAAGGATGCAAGTCTTCTCACCAAAGTGCAAAAAAAACTTAAACCACTGAAAATGTCACTACCTACTTAGGGAAGCTGCTACTCTTTTTTAATTTAACAAAATGGACTTCGATGCAGTTCATTTATAACTCAAGGAAACTTTGTAAACATTTTACACAGGCAACCACAACTATAATTGGATGCCATCTTTTTTAGAAAACTATTTTTAAATACTTGTTCATATTATGAGAAGGATAATGCAGCTTTAATTGAAAATGAAAACCTAAAACCTTCACAAGATAACAATCTCAATAGGTCAAAGCCAACACCACACAATAGATTTTGTTTTTTGACGAATGCTGAAGCATCTTGTAATCTATTTTATGTACAATTTAAATAATATTTAGTGATGATGTGATTATATTTTGCACAAATATCTAATATAGTACTATCCTAACCCTCATTTTGACATCAGTGTAATTCCATTGAAAGAATACTGTGTTACAGTGCTGTGTCATAGACCTCCTGCTGAGTAAATCTAGGGTCTCTTTCCGATTCAGCTTCTGAAATAGGATCTTGATGCTGCTTCATTTGCTCTTTCACTTCCTCTTCCAGGTCTGGCGGCACAATTAATTGGTCCTCTGGGTCTGGCTGTGCAGGTGCAGCAAAATATCCACATTTTTTCTTTGGTGCCTCTGTAGCCACCTCAATAATGTTGTGGCTTTTTTCAAGAGGGACCACAGATCCATTTGAAAATTTCTTACCCTGCAGGTTTGATGCAGATGAAGACTTCTTCATATCACTTCCTTCCTTGTTACTCACTAACAACGACCCACTGTTTATATCATTTTGTTTTTGTACTTTTATATATGACTGCGGACTGTCATCCCCAGACAGGTTGACAAATAATCCCTCATCATGACCTTGTGAAATGTTGGAGTTTCCTGGAACTTGGAAATGGACACAATGGATATCCACCTCTACTTCCAGCTTACTGCCATTAGAGAATACTCCCTCTACTGGTTGGTCATCATCACTATCAAGGCCATTATCTGAGTGGTTGCTGGAGAATGTTGCACTAGATAGCTGTCGCTGGAAAACACTGGTGGAAGAACTCGGATGGAGGCTGCAGCGACGTTCGGCACGAGGGATTGTAGAAGCTTCCAGGCTTGTGGCTGGCTGCTCATCTGATGCTGTAGACCCCACTTCACTGCTCACTTCAGAAGCAGACATCTCACTGTTGAATTCAGATGCTATCCCACTGCTGGATGATGGGGTGCCAGAAAAATGTGTACCATCTTTTACTGACATGTTAATAGGAGCAAATACAGTTGGACTAGCTAATGGAACTCCTTGAACTTCACATGTACAGTTATCATCCCCAACATTCAAGTACACTACCACAGCACCAACATTATCATGGCAGCCATAGCTCTGAGCGAGGGTGCAAAGTTTTTTGGCTGCAGCTAAAGGATCAGGCACAGTCCTAACAGCTTCTATTGCCTCAGCATAGGACAAATTTTCCCAGAGTGTCTTGTTACCCAAGATAAGGAATTCATCCTGAGCGGTAAGTGATATGGTGCGGACGTGAGGTCTGGGAAGGACCCATGGGAAGAGGTAGGTGCAGCCCAAAAGACGGGTACAAGAAGTAACACCATTCACTTTATTGTCCTAAGGGGAAAATGCATAAATATGTCACTGTAAATGTTTTACTGCTAATAAAACAATTCAACTTCATCAGCTTTCATTTGCTTAGCATCTTCAAAAAAGCAACACATCTTCAAATCCTATACAGAAATATTTCCAAACTAAAATTGACACTGAACCACACTATAAGCTATCAAAGAGATATGTTTTACGGAGCACTTCAAAGAAAGAAGGGAAGATAGAAGGCAGGGAGATTGAAGGATAGCATTCCAGAAGTTAAAGTGCAGGCAGCTAAAGACAAAATAGCAATTGTGTTGCAAGTAAGTTCTGGAATTCTCAAGTCAGAATTCAAAGAGCCAAAAAACTCTTGAAGTATAAGGCAGAAGGGAAGATTTGAAAACAAGGATAATAATTTTAAAATTGAGACGGTTTAAAATGCTGCTAGTGTAAGCCAATGATCAAAGGTGTGATGGGCAAATGCGATTTGATGCAAACGACAACAGGAATTCTGCAGATGCTGGAAATTCAAGCAACACACATCAAAGTTGCTGGTGAACGCAGCAGGCCAGGCAGCATCTCTAGGAAGAGGTACAGTCGACGTTTCAGGCCGAGACCCTTCGTCAGGACTAACTGAAGGAAGAGTTCAAATCTCTAACTCTTTCTTCAGTTAGTCCTGACGAAGGGTCTCGGCCTGAAATGTCGACTGTACCTCTTCCTAGAGATGCTGCCTGGCCTGCTGCGTTCACCAGCAACTAAGATTTGATGCAAGATAGTTACACGAGTAGCAGCTATCATTAACCTCAAATTTATGTAGAGCAGAAAGAGACAGGCTAGTCAAGAGTGCAAAGGATGTGGCCAAAAGCAATGACAAGATTTTCAGCTCCAGCTGAGTTGACAGAAAGACCACTGGAGACTATTTAGCACAATTTAAAGGGATATCAGAACCTGTACCAAACAGCATTACGTAATACAATGTTTTAGATGTAAATGAAATGCAACACAAATACTGGAATTACTTTCTCTCCCATTTTGATACAGCATCTCCAGCCTGCAACATCAACTGTTTCTCTTTCTACTGATGTTGCCTAACTGATTAAATGCTTCCAGTTTTTCTTTTCTATTTTAGATATTAATGTTAATACAGTACATTATACATATTCCAACATTAGCAAAAGGAAGGCTGCATTAAAAATGTAGCTGTGTCAGGTTAAAAATATTGGAAATATTGAAACTAACCTCAGTTATAATGGCTTTTTGTTGCTTCACTCTTCCAAGTTCCTCAGCACACTGTCCAAGACTGAACAACTTTGAAAGTGGCAGCGGCTGCCCATCTCTGCATAACACTACTTGGCTATTGCCCACATTAGCCACAGTAAGAGTGAAGTAGCTACTGTGGTCACTGGGATCACGACGAATGTGACACAACACAGACGAAGAACTCAACTTCTGTCCCACCATCCCTAGTTTTCTTAAAAATAAAATAAAGCATTACAAGGGGAACTGTAGTAATGTTTGTACCAGATCTCCAATATTAAACAGAAAACGAAATGTAGCTTTGGATTCAGTGGTATATTAGTTATTTAGCTTTGGGATACAATATTGCCCATAATAGGTAGAAACATAAGAGAAAAGAGTCAAAATAAAATCAGTAATAGAAATGATGTGATATAATCTCTAAAAGATTGATTAAATTAACAATGTTTCATCTCCTTACTTAAAGAAATTAAAAGTTAATGCCACACCCTGGAACACCAATTAATGGCACAATGTAATTGAAAAAAATCATTCAGTTCCCAGTTATACTGTAGGTTTAGACTCTGGCTAAGAAACTCAGTAACTCAATTGGTAGCAGCTGGTTTTTAAACACACAACTACATGAAAAGAAAGTAGTTGATACTGTGTTGATTTATATCTGATAAATACATTCTACACTATGGTCTCCCATCATATTTCATAACATGAACTGCTTTGTCTACTACACTGCCACTGTTCAATAGCAAATTTCAGAATTATTCACAGCATCCAACTCATATCTTCAGCACTTTACATACAGAATGTATCAAATTTATTTCTAAAGGTCAGGAATGAAAAGTATTTTACAATTAAAAGGTTCTCTATTTAAGATACTGTAAATGGAATAGATGGATCTTGATATCAGATGGTGCAAATACATATTTCTCACCTGTGTGAGACGAGGAATGTGTGAGTCATGTAAACAGTGTCCACGCAGGACTGCTGCAATTCTTCGGCCAATACATCTCCCACAGTGCACTGCAATAAACGAGGAATTTCCATGTTCTTGTCTCCATCAAACAGTCCGTATAATGCTTCTGGGTTATCCCCAAAACTATCCAGGGCAAGAACTGAAAGACAGAGTCTGGAAATGCCAAAGTATATGTTTAATAAAAATATTAGTTACTAATCAATAGAGTAGAATAAAATCTTAACACTTCCCAAATACTGATAGAATAAAACTTCCATTACCTGCACCTTTGTTATATTGGTAATTCTGGACAAAACTTTCCAGACTACTGGATGTTTGTGCCATTGAATGTTAGTCGGATTGGTATCCAAACAGGTTATTTCATATTAGTGAAATGGGAAACATACAAGCATTCCAGATCCCAACTCTACTGAAAAACCATTCATATTACTGATAGTCTGTGTTCCAGATCCCAATCCTAACTGCATTTGGGATTCCTGGCTCACATTACAGACTAACGAGTGAACCAAACCATCAGGATTTATGAACAGTCTGATGTCAAACTGTCAGACTTCTAATATATTTTGGAATATTAATACTAGGTTTTGACACAATTTGATTTCCCATTTCACTGAAAGATTATTCAAAGTTTGATTTATTTGTTTTACTTAATTTTAATGCCATTAAAGTAACAAAATATATGTACTGTAGAGAAACTAACTGTTCATGCAACTTGAACATGCTGTGTAGTGAGCAACTTATTTGTGACTATAAATTATGAATAAAAATTGTAGTTTCAATTCTTTTGTATCACTACTTTAAAGTTCCTTCTGATCTTTCGCACTTCACAAGTTTCTGCATATATTATTCGCCTGAACATAAATTCAAAGCATAACCGACCAGCTGAAAGCAAGTAGTGGCTCTTTATGATAGCATTAGACATATAACCTCTGACTATAATGTGTTTTACTTATGCTGCTCTCAATTTTGAGGATGATGTTTTGTAACACACCCCTAATGTATAAGAATATGTTTCTGTTTAACTTCCATATTTTGTCTCAATCTGTTTTATTACTTCATCTGTCCTGGCAGAGGCCAGTAATACTTTCCATATATATTGGTACTGAAGGCTGCCTGAACAAATGGACAATGTATCCAAAGACTTGCCTTTGCCGTGAGCATACAGACTAGTTATCAGCTTAGAATGAATAGAACGCATAATACGTTATCATTTCAACTTTGATTGAAAACCTCTGTACATATTATGCAGGATAAAAATGTTAAAATTTATTAATTTACTTCATTCTTATAAACAAAAATAGCTTTAAAATACAAAGTCACCAAATAAAAAAGTGGGTACACCTGTTAGAATGACAGAAATTGCTCAGGATTACAGAGTCTCTCTTGCCAGAAGACCCACTGGCAGAAGAAATGACTTGTATCTACTCACATTGAGAAAATCCCTCGAAGCTCTGAAGATCTGCTCTAAACTTCTCTGCCAGTGGGTCTTCTGGCAAGAGAGACTCTGTAATCCTGATTAAAAACAATCTGAGCTCCAATCTCTTCATGTATCTGAAAGTTCTGCCTTTATTGGTATCATTCTACAAAAATTTCTTGTGTTTTCTCTCCAAAGCTTCGAGATGCTTATAAATCTGGTGCTCAGAATTATAAACAATAGTCTAAGATAACTTTGAACATGGTTTCCTTGTTTCTAAATTAAATGCTCCTATAAGGCCAAATGTATCATAAATGTTAACAATTTGATCTGCAAATTTTCCAGGATTAGTGAATGAGTACCTTCAGTTCCCTGTTCTTGCTCACCCATTGAAAGCATGCCATTTAAATTAGCTGTCCCTATGCTGTCTTACTGAACTGCATCCATTATCTTATGATATTAAACTGAATATGTAAACAGTAGGTAGATAATTGACCTTGAAGAGACTAGGAAGAATAAGGAAATGAAAACTGCAACTTGGAGGTTTCAGCAGAAGTTTGCAATAGAAAATTGAAAAATGAGGGGGGAAAGAATGTACCATAGGGCAATGGCAAACAAACCAGCAGTACTGAAAGAGCAAACCGTAACCAAGCTTATTGCTGATGTACTTACTTATTTCGGTGCCCTGCCATTTCAGAATACCCATGATTCCAGAGAGTCGAAATTCCAACTGAATCATTACATGCAGGAGGCTTCTGATCAATTTTCAGGGTGGTGATATGACTGCAATATCAAAATGTACACTTTTATATCAATTTTTCATTACCATAATTTTCTATACAGCATTCAATACACAATGTTCTTTTGCAGAACATTTCAACAGAAGTCATACATCTGCAAATTATTGCAGTCAAGGACAAAGTGCAGGTCCTTAATTTTTGATAAGTTATCAAAAATACCTGGAGGCCAAACACAAATTTAATAATCCATTCATCTGGTGAACATATCTCTGATTCATTACATTCAAACGTATTGAGTATTTGCTTATTTCAAACATGGAGAAAAAGGGAAAAAAATCTCCAGTGTTACAATTTTAATCCCAAAATTACTGTAACATTTCTGATTTATTCCAAACACAAATTGGACTAAGCCAAATTTTTAAAACAAATAGATTTAAGGAAAGTAACTCTCCCAAGTGTATCAAACTTGGTTGAAGACAACAAAGGTGTTATCACAGCAACTGAATAACGTTGGCAAAGAATATCACAGATGTGTTAATAAGAGTTGGGGTTTCTTTAATTTCCATCAAATGGTGACTCTGTACAGTATAATAATGGAAAGATTCATCAGGGCTATTCTGAGTGGAATTCAAGTTTGAATTCAAGAAGATTTAAGTTTATACTTATTGAGTCAATCTCTTGGTACTTGGTATATGGTCCGTACCACGATCTTTATGAGTTAAATTTGAGTTCCACACAACGTATGTCCTTTCATTCTCCCCCCTCAGCTAATATATTGTAAACATTTATATATCCTTGAACCTGTTTTATTTCTATAGATGTTACTTAGGTTATGTAATCAATCCCATCCTTTTGCAAATAACAGACTCTCACTTTTTCTGTTTTATGTCTATGCTTTGTTTTGTTTTAAATAACTTTATAGAATTTTAAAAATTCTAATGCTTTTTGGTACTACTGAAAATTCATGAAGATGAAATGTCGCCTGCAACCAACTCACTGAATGTTTCCAGACTATATTTTTATTTTTGCTTGAACCTATACTTGGGAATGAAAATTATTACACTTACCTGAATATTTCTAAGGTCTTGTGGTCAAGAACAAGATTTGGGTTGCCAGCCAAGTCCAGTTCCTGCAATGTGGCTGGAAGGGTCTCAGGTATCATTATCTCTGTAAGATCATTGCAACTGAGGTCAACCAACTAAAATGGGATGAAGGAAATTGGATTAAGCAGATTAGTCAGAACGTTCGTACCAGATTTGAGCAAATAATAATGTTTGCTTAACCAACTACTCACAGAGCAGCAAGAGAATGAATGACCAACAGACAAGCTTGGCACCTATTTAATACAAGTTCAGACATCCCACCTCTCCCGGAACTTCCAGGAGTCTCCCGCATATTAATAGTGGCTCCCTGATGCCCGCAAATTATATACAATATCACGGAAATCAATTTTTTTGAGAGCAAGCGAGAGAAAAGCAAGAGAGAGTGCGAGAGTGACCACAAGAGAGAGCGAGAGAGAAAGCAAGCGAGAGAGGGAGAGAGAGCGAGCGAGCGAGAAAGCAAGTGAGAGCGCGCCAGCGACCACGAGAGAGCGAGGGAGAGAGGGCGCGCGTGCACGCCATGGCAGAGTGTTCCAAAAAAATATAAAACGTACGTCACCCCAGACTACACTAAAGTGTACCCCTGCCTAATAGGGGTCAAAATAATGACAGTGTTACTCACTGCACTGTTTGAAACAGTGACTTTTCTATTGCCCATGGTGGGTTAAGATTGTAAAAGACATGTTGAGGTGAGTTTAACAGGTGTCATTCGTTCATTAGCATAGCTAACGTTATTTAAACTAGCTGGCCAGCTGCTAAGGAGCTACTCTATTGCAGACATCCCACCTCTCCCGGGAGTCTCCCGCAAATTGATGGTGCTACCTCCCTGAAATGAGTTTTTGCAGGGTGGGATGTCTGCAAGTTATTACAAATAAGTAACTTAAAAGGAAAACAAAATAGAATACTTGAGGAATATTGACTTGAAGTGCATATTATTGTAGGCTGTCATGATTATAGTTTTGCTGCCATTTTACCATTTAAATCTTCTGCAGGGAGAGGTGCTTTTAGTTTTCACTTGCATCAGACTGGATAATAATGCAAATGCAAATTACATAAGAATATTATGTCTTTCAGAAAGCCATCATGCATGGTCCTCAACTGTGATGAAAGATTGAAACAGGCAGTAACAATCACCAAGCAGATAATTAGAAACTAGAAGGGATCCAATATTGTGAAGTGTAAGGGAATGCTTTTACCTTTGTGTGTCCAGCTGGCAAACTAAACAATTAGCTTATAATACATGTCTCTTCAACAGAGATAGACTTTGTTAATGGTCAAATTTCATGGTATACAGTACTATGCAAAAGACTTATGCACCCTAGATTTTATTCAATATAAATTTTGTTTCATGTTTATTTTTGTC
Organism: Mobula hypostoma; assembly: GCF_963921235.1. Taxonomy (NCBI): domain Eukaryota; kingdom Metazoa; phylum Chordata; class Chondrichthyes; order Myliobatiformes; family Myliobatidae; genus Mobula; species Mobula hypostoma. The sequence goes on from NC_086110.1 coordinate 41,398,919, forward strand.
CTCTGCATTAGTACGTCAGGAGAAAAGAGCAAATTTTACATTTCAAGACATTAATTTTCCACAAAAATTAAATGTTAAGAGAATTTTTTTGCATTTCAATAAAGAAAGTAACATCTTAAGTAATAGGCCACTTCTCAAATAAAAACTTGACTACTTTGTAGGTATATGGCCCTGTGAAGGTGTGTTTAGACATTTTTAGTCTCTCCCTCTCCCAGTGTAGAGTGGCCCTCCTGCTTCAAAACATCCACCATAATCCCTGTACCTAAAAAGACCAAGGTAACATGTCTGAATGACCAGCATCCTGTCACACTCACCTCAATAATAAGCAAATGCTTTGAGAGGCTGGTCAAGGATTACATCTGCAGCATGCTACCACCCACACTGGACCCCCTACAATTTGCCTACTGCCACAACCGATCAACAGATGACACACAAGCCACAGCTCTACACACCATCCTTACACATCTGGAGAAGAAGGATGCTTATGTGAAAATGCTGTTCTTGGACTACAGTTCAGCATTCAACACCATAGTTCCCTCCAGGCTCCACAAGAAGCTCTGAGACCTTGGCCTTCACCATGCCTTGTGCAGCTGGATCATGGGTTCCTGTCAGATTGCTGGCAGGTGGTAAGAGTGGGCTCTCACCTCCAACCCTCTGACCCTCAACACAGATGCTCCACAGAGCTGTGTCCCAAGCCCCCTCCTTTACTCTCTGTATACCCATAACTGTGCCGCCACCTACAGCTCCAATCTGCTAATTAAGTTTGCTGATGATACATTGATCGGCCTAATCTCAAATAATAATGAGGCGGCTACAGAGAAGAAGTCATCACCCTGACACAGTGGTGTTAAAGGAAACAACCTCCCCCCTCAATGTCGCAAAAACAGAGGAACTGGTTGTGGACTACAGAAGGAATGGAGACAGACTAACTCCTATAGACATCAATGGATCTGGGGTTGAGAGGATGAACAGCTTTAAGTTCCTCGGCGTACACATCACCGAGGATCTTCCGTGGTCTGTACATACTGGTTTTGTGGTGAAGCATAACAGCACTTCTTTCACCTCAGATGGTTTGAAGAAGTTTGGAATAGGCACCCAAATCCTAAGAACTTTCTACAGGGGCACAATTGAGAGCATCCTGACTGGCTGCATCACTGCCTGGTATGGGAACTGTATCTCCCTTAATCGCAGGAGAGTGGTGCGGACAGCCCAGCACATCTGTGGATTTGAACTTCCCACTATTCAGGACATTTATACACACAGGTGTGTAAAAAGAGCCCGAAGGATCACTGGGTACCTGAGTCACCCCAACCACAAACCGTTCCAGCTGCTACCATTCCGGAAATGGTACTTCAGCATAAAAGCCAGGACCAACAGGCTCCAGGACAGCTTCTTCCACCAGGCCATCAGACTGATTAATTCACACTGATACAATTATATTTCTATGTTATATTATCCTGTGGTATATACTATTTATTACAAATGACTAAAAACTGCACATTGCATACTTAGACAGAGATGTAGCTTAAAGGTTTTTACTCCTCGTATGTGAAGTATGTAAGTAATAAAGTCAATTTAATTCAATATTGAATGACACGAGTTGAATGAATTAAACTGATTAACTGAAACAGAAACGGGTGAAGGAGGAATCAAACCGGGCAAAGGACTGCTGCAGAAGTAACAGCTTAACTTTCAAATCATCTATTCTTACACCATGGCAATAGTGAGCATAGCACCAAGACAAAGTGGTTATTCTGCATCAGCAAGGTCTCTCCAAAACAGAAATTTCAAAGCAGACAGGAGTTTCAAGATGTGCGGTTCAAGCTCTTCTGAAAAAGCACAAAGAAACACGCAGGGTTGAGAATCTGAAATGTGGCAGTCAGCCATGGAAACTGAGCGCAACAGACAGATACACCAAACTGATGTCCCTTCTAAATCCGAAGTCCAGCACTGCTATTAGTTCTGTGGCAGGTGGAATGCAGTATTGGGAAATGTATGATAATGCATTTGGTAAAAGGAACAAAAGCGCGGACTATTATCTAAATGGGGAGAAGATTCAAACATCAGAGGTGCAAAGGGACTTAGGAGTCCTCGTGCAATACTCCCAGAAAGTTAATTCACAGGTTGATTCTGTGGTAAAGGAGGCACATGCAATGTTGGCATTTATTTCAAGGGGAATAGAATGTAGAAAAACAAGGAGATAATGCTGAAGCTTTATAAGACACTAGTCAGGACACACGTGGAATATTGTCAAGAGTTTTGGGCCCTTTATCTCAAAGGATGTATTGTCATTGGGAAGAGTCCAGAGGAGGTTCACGAGGATGATTCCAGGAATGAAGGGATTAAAATATGTGGAGAGTTTGGCAGCTTTGGGCCTGTACTCACTGGAATTTAGAAGAATGCGGGGGGATCTCATTGAAACCTACCGAATGTTGAAAGGACTGGATAAGGTGGATATGGAGAGGATGTTTCCTCTTTTGGGGACATCCAGAACTAGAGGGCACAGCCTCAAAATTGATGGGCACATGTAAGGAGGAATTTTTTTTTTAAGCCAAAGAGTGGTGAATCTGTGGGATGCTCTACCACAGAACGCGGTGGAGGCCATGTCCATGAGTATATTTAAAGTGAAAGTTGTAGTTTCCTGATTGGTCATGGCATCAGGGGATATGGTGAGAGGGCAAGTGTATGGGGTTGAATGGGATCTGGGATCAGCCATGATGAAACGGCAGAGTGGACTCAATGGGCTGAATGGCCTAATTTTCCTCCTATGTCTTATGGTTTTATAAGGAACTACAATAACAGCTTGTATGGCCTCCACAGAGACCTGATCTCAACAGCATTCAGACCGTCTCAGATTAGCTGGAGAGAAAGAAGCAAGCAAGACAGCCACAGTCTGCAGCAGAAATGTGGCAAGTTCCCCAAGATGCTTGGAACAACGTTCCAGCCAATTTTTCTTTATATATAAAACTGTACTAGGCATACCTAAGGGAATTGATGCAGCTTTAAAGGCAAAGGGCGGTCTCACCAAATACTGATTTGATTTAGTTTTTTTTAATTGTTTACTGTTCTTTACAGATTTTTTGATATTTAGAAACTTTTCATTACTTTTGAAAGCATCTTCACTTTACAGAATTCTTTTACGTTCCTAAGTCTTTTGCACAGTACTGTATATCTACAAATACTGTATAGCTATTAAAAATTCCAGTTTCCAACTTATAAATGCATCTCTGCAATTATATTTAATATATGTTAACATGCCATTATGCATTATAGGCCATTTTTTAACCAAACTTTGGATCCATGATTAGAAAACAACAATGACTATAAAAGAACGTTACATGATATCTGTGGAAAAACTAAGAGTACGGATTGAAAGAGTTGATAGTAAAAGATACAAATTATAGCTGTGTAAAACTATACCAAGCTCTGGGTAAACAAATAGCCATGGTGGGTTGAATACGGTATCATTAAACACTTGTCAGAACAATTCAAAACATATTTTGCACCTTGATCTCAGGTAATTGTAAGATCTCTGGAAAGACTGCAACGTTATTGGAGTGAACAATGAGTGTGTGCAATCGCTTGCAGTTGGTTATGGTGGTAGGAATAGCCTTCAGTTTGTTCCCACTTAGATTCAGTTCTTCTAGTAACTCTAACTTTGACAGTTTACTATAAGAAAAAAATAGAAGTAGTTAATAGATTTGAATACCACTTTTTTAAAATCATTAAATCATTACCAGCTATTAATGATTTGTAAAGCATAAACTCAAGAGATTCTGCAGATGCTAGAAATCCAGTGATACACACAAAATGCTGGAGGAACTTAGCAGGTTAGGCAGTGTCTATGGAGGGAAGTGTCCACTCTTTATTTCTCTCCATAGATGCTGCCTGACTTGCTAAGTTCCTCCAGCATTTTGTGTGTGATTAGTAAGTGGTTGCTTTACATTTGAAACTTTACATTGAATTCACCCCAAACAACAAATGAACTTCGTGGTGATTTGTCTCAACTTATTATACCACTAAATATTCTATTTATTATCCACAGAGCTCCTAGCAATAACAAAGGTGAATACATCCAAGACTGTTGGCAACAAGATTAAGACATCATAACATACAACAGTCAAACCGTTAATGGATATAACAAATTCTTTACAAGCTGCAGTGGCATGTTTCACTACTTGTCAGGAAACACTATATCAAATGCAACACATATCACGGCAAAGAAGATTTAATGAAGACCACGTGTTCGGACATGATATCTCTCACCATTCCTAATGATACACAGCTGACCTTGCGAATACACATTTCTACAGACAAGTCAGGAGATATTGAGGACTTGGTGTATTTTTATATTTATCTTATGCAGGTCTTCAAGCAGCAACTTGATTCATTAAACCAATTTCCATCTTATCAATTAGGCCTGGTCTTCTGGCTGGTAATGGATTAAAGGGATGTATTTAGGAATCTGAGGGAAGTATTGGAGGATATCACAGGAATGCTGACTGTAGTCATTCAATGTTCTTTGAATAAAGCAGGGGTGTCAGATGACCAGAGAGTGGCAAATGTTACTCTCTTTTTCCAAAAGTAGAGGAAGGATGACCCAGCTTAACTTTACTGGTAGGAAAGCTTTAAGAAACATTGATTCTGGACAGGATTATTCACCATAGAGAAGAAAATAGATTAATTAAGGGAAGCCGATATTTATTAAACAACTCACATCATGTTTAACCAATTTGATACAACTTTTTTTTTGATGAGGTAACACTGGATGAGGATAATGCAGGTGTACAAAAATTGCTAGAATATTTTTGGTAAGGTGCTGTTTAGCAGGCTTTTCAGTTAAGTTGAAGTACATGGCATAAACATTGCAGGGATGCAAATACAAAGTTGCTTTGAGAAAAACTGAGAGTAACGATGAATAACTGTTTTCCAGACTGGAGAAAGGTGAAAAGAGGTATTTCTCAGGAATGCAAGCCATAAGTTCCAAATTTGCAGATGCCACAAAACCAGGCAGTCGTGTTAGTAACAGAGGACAGCAATAGATTGTAGCAGAATACAGACAGGTTCATCATACGAGCAGATGTGTGAGAGTTGAAGTTTCATGCAGATAAATCTGAAGTGAGGTATTTTGGTGAGAAAATGAGAAGTAATATAGAATAATGGATACATTCCAAAAGATGTGCATGATCAAAAGGAACCTGGGACATTTGGTGCAAATCATTGGAAGTGGCAGGGAGATCAAGAAAGTGGAAAAGCTAACATAATTCTGGGCTTAATCAACCGATACAAAGAATACAAAAGAGAGAAATGATACCGAATCTTTATTATGTACTAGTCAGTCTCAGCCTAGTCATTCTCAATTCTAGTCACTTCATTATTGGAGATGTTGGAGATGATCCAGGGGAAATTTAAGAGAATGTTTCTGGGATGAGAGACTATGATTATAATGACAGATTGGAGAGGCTGGGATTATTTTCTTTGGAAAAGGCAGAGGGGTACTGCGATAGGGTTAAGATGTTATGTTGCAACTATACAAGACATTGGTGAGACCACATTTGGAGCATTTGGTGCAGTTCTGGTTGCAAAGCTTGAAGATGAACAATGACAGAACTTCCTTGGGCAGTTCTACACTGTGGGTCACTATCTGCCACTGGGCATCAAACCTGCCCTGTCGCCACTTCCAGGGTATAGCTCAATCTACTTAGCAAGAGGTATTCCAGGATGTAATATAATTGAGAGCAGTATAATGGGACTTCAGCTGCATGAATCATCAAGAGTCATCTCTGGCTTGGTAACGTAGACTGATGTCCAGAATCTATTGGCCCAATAACATACAAGGTCCTGGAATGTTTTCTGCTAAATAAACTCAGCTATGCTCTGGAAACAATTCTATTATCTGTTCAGCTTTATTTGGCATGCTGAAGCTGGGCATATAATTCACTGTCCCCAGCTCACTTCACTGCTCCTTCTCCATCACTCCCTATGATAATTACTATGACAATTTCAATCTCTAACATGTTAATTGTTACATAATCTACACCAGTATAGTCTACCAGTTATTCAGACATGGAAGCTATCAAAACACTGTTATTCAATATTACACAAAATTACATTGAATTTACAGTAATAGTGCTTTAACCCAAATTGTCTATATCAATGTTTATCTTTCAAACCATCAACAGCCATTGTTAATTTGAACCTTACAGCGTGTCATTCTGTTCTTTATTTGTCCCCTCATGTGCTTATCACCATATTATATGAACATTTTTGCTTTGAAGTTACTGATCAGCTACCTATATTCAATAATTTAATTTAATTTCTTTCAGTTAGCTTGCCATAGCCAGGCAGAAAAAGACTGGGCTTGAACTAAAGGATTATTGACTAATGACATTCGTATTTAGGAACAGCCTATCCACTCCTTCAAATTGATGCATGTTATTTACTTTATGTTTGGATGAGTTTCAAACCTAAGACTGAGGATTCTGTCAATATTGGTTAAACAGCCACTGAGTGCTGGATGCATGAAGAGAAATAGTGCTTTACCTGGCTGGGAATGACTGAAGTTGGTTGTAAGCCAAATGGAGTACTCGAAGGCGTGGATGTCCAGTCAGTGTTGATACATACTTATCAGTCAAGTTGTTTCCAGTTAAGTAAAGTTCTTGCAGCATACTGAGACTCTCTTCAGTATCACTGCTAACAGGCAGCGATTCCAGATTGTTTGCAGACACGTTGAGACATCGTAAGCTAAAAGAAATAAAATATATATTTTTCAATGGAGTATTAAAGGATGCAGTTAAGTTTATTTTTTATATTATATTATTCTTGGATGTGAACATCCAAGCCTATGAAAAGTGATGATGTGCTGACTTTTGGTACTGCTACATTCCATGTGAAAAAGGTATCCCCATAACTCTGATCGTTAGGGAGTTCTTGGAATTTCCAAGGTAACAATAAAAGAATGATTATTTAAATCCAAGTCAGCTCGTGTTCATTTGGAAGAAAGCATAAAAGTGACAGGGTTCTCGTACAGCTTTTGCCCTTGACCTTTAGTTGGGAAGATAGAAGTTTAGGGAGTATAGAGGAAAAAATCCAAATATTCTGTGGAGCATCTTGCAAACAGGACACAGAGCAACCCTAGTATGTCAGTGGCAGAGAGGGTGGGCATTCAGGTTAGTAATGAAGCAAAAGTAAAATCAACTGTATTTACACTAGATAACGTCATTCCTTCTCATGTGAGGTGCCAGTAGACTGGAGGGTACTGAATATTGTGTCTTTATTTAAGAGGGATGGAAAGGGCTATAGGGCTATTAAAACAAAAACTTCACGCCATCTTAAATTTCTTCCCCTGGGCGGTTAATCTGACAAACAATTCTTGTCAGTGCCCTCAAACCCCACTCTAATACTTCGGTTACTGCACCATAAACACTTTAACCCACTTCTTATAATGTTGTTTACATTGTAAATACATGCTGCTATTCATGTATTTATGCACATTTTATTCCATATCTGTATTTTAACCTTAATTTTTAATGTATTTCTTTGTTCTGTATAATTGTTGAATGTTGTTTTTTGTTGTGTATTGTGCCAACACATCACAACAAATTCCTAATACATTAAATGTACATGGCACATAAAGTTGATCCTTCATCCTTGATCCAAAGAAAAACCTGGGAACTATAGATGAGTAGGAACATGGAACAAACATTACAGCACAGTACAGGTGATTCAGCCATGATGTTGTACCAACATTTTAACCTACTCTAAGATCAGTCACAATCCTTTCCGTCTCACAGAGCCCACCATTTTTCCATCATCCATGTGCCTTCCTAAATGTCTTTTAAATGTCCTAATGCATCTGCCTCTACCACCACTGCAAGCAGTGCATTCCACACACCCACCACTCTGTGTGTAAAAAATCTACCTCTGAAAACCCCCTTTATTTTCCTCCAATTACCTTAGAATTATGCCCCCTCGTATGAGCCATTTCCTCTCTGGGATAAAGTCTCTGGCCATCCACTTGACCTATGCCTCTTATTATCTTGTGCACCTCTATCAAATCACCTCTCATCCTCCTTTGCTCCAATTAGCTCCAGCTCATTCAGCCTGTCCTCATAGTCAGGCTCCCCATTCCAGGTAGCTTCCTGATAAATCTCCTCTGCACCACATTCTTCCTATAAGGAGGCGACCAAAACTGAACACAACATTCTAAGTGTGATATAACCAGGATTTTAGAGCTGCAACATTATCTTGCAGCTCTTGAACTAAATCCCCCAACTAATGAATGCCAATATCACCGTACACCTTAACAACCTTATCAACTTTGAGGAAGCTATGGACACGGACCCCAAGATCCCTCTGTTCCTCCACAATGTCAATAATCCTCCCATTAACCCTGCATTCGGTTTTTAAATTCCATCTTCCAAACTGAATCACTTCATTTTTCAAGGTTGAACTCATGTGATAGATGGATATAAAGGAAAGACCCCTGGAAAGATAGGTAGTCGGCTTTGTACATGGGAGGGTTTGTCCGATGAACTTGATTGAGATTTTTGATGATGTGACCAAGATCATGAGAGCACGGCAGTGGATGCGATTTATATGGGCTTCAGTAATGCCTTTGATAAGGTTCTATATGGGAAGCGTCTCTGGAAGGTTAAATCATATGGAGCAGGGATGAGTTGGCTAACTGGATACACAACTCGCTTCATGGTAAAACACAGAGGGTGATTATGGAAGACTATTTCTTGGATTGGAAGCGCATGAGTGTGTGCCTCTGGAGCTGACATTAGGTTCATGGTAATTGGCCTTCTGTGGAGAGGATGTTTCCTAAGGGGAGAGTCTAGGACCAGAGGACACAGCCTCAGAACAGAGGGACATCCTTTTAGAATGGAGATGAGGAGGAACTTCTTTAGCCAGAAAGTGGTGAACCTGTGGAATTCTTTGCCATAGGCAGCTGTGGAGGCCAAGTCTTTATGTATATTTAAGGCAGAGGTTGATAGATTCTTGATTCTTCAGGGCATGGTGGGATATAGCAGGAGATTGGGGCCGAGAGGAAAATTAGATCAACCATGATGAAATTGTGTAGCAGACTCGATGGGCTAAATGGTCTAATTCTGCTCCTCTATCTTATGGTCTTATATCAATGATTTAGGTAGGAATGTACAGAGCATGGTCAGCAAGTTTGCAAATTACAGTAAAGTAGGCAGTACAGTGGACAATGAAGGTGGTTATCAAAACTACGTGGGAATATTGATCAGCTGAGTAGGTGAGCCGAGGAATGGCAAATGGAGTTTAATTCATGTAATATGTGGTGTTGCATTTTGAAAAGTCAAACTCAGGTGGAAAAAGTCAATTTCCACAGTGAACAGCAGGATCCTGGGAAGTGTTGTAGCACAGAGGGAACTTGGAGTACAAGTACAAAGCTCCCTCAAAGTGGAGTCACAGGTAGACAGTGTGGTGGAGGTAGTTTTTGGCATACTGGACTTCATAAGTCAGGTAGTAAATAGAAAAGCTAAGAGGTTATGCTGCAGTTGCACAGGATGCTAGTGGACTCATGCACTTGGAGTTTTGTGTTCAGATTTTTTGAAATTTTGATTCAGAAATATGTCTTTGCACTGTGGGAGAAAACCAGCACCCGTGCATTTCCAGGGAGAACGTACAATTCCTTGCAGAGGATGACAGAATTGAACTCCAAAATCTTGACACCCCAAACTGTAATAAACTTCACGCTCACTGCTACGCTTTGATTGTCCTGTTATAGAAAGGATGTTATGGGGTAGACAGAGTAGAGCAGTGGGCTAAGCACACATCCTTGAGGTGCACCAGTATTGATTCTCAGCAAGGAGACATTATTTCCGATCCGCACAGACTGTGGTCTTCTGGTGAGGAAGTCAAGGATCCAGTTGCAGAGGAAGGTACAAAGGCCTGGTTTTTGGAGATTTTCAATCAGAACTGTAGGAATGATTGCATTCCAGTGACTTGGCCTCCACAGGCATCTGCAGCAATGACTTCCATAGGTTCACCACCCTCCGGTCCTCCGCTCTTCCACCATTGGAAAATCCTCACCACATTAACTCTATCTAGGCCTTTCAAAATTTGGTAGGTTTTGAGGCCCCCTTATGCTTCTAAACTTAAGCGTACAGGCCTAAAGCCATCAAACGTAAATCCTTTCATTCCCAGCATTATTCTCATAAATCCCCTCTAGATTTTCTACAATGCCAGCACATCCTTTCTTAGATAAGATGCCCAAACAGCTCACAGTACTCCAAGCCAGTCTGACCAATGCCTTATAGAGGCCTCACCATTACATCCTTGCCCTTATATTTTAATTCTCTCGAAATGAATGCTAACATCGCAATTGCTTCCCTTACCACTGACTCAGCGTGCAAGTTAACCTTTAACCTGTACTAGTATTCCCAAGTCCCTTTACACCTCCAATTTCTGAATTTGTTCCCTGTTAAGCAAATAATCTACACCTTTATTTCTTCTACAAAGTGTATGACTATACACTTCTCTACACCGTTTTACATCTGCCACTTTTTTGTCTAATTCTCCTAATTTGTCCAATTCTCTCCACAGAGCCCCTGCTTCCTCAACTCTGCTTGGTCCTCCACCTACATTTGCATCATCTGCAAATCTGGCCACAAAGGCATCAATTCCATCATCCAGATCATTAATATATGATGTGAAAAACAACTTTGAGGCTTGCCACCAGCAGCCAATCAGAAAGAATTCACTTTACTCCCACTCTGTCTTCTGCCAGTCAGCTACTAGTATCTTTCCTGTAATACCCACAGGCTCTTTTGTTGTTTAGCAGCCTCATGTGTGGACGCCTTGTCAAAGGTCTTCTGAAAATCTGAGTAAACGATATCCAATGAATAAAAATAAGTTACCCTAAAAACAAGATGTACAAGATTTACAAGTTAAAGATTACAAGATCACTTCCCTGGCTATAGGCTGATCACTATAGTGCCTGATAGCCGAGGGTAAGAACGACATGGCTAAACAGTCTGCTTCCGTATTGTAGAACTCTATGAGTGATGAAATTCTACAATACCAATGCAGAAATTAGATTATCCACACTAGGATGATTTTAGACTAGGATGCTTAATTCAGTTTTCAAATTGGGATTGTTTAAATCGTAAATAACTACTGTTGGACTGTCACTCTGGAAGCAAGTTATTTTTAAAAACAATTCCGTGCAAATGAATTTCTAGACCTACATACTGTAGAAATGCTAAATAATTCATGACAGACAGTGAGCAAATCTATTACAGATGGGAGCCTGTATTCATATCTGTTTACTTCATTGATTTGAGGAATTTGTAGAGAACTAGCCTTTAAAAAAAAACAAGCTGTAGCATTTAGCCAGTTGAACAGCTAGATGCTGGAGTTATGCCCCAGATCTAAAACTATCATGTAGCGAAGTCACATACCAGCAAACTGACTCAATTTGGGACTTCATATTTACAAGCATGAAAAATACTTATTTTAATAAGCAAGACAATCTCATTTTCATTATTTATGCTGTTGGTACATATTTTAGAAGGAAAAAATGTGAAGAAATGTCTCATGGGAACACATGTTAAAAGTCTAGAAAAGGAAATTAAATTTTAATTACTTTTATTACAATTAATATTTTACTTACGTACTTACAAAGGCAAGAAATGATACCAGTCATACAGTCCATTGAAGTTTACTACATTACACTACAGAACAACAGGTCACAGGCTCATTGTGGGGATCCTTCAGATAATAAGGATTTATGACTTTAGTCAAGCCACACTCGCTCTTGTAAGACTTCTTGAAAAGAGGTACTGACGAGCTGTGCTGTGACCCGTGGAACTAAATTGCCAATAAATTTCTTCAGGAAAGATCATGTTGGAGAGTGAAAAGAAACTTCTGGTTCTTTCAGGAACAGTAATTTTATAGACTTTTTTTTTTAAAAAGTAAACTGCTGAAGAGGATGTATTATGCTATGCAGCAGTCTTCTTGTCATTTAGAACAGTCCATTTATTTCCAACCTATTCTTAATTATTTTTAAAGTATTTCCATGCTTTCTGAGTTTTTTCCAAAGCAAAAATATCCAAAATGAACAATTATTGTTCATATTACTCTATCCCAACCAACCAAAAGTTTCTAATAGCCAATGAGCTATGCATTTTACAGTGAATGTTATTAGTCTTATTAAAATTTTCTAGATTTGAGAAACCAACTCAGTGGAATAAGCAGATGTTTTCTTATTATTCTATTAAGAAGAATCATAATTGCACTATCAGGATACACAAGTTAAAATTTCCACCTTCAGTACTGGGGGAAAAAATAGCAACCCAGACTGAAACAACATTTAAACTTCGTAGAAATGGGCCAGGCTGGAAAAGAAAACGTCATAGAACTCAGAACCTACCCTGCAATTATTCTAACCCTTTCCTCCTACACAGTCTATAACCCTCCATTTTTCTTACATACATGTGCCTATTTAAAAGTCCCTAAATGTCCCTATTGTATCAGCCTCTATGACCATCCCTCGTAGTGTGTTCCAGGTACGTATCATACCCTGTGCAAAAAAGAAAACTAGCTCTGATATTTCCCCACTCATTTTAAATGGATGTCCCCTGGTATTGGCCATTGCCACCTTAGGAAAAAGATGCTGGCTGTCCACGCTATCTATGCCTTGCAACCTTATACACCTCTATCAAGTTGTATCTCATCTTCCATCACTCCGAGGAGAAAAACCCGAGATCGCTCAATCTTTCCTCATAGGATGTGTTCTCTAATCCAGGCAGCATCCTGGTAAATGTACTCTGCACCTCTCTAGAGTTTCCACAACCTTCCTATAAATGAAGTGAGCAGAACTAAACACAATAATCTAAATGTGGTTTAACCAAAATTTTATAGAGCTGCAACACTACCTCATGGCTCTTGAACTCAATGATGGCCAACACACCATTTACCTTCTTAATCACTCTATTAACCTGTGTAACAATTTTGAGGGATCTATGGATTTGACCTCAAAATACATGCAAGAACTTTAAAAAAAAAGCTCCACAGTTCTGTTTGCCTCTCCTTTTTTCACATCCTTAACATTGTTAAACAAAGTTTTCAATCAGTATTAAATAAACAATTTACAGTGTGTTCACCTAGAGCACAATAACCTACAATTACTCAAACATTTTTCAGCAAAAAACAAACCACCAGAGTAATTCATCATCTGTGGAGGCAAAGGGATAGTTAAGTCTACGTGTTGGGTTGAAGTCCCTACATATGGTACTGATGCAGGATCTCAATCCGAAAAATGTCAACTAACTTTTGCTTCCACACATGCTGCCTGACCCACTGAATTCCTACAGTAGTTTGTCCATATTCCAGCATCTGGAGTCTCTTGAGTTTCCATTCAAATATACTTACTTTAAAGCCTTAAGGAAAAGGCATTCTGGAAGCTCATTGAGCTGATTGTGTTGTACGTCGAAAACCTCCAGAGGTATGTGCTCCAACTGATTTGGCAGACTGTGAAGATGATTATGTCCAACGAACAGTTTCTGTAGGCTCAAGCTACACAATAATCTGTGATACACAATGGAGAAAAATAAAATTATTTTTAATTTGTTGCACAGAAGATGCAAACAGCTATGTTGTTCCTGAGCTGATCACATCCAATTTTTAGCTTTAAGATATTGGATTCATGTGACAATACAGTTTTATGGTCTGTATTGCCCTACGACTTGCAAGATAACATATGCATAAGGGCAAGGCCAGTGAGTAATAACCAATACTAAAATATATCATAGTCCTCTGCAATAGGTAGTGTAAGAAGCCAAAGTCTGCTTTGCCTTCTGGCTTCACACTTTAGCTGTTATGTATGCATGAAACATTTTTTTGTTTGGATTTTAAGATGATCCCAGGGAACAGGAGTAGCAAGCCATAAAGCCCATGGAATTTACACCACCCTTCAGTGAGATCATGCTGAATTTTAAGTCAATTTAGCTTTCTCACTGAGTTTAAACAAATCTGACAGGAGGGTGGGACCCAAAGCAGTAGTGACCACTAGTACACTAGAAGGACAGATAGGAACAGGACAGACAGCAAGGAAGGTTTGATACACTAAACCACATTTATTTTAAAGTAAAAAAAACCTGACAAGTAAGGCAGATTAAGTCAGTCAGTCTCCCCAATAGTCAGCAGGAATTAGAGGAGCAAAAATGTAGGAAGTCTGCAGATAGCTATATGAATAATAAGGCTGTAAGAGTAAGTGATTTTAACTATCCTAATACTGACTGACGCTGCCATGATGCTAAGGCTTGGAAGGGGCAGAATTTGTTTACTATGTCCAGGAACAGTTTCTCACCAATATGCAGATGGTCCTACTGGAGAAAAGGCAACACTGGACCTCAAATTGGGAAATGAGCCAGGGCAAGTGACTGAAGCTTCACTGGGGGAGCACTTCAGAACCAGTGACTATCATTATATTTCTTTTTAAATAGTTCTGGAAAAAGATGGAAAAAGATAGGACAGGGGGAGGAATTGAAAGGGAAGTTGTTAAGGGGGGAGTACAAGTATGCCAAACAGATGAGAGTATTAATGTGGGGGAAACCGGTTGGGTCTTTGTCTCAAAAAGAAGCAGACAACCCAAAAACTATCCTGTATCGTAATCCATCTGCCAGCTTCCTATTTTCCCACTTAATCATTATTTCTTTGCAATCTCTGAGTCTCCCTCACAGCTTGTAATTCCATTTATGGTTAGCAAACTCAGAGACTTTGCACTCTGTCCTCTTATTGGTCACTGCTACAAATCTCAAAACAGCTTAAACTGGAACACTGAAATATTCAGTACTACATTAATTACAGCCTGCCAATTGAAAATGGTTCATTTATTGCCACTTTTATTTTCTGTTCGCTAACTAATGTTCAAGCTATGCTAATCTTTTAAATTTTAATTTGTGTAATCCATGAGGCACTACATCAAATGCTTTTATGAAAATCCAAACATGTGACATCTGATCCTGTTATTTTATCCAATGTCATTGGCCTGCAAAATTTGCAACATACTTGTAAGTTCATACTTCATTTGAAAGACATCACATACAAAATGCTCTTTCCCATTAAAGCATAGCTAGATTATGACTTCATGTTCTATACCTGTCTGAAATTGCAGTAGGTTTCATGTGCAAAATGAATGAAAAATTCTAAGGCAGTATTGGCAAAGCTAGTTAGAACTTAGCTTTCAAGGTCAAAATACTGTTCACAAAACTAATTGCAGAATCTTAACAAGGGGAAAAAATGTGGTTCATCACCTCAGAACTGAAAATTTGTCAATCCCACAAACTATGCATCAGCAATAAGATCTCAAATCTACTAATCTTCCCCACCTCATAGGTAATTCTGTAATCTGGTTATGACTGACATCCAGAAATTCGAGTTTCTTGGCATCACAGACCCAATCAGGTACAGCTTCCAATTTGTTTCTATTAAAGTAAAACAATATGATTATAATAAAATAAAAAATTACTTGAATAAAATGTTTTGTGAAATAATTTAATAAAAAGTAACCCAGTTTTCTGTGATATTTTACCTTTATGGGTATAGTATACAGTACATATTGTGACTGTTTTTAGTTTTACAAGCACAGTATATGAATTAGAATTAGAAGTTCATTTCTTACATTCATCTCACAACGTGAAGGAGTAAAAATATTTATGTTGCATCTCCGTCGCTATGTGCAAGCAATAAGGAAGGGAAATGTGGGAGTATCTATTATTGTTTTTCTGTCCATGTACATATAATTAGATACCTGCCTACCTTGAGAGATCAATGTGAACCAGTTGTCCAGGAAGTGGATATATGCTCAATGTTGTCAACTCTAAACAAACACCCAAAATAAATTATTAGGACATGGTATCTTTAAGAAGAAATCCTGATCGATCTCAGGGATAAGTATGAATTTAAATATATAGCTATTATTTTCAATCATACTGATCCAATAGAAATGATGCACAACAGCACATAGCCTGTCCTTTACCACTCATCTTTCTTTCTGATATCTGAATTTTCACTGATTCAATTAACATTTTTAAACACTTGATTCACTAACTTTCTTGTTAAAATTATATAATTTATTTTCAAAATAATTATTTAAGGAAAAAATATATACATTTCCCCATTTTCTCTTGGTAGTTTGACCTGCACAGTAGGGTGGAGTTACAATAGTGCTCGAAAGCAAATCCAAGTTCATCTGCAGAAACAACTTAATTTCTACCTACAATGTCTCTCTTTTGTTTTTTCAGGGAGAATGGATTCTGTTGAAGAAACTAACCCGGGGTTACACTCAGACTTCTGTTCTTTGTGGTGGTGCAACCTGAGACAGGAGTGGGGGCGTGAGACGGGGGAGAGGGAGAGTGCGGTATGTCGAATTGTAGAAAGAATGATTTGTTTTTGTTGTACTGCAGATCATGGTCTCTCTTGGGGCCTTTGCTATTGCTTGCTTGGTGGGTGGAGAATGCCGACGCTTATGCTGAAGTAGGTGGGGAAGGGTTGTTGCTTTGCTGCTGTTTATGTATGGGAGGGATGAGTAAGGGGGGCTTTGAGGTTTTTATTATCACTCACTCTTCTGTTTTCATGGATGTCTGCGAAGAACAAGAATTTCAGGATGTATATTGCAAACATTTCTGATATTAAATGTAATTATTGAAACAATGCCTCTCTGTACTTCAGATATGACTGTTTTACTACCAATCTTGCCCCCTAGAGATGTCATGTTTTATTTCATCCTTCATGTCTCAGGTATGATTTCTCAAAGACAACAGTCATTCCAGATGCCAGTGTATCCTTTGCAAAACATAAATTGAATGGCTTTTTTCCCTAAATTACCTCAGTTTGGTAAGCACTAAATTGCAACATATTTGCATACTATTCACATCATAACCATCAATTTAGGCTGTAGAAGGAAATGTCAATTTACAGGAAGTGACCAAAAACCTGTTTACTTACGGTTGGAGCCAACATATAATGTCCTCAGAGAAAAGCCACTTAAAGTAAGGGAGGACAGATTGTTACGTTCACAATGCAGATGTTCAATACTTGCAAACACACTCAAGTCAAGTTCAGTCAGGAGATTGTCACGCAGATCCAGATAAATTACATGGTTAATAGCTTCCAGGTTGCCCATCATCACTGACTCAATTGAATTCAACCTAATAAAGAAACAAACATAGATTAGAGCCCAATTGAACAAATGCACAGTTATTAGTACACCAACTAGTAAAACTTGAAACACAAAGTGAAAACTCTTTGCCTGCATATAACAATTACTAAAGAGAAATAACTGTCTAAATTACAAATAATAAATTGCACTAATTGACAAAAAATTAGTTTATGAAGACATTAGCATGGCAATAAAATATCCACTATTTCTTTAAAAAAATCAAAATTCTGTAAGTTCTGCGTGATTAAAAAACAGCGGAATACGAGAATAAGAAAGAATCTGAAGAAATTTAAAATTGGCAATATAATTTCAGTAGAGAAAAGGTTACGTGGAATTCCTTTACTAATCAGTACTTAATTTTACACTTTCCATTTTGCTAATACCTTAGATAGGGAGGGAAAACACATAAATCCTTTCCAACTTCTTAAGGTTGATAAATAGACAATTTGAAACCATTGATATTCAACTGGAAAGTAGTAAAATTATTTAAACTTTCTCATTAACCTTTGCTGAGCTCACTTGTAGTTCAGCTATTTTCTATAACGATGAATAATTTAGTAGAATATTGGCATTAAAAAGACTTACATCAGATATACTGCCAGATAATATCTTCACAAACAGCATATTATCTTTGAAATGTAATGATTGTAGGCAGGTGATTTGTAGAATGTAAAGTTATCCAAGGCAGCTAACGAACAAGCTGTCAGTTTGTTTTTGATAATGAACAATTAAGAGGACACCAGAGAGACGACTCTAATGGAAATAGCTAGCCTCTGCTTACCGGCTTGGGTTGGTTGCCAGAACTTAGAAGATCGCAGGTTCAATTTCATACCTTATTTGAAAAACACCCTTAGAAACACATCCTTAAATATCCTCACAAAGCCTTTTGTGAACAGCTATAGGCCTGGTGATGGCATTCGCAGTCTGGTATCAGGGAAGTAGTTTCAGGATTTTGACGCATCAATGATCAAGGAAGAGCTTTAAATGCCCAAATTAAGATAGTGTAAAACTTGGAGGGGTACAAGTAAGTGTCAAAATTTCCTTTTGCCTGCTAAATCTGTCCTAGTTAGTGGTAGAGACGGTCAATTTTGGAGGTGCTGTTAAGTTTCCTTGGAAAGCAACTGAAGATCTGTAAAAGATAATGAAATTCAAGCAACACACACAAAATGCTGGTGAATCACAGCAGGCCAGGCAGCATCTATAGGAAGAAGCACAGTCGACGTTTGGGGTCGAGACCATTCGTCAGGACTAATGGAAAAAAGAGATAGTAAGAGATTAGAAAATGGGAAGGGGAGGGCGAGACCCGAAATGATAGGAGAAGACAGGAGGGGGAGGGATGAAGCTAAGAGCTGGGAAGTTGATTGGCACAAGGGATACAAGGCTGGAGAAGAGGGAGTATCATAGGAGGAAATCAAGTGGGCTGTTTTGTCCTGGATGGAATTGTATTAAAGAGCGGTACAGCACAAGAATAGACCCTTCGGCCTATCCAGCCCATGCCCAACTGTTATTTTACCCAATGACCTGAACCAGGACCACACATGGCCTCAATACTCCTCCCATCAACGTACTTATCCAAACTTCTCTTAAATGTTGCAACTGAACACACATCCATAACATCTGCTGGCAGCTCCTTCCACATTCTCACCGTGCTTGTGAAAAAAGGTTCCTGCCAGGGTCTCCTTAAATATTTCACCTTTCACTCTTAACCTGTGACCTTTACTTCTAGTCTCACTCCACTTCAATAAAAAAACCCTGCTTGCATTTACCCTTTCTATACCCCACATAATTTTGTATCGTCCTTCTATTATGACACAGGTGATCATAGTCTTTCCATGACCATGATTGTTCTTGGCAAATTTTCTACAGAAGTGGTTTGCCATTGCCTTCTTCTGGGCAGTGTCTTTACAAGGCAGGTGACCCGAGCCATTATCAACACTCTTTTAGAGATTGTCTGCCTGGCATCAATGGTTGCAAAGCCAGGACTTGTGATATGCACCAGCTGCTCATATGACTGCCCTTCACCTGCTCCCATGGCTCCACGTGAACCTGATCGGGGGTGGGGAAGGTGTGCTAAGCAGGTGCTACACCTTGTCCAAGGTTGACATGCAGAGGAAAGAAGTGCCTTGCACCTCCTTTGGTAAACTTTGATACTTATCTTCACCTCATCACCCACATTTTGTATATCTCTATCAAATCTCCCCTCATTCTCCTACACCTTAGGGAATAAAGTCTTGATCTTTTCAACCTTTTCCTGTAACTCAGATACTCAAATCCCAGCAGCATCCTTGTTAATCTTCTCTGTACTCTTTCAATCTTATTAATAATCTTTCCTATAGGAGAAATATTTCCTTTATTGATGGTACTGCCCACATCCAAACAAGTTGCAAGTATTTCTCCAGGTCCTGACCTATCCCTTTAAGAGATGGATAGTAAAAGTAGTGACTTGCTGCATGGCACCCACTGTCTGACTTGCTCTTGTAGCCATAGTATTTATGTGACTGGTCCCAATGCATTTCTGGTTAACAGTGACCCTCAGGTATTGATGGTCTTGAACTTCAAGAGGGGAAAGAAGTTAGGAAGACTTGGACAAAGAACATGGGAAGTATTCTACAATGCCAAAATGTTTATTTTGATAATCACTTACAAATTAGACCAAGTAGTGCTACTTACTTCAGAACTGTGCAACTGAAAATACACTTTTCGTGAAGTGGAATGTGTTAACGACTATACCTAGATCACCATGCTTCATTTAGAAATTTATCTACTCTTTCTGGCATTATCCAAGCTTGCACAGTTGATGGAATTTTTTCATCAGATGTGCATTAAATATCCATTTTCTAAGCCATATTGACTTAGATCGCAGTATTAGGTTTAGACTCAATTGATGCAAGTCTCAAAGTCAAAGTTGAGTTTATTATCATACACAAGTACAAGCATGCACAGGTGCAATGAAAAACTTACTAGCAGCAACACCACAGGCATAAGGACTGAGGCTTCAGGCTCCCACCATTGACATCCCCTCTGAGCCGAACTGTGCGTGACACCCAGACCATTATCTTAACCTCCTAGAATCAACATCTTACCTCCTGATCAGCTCTACAATTCCTGACGTAACATCTCTTGTAGGTCACACTGTTCACCCACTCCACAGCCACAACCACATTACTCCTGACCTAATCCCACAACCCTCATCAGGATCACCAGCAGTGAAACCCATCACAGCCTGCTACTTATCTCACCGAGACGCGAGGAACACAATGTTCAGTGATTACAATCGCAGCCTGAATTGAATCTTAGGCAGACAAGTGGTTGAGGCAGGGGAGAAGGTGAGCATTATTAACTCCAGCAAGAGATGAAAAGTCATGTTCCTCATCAAGTGATGAGGCAGAATGATAAGTGAATGAGGAAGGTAGAATAATCAGAGTCAGAAGAGAACGGTGGTTGTAATGTATTAGAACCTGAGCCAGATAGAGGGGAGTTCAGTGCTCCCCAATCCCCCCTCTCCTGACTCCCATGGAGTGGGAGATCCAGTAGATTAAAGCATGTCATGGACCTTGCACTACCTGAGGTCTAGTCTACTGCTAAATTATGAAAGCCCAGTTTCTCCTGGAATGCCCAATGATGACCTCCCAGGGTCCTGGAATGACCACAGCACAAGAGGAGAAGGGTTGTAAATGTGTTTGCAGTAGCAGGATTGAAACCATAATGTTTATATTTACATTGCTTTGAGACAATTATGCATAATCATCAGAGCATACTAGAATTTCTAAGCCTGTTGGATAGTTGGGGAGTGGAGTGGGGTCAGAGGTAAAAGGGGGTGAAAAGAGAGGAAAATGTGCATTTGTATTATTTGACACACAGTTTGAAAATGATGAAAAATATTTCATTGGATATACATACACCCTGACAACTGGATATCATCTTGGATTAACTTATTTCTCCCACAAAAATATTCAACCCTAAAGATGATCCTCCAAGACCACACTGTTACTTGCTGAAGGTCTTACTGCCATCTTTTGGTGACCTGTGGTATCATAATACATTTCCCATCATGCTGGAAATCAATTCTTTCGTGCATCTGAAATAGAAACAGAAAATGCTGGAAGTTCTCACTAGATTTGCCAGAATTTACACAGAGAGCAAAACAATTATTGCTTCGGGTTAATGACCTTCCATTAATATTAACTACTCTGCCTTTCTGTCTTAGGCATTCTGCCTGACCTGCTGAGTGTGTCCAGCATTTTCTATTTCCATTTCAGAATTCCAGCATCTGCCATTTTTTGCTTTTCATCTGTACACCTACTGCATTCAACAGTCACCAGACTTTGGAGCATTCCACAGCAACAAACTACATTCATGCAGAAAGTATAATGTACCAAAATACCCTGTGAAGTGCTATCTACAGAATTTAACACTACCACAAAATGAGATTTTTAAACAGTTGAATTTTATGGTACTTTAAGGGCATGTGGGGGAGAAACTTGCACAATGATTTTAAACGGCAGAGTTCAACAGACACAACACCAATGTGGTAAGTTCAAGAACGTACAGGAAGCACAAATTATGAGTGCAGCGATCTCAAAGGTCATTGTGCTGGAGGAAGTTTCAGAGCACTGGGTAACAGCAAGGCCATGGAGGAGATTAAAAAGATTGATGCAATCTACAAATAATGGCAATTGCTAGCAACATTCAAAATCCAAACAATCTACAGTACAGTGAATCAGATCTGGCATGGGGAAGCGGGAGGGGGGAGGGGCAAACAAGGACAGATTAAAAGAGAAACCAATGGCCAAGTTTTTCTGCACAGAAGATAGTGGATGTATGGATTTGTTCTTTCCAGAGGAAGTGGTAGAGGAAAATACAAATACATAGTTTAAAATACGTCTGCAAACAACAGAAAATCTGCAGATACTGGAAATCCACGCAACACACACAAAATGCTGGAGGAACTTAGGGCCAGGAAAAAAAAACAGACAAGTAGATTTAAAAGGTGAGGTGAGGGGAGAGAGAAACACAAGGTGATAGGTGAAACTGGAAGGGAAGAGAAAGTGAAGAGCTGGGAAGTTGATTGGTGAAAGAGATACACGGCTGGAGAAGGGGGAGTCTCATAGGAGAGGACAGAAGGCCATGGAAGAAAGAAAAGGGGGGAGGAGCACCAGCGGGAGGTGATGAGTGGGCAAGGAGATAAGGTGAGAGAGTGGTGGGGGGTCGGGGGGCATTACCAGAAGTTCTAGAAATTGACGTTCATGCCATCAGGTTGGAGGCTACTCAGACTGAATACTGTATGAGGTTTTGTTCTTCCAACACGAGTGTGGCCTCATCGCGACAGTAGGGAAGGCTGTGGGTTGACATATCGGAACATGAATGGGAAGTGGAATTATAATGGGTGGGGGGGGAGAAGAGGAAGAGGTGTGTTTGGTGGTGGGATCCCGTTACAGAGAATTACATATATTGTGATGGGTTTGAGTACTGGTGATTCTGATGAGGATTGTGGGATGAGGTCAGGAGTCAATAATGTGATTGTGGCCGTGGAGTGGGTGAACAAGAGATTGTAATGTCAGGAGCTGCAGACCTGATCAGGAGGTAGGATGGTGATTCTGGGAGGTGAGAAGGCCATTCTGGGATGCTAGGCACAGGTCCACTCAGAGGGGACGTCAATGGTGGGAGCCTGCACTTAATTCTGAGATTAAGTGTTTACGCCTGTGCAGTTGCTGCTCGTAAGAGAAACCCTTATAAAGGAATAAAACAAAAGCTGCTTAAACTGATGAGAAGCCAGCAATGTTGTCAAGTATCTGATATGCCACAAACACATCACTGAAATCAAAATGATACATCATTCCTCAGGTCAAAGTGCCTCATCGACCTCTCTGATGATCCAGCAAAAAAAAAATTGGAAAAGTACAGTATGCCCAGTACCATGATGTCCCAACTCTTGTACTTAACATCCAATGCTGCTGCTGCCTGGAGCACTCCTAGGACCAAAGAGCTGAGAACTACCTTAACCTCCACAGAGGCTATCCAAGTATGCAGTGGCATGCAAAAGTTTGGGCACCCCTGGTCAAAATTTCTGTTACTGTGAATAGCTAAGCGAGTAAAAGATCAACTGATTTCCAAAAGGCAAATGGACTACCTCAAGAGGCGCAAGCTGAAGGTTTTGCCATGGCCCTCACAGTCCCCTGACCTAAACATCATCGAGAATCTGTGGATAGACCTCAAAAGAGCAGTGCATGAAAAACAGCCCAAAGATCTCACAGAACTAGAAGCCTTTTCAAGGAAGAATGGGCGAAAATCCCCCAAACAAGAATTGAAAGACACTTAGCTAGCTACAAAAAGCGTTTACAAGCTGTGATACTTGCCAAAGGGGGCGTTACTAAGTACTGACCAGCAGGGTGCCCAAACTTTTGCTTCGGGCCCTTTTCCTTTTCTGTTATTTTGAAACCGTAAAAGATGGAAATAAGTAAGTTTTCTTGCTTAAGATATTAAAGAAATGCGTCATCATTAACTTTATGCCTTTTGGAAATCAGTTCATCTTTTACTTGCTTACCTATTCACAGTAACAGAAATTTTGACCGGGGTGCCCAAACTTTTGCATACCACTGTAAGCACATAGCCAAAGGTTGCCCTTTGTTCTCATTGACATCTTCAACATCTCCCTGAGCAGCACCATCGCCCCTACGTGCTTCAAGGCTGCCACCCTCGTCCACGTACCAAAGAAGTCTTCAGTGTCCTGCCTCAATGACTACCGTCCCGTTGCTATCACATCCATCATCATGAAATGTTTCAAGAGGCTCATTATGAGGCACATCAAGACCCTGCTGCCCCCTCACTGGACCCCCTGCAGTTCGCGTATCGTCCCAACCGCTCAACAGATGACGCCATTACCATCACCCTCCACCTGGCCAAAAAAAACACACAAATTCGAATGCTGTTCATAGACTTCAGTTCAGCATTCAACACAATCATTCCTCGGCACCTGATTGTAAAGCTGAAACTGCTGGGCCTGAACAACCTCCCTCTGCAACTAACTGGGAGACCTCAGTCAGTCTGGATTGGGAGCAACATCTCCAACACCATCACACTGAGCACGGGGGCCCCCCAGGGCTGTGTGCTCAGCCCACTGCTGTTCACTCTGCTGACTCACGACGGTGCTGCAACACACAGCTCGAACCACATCATTAAGTTCGCTGATGCCACAACCGTGGTGGGTCTCATCAGCAAGAACGACGAGTCAGCATACAGAGAGGAGGTGCAGCAGCTAACAGACTGGTGCAGAGCCATCAACCTGTCTCTGAATGTGAACAAAACAAAAGAGATGGTTGTTGACTTCAGGAGGACACGGCACGACCACTCTCCGCTGAACATTGACGGCTCCTACATTGAGATCGTTAAGAGCACCAAATTTCTTGGTGTTCACCTGGCAGAGAATCTCACTCGGTCCCTCAACACCAGCTCCATAGCCAAGAAAGCACAGCAGCGTCTCTACTCTCTGCGAAGACTGAGAAAAATCCATCTCCCAACCCCCATCCTCACCACATTCTACAGAGGATGTATCGAGAGCATCCTGAGCAGCTGCATCACTGCCTGGTTCAAAAATTGCACTGTCTCGGATCGCAAGACCCTGCAGCGGATAGTGAGGTCAGCTGAGAAGATCATCAGGGCCTCTCTTCCTGCCATTACAGACATTTACACCACACGTTGCATCCGTAAAGCCAACAGCATTGTGAAGGATCCCACGCACCCCTCATATAAACTCTCCTCGGTCCTGCCATCCAGCAAAAGGTACCGAAGCATTCGGGCTCTCACGACCAGACTGTGCAACACCCCAAGCCATCTGATTCCTTAATACCCAGGTTCTAGACTGACATCTACATCATTTATTATATTGTAATTTGTCCTCTACTGTGCTTATTGTCTTGTTTATTAATTATTGTGCTGCCCTGCACTGTTCTGTGCAATTTATGCAGTCCTGTGCAGATCTGTAGTCTAGTGCAGCTTTTCTGTTGTTTTACATCGTCTAGTGTAGCCTTATGCTGTCTCACATAGTCTAGTGTAGTTTTGTGTTGTTTCATGTAGCACCAGGGTCCAGCAAGAACGTTGTTCCATTTTTACTGTGTACTGTACCAGCAGCTTATGGTCAAAATGACAATAAACTTGACTTGAACTTGAAATTAATATTTTAAAAGATTATTCCTGAAGTGTTCTCTCTACAGAGGCTACCTGTTCAGTTAAACATTAAACAGTCTCGACATGTATGTACATGCATCTATCTCCAAACTTCTGCAGATATGTCATCTTAGTTTTGACCAACTATTAAATATTTCTGTAAATTTCATAACAAATCCTACCAAAAATATTTAAGATACTACTTCCGAAGTGACAAGAATCAGAAATACAGCAGCAATATTACATTTCTTAATTTCAACAGCACATATTTACAGAAAAACACCATACATGTGCAATCAGGCACGTTCATTTCCATTCTCATCAAATAAATCAAAGATAGCGTGCAACAGAGATGATAGAAAGGACAGCAGGAGATGAGGCATAATCTCAGCCAGTGGGATGAGTTACCGGGCAATAGAGGCATGGTTCAGTTAAAACAGAAAGCAACAAATACCGGACTGTAAGTGTTATATTTGAATGCATGCAGTATAAGAAATAAAATGGACGATCTTGAAATTCAGCTACAGATTGGCAAGTATGACATTGTGGCCATCTCTGAAACTTGGCTAAGGGATGGCTATCATTGGGAGCTGAACGTCCAAGGATATACAGTGTATCGGAAAGACTGGTTAGTAGACAGAGGGGGTGGTGGGGTCCTTTCTATCAGAAATAATATTAAATCATTAGAAAGGGATGACATAGGATTGGAAGGTGTAGAGTCTCTATGGGTTGAGTTAAGAAATGGCAAGGGTAAAAGGACTCTAATGCCAGTTGTATATAGGCCTCCAAACAGCAGCCGGGATGTGGATTACAAATTACAGCAGAAGATAGAAAAGGCATGTCAGAAGGGCAATGTCATGATAATCATTGGGGATTTTAACATGAAAGTAGAAAACAAGGTCAGTACTGGACCTCAAGAGAGAGAATTTGTAGAATGTCTAAGAAATGGCTTTTTAGAACAGCTTGTTGTTGAGCCCACTAGGGGATCGGCTGTGCTGGATTGGGTGTTCAGCAGTGACCTGGAGGTGATAAGAGAGCTTAATGTTAAGGAACCCTGAGGGAACAGTGATCACAATATGATCGAGTTCACTTTCAAATTTGAGAAGGAGAAGCTAAATTCCAATGTGTCAGTATTTCAGTGGAATAAAAGAAATTACAATGGCATGAAAGGAGAACTGGCCAAAGTTGACTGGAAAGGGACACTAGCAGGAAGGACAGTAGAGCAGCAACGGCTGGAGTTTCTGCAAAAAATGAGGGAAGTGCAAGACGGATATATTACAAATAAGAAGAAATTTTTGAATGGAAGGAGGACACTACCACAGCTGGCTGATAAGTGAAGTCAGAGCCAAAGTAAAAGCAAAGAGAGGGCATACAAGGAAGCCAAAGCTAGTTTAAGATAAGCTTTTAAAAACTTGTGGAAGAAAACTAAGAAGGTAATTAGGAAGGAAAAGGTGAATTATGCAAGGAAGCTGGCGACTAATATTAAAGAAGATACCTAAAGCTTTTTGAAGTATATAGAGGGTAAAAGAGAGTTGAGGGTAAATATAGGACCAATAGAAAATGACGCTGGAGATATTGTAATGGGAGGCGCAGAGATGGCAGAGGAACTGAATGTGCATTTTTCATCAGTCTTCACAGTGGAAGATGTCTGCAGTATACTGGACATTCAAGAGTATCAGGGAAGTGAAATATGAGCAGTAAAAATTACAACTGAGAAGGTGCTCAGGAAGCTTAATGGTCTGAGGATGGATAAATCTCCTAGACCTGATGAAATGCACCCTCGGGTTCTGAAGGCAGTAGCTACAGAGATTGCGGAGGCATGAACAATGATCTCTCAAGAATTGATAGATTCTGGGATTGTACCGGATGGCTGGAAAATCGCAAATGTTACTCCGCTATTTAAGAAGGGTGGGAGGCAGCAGTAAAGAAACTATAGACCTGTGATAGCCTGACATCAGTGGTTGGAATTGATTATTAGGGATGAGATTACAGAATACCTGGAGGCACATGACAAGATAGGCCAAAGCCAGCATGGTTTCTTGAAAGGAAAATCCTGCCTGACTAACCTACTGCAATTTTTTGAGGAAATTACAAGCAGGGTAGACAATGGAGATGCAGTGTACTTGGATTTTTCAGAAGGCCTTTGACAAGGTGCTGCACATGAGGCTGCTTAGCAAGATAAGAGCTCATGGAATTACAGGGAAATTACTAGCATGGGTGGAACATTGGCTGATCAGCAAAAAACAGAGTGGGAATAAAGGGATCTGGCTGGTTGCCGGTTACCAGTGGAGTTCCACAAGGGTCGGTGTTGGGACTGCTGCTTTTTACAATGTATGTCAATGATTTGGACTGTGGGATTAATGGATTTGTGGCTAAATTTGCTGATGATACAAAGATAGGTGGAAGAGTGGGTAGTGTTGAGGAAACAGAGAGCCGGCAGAGAGACTTAGATAGTTGAGGGGAATGGGCAAAGAAGTAGCAAATGAAATACAATTTGGAAAGTGTATGGTCATGCACTTTGGTGGAAGAAATAAACAGGCAGACTATTATTTAGATGGGGAGAGAATTCAAAATGCAGAGGTGCAAAGGGACTTGGGAATCTTTGTGCAAGATACCCTACAGGTTAACCTGCAGGTTGAGTCAGTTGTGAAGGCAGCGAATGCAATGTTGGCATTCATTTCTAGAGGTATAGAATATAAGAGCAGGGATGTGATGTTGAGGCTCTATAAGGCACTCGTGAGACCACACTTGGAGTACTGTGTGCAGTTTTGGGCTCCCTATTTTAGAAAGGATATACTGACATTGGAGAGGGTTCAGAAAAGATACACAAGAATGATTCCAGGAATGAAAGGTTTACAGTATGAGGAACGCCCGGCAGCTCTTGGACTGTATTCCCTGGAGTTCAGGATAATGGAGGGGGGAGGCGGGCAGATCTCATAGAAATGTTAAGAGGACTTCCGGTAGCGCTCATGGAGTGAAGTCGCGTTCTTGACTCGCTCCATTACCTCTGAGTTTTTTTTCTCTATGGTCAGCTATACTTTAATTAACTATTAAGGCATCAATTCTTACAATACTTTGAATTAAACTGAATTCTCCGACAATTGGATGATACTTAGATCTGCTATGTCTAAGAACGGGAAAAACGGCAAGGATGGTAAACCTCCGGTTAAACCGAAAGCTACGGATTTCCCCCCGAATGAATCACCGGTGACTTTGAAAGCGATATCGGAGTTAATTCAGAGGGAAATTTCAACCTCTGTTAGGGAGATGATTCGTACGGAAATTGCAGGCTCTGTTAAAGACCTGATTCATACGGAAATCTCAACTAATCTCCAGAAAATTGCCGATTCAATGGATAAGATGCAAACATTTATTGCGGAACAGCAGTCGGCTATATCTGATCTTCAAAAATTCGCGCAACAAAGTGAACTTAAGATGGGGAAAATCGAAGAAACAATTAATGTAATGAAGAAGAAACTTGACTTTTTGACTTTTAAAAACTCTGACTTGGAATCTAGAATGCGACGGCAGAATTTACGAATGATCGGGGTGAGGGAAGCTGTTGAAGCCAACAACCCCATGAAATATTTTTCTCAACTTTTAAAAGATGCATTCCCTACTGTATTTCCTGACCAACCACCGCTACTGGATCGTGTTCACAGAATCCCATCATATTCGTCTAGGTCAGATAGACCTAGGCATGTTATTTTACGTTTTCATTATTTTCAAGACAAGGAGAGACTGTTTCGATTCGTTCGATCTAAAGGTTTCATTGATTTTTCGGATCTTAGGTTCCGATTCGTGGAAGATTTCAGTAAACCAATCTGGGACCAACGGGTTCGTTACAGATCCGTGATGTCGGAATTCTATAAGATGGATTTAAGACCAGCGCTGCTGTACCCTGCATGTCTAAGGATTCGCATGTTAGATGGAGCCCTTCGTTTTTTTGATTCTCCATCGGATGCCCAGAGTTATCTGGATCAACTTTCATCTTCAACATCTTAATTGCCTTTTTTTAATTATCTCCGTTGATCGGAGGCTGTGAATTGGTTGGTTTTAACTTTTCCGTGCCCTATCTGGGCAGAAAAGTTTATTTTTGATTTCTTAATATGGCTGTTAAACTTTCTTTTTAACTGCGTCATTTCTTTCTTTTCCCAGGGGATTCTGGGTGGTTACTTCCCTTTTGTCATCTTATGTATTTCCTGTGTGGCCTTAAATTTTGTAGTTTTTTTAAAATTTTATTCTGTTTTGCTTTTTATAACCACTTTATGTTAATAATCCTATTTTTTCTTGTTGCTGTGTCTACTCATGGGTTTGAGGTTTATTGTGGTTTTTTTTAATATATATTTTCCGGCTTTTGTTCTGTTCTGTGTGTATTTTAATTGAGCTAACTTTTTTTTACTTACTTTTTTACTGTTTTACAACTAGCTGATCCTTTTCATATTTATACCTTTTTTTTAGGGAGCGTATACCGGAAGTCATGGGGGTAGTTTTAGCGCTTGCTTCTTTCTGGCGGGTCTGCTTTAGATTTTGCCTTGGGGTCTTGGGGCAGGGGGTGGCGGGAGGGGCTTCATGTTTTAGTTTGTTTCTCTTTGGGCTATATACATTATTGAAGTACTGGTTGCGTCCTTTTCCCCGGTATCTTTTGTATGTTCTGTTTCCTCTCCGGGTTTGTGGGTCGCGCCTATCGTCAATCCTCCTTGTTGTGGGTTGACTTTAGGATTTATGGAGTCTATTATTAATTTTGTCTCCTGGAATACTAATGGTCTTAATCATCCTATTAAAAGGAAGAAAGTTTTTAAAGTGTTCCGGAGACTTAAAGCACAAATTTTATTTTTACAAGAGACCCATGTACGGAGGGGGGACAGACTACGTTTTTTCAAATTCTGGAAGGGTCAACAATTTCATTCGAACTCCAATGCTAAGATTCGAGGCGTCTCTATTTTTATAGATTCC
Source organism: Mobula hypostoma (assembly GCF_963921235.1). NCBI lineage: Eukaryota > Metazoa > Chordata > Chondrichthyes > Myliobatiformes > Myliobatidae > Mobula > Mobula hypostoma. The sequence goes on from NC_086110.1 coordinate 41,429,235, forward strand.
TCAGTTACTTTTACACAACAGGATATTATCTCTGATCCGAATGGTAGATTTTTATTGGTTAGTGGTTTACTATTTAATAAAAAAGTAGTTTTGGTTAATGTTTATGCTCCTAATATGGATTGTCCGGAATTTTATAAATCATTGTTTGATCAGTTTCCGAATTTGAACGAGTTTTCATTGATTTGGGGCGGAGATCTTAATACCTGTTTGTCTCCAGCTTTGGACCGTTCGGCTCCTTTACGGACTTTACCTAATAAATCTGCAAATCTGATTAATTTTTTCCTTTCTGATTCTGGGTCGACGGACATTTGGCGTTTTCTGCATCCTCAGGAAAAAGATTTTTCCTTCTTTTCACATGTTCATCATTCCTATTCAAGAATTGATTATTTTTTTATTGATTCTCGTCTCATTCCTTCAGTGATTAAATGTGATTATGATTCTATAACCATTTCGGATCATGCTCCACTTAAGCTTTCTATTAAAATTATGGCCAATATACCAAACAATAGACAATGGCGTTTTAATTCGCTGTTGCTTCAGGACTCGGACTTTGTTAATTTTATGAATGAACAGATTGAGCTTTTTTTTACAATTAACCATACAGAAGATATTTCGGTTAACACTCTTTGGGACACTTTTAAAGCCTATATTCGGGGTCAGATTATTTCGTATTCCGTTGCTTTGAGGAAGAAACAGAAGCAGGAGGAGATGGCAATTGTGGACAAGATTAAAGAAATTGATAAGAAATATGTTATGGCTCCTTCTGAGGAGTTATACAAACAAAGAACTGAACTTCAAATGGAACACAGTTTACTACTCTCGTCCTCGATTGTAAACCAATTAAAGAAAACAAGAAGTGACTTTTATGTTCACAGTGATAAAATTGGCAAGCTGCTGGCTAATCAATTGAAATCTAATTATGTTAAATCTCAAATCAATCAGATTTATAACCAAAATGATCGATTGATATTGGATCATGTGGGGATTAATCAAACCTTTTGTGATTTTTATTCTTCTTTATATCAATCAGAGTCTCCTCGAGATTCTAAATATATGAATGATTTTTTAGATAAGTTAGACTTCCCTCAGATTTCACAGGATATGTCTTCTTTATTAGATACTTCCATTACAATGGATGAGATTAAGAATGTTATTTTTTCTATGAATCTGGGGAAAGCTCCTGGCCCTGATGGGTTTACCGTTGAATTTTATAAATGTTTTGCTTCTTTATTGATTCCTTGGCTCTATAAGGTTTTTGAGGCTTCTTTGAAACTTGGTAAACTTCCGGAATCTTTTAATAGAGCATCAATTTCTCTAATACTAAAGAAGGATAAAGACCCTGCTCAATGTGCATCTTATAGACCAATATCTTTATTAAATGTTGATTCTAAAGTTTTTTCTAAGTTATTAGCAAATAGACTAGAAAAAGTACTTCCTTCTATTATTTCGGAAGACCAAACGGGTTTTATTAAAGGTCGTTACTCTTTTTATAATATTCGTACATTGTTAAATATCGTTTATACTCCCTCACAAAATGTTCCTGAGTGTGTTATTTCTTTAGATGCCGAGAAAGCTTTTGATAGAGTAGAATGGCCTTATTTATTTAAGGTGCTTGAAATGTTTAACTTTAGCTTGAAATTTATATCCTGGATTAAACTGTTATATCACTCCCCTGTAGCCTCGGTTCGTACTAACTCTTTAAACTCACCTTTTTTTCCTCTCTTTCGTGGTACTCGACAAGGCTGTCCTCTTAGTCCCCTATTATTTGATATTGCATTAGAACCTCTTGCAATTGCTATTCGAGAATCTTCAAATATTACTGGGATAACTCGGGGATTAAAGTCCCATAAATTATCACTCTATGCTGATGATTTACTTTTATATATTTCTAATCCTGAGAGATCTATTCCTGCTGTTTTAGAGTTATTAGCACAATTTGGTCTTTTCTCAGGTTATAAATTAAATCTTAGTAAGAGTGAACTTTTTCCGATTAATAAACATCTTCCCTTATATTATAAATTTCCATTTAAATTGATTAATAATTACTTCTCATATCTTGGGATTAAAATTACTTGTAAACATAAAGATTTATTTAAGACTAACTTTTTACCATTAATAGACCATATTACTCAACTTTCATCTAAATGGTTTCCCTTATATTTAACTTTGATTGGTCGTATTAATGCAGTTAAGATGTTTTTTTTGCCAAAATTTTTTATATCTGTTTCAGGCATTACCAATTTTCGTTCCTAAATCTTTTTTTGATAAAGTTGACTCTAAAATTTCTTCATTTATTTGGCAGAATAAGAATCCGAGACTGGGTAAAATACATTTACAGAAAGCTAAGAGAGATGGAGGTTTAGCATTACCTAACTTTAGATTTTATTATTGGGCTATTAATATTCGACATATGAAATTTTGGTTACTTGACCAGGACATACTATCTATTCCTAAATGGGTAGCATTGGAATTACAATCTGTTCAGGGTTATACACTTGGTTCTATTTTAGGTTCCTCTCTTCCTTTTGATTCGAAACGTCTTAAGCAGGTCTCTAACCCGATAGTTAAATATGCTTTGCGCATTTGGTTTCAATTCAGAAAATTTTTTGATCTTAATCAATTCGGGTTAGCGATTCCTATTTTAGGTAACATATTTTTTCCTCCCTCTTTTAAGGATCGCGCTTTTCAAACTTGGAAGACTAAGGGTATTTTACGGTTTTTGGATTTATTTTTAGATGGTTCCCTTATGTCTTTTGAACAATTATCTAATAAATATAACTTATCAAGAATACATTTTTTTAGATATTTACAAGTTAGAAATTTCCTAAGTACTATACTTTCTTCCTTTCCAATGCTTCCTCCTATATATATTTTAGATTCGATAATTAACCTTAATCCATGTCAGAAAGGTGCATCGGCTATGATTTATAATATTATTATGAAACTTAGGAAAGCTCCATTTGATAAGATTAGGGTAGATTGGGAACAGGAATTGGGGCTTACCATTTCTGTGGATGATTGGGGGCAGATTTTACAATTAGTTAATACTTCCTCTATTTGTGCTAAACATTCCCTAATTCAATTTAAAGTGGTTCATAGAGCACATATGTCCAAAGATAAGATAGCGCGTTTTTACTCGCATATTAATCCTTTCTGTGATAGATGTTCGGGGCAGATAGCCTCTTTAACTCATATGTTTTGGTCTTGCCCTACTTTGGAAACTTTTTGGAGAGATATTTTCAATATTATTTCTAAGGTATTAAATATAGATATCTCTCCTCACCCTATTACTGCTATCTTTGGACTACCTAAAATTTCTAGTAATCTTTCCCCTTCAGCCCGTAGAATGATTGCATTTCTTACTTTAATGGCGAAAAGATGTATTTTACAACATTGGAAAGAGCTTAATGCTCCAACTACCTTTTTTTGGTTTTCTCAGACGATTTTATGTTTGAATTTGGAGAAAATTAGAAGTAACCTTTATGATTCTTCATTTAAATTTGAACAGATTTGGGGACCTTTTATTCGATATTTTCATTTAATGTAACATTTACCCTTCTTGTTTTTTTTTCACTGTTTTTAATGGAGGTCGGGATTGAGGACGTGATTTTAAGTTTAACTCTGTTTGGTTTCAAGTTAGCCCATTGCTTTGCCTTGCTTTTAGTTAGCTGCACGGTGGGTTTTTTTTTGGGGGTTTTTTTTTCTTTTTTTTCCATTGATATATATAAAATTTAGTATACTATTATGTTATCTTGGTTTCTTATGCTTAAATTACATTGTTTGTAGTATTTTCTTTTTGGTATTGTTATCTTTTGGAATTTTATTATATTTTAACATTGTATTAATGTTTATATGGCTTACCTTTTTTGTATACTTACTCAATAAAAAGATTTAAAAAGAAAGAAAGAAAGAAATGTTAAAAGGTCTGAACAGATTAGATATGACAAAGTTATTTCCCATGGTAGGGGAGTCTAGGACAAGAGAACACAACTTCAGGATTTAAGAACATCCTTTTAAAAGAGATGCAGAGGAATTACTTTAGTCAGAGGGTAGTAAATCTGTGGAATTTGTTGCCACAAGTGGCTGTGGACATCAAGTCATTGGTGTATTTCAGACAGAGATAGATGGGTTCTCAATTAGTCAGGGCATCAAAGGGAATGGGGAAAAGGCAGGGGAGTGGGGATGACTGGAAGAACTGGATCAGCCTATGGCTGAATGGTGGGCAGACTCGATGAACTGAATGGCCTACTGCTGCTCCTTTACCTTATGGTCTAACATCTAAAAACACAATTCATTATGCAACTTCCACAGAGGATGCAAAACTGTTATAAATGTAATCTAGAGGATCTGCAAGATTCATCCAGTGGTCACATGGAAGAAATTGCACAAGTTTGCAAAACCATAGTTATTTGCCATGGATAGGCAGATAAATACATAGCTTTTCAGTGGATGATAATAGGGTATTTTAGGCATTACAATACAAAACATACGCTGATTTATATAAACATACATGGGGATTTCAGTAAATCTGGAATTAATTACATACTTAACTAAGTTCCTAAACTTGTGACTTCAACATCACAAACAGTCCATTCCCTCGAAAATAATAGAAAAAGGCATGCCCTGAGATCGACAAGTCCGGTTTTCAGAAACTTGAGAAAATTATCTTTAATTTAAAGCATAATGATATGTAATTTAGTTATTAGTAGATTAAATTACTGCAAATTCATTGAGTATAAACTGAACCCTTTTTGATTATATTTGGTTATAGATTAGTTCTCAGTAATCTTAATACACTGAGTATTTGTTTGTTTAATGATGTGCCAAACCAAATTGCAGAGACTGTGTCAGTTAAGTGAATTCACAGAGCCCTAGGCTTCGACTTTAATAAATCCTTACCTAAGATCCAGGTGCTTAATATGAGTCATCTGTCCCAGTGTTTCCAATGTTAACGTCTGCAAATGGTTTCCAGCCATGCTAAGTTTATCTATAGCTGTCAAAATCGTACACACTGCTGGGATCACTTTGAAGTCATTGAAGGACAGGCCAAGATGAATTAGCTGTTGCACATTTCCCAATTCTGAGGGCAAACTCTGAAGACAATTCCCATCCAGAATAAAAGTCTGTAGACTGGGAAAGAAAAGAAATTATACATTTTCTCTATAAATTTACATTAAATAACACCCTAACTTGTTGAAAAGCACAAATGCTGATACAGTTCAGAAAACACCGGCGTGAGGGGTGGGGTGGGGGGAGGGGAAGAAGAAACACCTGAAGCGCTGGTTTAAAAAAAAATTAGTAACAGGTTCCTTTTAATCAAGAACAGTTTCAAAACTGAGTGAAAATAGATAAAGGTATTAGTAACATTTTAAATTAAAATAAACAGAAGGCAAGACAATAAAGATCTATATGAAATACTTCCACTTTTGAAGGTATCTAAAAGTACAAGCTGGATCATGCTCAGCATTACCCATGAGATCCCTACGGATGTGGTAAAATTCTGTGGCCCTGAGATAGTATTAAAAAATTGGAATAAATTTCTAAAAAAATAAATGAAAATCAAAAAATTGTTAATTCGAAACATGTACAAAAATCTAATTCAAAACATTGATATAAGTTTAAATTACAAAAAAAGAAACCACCTATTTTTCACATCTAGGTCAAACGAATGGAAGTGTGTTGAGTAAGCCAGTTAAAGGACCACAAAAGACAGAGGCCCATCTCGAAATTCAGTGCTGCAACCAGCAGCACTGCAGGATCACAATTTGTTCAATAACTCCATGGTGCAATGTGTAATGCTGTTTTCTAGAGGTTCCCTCCAGAACCACTGGCTGAAGCAGTGCACATCCTGGCCAATACAAAATATTCAACAAGTCATTACTATATGTGGATGACACAAATGTAAGTGCTGTTGCAAGTAGTGTATAAGATTATAAAAAATTACATTAGGATCTTGATCAGCTGGGTATATGGGCTGAGGATGGACAAATGGCTTTTCATCCAGATATATATTAATCCAGTTACCAGTGGTGTTCCACAGGGGTCCGTGTTGGGACCGCTTCTTTTTACATTGTACATCAATGATTTGGATTATGGAATAAGTGGCTTTGTGGCTAAGTTTGCTGATGATACGAAGATAGGCGGAGGGGCCGGTAGTGCTGAGGAAACGGAGAGTCTGCAGAGAGACTTGGATAGATTGGAAGAATGAGCAAAGAACTGGCAAATGAAATACAATGTTGGAAAGTGTATGGTTATGCACTTTGGCAGAAGAAATAAACGGGCAGACTATTATTTAAATGGGGAGAGAATTCAAAGTTCTGAGATGCAACAGGACTTGGGAGTCCTCGTGCAGGATACCCTTAAGGTTAACCTCCAGGTTGAGTCGGTGGTGAAGAAGGCGAATGCAATGTTGGCATTCATTTCTAGAGGAATAGAGTATAGGAGCAGGGATGTGATGTTGAGGCTCTGTAAGGCACCGGTGAGACCTCACGGAGTACTGTGGGCAGTTTTGGTCTCCTTATTTAAGAAAGGATGTGCTGACGTTGGAGAGAGTACAGAGAAGATTCACTAGAATGATTCTGGGAATGAGAGGGTTAACATACGAGGAACGTTTGTCCACTCTTGGACTGTATTCCTTGGAGTTTAGAAGAATGAGGGAAGACCTCATAGAAACATTTCGAATGTTGAAAGGCATAGACAGAGTGGATGTGGCAAAGTTGTTTCCCATGATGGGGGAGTCTAGTACGAGAGGGCATGACTTAAGGATTGAAGGGCACCCATTCAGAACAGAAATGCAAAGAAATTTTTTTAGCCAGAGGGTGGTAAATCTATGGAATTTGTTGCCACGGGTGGCAGTGGAGACCAAGTCATTGGGTGTATTTAAGGCAGAGATTGACAGGTATCTGAGTAGCCAGGGCATCAAAGGTTATGGTGAGAAGGCAGGGGAGTGGGACTAAATGGGAGAATGGATTAGCTCATGATAAAATGGCGAAGCAGACTCGATGGGCCGAATGGCTGACTTCTGCTCCTTTGTCTTATGGTCTGATGTGAGGTATTGCTTTTAGATCAAACCAGGGGAGTACTTATAAAAAACAAGAGATTCTGCAGATGCTGGAAATCCAGAGCAACACACACAAAATGCAGGGCGAACTTACCAGGTCAGGCAGCATCTACTGAAATAAATAAGCAATGTTTCAGGCTAAGACTATACCTCTTCCCACTCTGTCTCCTGTAAAACTGCCATTTCCTCGTCACTGTCACATCTGTTCCCAGACTGAGGTATCCTTTTCAGGACACTGCAGATATCATCTTCCTCCTTCAAAGAACAGGGTTTCCCTTCACTCACCACTGATGTTGCCCTTGCCTACATCTCCTCCATTTCCCAGACATCGAGCTCACCCCATCGTCCGCTGCCTTAACAGGGATAGAGTTCCTCCTGTCCTCAGTTACCATTCCATGAGCCTCTGCATCCAATACATCATTCTCCACAACTTCCGCCATCTTCAACAGACCCTAACTGCAAACACACCTTTACCTCCCTCCAACTCTTCATTTTCCTCAGGGATCGTTCCCTATGTGATCCCTTTGTCCATGTGTCCCTCCTCAATAATCTCCCTCTTGGCACTTATTCTTGCAATGACAGAAGTACTATATCTGCCTATTCACCTCCTCCCTCACCTCCACTCAGGGCCACAAGTAGTCCGGGGAGGGGGGAGGGGGAAGGGGGGAGGGGGGCTCTTTGTCAAGCACCTCTGCTCTATCTGCAAAAATGGAATTTCCCAAAGGCCAACCATTTTAATTCTTATCACCATTCCTGTTCTGACATGTTGGTCCATGGCTGCCTCTTCAGCCATGATAAAGCCACTCTCAGGTTGCAGGAGCAACCCTTACATTCCATCTAGGTAGCCTCCAACCTAATGGCATGAAGATTTCTAATAGGTGAAGATTTCTCCAACTTCTTGTAATTTTTTTTATCTCCGTTCCTTTCTTTTTTCTTCAACTTCCTACTCTGGCTTCTTACCTCTTCTCCTCACCTGCCTACCACTGTCCCATGGAGCCTCTCCTCCTTTCTTTTCTCCTGTGGTCCACTCTCCTCTATCAGATTCCTTCTTCTCTAGCTCTTTGCCTATCCACCTCTCACGTCCCAACTTCATACTTCACTCCCCCCCCCCACCCATCTGACTTTACCTATCAACTTTCTAGCCTGTCCTCCTCCCCACCACCACCACCTTCTTATTCTGGTATCCTCCCACTTCCTTTCCAGTCCTGATGAAAGGTCCTGGTCCAAAATGTCAACTATTTATTCACTTCCATAGATGCTGTCTGACCCGCTGAGTTGCTACAGCATTTTGTGTGTGTTGCTCAAGGTAGTACTTATGCAGTGAATGATAGGATCCTGGGGAGCTGTGGAACAGATGGACCTAGGAGTACAAGTGCACAGTTTTCTGAAAGTCACGGGTACGTAGAGAGGGCGGTGAAGGTGGCAGGCCGGTCTTCTTCATTTGAAGCTCTGACAATAGGGGTTGGGAAATTATGAGCTATACAAGATGTTGTCAGGGCCGCATCTAGAGTATTGCGTTACAGTTATGGTAACCTGTTATAGGAAAAATGCAGAAAATATTTACCAGGATGTTGCCTGGATTTGGGGCCTTGAGTTGCCAGAAGAGGTCTAGGACTTTATTCCCTTGAATGTAGGGGCATAGGGTGAAAGCACAGTCCTTTTCCCAAGGGGATGTGCTAAAAACAAGAGGGCATAGGTTTAAGATCAGCAGTAATGGGATATCAGTGATAAGGGATATCAGTGCAGCCTTTTCACATAAAGGGTGGTATCTATTTGGAAATGAGCCGCTAGTAGTGTTTGAAGCAAGTACATCAACAACATTTAAAAGCTACATGGATGGAGAGGTTCAGAGGGCTATAGAGAGCAGATGGGACACTGGGCAACACTGGGCCAGAACACTTCTTTCCATGCAATACAATCTGATGACTCTTAGTAAATCCAATAGCAAATTAAGCAGCTTTCCTAATAGGTGGTCCACTGCAGAATGTGCCATCACAAAATAGTTGAGGGAATCAAAAGAAGGGAGGCTAATAAATACATAAAATCAACTTAAAGATCCATTGAGAGTGGTGGTTAAAAAAAGAGGAGATTATGTGAAATCTATATTTAAATTGTGCATTTATTTATTTAGAACTACAGAGCTGAATGGGCCCTTACGACCCAACAAGCCGTAATGCCCAGCAGCCCACCTAAACACTAGCCTAAAAACAGGACAATTTACAATGACCAATTTAACCTACTAACTAGTATCAGAGCATCTGGAGCAGGGGTGGCCAACATTTTACATTCCGTGCGTCAATTTTTTCACACACAAATTCAGATGTGATTTTTTCACGCACGAGTTCTATATTAACATATTTTTAGATTGAATGGGGGTACAAGAGTTGTATGGCGCATCTGAACTCGTGAGTGAAAAAATTGACACATGGAATGTAAAAGGTTGGCTATCCCTGATCTGGAGGAAACCTATGTGGTCATGGGGAGAATATACAAACTCCTTACAGATGGAGCTGTAATTGAACTCCAAAACTGCTACCCTATCACGGCACCAAGAATGATAGAATGGCCTTTTTCTGTCATAATCGTATAATTCTTAAAAAAATAAAAATAAATATCAGTAACTCAATATCAATTACAGAAAAAAGCTGAACAATAGACATAAAACTGGTAGATTCTGTTTCTTGTTTTGGGCTCAATAAATTTAAAGATATTACAAAGATAAAAGAAGAGAAATTGATGTTTGAACATGTATGTGGTTATGCACTACTGGATGACTTATGCAAACATTTCATAGGCTTTGAAAATTTAGATAACCATAAATTGAGGAATAAAAAATACAGTGGCTTGAAAAAAGTATTCCGTCCCCACAACAATTTACACATTTTACTGTCTCATTTTCTAAATTTAAAATACATTGAAGTAGGGTTTTTTGCGCTAATCTACAAAACATTGTGCATCATGTAGAATCAAGAGAAAAATTCCAATTTAGTAAATGTCAACAATTTACTAAAAATTAAAAACCAACATTGAGAGGCTGAAAAAACATTCATCCTCTTTGTAATTACTATATTTACTTTCCTCAGGTGCAATACTGTATATTACCTTACAAAACTCACACAATATGTTGATGTAGAAAATTGGAGGAACATCTGAATAAGTACTCCCTTTCTCTGTAAGGTCCAATAGTATGGTAGATTTTCAACAGATCAAACCAAAATGAAGACAAAAGAGCATTCAAGACAACTCAGGGAAATGATAATAGAGAAACACAAATCTGGGGAAGAGTACAAGGCCATCAGAAAGGCACTGAACATACCTCAGAGCTCGGTGCAGTACCTCATGAAAAAGTGAAAAAAACATGAAACCACGGCCACATAGCCCAGGTCAGACTGTCACTCTACACTTAGAGGGAATATTAGCACCACAGTAGCCTCTCCTACTATTGCCATTGTTCTCCACAAACTGACATGAGCTGCACAAGTCAGTGGCCACATCTGGAGATAAGTTTTGTGGCTCCACAATCTCCAAGGCCATGCACAAAAAGGATATTTATGGAACCTTTTGGCATCAACACTAAGCAGTATGTGTGACACAAATCTAACAACATACATCAGCCAACTAACACCATTCCTGGCAGCATCATGATATGGGGACGCTTTTCAGCAGCAGGGACTGGAAATCTGCTCAGGTTTGAAGGGAAGATGAATGCTGCGAGATCCTGGATAAAAACTGAGGAAGTTTTCTACCCAAGTGGCTTCAAACAAAGAAAATTTATGTCCTTGAGTAGCTTTGTCACAGTCCTGACCTCAACCCGATCCAACATCTGGCAAGACCTCAAGATTTCTGTTGACTGTCGCTCCCCAAATAAGTTGGCACAGCTTGAGCAATTTTGTAGGGAGGAATCTTGCTTCATCATGCTGTGCAAAGCTAATAGGCTTACAGTACCAAAAAAGACGACTGTGTGTAATAGCAGCAAGAGGTGGTTCAACTAAGTACTGAGCAAAGAGGGATGCATACTTTTGAAGTGACATTTCAGCTTTTGAATTTTTAGTTTCTCATACTTTACAATTTTCCCTGTTTTTTGGGTTCTACAGTGAAAACAAGAGCATGTGATTCAAAAATAAAAGCTCTCAGTTAAATTGATCAAAATTCCTGGTTGTAATATTCACTTATGTGAACAAAGGGCTGAATACTTTTAGAAGGCACTGTAACTGTTTTCATCAGAAGTTAAACCAAAATGTGAATTAGCATATAAAACAAATTATCTAACTTCTATATGTGAATTATTTTACAATACTTACTTCTTTAAGTTTCCAATCTCTTCGGGAATGTCATGTATCCTGTTACAAGAGAGGTTGACTTCGGTAAGAGTTGCAATTTCACATAAGGATGCTGGAAATTTTGTCAGTTTATTATTCGACAGATTCAGGCTTTTCAGTTGAGTGAATCTACATTAAAAGAAAAATTGAAGGACTTAGACCCTAGAATATTCCAACAGTCCACACTTACTTCTTGCTACTCTATCATTTTAATCACATACTTTTAATTGCTCTATGACATGGCTCCAAAACTCAAATCAATATGGAGGGTTGTGCCATACATGAAAGTGGTGTACTGACAGTTAAGATCTCCTAAAGCCTGATTTATTGTGTAGGGAGTCAACATGGAATTTCCCAAATATTTGAATAAACTGGCTGTACAATTTCCCCTTTGGCTATTTGTTTCACATTGAAGTATGATTGGATAATGGCTAAATGGTAAGGGTGTCATTCTCATCTGTATGGAAGAAATCTTCTTCCGCCTTTTAACTTTAGTGTGTTAAGATACATCACACATTCTGTTGGAGATCAAGACAATACAGTCAAAATAGTAGCACACTGTTCAGTCGTTATGTGCTGTGTTATATAATGTGGGAGATCATGGTCTTGCCATGACCATGATTGTTCTTGGCAAATTTTTCTACACAAGTGATTTGCCATTGCCTTCTTCTGGGCAGTGTGTTTATAAGATGGGCAACCCCAGCCATTATCAATACTCTTCAAAGATTGTATGACTGGCATCAGTGCTCGTATACAGTACTTGTGATATGCACAGCTGCTCATACAACTATCGATCACCTGCTCCCATGGCTTCACGTGACCTTGATCGAAGGGTGAAGCAGGTGCTACACCTTGTCCAAGGGTGACCTGCAGACTAGCAGAGGAAAGAAGTGCTTCGCACCTCCTTTGGTAAAGACTTAACTCCACCCTGCCACCCAAACGGTAGTATTACAAAGGCATTTATTTTTAATACTACCTTTATAGTATATGTGAAATCACATGAATTAATCAGCCAGTTTGAGCCCTTTGCAAAATGCCAGAGGACCCCTTAACAGCAGTCACTGCAAAAGCAGAGGATCTCACCACAGTAATCATTATCAAGGACCATGGGAAACATCATTACTTCACTTCTGACTGCAAACACTGGGCCTCAGTTTAATTCAGAATTGAACAACGAGACTCATTATTTTTCACCGCACCTGTACCTTATGTGTACACGTACAAAAAGCATTAAATTCAGCTTGAATTGTTTTTATGATCAGGGCATGTTCAATTTTCAAATACAGTACATAGTTTTCCTCAGAGGAGTTGTACAAAATTATATTTTGAATAAATATTATACCCTAATAATACATGATGGCTCTCATCATTATACACACTTTAATCAGATTACACCATCCCCCACTCACCAATCTCCAATGCTCCAGAGAAAACAAAACAAGTTTGCTGAGCCTCTCCTTAAGACTAATACTCTCTTAATCCAAGCAATATCCTGGTGAACCTCATCTGCATTCTCTTCAGAGCTTCCACATCCTTCTTGATGCCAGAATTGCATACAATACCCCAAATGCAACCGAACCAAAGTTTATACAACTGCAATGTGACTTCCCAACTTTTGTACTCAACACCTCAATCAATGAAGACAAGTCTGCTGAAACCCTTCTTTACCACTAACTGCTTGTGTTGCCATTTTTAGAGATCTTGCACCCCAAGATCCCTCTGCACATTAACGATCCTTAGTGTCTTAAATTTACTGTATAGCTTCCTCTTACATTTGACCTGCCAAAGTGAAGCACATCACATTTGCTCTGATTAAACTCTCTCTGCCATTTCTGTCTATACTTCCAACTGGTGAACATCCTGCTGAATCCTCGGACATGCATTTGAAGTATCTACAACTGGTTCTGGTCACCACACTAAAGGACAGGATTACACTGAAGACAATGCAGAGGAAATTTGTAAGGATGAAGCTTTTCAGTTAGGAGAGATGTTGGCTTTGTTTTCGTTAGAGTGGAGAAGGCTGAAGGTGAATTAATAGAGAAATACAAATTTATGAGGACAAAGACTGGATAGATGGTTGGAAACTTTTTCCCACAGCAGACTGTTAAAAACTAGAAGGCGTAGGTTCAGGGCAAAGACTGACAAATTTGAAGGGGATGTGAGGAAGAACTTTTTCACCCAGTTGATGGTCAAAATATGGAATGCACTGCCTGAATAGATGCTAGAGGCAGGTACAACATCTAACAAGCATCTAGATAGGTATTTGAATCACTAAAGAATAGAAGGCTCCAGTCCATGTGCTGGTAAACTGGGTTAATATAGATATATACCTGATGGCTGGGCTCAATATCTTGTTTCATGCAATGTTGTAAGTTCTGCTTCATGATAAACTCAGAACAATTCTGATCAATTGTCAATTAGATCAGATCCTGTACCTTCAAACGCTGTTAAGACCAGAAAATTAGGCTGATATGAGGTTTGTTTCAGAAGAAGGTAGCACCATCAAGATCTGAAATGTACACCACTTTGAAAAATAAAATACATGCCAACGTATTGTGGAAGAACGCAGATCCAGCAATCTATCTCTTATGCAGTGATACTGTCGTGAGGTCCTAAAAACTGAAGAAAATCCAGTGGGGATTCAAATGGAAAATACGCTCCCAATATACCACGAACTTGATTGATCATTCTTCATTCCCAATGCTGTCACTCAAAAATGTAGTTTAAAGCTTAAAGTCGCTCTTATAACCAGGTTTAGAAAATAAAAATTATTTGATTCATTATATCCAGGATTGTGCCATGTTAAAATGATCCAAACTTCTTCCACTACTGTTCATCTCCTTACCCCTTTATTTATAGCATTGTTGGTGGGGAGTTTTCAGGTTTAAGTCCAGTAACAATAAAAGGATGGTGATATATATTTAGCATGCACTCTGGAAGGAAACCTGCAGGTGGCAGCATTCCCTGGTGCCTGTTGTTGACAAAGATTGCTGGTTCGGTTGGTATTGCTGAGGAATATAAAAAGCATTCTGCGATTTCACACTGCAGCCTGATTTCCTGGAGGGAATAATGATCATGGTGGTAAACAGAATGTCAAGGCCATTTTCCCTGAATGATGTTCACCTCCTTGGGATGGTTAGAGCTGCACTCATTAAGGCAAATGAAGGGTAGCATGGTAGTTAGCACGTCGTTTTACAGCCACAGCTGTAAGATGGGGATCTGATACCCACCACTGTCTGCAAGAGGTTGGTATGCTCTCCCCGTGACCATCCGTGTTTCTTCCCACGTTCCAAAGATGAATGGTGAGGATTAGTGAGTTTATAGGCATGCTATGATGATGCTGAAATCGTAGTGACATTTGCAGACTGCCCAGCACAATCCTTAATGATTTGATTTGATTCAAACAATTCATTTCATTGTATGCTTCGATGTATGTGTGACTTTAAAAAGCTGATCCTTCTTGCTTTTAATGTTTTCATTCATTTAATCACTGCTGTCTTCTGGTTTGTAGACGGTGGAATGAGTATATGGAATCATGCAGTGAATCACTCATAGCTGCTTCTGACCAGTTGTTACAGCCAGAACAGTTATATCATCATTGTTGATGTTGAAGGGAGTGGTAGGTGATGAGCTCAGTGTTGCTAATAAATGTGTCGACTAGTTTGACAGATGCATTCTGCTTGGAGATAGTTACTGCCTAGTATTTGCATGATGCAAAGATTACTTGCTGTGTAGGTTTTGCTACCTGGAGGAATCAGTTGCTTCATTTTCTGAGGAGTTGCAAATAAAACCGAACATTTTGCAGTGAATAATGAACAGCACCACTTATGTTAGGTCACTGATGATGAAAATGGCACATCCCTAGGACTCCACTCCAAAGTGTTTCTATAATAATGGCAGTAATTAGCCAGATTTGATTTGTCCTGTCTTTTGTGAACACAACACATATTTGCAATGTTTGACTTTGTAATGCAGATGTGTCAGAGTTGTAGCTATAATGAAACAGTTTAACAATGGTGCATATCTTCATGCACTAAAATTGGAACATTGTCAAATCACATTACCATCACTACATCCAGCCTATTCTAGAGTTTCTTAAATAACACACAGACTGGAAATTAGCTTCTATGATGATGAGGACCTTCTCAGAAAAAAGTTAGATGAAGAGGCTGCAAGTGCTTTAATCTTCCATTGGCTCTCTTGTGCTGACTTCCAACATAGTTAAGCAAAGGAATGGTCTTAGGGACCTTTCTTCCAATTAACTGTTTAATTGTTCGCTATTTATGACTTCGTTGAACTCTTATCCAATCTGATCAATCACTTACCCACAGCTTACCACACATGCAGTCTTGTGTTGTAGCTTTGCCAAGTTGATATCTAATTCTTAGGTTTATCTTTCTATATTCATATAAGGTTGACTTGATGGCAAGGGGAGCGCAAGGGATGTGCCTGAACTAGCAATTTGTAGTGGAATACAATTCAGGAGCTGCTGATATTTTGATCTGTTAGGACTGTCCTACTCTTCCCACTTCCTTTCCAGTCCTGATAAAGGGTCTTGGCCTGAAACATTGACTCTTTATTCATTTCCATAGACGCCACCAGACCTGCCAAGGTCATCCAGCATCTCCATTTCCAGCATTTGCAGAATCTCTGAAACTGAAACTATGCAATCTAGCTCAACAGGCTAGAAGGCACCCAATATATGGAGATAAGACTTTGTCTCTAAAACAACAGGTGCAGTGTTCGCATTTCTGAGATTTTCAACGTTGGCTGATGAGAAGATCAAGTAAAATTACCTTCATTGTGGTTCACACAGCAGTTCCAATCTGGAAGCTATACCCTTCGATATTCACCCACCTCAATGTGACGTTTTTCCTCTGTGTGCCTTGCGGTGGGTGCATCAGGCGACAACCTTGCCATTTGTTTGTTCTTTAACATGGCTGGGTTGTTAGCTCTATGCTTAATCCAGCACGGATGGAAAGCGTTCAAGGAGCCAGCTGGATTTGAACCTGGGACCACTCAGCTGGAAGCCCAGTAATGCCACTGAACCACCGGTCGGAAATAAGTGATATTGGTACAAAATTAATCAATTGAAAGCCTCCATCCAGAATACATTCTGTATGCTTGCCACTCTCAGTGATTCTTCGAATGCTATTCAACATGGACCAACTAGTATGAACAGATAAAATGGGACAAATGCCATCTTCCCTGAGCTAGGAAAACTCCTGTTGATGAATACTTGCCATTTCTTGCGATGTATGACCTGCTGTTATGGGATCTCAAGTCAAAGATGTTGACTGCCAGTGTAAGTCCTTCCTGATTATGCAATACTATGCCTGGTGATTCTGAACAGTCACTGGAACAGGAGATGTTCAGGTTTACAATGGAGGAATCTGCCATGTTGACTGAGGGTTAATCATCTTTCAGTATAACTCTACTGAGTTGTTTCTGTGGGACAGCTCTCCAAATTTAAACACCAGCCCTGAGAAATTTGTGAGGAGAAAATTGGTCTAAGATGTAGGGAACTTTAGAGTGGAACTGATTTTGGTGCATCTCCATTCAGCAGAAAAACAGATTTTGGAATACAAAGTAAATAGCAAAATTCTGTCATTAACAAAATTAAGTTTAGCGGTACATGCATAATGTATGGTAGAAAGCCAGAAGTATTGCTCATGCAATGGACATTGAAGATACACTCCAGTTAAACAAGATTCGTAATCAGCAAATCTAACTGGGTTTTTGTTCTATACCTTGAAAAAAAAGGAAACCATTTAAACTATCGAGTCCAGGTTGACTGCCAACAAGGCAATCCCATCAATCCTATTCCCTGCCTCCTGAATTCACTGCAACATTGCAATTTATTCTTAGTCACATGTAGACTTATTAGCTTTGAATCTTTTTGCTACTCACTAAAGGATAATTTAAAATTACTCAATTTACATGTCTTTCGAAATGTGGGAGGAAACAGTAGCACACAACAGAAAATCATGCAAACTTCAGACAGCATCCAAAGTGAGGATTAAACTGAAGCTCTGGGTCAACATCACTAACCAATGCATCACTATGACTGTCACTGACCAAAATAAAACTTTAAAATTCCATTATTTTCCTAAATTTTTGCATATTTTTATATAAAATTTGTTCAGAACCACCTTCAATAATTAATGACCAAACAATAAATTTACATCATTTTTAGAAGTTTTTTCCCCAATGGATAATTTCTTTGCATACTGGAAAATTGATATTAAGATAAAACAAATAGTATAAAATTGTTCTCTTAAGACATTATTACAAAATTGAAGAGCTGTAGTATCTACAGTTTGAGATTTTAAAAAGTGAAAATCAATTTAAGATCTTTCCTTATAATGAGAAATATTCTGTGTTTTTTCTTCACTCAGTGGTTAAATAAAGTAATATTTTTCCCAACTACAAGAAAATCACCTTTGATAAATTTGCTAGAGCTGTTCCATAATGTAACAAGCAGACATCCAGAGTACATTTGATAAGGTGCCAAATAAAAGGATCTTTCTCCAGCTGGAACGATGCAGCCAGAGGACTACCGCAAGGATTGGGTCAAGACCCACACTAATGGCTTGGAGGAGCAGAAAGAGTGTAAGTTGCTCAAAAATGTGACAACATGAAAACAGATGAGAAAGTATACAGTGATGAGGATAAAGTGGACTCTGCAACAGGGGACAGAATGGCTGAGTGAGCTGCTAGAACTTGGCAAAAGTAATTTAACTTTGCAGAAGTGTGAGGTCTTGCACTCCAGTGGGAGGAATAGGAAAGCAGATTATTTTCTGAAGAAGAGAGTTGCAAATGAGTGGAATACAGATGGATCCAAATGTTCTTATTAATGTGTCAGTGCAGCAAGTGGTTGGAAAGACAAATAGCACATTGGTGTTCATTATAAGGTGGCTAAAGTTCAACACTAGAGAAGGATTATTCCAATCATAAAGGTTATTTGTGAGGTCACACCTGGAGTAAGTACTAGTACTGTGTACAGTTTTGGCTCGCTGATTTAAGAAAGAATATATTAGCGTGGAGGTTACCCAGAAAATACTCACAAGGATAACTCCTGTGTTGTCCTACCACAAGCAGCTAAAAAAATATGTAGGGAGGGTATGGCAGGGCAGATTCCAGATGTTTCAACTAGTGAGAGGGGCCTGAATGAGGGGACATTAAAAAAAAGATAAGGGATTGGTCATTTAAAATTGATATGTACAGAATTTTCACCTTAAGGACAGTAGCAAAACTCTGAAATGCTCTATCCCAGAGAATTATGGAGGGTGAACACTGGTAGTACTTAAAGAGGAGGTAGATAAATTTCAGCAAATCGTTGACTAAATGGATCTGACACAGAAGGGGAGTTGAGGTTTGAGTAAGATCAGTTGTGATAATACAGAAGAGTGATGCAGTATTATTAGACGATAGACCATAAGACACAGGAGCAGAATTAGGCCATCTGGCACATTGAGTCTGCTCCACCATTCAATCGCGGCTGATCCTTTTGTTTCTCCTCCTCACCCCAGTTCCCGCCCTTCTCCCCATAACCTTTGATGCCATGTCCAATCAAGAACCTATCAATAGCTACCATAAATATGCCCAATGACCTGGCTTCCACAGCTGCAGGTGGCAACAAATTCCACAAATTCACCACCCTTTGGCTAGAGAAATTTCTCCACATCTCTGATTTGAAAGGACACCCCTCTATGCTGAGGCTGTGCCCCCTTGTCCTAGACTCTCCCTCCATGGGAAACATCCTTTCCATATCTACTCTGCCTCGGCCTTTCAACATTCGAAAGGTTTCAATGAGATCCCCCCTCATCTTTCTGAATTCCAGCGAGTACAGATCCAGAGCCATCAAACGTTCCTCGTATGATAACCCTTTTAATTCCTGGAATCATCCTTGTGAATCTCCTCTGGATCCTCTCCAATACCAGAACATCTTTTCTAAGATGAGGGGCCCAAAACAGTTCAAAATACTCAAGGTGAGGCCTCACCAGTGCATTATAAAGCCCCAGCATCACAAACTTGCTCATGTATTCTAGACCTCTTGAAATGAATGCTAACATGACATTTGCGTTCCTCACCATGGACTCGACCTGCAAGTTCAGGGTGTTCTGCACAAGGACTCCCAAGTCCCTTTGCATCTCAGATTTTTGGATTTTCTCCCCTTTTAGAAAATAGTCCACACGTTTATTTCTACTACCACAGTGCATGACCATGCATTTTCCAACATTGTATTTCATTTGCCACTTTCTTGCCCATTCTCCTAACCTGTCTAAGTCTTTCTGCAGCCTACCTGTTTCTTCAACACTATCTGCCCCTCCACCAATCTTGGTATCATCTGCAAACTTGGCAACAAAACCATCTATTCCATCATCTAAATCATTTATATACAGCATAAAAAGAAGTGGTCCCAACACTGACCCCTGTGTAACACTACTAGTCACCGACAGCCAATCAGAAAAGAATACTTTTATTCCCACTCACTGCCTCCTACCAATCAGGCAATGCTCTAACCATGTTAGTAACTTGCCTGTAATACCATGGGCTCTTAACTTGGTAAGCAGCCTTGTGTGTGGCACCTTGTCAAAGGCCTTATGAAAGTCCAAATATACAACATCCACTGCATCCCCGTTATCTATCCTACTTGTAATCTCCTCAAAGAAATCTAATAGGTTCGTCAGGCAGGATTTTCCCTGAAGGAAAACATGCTGACTTTGTCCTATCTTGGCCTGTGTCACCAAGTACTCCATCACCTCATCCTTAACAATTGACTCTAACATCTTCCCAACACTGAGCTCAGGCTAACTGGTCTATAAATAGTCATACTTTATTGATCCTGGGGGAAATTGGTTTTTGTTACAGTTGCACCATAAATAATAAATAGTAATAAAACCATAAATAGTTAAATAGTAATATGTAAATTATGCCAGGAAATAAGTCCAGGACCAGCCTATTGGCTCAGGGTGTCTGACCCTCCAGGGAGGAGTTGTAGAGTTTGATGGCCACAGGCAGGAATGACTTCCTATGACGCTCTGCGTTGCATCTCGGTGGAATGAGTCTCTGGCTGAATGTACTCCTGTGCCCAACCAGTACATTATGTAGTGGATGGGAGACATTGTCCAAGATGGCATGCAACTTGGACAGCATCTTCTTTTCAGACACCACCGTCAGAGAGTCCAGTTCCATCCCCACAACATCACTGGCCTTACGAATGAGTTTGTTGATTCTGTTGGTGTCCGCTACCCTCAGCCTGCTGCCCCAGCACACAACAGCAAACATGATAGCACTGGCCACCACAGACTCGTAGAACATCCTCAGCATCGTCCGGCAGATGTTAAAGGACCCCAGTCTCCTCAGGAAATAGAGACGGCTCTGACCCTTCTTGTAGACAGCCTCAGTGTTCTTTGACCAGTCCAGTTTATTGTCAATTCGTATCCCCAGGCATTTGTAATCCTCCAACATGTCCACACTGACCCCCTGGATGGAAACAGGGGTCACCAGTACCTTAGCTCTCCTCAGGTCTACCACCAGCTCCTTAGTCTTTTTCACATTATGCTGCAGATAATTCTGCTCACACCATGTGACAAAGTTTCCTACCATAGCCCTGTACTCAGCCTCATCTCCCTTGCTGATGCATCCAACTATGGTAGAGTCATCAGAAAACTTCTGAAGACGACAAGACTCTGTGCGGTAGTTGAAGTCCGAGGTGTAAATGGTGAAGAGAAAGGGAGACAAGACAGTCCCCTGTGGAGCCCCAGTGCTGCTGATCACTCTGTCGGACGCACAGTGTTGCAAGCACACATACTGTGGTCTGCCAGTCAGGTAATCAAGAATCCATGACACCAGGAAAGCATCCACCTGCATCGCTGTCAGCTTCTCCCCCAGCAGAACAGGGCGGTTGGTGTTGAACGCACTGGAGAAGTCAAAAAACATGACCCTCACCATGCTCGCTGGCTTGTCCAGGTAGGCATAGACACGGTTCAGCAGGTAGATGATGGCATCCTCAACTCCTAGTCCGGGCTGGTAGGTGAACTGGAGGGGATCTAAGTGTGGCCTGGACATAGGCCAGAGCAGCTCCAGTACAAGTCTCTCCAGGGTCTTCATGATGTGGGAAGTCAAAGCCACCAGTCTGTAGTCATTGAGGCCGCTGGGGCGCGGCGTCTTCGGCACAGGGACAAGGCAGGACGTCTTCCACAGCACAGGAACCCTCTGGAGCCTCAGGACTTCCTTTCTGCTGTCTTCCTCCTTTCTTAAAGACTGGAGTGACATTTGCAATTTTCCAGTCCTCTGGCACCATGCCAGAGTCCAATAATTTTTGAAAGGTCATTTCTAATGCCACCACAATCTCTAATGCTACCTCTTTCAGAACCGAAGGGTGCAGTTCATTTGGTCCGGGTGACTTGTGACCCTTAAGGTCTTTCAGCTTTTTGAGCACCTCCTCTCTTGTAATAGTAATTGCACCCACTTCTCTTCCTTCACACACATCAGACATACTGCTAGTGTCTTCCACAGTGAAGACTGATGCAAAATACTTATGTAGTTCATCAGCCATCTCCTTGTCCCTCGTTATTTCTCCTGCCTCATTTTCTAGCAGTCCTATATCCACTCTCATTTCTCTTACTTTTAACATACTTGAAAAATTTTTACTGTCCACTTTGATATTATTTGCTAGCTTGCTTTCATATTTCATCTTTTCCTTTCTAATGATTTTTTTTTAGTTGCTCTCTGTAGGTTTTCAAAAACTTCCCAATCTTCTATCTTCCCACTAAATTTTGCTTTGTTGTATGCCCTTTCTTTTGCTTTTACAATAGCTTTGACTTCCCTTGTGAGCCATGGTTGTACTATTTTACCATTTGAGTATTTCTTCATTTTTGGAATACATATGTCCTGCACCTTCCTCATTTTTCCCAGAAATGCACGCCATTGCTGCCCTGCCAGCAGCTCCTTCCAATTTACTTTGGCCAACTCCTGTCTCATACCATTGCAATTTCCGTTACTCCACTGAAATACTGCTACATCAAACTTTACTTTTTCCCCTATCAAATTTCAAATTATTAAGCCTACTTATTCTTCAGTTTTTTATGCTAATGCTTCAATGGCCTCATGTTTCAGGTGAAATTTGTGCCAAAGTCCAAAAATATAAAGGCATTTAAGACGCCAATAATTTATCAAACATTTGCAGGAATATATGGCATTTTAAAAATAAGGCCTAAAATGCTCATTATTCCATTAAATTTACATTTTGCTAAAACATTTTCAGAACTTGTTTACTTAAATTTGAAAAGAATTATTCAACAAAGTATAATCATACAAATTAGAGTGTAGAATACTACTCAAATTGGAGAAGTGCACAGCAGGTTACAGACATGTCTTTTTCTGATTACTCGTATTGTTTATGATAACCAGTCAGTCATAAAAGTTAATTAGCTGAATTTCAAGCATTATGAGGGTGGGGTGGGGACACCTGACATATCTGATGTTCGTACTTTTCAAATGTAATGCAAATCCTCACGAGTTTAATATGTTTACTTCTCCTTGTAGTCCTTGTATGTCCTACAATTGTGTACCAACCTTTTAACTTACTCCAGGATCAATCTAACCCTTCTTTCCAACATAACCCTTCATTTTTCTTTCAACCATATGCCTATCCAAGCAGCTTTTAAACGTCTGTAATGTACCTGCCATTACCACCACACTGACACAAACTTACCCTTATTTTTGGGGGAAAACTACCTGTTACATCCCCCTTATACTTTCCTCCAAACAGCTTAAAATTATTCCCTCTTGTATTCGCCATTGCTGCCCTGGGGAAAAGGTTTTGGCTTTCCACTTTGTCTATGCATCTTATCATCTTATACACCTTTATCAAGTCACCTCTCATCCCCCTTCACTCCAAAGAGAGAAAGCCCCAGCTCACTCAACCTCCCCTCATAAAGCATGATCTCTGATCCTGGTAGCATCCTGATATCTCCTCTGCATCCTCTTTAAAGCTTCCACATCCATCTTGGTCCATGCTTGAACCAAGGCCATGATGTTTTAACACATGAATTAATGAATCACTTAAGAACATAGGATCTGGTATCTTTGCACTAACTACAGGACTTGTTTTGTTGATTTTGTGCTTTCCTTTTATTTTCAGCTAAATACAGAGTTTTCATTTGCATTAAATGTATAACTTAATATTAATTTAGATGTTACGAGTCCAAACTGATTCTTGCTTCAAATCACTACAAAGCCACATTAAAATTTGTATATATTTTTTACAAACAGAAAATGCTGCCCAATTATTTTTAGTATTTTTATTTACAAACTAATTAGTTGTCTTCCAACCATCCAATAATTAATTTTGGAACCTCCCAAAAGCAAAGAAAGTGCACCCAAAGAATCTTCATTTTTGTTTTGAAGAAGATAGTCACTTGCAGGCTTTATCAGTAATGAAGTTCACCAGACTAGTAATTCATAACCACCTTTATATTACACCAACATACATCCTGATTTATGTGTTGTTTATGCATGTGGGTTCAACTTTTTGGTTAAATACAGAAAATGTTAACCATTCTATTTGCCACTTCATAAAAGAGCTGGATTTTTTTTTTTTAAAAAGGCAGATAATTAAAAAGTAAACCACTTTATAATGTCTTTCTAAATTCTCAAACAGAAAACAAAAATTTTGACCAGCTCTTATTGTAATCT
This sequence comes from Mobula hypostoma, assembly GCF_963921235.1. Classification (NCBI taxonomy): domain Eukaryota; kingdom Metazoa; phylum Chordata; class Chondrichthyes; order Myliobatiformes; family Myliobatidae; genus Mobula; species Mobula hypostoma. Next base: position 41,453,319 of record NC_086110.1, read on the forward strand.
CCAAGCACAAGTTGGGACAGCACAGTGAAGTAATTCGCACTTAACAGTTGACTTAGCCAGCAGTTCCTTACCACATCTTGCCAAAAGGTGCAAAATATTAAGATTGGCAAAGAAATGCTGATTGGAATGTCATAATGGGATAACTAAAAAAAAACCCACTGAAATGTTTAGATACCTGTTAAGGTTGCAGAGTCCAGTGTCAGCATGCATAAAATTATGCCGTAGATTAAGATGTGTGATATCTTGACTGAAGTAGAGATATTCAGGAAGCTCCTCAAGGCTGTAACATGACAGATCAACTGTACCAATTCGCTGTGAGACCACCTGCAAGTAAACCAACTGTTACTGAGCTGGTGCAAATTGGAATGGCAGCTAATACAAGAAATTGGACAAACAGTTCAACAGAGGAATGCAAGTCTAATAGGAATCCCTATTTCTAATTGGACAAGGCTGTGTGCTTTGACCCCTGCTCTACTCATTTTGTACTTATAACTGAGAGGCTAAGCACATCTCCAGTTCTTCATCAGCAGATTCAAAAGTGGTGACGAATCAGCATATAGGAGGGAGATTGAGAATCCGGCTGAGTGATGCCACAACAACCATCTCCCACTCAATGTCAGCAAGACCAAGGAGCTGATTATTGACTTCAGCAGGAAAGTGGAGGTCCATAAACTGTCCTCATTGGAATCAGAGGTGAAGTGGGTCAGCAACTTTAAATTCCTCAGGGTTATAATTTCAGAGGATACGTCTTGGACCCAGCATGCAAGTGCAATTATGAAGAAAGCATGGAAGTGCATCTACTTCCTTAGAAGGTTGCGAAGATTCAGCATGACAGCTAAAACTTTGACAAACTTCCATTGACGTGTGGTGGAGAGTGTACTGACTGTTGCATCACGGCCTGGTAAGGAAACACCAATGCCCTTGAATGAAAAATCCTACAAAAAGTGGTGGATACAAACCAGTGCTTCACAGCTAAAGCCTGCCCCATTATTGAGCACATCTACATGAAGCACTATCACAGGAAAGCAGCACTTATCGTCAAGGACCACCAACACCCAGACCATGCTCTCTTCAGGAAGGAGATAAAGGAGCCTTAGAACTTACACCACCAGGTTGAAAGACAGTCATTACCCCCCCAACCATCAGGCTCTTGAACGAGAGGGACACTCCACTCGCCGCATCACTGACCTGTTCCCACAACCTACTGACTGACTTTTAAGGACGTTTCATCTCATGTTCTCTTACGTATGTGTCCAGTTTGTTATCCTTTGCATATTGATTGTTTGTCCGTCTGGCTGGGTGGTTTTTGCATTGATTTTATTGTGTTACTTGGATTTACTGTGTATGACCGCAAGAAATCAAATCTCAGGGTTGTATATGGTAACATAAATCTACTTTGTTAATAAATTTACTTTGAACAAGTAACAAAGACACATCAAATGAAGTGAACAATAGAGCAAAAAGGAATACAAATGGTAAAGCTAGCCATATCCAATCCTGCAGAAAAAGCTAACAAGTCAAATGTTGTTGCATGACTCCTTGTGCTGTGTGACTTTCATTGCTGTGATGGGGTAGCAAACTCTTGATAGGTAGGATTGGAAACACAAACAGTGTCTGCATTCAAGCTTCCAAAATATTGATCAGATGAAGACACTGAATACGGTGTGAATATTGATATTCTTCATGTTTATGTATATAATAAAAACTGAAAATGTTGCAGGGCTCATGATGTGATTCAATTAATCGTGGGGAGAAACAAATTTAATCAAGTTGTTAGGTTTCATTGGACTTGCCATAAGCTTTTGAAAAGTCAGTGATCTAAAAATGTTTAACTCCTTCCCTCCTTACAGATGACATCAGACGAGCTGAATATTCAGTACAGCACAGCACAGGCCCTTTGGCATAATTCCATAATTTTCTGCATTTATTTCAGAATTTCAGCACCCTCACAACTGTACATTTACAACTATAACTATTTGACTAGTTAAGTGGCTTCAGATTGGTGCCTTTCTAATCGCAGAGCACCATGCCAATAACTCTTTCAATTGCAGACCCACAGCATTTGAGCTGACTTGAGGCATTGCAATCGTTGCAAATTCAAACATGCTGTGCTGGTGCAAAACCAAGTCCAGCTGAGATTAAAGCAGAGAGGTAGGGGAAAAAAGCCAGTAGTCAAAGGCTCCATAAAGCCACAGAAATAGTGGGAGAGTGGTTATATTTTAGGGTCAAATCAGCATTCAGTTAAGAGGAAGAAATCAGAAATTACTGGTAACACTTGAAAGGTCAAGCAGCATCTATGGAAAGAGACCTTTCATCAGAACTAAAATTAATAATCCAGTTATGTTTATGTTGCAGAGTAAGTGGGAAGGTAGAAAGAACGAAGTGAATGTCTGTGAAAGGGTGGAGATCAAGAGGGATGCAAAAAAATGGTGGTGCTGGCTTGTTAATTGCAGAGATGAGATGCGAAATAGAAGAATACGAATGAGAATAATGAAGGAAAAAAATGGGGTAGTGGGAGTGGAGGAACGGTGTGCTGGAACTGTGAGATACAAAATAAATATTGCAGCTCCCGCAAGTATGAACTAAAATGAATGCTGAACTACTAAGACAAATAAGACTAAGCTAATATTACCAGCTCTGACAAAGGGTCCTTGACCCAAAACATCGACTTACTTTCTCTTTTCACCATTTTGTTTACTGTTTTAGACTTCAGCATTTGCAGTTTTTATTTTCATTTAATGTTACACTCTACAGATTCACTCAACTTTCTTCCAAATTAATGCTCTTCCCTTGTTGAGTATTTGTTGGGATTGAGATGACTTGGTCCTACTCCAGTTGAGTTCTGACGTGAATAACGTGGAAACTACAGGCCCTTCTGCAAATGGGAAAGTGCTCAACAAAGCAGGCTGGTACAGCTTAACTTGTTCACTCCTTTCACCATCTATGCAAGATTTCTGTGTACTTAAAGCACATTGACTTAAGGTTCTTAATTCCATCTCAAATGTTCATTCTGCACTTTGATTATAGACTAACATCTCCCAAAAGGTATTAGAATATAGCTTTCAACACATCACTGAATCTTATCCTCTGACAAATACCAGATATTAATGTGATTAAGGAATGGTCTTGTATGCTGCTCTCTGCACTTCTCTTGGAGTTGTAGTGCATTGAAGATTATGTCCATCATGCCCCTTTATAGATGGTATCCAACTTTGAGAAGGAGAAGCAGCCCTTCAGTGGGAGAAGCCAGTGAAGACAATCTTTGACTTTCCCTGCAGCAGACATCATATGGACCCCTCAGTAACACACAAAATGCTGGAGGAACTCAGCAAGTCAGACAGCATCTCTGGAAGGTAATAAACAATTGACATTTCAAGTCAAGATTCTTCATCAGGACCAGAAAGGAAAAGGGATGAAGCCAGAATAAATTGTGGGGAGGGGAACTTAATCCAGAACACTTAAATTCATGGTTAATTAGCTTTTTGATCTCCTGATCATTCTCATCATGGCACCTTTCTGGCAGGCAGCCGTGTCTGTCCCAGATTCCAATTATGCTGGACTTCAGGGCACACTTTACCTGTCTATACTTTATGACCCTTGTTAGCTGGGAATGAAAAGGTTTCCTGTGAGGCACTGTCTGAGAAGAGTCACCTTTATGCATCCTTGAATATTTCAACATTTCAAAGCTGAAAGTTCAAAGTAAATTTCTCATCAAAATACATGTCACCATCTACAACCCTGAGAATTGTTTTCTTGCAAGCATGCTCAGTAAATCCAAGAACCATAATAGAACCAATGAAAGTCTGCACCCAACCAGATGGACAAACAACCAATGTACAAAAGACAACAAACTGTGGAAATACACAGGAAAAAAAAGCAATATTACTAACATGAAATGAAGAGTACTTGAAAGTGAACAGCCATATTTCTGTGGATGGAGAAAACAGGGGTGACTAGGTGGTCAGTCCAGCAGTCAACAGTACGGCCATGGCACAGGTGATGAAGTACCTTTACTGTCACTTGTTTGATAAAACAGCCAGGGCTTTGCGCTTGACCACTAGACACAAGACCATGCTCCAAACATTTTACTGCATTAGGAGGAAGACTCTGTTGGAGTTGCCATTCCTCACACCTTCCAAGCCAACTGCATCTTTTCCAACCTTAGTAGTGAAGATTCCAGAGAACAATTTGTCTCCCAATGAGATGCTATGTCTCATGAAAGCCTAAATTGGGGCACACAATCTGAAGACCCAAAATGTGCTGGTTCCTTGTTAGAGACCCTAATTCTGGAGGGGTGTTGCTGAGAACAATAACTAGCTAGTTCATGTCAAAGGCTACCCTGTGAAGAGAACATTACTCCTTTGGTTTGCTACTCAGAGAACGTGTACCCGCTGCCTTGCCTTTAAATTGCCCTCTCTTGCCCATCATGTCTCACTCAGAGAAACTTTGGCAACAATATATCATGAGCAATTGCAACAGTACCGCATTCAGATCTGTTATTACTGTTATTATGCATGAGCGACCTGACAACAATAGTTTCAAATTTTATGTTGTAAGGAGAACGATGCCTTTGCATGCTTCTTTTAAGGTGTGGACTTGACAGAGTGAAATAATGGTATAACGGGGAAGGGAAACCAAGATGACTAGAGTTCAGGCTCTGCTGCAAGGTTGTGAACAATAACACAAAGGCAGGCACATACTTGGCTGCCCTTTCTTCTCATAACTTTCATCCGCAATCTCAGCTATACTTCTGTCTGCATCTCTCCTTCTTACTTTTTTTTTCTTTTTTTCCCCCAAAAATACTTTATTCAGAAATATTACAAAACAAAGTTATTCTCTCCTCCTTGGTCTCTCACCAATGGTATTATGGGGGTGCGGGGAGGAGGAGTGCATGGCGACCAGAAGGAAAATGAGGTAGACATGGAACTTACCATTGTGTGGCTTTCAGTACGTTCTATCTTGCAAAGACCTAGTTGCCTTGGAAATGCTTAGCAACAGTCATCAGCAAGACAATGGGGATGACTTTCCCCAATGAATTACATGATTTTATAACATAGTACAGCACTAGAGAGGTCATTTAGCCCATGATGTTGTGCTGTACCTGAAATGGAAATTGTGATAGATGTGCAAGGGTAAATCACATTGAGATACTCAAATGAGTTTCCAGTTGAAGAAAAATCACCTAGAAGTTATTCTCCTGTTTCACTGTGACATATGTTTTAAATCTGGTATTGCTGAAATAACAGTAGTTTTTATCCTAAATGGTACAAGACAAAGATTACTTTAATCACTTTGCATGCAAGATATGTAGATTGATTTTGTTGCATTAATACAGCAAAGTAACATTGTACCTACACTACCAAATTGACTTGGCAATATAAGGCAAACAGCTGCAAATCCTTCTGAAAGATACAGTCTTCATATTGTTTCTTTTTAAGCTACAAATAAAAGGTGTGTTTCAGTAAACTGGCACCTTTCTCCTATATGCCTAATACGCTATACTTAATCTCTTCCTTTCAGATAAACAGCTGTTTTGCAGATACGAACACTTATGGAATGGGAATCACCAAAATTAAACTCTCCTCGTTTCCTCAAACGTCTCTCATAGCATCTAATAATGCCTTGAATAATGTTCATGTTTTGGTTCAACAACATAGCTTAGATTTCTATCCCCAAACACCTATCACTGCATTTTCACTCCTTTTCATGAGATTCTTCTGGTCTTACAATGCTGAACTATTTTAAAGCAATAATTTCTGTCATTTTATCGTTTTACACAGTTGCAAGAAAAAGTTGTGAACCTGATTTTCTGAATTACTCAAAATGTAGTCTGATCTTCATCTAAGTCACAAGTATAGAAAAACATAAATCTGCCTTAAACTAATAACACACAAACATTTGTACTACGTTCCGTCAATACTTAGTACATCATTTAAACAATTACAGTCTAGGTTCAAAAAAGTATGTGAACCTCTGGGGTAATGCCTTCAACAAAAGCTATTTGAAGTCAGATGTTCCAACCAATGAGATGAGATTGGAGGTGTAGGTTGCAAAGATGCCCTGCCCTATAAAAAAGACACACAAAGTCAGGTTACTGACAGAGCCTGCTCTTCTCAAGAAAGATCTGTTTATGAGCACCATGCCTCAACCAAAACAACTTCCAGAGGACCTTATACAAAGAATTGTAGAGATGCATGAACCTGGGAAAGGCCATAAAAGAATTTCTAAAGACTTAAGTGTTCATCAGTCCACATTAAGAGAAGTTGTCTACAAATGGAGGTAATTTAGTACTGTTAATACTCTTCCTCAACGTTGGCGTTCTGCAAAGATCAAACCAAGAACACAATGTGCAATGCTGAAGGTGGTGAAAAAGAGCCCAAGGGGAACAACAAAAGACCTGCACAAATCTCTGAAACTTGCTAAAGTCTCTGTAAATGTGTCCACTGTAAGCAAAACACTGAAGAAGAATGGTGTTCATCAAAGAACACCACAGAGGAAGCCACTCCTCTCCAAAAAAAAATTGCTACATGTCTCAAGTTTGCAAAAGAGCACCTGGATGTTCCACAGACCTTCTGGGACAATGTTTTGTGGACAGATGAGACAAACGTTGAACTTTTTGGCAGAAATGCACACCATGTTTGGAGAAAAAAGGGCACTGCACACAACACCAAAACTTCATCCCAACAGTGAAACATGGTGGAAGCAGCATCATGGTTTGGGGTGCTTTGCTGCCTCGAGGCCTGGACAGCTTGCAATCATTGAGGGAACAATTAATTTTAAATTGTATTAAGACATTTTACAGGAGAATGTCAGGGTAGTGGTCTGTCACCTGAAGCTTAATAGAAGTTGGATGATGCAACAAGACAATGATCCAAAACACAAGAATAAATCAACAACAGAATGGTTTAAAAAGAAGAAAATTTGTGTTTTGAAATGACCAAATCAGAGTCTAGACCTTAACCCAATTGAGATGCTGTGGCATGACCTGAAGAGGGCTGTTCATGCAAGGTATCCCAGAAATATTGATGAACTGAAACAGTTTTGCATGGAAGAATGATCTAACATTCCTCCTCACCGATGTACAAGTCTGATCAGCAGCTGCAGGAAATGTGTGGTGGAGGTTACTGCTGCTAAAGGAAGTTCTACCAGTTACTAAATACAAGGGTTCTCATACCTTTTCCAGCCTGGACTGTGAATGATTAATCAACATGTTCAATAAAGGCATGGAACGTACAATTGCTTATGTGTTATTAGTTTAGGCAGATTGTATTTGTCTATTATTGTGACTTTGATGAAGATCAGATCACATTTTTGAGTAATTAATGCAGAAAACCAGGTATTGGAAAGGGTTAAAAAACCTTTTCTTGCAGTTGTATATTTCAATTACATTGCTTCTAAACTACCAGAAGCCTCAATTGCAAACCCAATGTTTCCCCAATTGCTCCTCACTAGGATTTTCTTTAGCATTTCCTTGGAACAATATTTCTTGCATCCTTCTGCACTCTTTCTTGGGGCAAAAAGCACATACTGTGAGGGCAAAATAGTGTGGTCTTGCCAGTGCCACTTATTTAAGGCTATATGTTAATGCATCTGAAGCATTTAAGGAAAAAATTCACTAATATCCAACATGGCTAACTATCATAAACAGAAAGACTGGAAGAGATGAACCTTGAGAGATCTTGACAGGGGGAATGTGGAGAGGATGCTTCATCTTGTGGGATAATCTAAAACTAGGAGTCACTGTTTCAAGATAACTGGATAGGAGTCATTCATTTAAGACAGAGATTCTCTCACAGTAGTGCCTCTTGTTTATGATGCATATAAATGATGTTGATGAAAAACTAAATGGGTGGGTTAGTAATTTTGGAGACAATACAAAAATTGGTGGAGTTGTTGACAATGTGGTGGGCTGTCAAAGCATATAAAAGTTAAAGATATGGGCTGAGGAATGGCAGATGGAATTTAATCCAAGCAAGTCAGAGTTGTATACTTTGGCAGGTCAAATCTAAGGGGAAGCTATACAGTTAATAGCAGGACCCTTAAGAGCATTGACATACGGAAGGATATTGGGGTCAATAAATAGCTCACCGAAAATGGTCAAAAATAGATAATTAGATAGGGTGGTTGACAAACAAAGAGTATTGTATGCTTGCCTATGCTTTCAGGGATTGAGTACAAGAATGGAGAAGTCATATTACAGCTATATAATGCTTTGGCTAGACCATAGTTTGAGGACTGTGCACATTTCTAGTTGTCCTGTTATAGGAAGGATGTGGATGATTGGAAAAAGTGTAGAAGAGTATTCACCCCACACAGGAATACAAAATAATGAGGGATATAAAGAGGGCAAGATATACAAAATTACAAGAGGTATAGATAGGGTAAATGCAAGTAGGCTTTTTTGGCTGAGGTTGGGGGAGGCTAGAACCAGAGGTCATAAATTAAGGGTGAAAGATGAAATATTTGAGGGGATCCTTAAGGTGGCGTGAGTGTGGAATGAACCATCAGTGAAAGTAGTGAATTCAAGTTTGACTGCAACCTTTAAGAGAAGTTTGGATAAGTGTATGGATGTAAGGGGTATAGCATGCTATAGTCCAGGTGTGGGTTGATGGACCTAGGCAAAATAACAGTTTGTCATGGACTAGATGGACTAAAGTACTTGTTTCTGTGCTGAAGTGCTATAATGATTAACAGATTTGCTACAATGCTGCGTAGATTAGAGGGTACGTGCTATAGTGAGAGGTTGGGCAAACTTGGGATGCTTTCTCTGAAGCGTCAGAGGCTGAAAGAAGACCTGATTGAAGTCCATAAAGTGATGAGAGAAATAGATGGGGTAGACAGTCAGAATCCTTTCTCCCTCTAGGGTAAAAATATCAAGTATTAGAGAACATATATTTAAGATACACATTGTCATAATACAACACAATTTACCTTGGATGCCTGTCTGAACCACCGTAAACATTCTGGATATGAATCAAAGGTCACATAGTACGTTTGTCCTTGCTGCCCAGCAGAACTGAACATGAGGCAGTATTGTCTTCTTTTTACTTCTTCCACCTACACAGGATATTAGAAAAGAAAATAATTTCATTTCTTCAATGAAAAAAATTACTATATCATTTTCAATTTAGATAACTTATTGTTCAACTCTGAAGACACTGGTGATGCCCATTGCACTGGGAAAATTAATCTTTGCACACTGGTATTTTAATTCCAACCACCATCATTGCCCACACCACAGCACTAGAGGTACAATTTATCTTACTTTAGTGCATATATTTATTGACAGAAGCTAAATGAGATTCATGTGTTACCAGCAAATCCAATTACATAGCAAGGACCAAAACTGATACCAAAGTTAGCAGATTTTTTGAGAGAACAGAGTGAAAGATGGAAAAAGAGTGGAAAGCCTGATACAGCACTGAGCATTTTGACAGACGTTCAGATGCAGTATCTATTCACTTAACCCCGACTCAGAAGAACATTCAATGCACAGGATCTGCACTGTCGAGAAATATATCATCTCCATTCTACTAAATATTTATCAGAAAAATAAGTATGCACTGAATGTGTGGGGATGGGGGCAGGAATGTGATGATATTAGGCTATGTTGCAATCTCAACGAAGAATGTAATATGATCTCTAAGAAATCATTAGGTTTATTGAACGCCATCAAGTTGGAATCCAGCCTCTAAATTATACTCATACACTATTCTGAATTTGGGATCGGTGGTTTGGGAGTTTCGCTGTGATACAGTATAAACCCATTTCAACATCTACAGTATCCTTACAGTAGAATTTCAAACAAAAGCAAATCCTGTGGTGTCCATCAAACATTGTTTTTGCTGAAATACCATATACAATCAATCTTGTACCCTTGAATAATCCATATTTCATGTACATTTGAATAACCCTACACCTTGCATAATTTAACTAATTTGTTCACATTATGACAGACTAAACTGGCCTTAAGTAGTAGAGACTTTAGAATACCAGCTTCTTCAGAATAGACAATTTCTTACCTTGCCTCCAGTGAGAGGAAGTACATGCATTTTTCCCATCTGGCACTCCTTTACTGAAGACACAATTAGGCAGGTACCACAGAGAATGACTTGGCGTTCTGACCACTTGTGCAACTGAGTTTTCCCTTTCCGTACACTGAACACACCAGAGAGAAGGATCTGATCCAGTTGCTCTATGCTACTTGGCTTTCCTTAAGTGATACAGAGAAAAAAATGTTTTTTATTATCTTACAAAATTATGAAGGGAATAAATGGTATAGAATATGCAGCTTATTGCCAAAGACTGATAAAAACAAACATTAAACCTTAATAGATTTCACAGACATATACCAAGATCAGATTGTTGTTAGCTTTCATTAAAAAAAAAATCAGGATCCAAATGTTTTGTGAACTGCAGCATGGTTATTAAGTTCATTAAAAACCTGACAATCATAGAAATCTCAAATTAATTAACAGCCTCAGATGAAAAGCTTTGACCTAGATTATTAACATTTCATCTTTACACATGGAAACTTTTGTGGTGAACTAATAACATCCCCTGGTGAGTCATGATCTCATGTACTCAAACCTAAACTGGCACTTCAATGTAGTTTAAAAAAAATCTCACTCCACATCCACTGGCCTGTTTCCGTACTGTAATTGTTATATGGTTATATTGGGCTGAGTGCAGGTCGGCGGGACTAGGTGAGATTAAGAGTTCGGCACGGACTAGAAGGGCCAATATGGCCTGTTTCTGTGCTGTTATTGTTATATGGTTACATTATACAAAAATCTCTCTTTAAAATTAGTGATGCAGTACTAATCTACTTTGACAATATTTAAAATCTGCACAGCAGCTTAGTAAAACATAATTCCTGTGCCAGATTTCAAGTCTCTTAACTTTTATTTAAGCTGGGCCTAGTGACCAACTATATTAACTAGTGCATTTTCATTGTAATACTATGATTCCAGAGTTCACAATTTCTTTTTCATTTAAAAGATACATAATCCCTGGAAAAGCCAACATCTATTGCCTGTCCCTCACTGCCTTTGTACCACTGTAATCCTTCAACTGTATGTATTACCATAGCCACACTGGGTGGGAAGTTTTAGGTCCAATGGAAAAAATACTGTAATTTGTATTCAGGTGCTGGGGATCACTTTCCACGTTCTTCTTTATAGTACAAGATATAGGCTTGTTGTGTCACTACAGTATATTTTACAGTGGTAATATTTTAGCCATAATGCTAGAGGTAGTATGACCGAATATTTATGGCTCCAAGTCCAATACTAATCAAGTGGGCTGCTTCGTCCTGAAAGGTTCCTGGGTAATCTGAAGGTGCACTCTCCAAGCAAGGGGTGACTACAGTAGTACACACCTGACATACGCCTTGTAAAGGCTTTAAAGTCAGAGGCAACACTCAGCCTCACATCTGCTCTGAAAAAAGCTCTACTATGTTTGTGGTACAGTTCAATTTCTGGTTAATAGTGACAACCAGCCCACTCCCAATTGCCAGGATGACAATGCAAGAACTTCACTAATAGGAATTCTGTTAAATGTCAACAAATGATCAGACTCCCACCTGTTTGAACTAACATTGCCTAGCATTCGTGTGATGTAAATACTATTTGTCACTTAGCAGCTGAGGACTGAATACTGCCTATGTGCATGTCTTTTTGCATGCTGGCATTGGCTGCTTCATTTTCTGAAGAGTTTTCAATAGAGTTGGGGAGAGGTGGGATGGAAGAAGAGAGGGAGGTGGTGGGGGAAGAGGGGAGAGAACATTGAACTGTACTGCACAATGCAGGCTCTTTGGCCCACTATGTTGTGCAACCTTTTATCCTACATCAAGGTGAATCTAATGCTTCTCTCCCACATAGCTCTTTTTCCTTTCATCCACGTGTCTGAGAGTCTCGAATCTCCTGAATGTATCCCCGTCTCTCACCATCCCTGGCAGTGCATTCCATGCACTTACCATTCTCTGCTTACAAAAACCTACCTCTTGACATCACCCTACACGTTCCTCTGGTCACTTTAAATTACACCCTCTCACATTAGCCATTTCTGCCTTGAGAAGAAAGCACTGGCTATCCACTCCATCTAAGAACCTCTATAAAGTCGTCTCTCATTCTCCTCCTCTCCAAAAAGAAAGCCTCAGCTTGCTCAACCTCTCCTCATTAGATGATCTCTAATCTGGGTAGCACCCTGGTATATCTCCTCTGCACCCTCTTGAAACCTTCCACACCTTTCCTATAATGAGGTGACCAGAACGGAACACAATACTCCAAATGTAGTCTAACCAGTCTTACAGAGCTGCAACATTATGTTGTGGTTCTTGAACTCAAGCCCTTGACAAATGAAGGTCAACACATTACACACCCTCTTAACCACCCTATCAACTTGAGCAGCAACTTTGAGGGATCTGTGGAGGTGCACCCCAAGATCCCACTGTTCTGCCACACTGCTAAGAATCCGGCCATTAATCTTGTACTCTGCCTTCAAGATAAACCTTATCACTTTATACTTATCCTGACTGAACTCCATCTGCCACTTTTCAGCCCAGCTCTGCATCCTGTCACCACCCTGTTGTAACCTACAACCTTCTATACTATCCATAACACCACCAATCTTCGTGTCATCTACAAACTTATGAAGCTTCTACTTCCTTATCCAAGTCATTTATAAAAAAAAATCACAAAAAGCAGAGGTTCCACAACAGATTACTGGGGGAACATCACTGGTTACAGCTAAGCAGAATACACTCCATCTACTCCAACCACAGTGCTCTGTGAGCAAGCCAAAAGAGAGATCTCAGGAGTGATCTAGTTTCCTTTCATATAATGAACAGCAGCTGTCATGGACACTACTTTTGGAACTCCACAGGTGCTGCCTAAATACACTCTCAATATGTAGTTTGATTTGTTTTCATTTGATACACACAGACACCATAATATCCACATTTGATATTTATGGTTTGATATGTTTGATCTTAATCATGGTGCAGGCAACAGACATGCAATTCACTATCTAATTAAAGGAGATAATACATGTTTTTAGTATTTTGGGTCTCTGACTAGATTAATTTCAAAGTTACTTGAAACATTACCTATTCAATTTCATTTCATAAATTTTAGTTAAATCCACATACTTTAAAAACATATACTTTGTAAAATATAATAGGATTTCATAGTTTTTAAAAAATAAGGAACCTGTTTGATTTCATAACATCTGTTAAAAATACTGTAAACAATGACCCTGACAGTACAAATCTTAGCCACCATAAATATATAATTTAACAGGCCTCCATTAAAAGCCTCTCAAGTCTAAATAAAAGTTTGAGGTGCTTAGTTTTACTAAGTCGTATTCTCCAACAGTGAAAGGAGTTTACCTGAACTAATATTTATCGAGTAAAGCATGTTCCAAACAATTAACACACAAAATGTTGCCTCCATTTGTTAGTGAAAATGGGTACACCCTCCATTTCTTTTAAATCCCATTCTCACTAATTGCCAGCATTTTCCACATATTTTACAATTCATAATAGAGGTTCTTATGTGATGTTTGGGTCAAACTTGCACCCATGATGCTATGTGCCAGTTGTCAAGTCACATTCCCATGGATTTCTTTATTTAAAAATTTGCAAAAAGGTCTGCACCTGTACTGTTGCAAAAGAATCACAAAAGGGATCATGAATATGTGCGTTGCTGTTTAACATGTGGAAATATGAAGTTATCCAATCAAATATGAGGAGAGACAAAAAAACACTGCTGTATAGCATCTGGACAACTATAGATTATATTACCCTATGAGCTACCTGTTAATGAAATCAATTACATAGAATCAATTAAGAAAACATAAGACTGTGGGGTACAATAGATTAGCAACTTACCCTTTTAGAATGTCACTTCTTCAAAGATTAACAAATCTGGCACCAAATTGGTTTAGTAAATTTTATTTTTGATTTGGATCACAAGTCAAATTGCAAATAACAGCAATATTTGAAGACCACAGATGCATTCATCAAAACGTGAAATGTCCCAGATGCTAACTGAAATGCATTCTTATGCAAATTTGTTACAGACACTTTAACACAGAACCACTGATGTCAAAAATACAGAAAAAGTGATTATCAATAAACTATTGAACTCTGAAGGAACGATGCCATACTTAACTTGAAAGGACATATCATCATCATCATCATCAGGTGCCGTGCCCAGTTTGAACTTTGACTGCCATGGCCCACACACTCCTGTTTCGGGTCAAGTGGATCAATTCATTGGTATTCATTTCCAGTTCTCTGACTGCTGTCTCTATCATTTGTCTTTGCTTTCCTCTTGCTTTCTTCCCTTCAATCTTTCCCATAATTACCATGTATTCTAACTCCTTTTTTTATCACATGTCCAATGAAGTCACGTTGCCTTTTCATGATCTCATACATTATTTCTCTTTTTGTGTTTGCTCTGTTCATGACATCCTCATTAGATATTCATTTCGTCCATGATATTCTTTGCATCCTCCTCAAAAACCACATCTCTGCTGCTTCAATTCATTTCCTCATGTTACTAGATATTGCCCAACATTCTGAACCATATAACATAACTGGATAAATATAACATTTCAGAGCTCTGAGGTGGGTTGTCATACCTAGCTTAGCGTTGGTCAGTATACTCTTCATTCTCGTAAAGGTGTCTTTTGCCATCCCTATTCTTCTTTTGATGTCCATGTCGCACCTGCCATCTGATGTCACCCAGCTTCCTAAGTAGCAAAAGTTCTGTACTTGTTTTATGTCTTCCCCGTTTATTCTCAGCCTGCAGATAGGATTCTCCTTCTTTTTGGATATCACCATACATTGTCTTTTTGCAATTGATAGTGCAAAAATGGGTCTATCTTTCTTCAACAACTATATCAATTCAGTTTTGTAGTTCTTCCTCCGTACTTGCAATTAACAGTGCATCCGCATATCTAAAATTATTGATGTTTTCACCACCAACTTTGATTCCCAAGATGTCTCTTATTTTTTGTAATATTGTTTCACCGTACACATTAAATAAATCAGGGGAGAAAACACAACCTTGTCTAACGAATCTCTTGATTTTCGTAAACTGACTCACTTCTCCATCTATTCTTATAGTGGCAGTTTGTTCCCAGTACAGATTTCTGATTAGGCGGAGGTCTTTCGAATCTATATCGAGAGTTTCCTGTAATATTTTGAGTAACTTATTGTGCTTCACTTTATCAAATGCTTTTGTGTAGTCGATAAAACAAACAAATCTTCTTCCACTTGAATAGCTCGTTCTGATAGTATCCTTAACATCAATATCGCGTTTCCTGTACCTTTGTCTTTCACAAAACTACATTGTTCTTTACCGATTTCAGCTTCTATCTTACTTTTAGCTCTTGTCATCAAAATTCTTAGAAGTACCTTAGTGATAAGACTCATTAAGCTTATGATCCTATGTAATTCACATTCTATTGCTCCAGGTTTCTTAGGAAGAGTGATAAATAATGATCTTTTACATCTCTTCTGGTATTGTTCCAGTCTCATAAATGTCATTGATTAAAGGGCACAAAGGTAACAATTTTGGCTGATTTTCCTCATTTGCATTACAAGAGTGGTGCACAGCAGGTGCTTATTCACAGAAACAGGACCATCTTTGTACTCAGTGATCAACCTGGGATTCAGTTAAATAGCTGAGAAACACTCTTAGGTGGTTCTGATTGTTACTATGTTTAATGTAAGTTTATTCTTTCTTGATTGTTTTCTTTACCATGCTCCATTAACCGAGTTCTGAGAATCGGACAAAAATATCTGAAAGCTATTGCTTGACCAGATGATTTTTGGAGCAACAATCTACTAGAGGAATATATTAATCCTGATGCATGGTTTCAAAGTGAAACATTGACAGTTCCTTTCCCCCATAGATACTGCTCAACCCTCTGAGCTCCAATAGCAGACTGTTTGTTGATCCAGATTCCAGCATCTGCAGCCTCGTGTCTCCTGATTATTTTCAGAGTTTTCTATTTTTATTTCTGATTTTCATCTTCTGGGGTACCTAAGCTGTTATTTTATTTCAAGGTATCTAAAGCTAAGAAACTAGCATAAACTGGGAGCGTACAGATTAATCAACCATCAATGTTATTCCTCAATCTGATGACAAGGTCAACCAGGAAGAAGCTAAACTTAATCCCCTCTCCTAGAGCGTACTATTATGCATAGCACAGCAGTAAGATTATAGGAGTGGAATGTAGAGGTCTGTTCCTGTGATTCAGAGCACAAGTTTGAATCCTATCACAGTAGCTCAAGAGCAATCATTGGATTGTGATATACAAAAACATCTTGTTCACTAACATCCTGCTTGCAAAGAAATCTGCCATCCTTATTCAATCTGCCCTACAAATGACTCGACCCTTACAATAGTGTGTGTTTCTTTTTAACAGTCCCCTGAAATGATTTAATATGTTCCAAATGCAATTTAGGATGAGAAGTAAATAGTGGTCTTACCAGCATTGCCCGCATCCCAAACAACAAATTAAGGACTCTACAGTGGTAACATCATTTTACTAAAAGATGTTTCAGTGAACCAACAAAGAAATAACTCATCTACAATAGGCAAACAATCTCTACAGACCAACACTTAGCAATTCAACTCCAAGCATGTTGTTAAAGATTATGTGTTGTATTACTGAATCAAGTTACAGGAATACTTGTACACAATCAACCACTGATTGGTCTACTTTGTATTGTTTTTTAAAACAGCAAAAATGAGCCCACGCATTTTGCTCTTTAGAAAATTAAATCTTACCATGAAAATATCTGATCATGCAGCTCAAATCAGCAATAGCAGCTTCCTCTTGTAACCGAAGCGGGTCCTGGAAACCTAATCCAGATAGATAATCATAAAGGATTTGCAGAGGCCTCTCATCTGGATTCAGTCTCCTGTAACAGATGAAGTGCTCAATATCAGAATCAAGAATATTTATAATTTAATGACAGGCAAAAACGAAGTTTAGAAAGGAACCACTATACAGATCCAAGAAAATCTTAAATGCAATTTCTTGGGGGAAAGAAATTCATTTCCAGTAATCGCAGATGAGGCACTTGTTCTTTTCAAAGACTGTATAAATTGCATGTGCATAAAAGTTGCTCTATTACAAAAGAATTCAATTTCTGGAAAATGATTTTTTTTTAAATCCCTAATATCATTACATAAACACTTCTAAAGAATTTTCCAATGGTAGAAAAAGTGGGAAAACTTGTCCAGACTGCAAGCTTGCTTACAATGGAAAGAATGATGCTTGTGTCCTTAACAGAGTACCCACAAATAAAGCAACTAGAGAGGAGAGGCAGGTCCAACATCTAGGCAACAGTGCAAACCCAATGTGCCCAAGCGGATTTAGAAAACAGTAGGTTGGGAAGACATAGCATTATAAATATTAGCATATGTGCTTGTGTGGATGCTTCTCCCTTCCAACAATATCCTTATGATTTTGTGCTACAGTAGTGACAGTGTTTGAATTACCGTACTAGTAATCCAGATACCAGAGGCCAAATCCCACAATGGCAGCTGTTAATTTTAAACTTAATTAATAATTTGAAATTTAAAGAAACAAATTAGCTATTAATAAATTACCATCAAACTAGCAAATTGACATTAAAAATTATTTGATTCACTAATGAACTTCAGGTGAAGCAATTTATCAACTCCTACTTGAGGAGCGATTTGGAACTGCTCCAGTTTACAAACTGTGACAACAGGTCACAGCTGATGCCATTTCACTGGCTCTTCACTCAAGCCTTGAACATTCATAGTCATACTTTATTGATCCCAGGGGAAATTGGTTTTCGTTACAGCTGCACCATAAATAATTAAATAGTAATAAAACCATAAATAGTTAAATAGTAATATGTAAATTATGCCAGGAAATAAGTCCAGGACCAGCTTATTGGCTCAGGGTGTCTGACCCTCCAAGGGAGGAGTTGTAAAGTTTGATGGCCACAGGCAGGAATGACTTCCTATGACACTCTATGTTGCATCTCGGTGGAATGAATCTCTGGCTGAATGTACTCCTGTGCCCACCCAGTACATTATGTAGTGGATAGGAGACATTGACCAAGATGGCATGCAACTTGGACAGCATCCTCTTTTCAGACACCACCGTCAGAGAGTCCAGTTCCATCCCCACAACATCACTGGCCTTACGAATGAGTTTGTCGATACTGTTGGTGTCTGCTACCCTCAGCCTGCTGCCCCAGCACACAACCACAAACATGATAGCACTGGTCGCCACAGACTCGTAGAACATCCTCAGCATCATCCAGCAGATGTTAAGGGACCTCAGTCTCGTCAGCAAATAGAGACGGCTCTGACCCTTCTTGTAGACAGCCTCAGTGTTCTTTGACCAGTCCAGTTTATTGTCAGTTCGTATCCCCAGGTATTTGTAATCCTCCAACATGTCCACACAGACTCCCTGGATGGAAACAGGGGTCACCGGTACCTTAGCTCTCCTCAGGTCTACCACCAGCTCCTTAGTCTTTTTCACATTATGCTGCAGATAATTCTGCTCACACCATGTGACAAAGTTTCCTACCATAGCCCTGTACTCAGCCTCATCTCCCTTGCTGATGCATCCAACTATGGTAGAGTCATCAGAAAACTTCTGAAGACGACAAGACTCTGTGCGGTAGTTGAAGTCCGAGGTGTAAATGGTGAAGAGAAAGGGAGACAAGACAGTCCCCTGTGGAGCCCCAGTGCTGCTGATCACTCTGTCGGACGCACAGTGTTGCAAGCACACGTACTGTGGTCTGCCAATCAGGTAATCAAGAATCCATGACACCAGGAAAGCATCCACCTGCATCGCTGTCAGCTTCTCCCCCAGCAGAGCAGGGAAAGGAACAGTGAAGATGCTTTTCATTGACTACAGCTCTGCATTCAATACCATCGTTCCCGAAAAACTGATAAGCTCTAAGACCTAGGCCTCAATATCTCCTTGTGCAAATAGATCCTTGATTTCCTAACCTGCAGATTCCAGTCCATTCAGGTTGAGCAGCCGCCAATCGGAGATTGGAAGCATGAGAAGATGTAACCCACATAGGTTCTCCGACTGAGTAGAAAAGGGATCAACTTGCGACAGCTTGGTGTTTTGAGCAGAGACCAATCAGTGCTCCGGATTGATTTGCAAGAACAAATTAAAATAAGACAAGGGCAAGCAGAGTGGCCATTGTTGGATTGGACAGAGTGGGTTTTTAAAAAAATTTTAAACTCTTTCAGGCTGCAGCAAGGAGAGGGATGATTGAAAGAAAGCAAAAAGTTGGAAGGAGATTTTATTCCTCAGTGTTTGTTTATTGTTCTTCCTTCTTTATATTTGGTCAGTTACAACAGTAGGGATGCCAAGCAGGATTGTTGAATGCTCCTTTTATGGGATGAGGGAAGGCAGGGAGACCACCAATGTCCCTGACGACTACACCTGTGAGAATTGCATCCAGCTGTTAAAGGAGTTGGAGCTGGAGCTGGATGAACTCTGGATCATTCAGGAGGCTGACGGGGTGATAGATGGGACATTCAGAGAGGAAGATATACTCAAGGTAGAAGACACAGAAAACTAGGTGACAGGAAGGGGAAAGGGGTTAAATAGCCATTGCAGTGTACCCTTGAGGCCTTCCCCCTCAACAGCAGGTATACCACTTTAGATACTGTTTTGGGGGCGGGGGGGAGAAAGGGAGGCATGACTTAGCAAAAGAATATCAGCGATCAGGATTGGCACTGGGTCAGGCTCTTGTGACTTGGAAGGGAAGGGAGAGAGAGGCATACTGTGATGATAGGAGATTTGTTAGTTAGGGGAACAGAAAGGAGGTTCTGCAGGTGAGAATGAGATTCCTAAATGGTATGTCGTCTCCTTGGTGCCAGGGTCCGGGACATCTCGGATTGAGTCCTTAGCATTCTTAAGTGGGAGGGTGAGCAGCCAGAGGTCGTGGTCCATTTAGGTACCAACAACATAGGTAGGAAGAGTGACAAGGTTCTGCAAAGTGAATTCAAGGAGTTAGGTGCTAAGTTAAAGGGTAGGACCTCTAGAATTGCCACCCATGTCACATTCTACTGAGGCCAGAAAGTGGAAAATTATACAGTTTAACATTTGGCTAAGGAATTGGTGTAGGAGGGAAGGCATAAGATTGTTGGATCATTTGGCTCTCTTCTAGGGAAGGTAGAAGATTTTTGGATGATTGGGCTCTCTTCTAGATGGGAATCAGAGTACCAGAGGTTGTGGGGACAGATGTTGTTCAGACCTCAAAGTCAGGAATCAAAAGGTTTAGCTTGGTACGACTAATGCCCTGAGCTGCATATATAGCAAGAAGTATTGTAGGAAAGGCAGATGAGCTCAGGGCATGGATCAACACATGGAATGATGATATTATAGTCATTACTGAGACTTGGATACAGGAGAAGCAGGATTGGCAGCCCAGTATTCCAGGGTTCTATTGTTTTAGAGCAACAGAGCAGGAGGGATTAAAGGAGGAGGGGTGGCATTACTAGTCAGGAAAAATGTCAGTGTTCAGTCAGAACAGACTGAAGAACTCATCTAGTGAGGCATTATGGGTACAACTGAGAAATAAGAAAGGGATGACCACATTAATGGGGCTACATCCAACAATCCGAAGAATTTAGAGGAACAAATTTGTAGAGAGATTGCAGACTGTTGCAAGAGACATAAGGTTGTTGTAATAGATGACTTTAACTTTCCACGTGTTGACTGGGACTTCCATAATGTAAAAGAACTAAATGGGATGGAGTTTGTCAAATATGTTCAGAAAAGTTTTCTTAACCAGTATGTACAATTCACAAGTGTGAGATACTCGATCTGCAATTAGAGAATGAGGTAGGGCAGGTGACAGAAGTTTGTGTACAGAACACTTTGCATCTGGTGACCATAATGATTATGATTATGAGGACACACATAATTATAACATATAGTTACAACAGTGCAAAGCAATACCGTAATTTGCTAAGAACAGACCATGGCACAGTAAGAGTCTCAAAGTCTCTCGAAAGTCCCATCATCTCAGACAGATGGTAAACCTCCAGCGCCGCCAACTTGTCAATGCAGCATCCTGGAAGCATCCGACCGCAGTCCGACTCCAAGTCCGCCCAAAAACTCCGAGCCTCCGACCACCTCTTCGACACCGAGCGCCATCTCTGCCAAGTGCTTTGACCCCAGCAACAGGCAATAGGCAAAGCCGAGGATTTGGGACCTTCGTCTCCGGAGATTCTCGATCACACAGTAGCAGCGGCAGCGAAGCAGGCATTTTCACAAGTTACTCCAGATGTTCCTCTGCCCTTCTCACGGCTGACTCCATCAAATCCAGATTGTGCACGGCCCCTAGTTACACATAATCGATATTCATTCGGAACGGCCATGCATGATGTGTCACGCCGCCAACATAATGCTACTCGTTTCAAAGTAAATATGGATAAACATAAATCTGGTCCACGGGTTGAGGTTTTGAATTGGAGAAAGGCCAATTTTGATGGTGACAGAAAGGGTCTGGCAAGTGTGGACTGCGACAGGCTGTTTTCTGGCAAGGATTTATTTGGCAAGTGGGAGGCCTTCAAAATTGAAGTTTTGAGAGTACAAGGCTTGAACGTGCCTGTCAGAATAAAAGGTAAAGATAACAGGTTTAGGGAACCTTTATTTTCAAGAGATACTGAGGAACTAGTTAAGAAAAAAAAAAGGCAGTGCATAGCAGGCATGAACAAATGAAATGCTTATGGTGTACAAGAAATGCAAGAGAACACTTAAGAAATCAGTAGGGCTAGAAGAAGGCATGAGGTTGCTCTAGTAGACATGAAGGAAATTGCAACGGATTCTACAGATATGTTAAGATCAAAAGGATTCCAAGGGACAAAGCTGGTAATCCATGTGTGGAAACAAAAAAGATGGGGGAGATGTTTCGTTTTCATTTGCACGTAATGCCCTGAGTAAGTTATTTGCTGCTAGATTTTTATTTTAGCAGTTTTCTGCAAAAGCAGTGCGCCCTGCTAGTAAGTGTATTGGCTTTGGTTAAAGATAAGAAGCCATGTTGTCCAACTTAGGAATGTTGTGTCAGTCAACCAGGATTGTCGCGGTACATGTTGTAACTTTCTTTAGTTTTCTCAGGAAGTAAAGGCGCTGGTGGGCCTTCTTGGCAGTGAACTGTGCTTGGTTGGACCAAGTCAGGTCATTTGTGATATTGACCCCAAGGAACTTAAAGCTTTTGACCTGTTCCACTTGCGCACCACCGATGTAAATTGGGTCGTGCGGTCCGCTACTCCTTCTGAAGTCCACAACCAATTCCTTCATCTTGCTGACGTTGAGGGATAGGTTATTGTCTTCGCATCATGCCACCAGGTTCTTAATTTCCTCTCTGTACTCAAACTCATCATTACCCGAGATACGGCCTACAATTGTTGTGTCATCAGCAAACTTATATATTGAGTTTGATGGAAACTTGGCTACACAATCATGGGTGTACAGTGAGTACAGCAGGGGGCCGAGTACACAGCCTTGTGGGGCACCGGTGCTCAGAGTGATTGTAGAGGAGAGCTTGTCCCCTATTTTTACAGCCTGGGTCCTGTCTGTGAGGAAGTTGAAGATCCAGCTGCAGATCTGAGTGCTAAGGCTCAGGTTCCGGAGCTTAGGAATCAGTTTATTTGGAATGATGGCATTAAAGGCAGAGCTGTAGTCAATGAAAAGGAGCCTTACGTATGCGTTTTTATTCTCCAGGTGTTCTAAGGAGGAATGTAGGGCCAGAGAGATGGCATCTGCCGTTGACCAGTTGCTCCAGTAGGCGAATTGCAAAGTGTCGAGGTTGACTGGTAGGCTGTGGTTGATGTGTGCCATAACCAATTGCTCGAAGCACTTCAGAGCAATTAATGTCAGAGCCACAGGTCGATAGTCATTCAGGCATGCCACCTTGCTCTTCTTCGGCACTGGGATTATCGTTCTTAAAACACGAGGGGGTTTAAGAGGAACATGAGGGGAAACTTCTTTACTCAGAAGATCATGAGAGTGTTAAATGAGCTGCCAGTGCAAGTGGTGCATGCAAGCTTGATTTCGATGTTTAAGAGTAGTTTGGATGGATGGTAGGAGTATGGAGGCCTATGGTCCTGGTGCAGGTTAATGGGAGTAGGCAGTTTAAATGGTTCAGCAGGACTAGATAGGCAGAATGGCTGTTTTAGTGTTGTATTTTTCTATGACTACCTCCTCCAGAATCACCATCACCACAGGTGCACCACAATGCTGTGTTTAACCCCCTGCTCAACTTGCTTTACACTTATGTAATACTATGTTATACTAAGCACAGCCACCTCCAATGCCATATTTATGCTGGCTGATGACACCACTGTTGTTGGCAGAATCAAGGATAGTGATGAATCAGCATGTAGAAGGGAGACTGAAAACCTAAGTAGTGCCACAACAACAACCTCTCACTCAATGTCAGCAAGAGGCAGTCCTCTGCTTTCTTCGATGTGTGCAAAGATTCGGCGTGTCATCTAAAACTTAGACAAACCTTCAAAAGATGTGTGGTGGAGAGTCTACTGACTGGTTGCATCACGGCTGGTATGGAAACACCAATCTGCTTGAATGGAAAAGCCCAAAAAAGTAGTAGTTACAGCCTAGTCCACCATGGGCAAAACCCTCCACACTATTGAGCACATCTGCAAGGTGCAATTTTGCAAGAAAGCAGCATCCATCATCAAGGACCCCACCATGCTCTCTTCTCAAGTGCTGCCATCTGGAAGGAGGTACAGGAGTCTCAGGACCAGCACCACCAGGTTCACAGTTATTACCCCTCAACCTATCAGGCTCTTGAACCAGAAGGGTAATTTCACCCAACTACATGCACCCCAACACTAAACTGTTCCCACAACCTTTGGACCCACTTTCAATGACTCTCCATCTCATGTTCTTGAGATTTATTGCTTATTTATTATTTTTTTCTTTTTGTTTTTGCACAGCTTGTCGTCTTTTGTACATTGGTTACATGTTCCTCTTGTATGTGGCTTTTCATTGATTCTATTGTGTTTCTTTTTGTATTTACTGGGAATGACTGCAAGAAAATGAATCCCAGAGTTGCATATGGTGACATGCGCACTTTGATAGTAAATTCTGGTTAATTGGTACAATAGGGATAATTGGGATCAGTACATTTTGGCCCAATTAAGTGGCTACCACGATTAGCTGAAGTTTCATGGAAATAGTTAAAAAGATATAAAATAGACAACTACCATTTAACTGAGGAACAAATTATGTATTTAAATACAGAATGAATTAGAACACTACTAATACTACTACAGTACATAATATAAAACTGTGTCCGAGTTCCTATTAGTTATCGGAGGAATTTATCCAGTGTATGCTGCCATATTCGTTTGATTGGCTGTAAATGAATAAAATCAGCACAGACACCTGGTGCACACAATAGACTGCCCTTATACAATGACAGCTGCATCCTGCAAATCACAAACAAGAGAAAATCTGCTGGAAATCCTGCCGAAGGGAATCGGCCCAAACTGCTGACTGTGCTTTTTTCCATACCTGCTGCCTGGCTTGCTGAGTTCCTCCAGCATTTTGTGCATATTGCATCCTGCAAATCTTCACTTGCATTGTAACGTTCAAGATGATTGCCAATGCCCTCAAATTCTTTGTAGTTCCTAACTAGTTGAATTAGTGAAATTATTTCATTTTCACCCCTGGCTGTTTCTGGCATCTCCAAGCCTGAATGCTTGAGCAAAACAGTTCTGAATCACTGCTTAAATGCTTACTGCTTATTTGTCACCAACTATTAGTGACAAAAATCACTACTTTTTGAAGACACACAACTGACACCATTTAAAAACTGTTAACCCTAAGCAGGGTGTAGTGTCTAACGCTAGTTAGAAACTGTTTGACAACAGTCACCTGTTCTAATTAAGCAGCATAATGTCCCAAATAAACCAAGAGAATGCTGGCTATTTTCTTGAGTAGCTTTTGTTCTTTACCAGTTGTCCCACATAAGTAGCTGCCCTAATTATCCAAAATCAACTGCATACACATCTTATTGTAATTCATAATTTGATTTTATGTAGTACTGTAGTGACAGATCAACAAATTTCACGACATATGTCAGTGATATTAAAACTGATTCTGATCCTATCATGCAGGTTTCATTGAGGGCTGATTAACAGGAGCATTCATTTACTATTTTACTCTGCATTGTTACAATGGTAGAGAATGAGAATTTCCACACCTGATAATTGGTCTCAATGGTCTTGAAACACTTTGAATTA
Source organism: Mobula hypostoma (assembly GCF_963921235.1). NCBI lineage: Eukaryota > Metazoa > Chordata > Chondrichthyes > Myliobatiformes > Myliobatidae > Mobula > Mobula hypostoma. The sequence continues at coordinate 41,478,623 of NC_086110.1, forward strand.
TCCAGCTGCTCCTATTCCATAATTCTGATGTCCCAAATAATCGGCAACACTATGCTGTATAGCAGTACAACCATGCCGAATAGAATGTACTTAGAACAAATCTGTCAGTTTTAAACTGAGCACCATACATCACCAGCTTAGTGGAAGCATATATCATTACAATCTGCAACCTCACAGAGTGCTACTTCCCTCATTTTACTATTATTAGCTTGGTTCAATGATGAATGCAATAAAGCACATTGGAGTAGAACCAGCCTGACCTAAAAATGAAGGACAACACAAGACTACATGCATGCTAAAATGCAAAAATAGCATGTCAACAGACAGAATTATGCAATTTTGCAATCAATACACAGATTAAAGTTGTACAGTTCTCAGAGCTTGCATTAAGTTGTGAATGATGGTGGTCAATTAAAAAGCTAAAGGAAGAGGAAGAACATCCCCATTCTCAAAGGTAGAATCACAAAATGGGAGAACTGAAGCCAAAGCTGACATACACTCAGCCACTTTATGAGGTACACCTGCTCATTCATGCAGATATCTACACAGCCAATCATGAGGCAGCAACTCAATGCATAAAAGCATACAGACATGGTCAAAAGTTCAAACCAAACTTGGGATTTTCGCATAAGAGTCTCTAATGCTTACAGAAAATGGTGCAATAAACTAAAAAAAAATCCAATGTGCAGCAGATCCATGGGCAAAACGTCTTGTTTATATAAGAGGTCAGAGGAGAACGGTCAGACTGATTCAAGCTGACAGGAAGGTGACAGTAACTCAAATAACCATGTATTACAACAACAGTGTGCAGAACAGCATCTCTGAACACACAACACATTGCACCCTGAAGTGGATGAGCAACACCAGAAGACCACACTCCTGTACCTAATAAAGTGGTCATTGAATGTCCATCATTCCTACACTGTCTCTAGGTCAAAACCCTAAAACTCTCTTCCTAAGAGCTTCTCCCCAAACTCAAAGACTACAGTGGTTCAAGAAAGCAGCTGACCATCACTTTTTCAAGGGCAATTAAGGATGGGCAATTAAAGCCTGTGAAGCCCACGTTCCTTGAATGAATAAAACAACAGTTGGATTCATACCATGCACAATGGAAGTTGGCCATGGTTTTTGAAAGTCAATCATCCCAGTCCCAGGAATAAAGCACAAGCTCCACAAAGCAATGCCTTGAGACTAACCACAACTCTCTTTCCATCATAAGGTTATTGCACAATGTTTAATCTCATGCATAACTTCTCAGCAAATGAAGGATGCTACACATGCATGCAGCAAGATTTCAATAACTTTCAGGCATGGAATCGTAAGAGATGAGCAACAGAACTTCAGACACAGGAATACCAACAGCTGCATATTCCCCACCAAATTTCACACTATTTACTAATACGTACTACACCTTCAGTAGATGCAAATCCTCAACTTCCTACCCAACAGTATTGTGGAGTACCTTCAAAGGATAGTAGCAATTCAATACAGCACCTCACAACTTCATGGCCAATTCAGATTAATTTATCACATGTACATATCACTTTACATATCAAATAGGAATCAGCAAAAAGTGCTGGCCATGCAGTGATAATGTAGTCTTTAGAAACAAATTTGGGCAAGTAGTAAGACTAAGTGGAGACTTTGGGGGAACAATGGTTCATGTTCAAAGTAAATTTGTACAAGATTCATTTTCTTGCTGCCATTCACAGTAAATACAAGAAACACAATAGAATCAATAAAAATCGCACCCAAAAAGATAAACAAAGTGCAAAAGACATTAAACTGCAAATTCAATACAGAAAAAATAATAAATAAGCAATAAATATCAAGAACATGCGATGGAAACTCCTTGAAAGTGAATCTATAGGTAGTGGTAACAGTTCAGTGACTGGGCAAGTGAAGTTATCCCCCTCTGGATCAAGAACCTGATGGTTGAGGGGTAATAATGGCCCCTGAACCTGGTTGTGTGGTCCCAAGGCTCCTTTACCTCCTTCCTGATGACAGCAGGAAGAGGAGATCATGGTCTGGGTGGTAAGGGACCTCGATGGATTCTGCTTTTGCTGTGGAAGCACTCCATGTAGGTGTGCTCAATGGTGTGGGAGGCTTTACCCATGATGGACTAGGATGCATCCACTACTTTTCTGTAGGCTTTTCCACTCAAGTGCATTGGTATTTCTATACCAGGCCATGATGCAACCAGACAATATATTCTTCACCGCACATCTATAAAGTTTTAAGTTTCAGATGACATACCGAACCTTTGTAAGCTTCTAAGAAATTAGAAGTGCTGCCATGCTTTCTTCATAATGGCACTAACTGGTGCCAGCTGCCAACTTGTGAAGCTGGTTAACACACAAATATTCTAAATCCATCTGATAAATTCTGAATTCTCTAATCCAAGCTAGGCTATCATCCAGGGCAGTCAATTTGGTCTCTACAGACCATTGACTTCAGCATATCTGAAGGAAGGGGAAAATAGACAAGGTATTAATACCCAACTGTCAACGAGTGATCTTTGCTATAGGTGCAATTAGCCTTTTTTTTGTTATTAATAGGTTTCATTATTTTTAGATATGTAACATTTTCATTGTGATGCTATAATGACGCTAGAATTTTACTGACATGTTCAATTACTGTTTGAATCAGACTGTGTACAGCTCAAGTTTTGATTACTTAATTAACATCCAGTAGTTTATTTGACTTCCTGTAGTTTATTGAAGGAATGGTGCATCACCCATGAACAACTATACTGATGGGAAGTCAAGAGAAACTCTCTCAGTTTTTACCTGAACCAGGAGTTGGATCAGCAATAAACCACCCTGACAATTTTAACTGCAAAGCCTCACTTGACTGATCCAAACTAGCAGGAAGTTGTAACCAGAAAGCACATGGGGATGCAAGGTCTGGCTGCAGAAGGCTGTCACCATGGATCAAATAGGAAGAGCTGGCAGAGCTAAGCCATGGCAAGGATGTTTCAAGAGAACTGCACAGCTCAGGTTATCAGCAGTCCAATGTGGTACAGAACATCTCTTAAGGTATTATTACAGAATGACAATTTTCCCATGAAAACAAACAAAAGAGGTGGAATGCAATCTAGAACTTACAAAGACTATCAACTCCTTAAGCGAAGTAGATGGTGACATTACCACCCTGTTCAACACAAATGTCTAAGAGGAATGTTGTAAACCTTTTGTCTGGGTAGTCTCCAACCTAATGCACAAATATCGATTTCGACTTCCTGGAGAAAAAAAATACTCCCACTCTCTTCTATTCTCCACTCTGGCCTCTTATTTCTCAACTGCCTCTAACCCCTCCCACTCTCCTATGATCCACTCAATCTGATTCCATTCCCCCCGTTCTTTACTTTTCCTACCCACCTGGCTTCACCTATCACCTTCTAGCTATCCCCCTTCCCTCCTGCCACCCTTTTATTCTGGTATCTTCCCCCTTCCTCCACAGTCCCGAAGAAGGGGCTCGGCCCAAAATATTGTCTGTTTATTCATTTCCATAAATAATGCCTGACCTGCTGAGTTCTTCCAGTATTTTGAGAGTGTTGCTTTGAATTTCCAGCATCTGCAGAATTTCTTGTGCTCAGAAAATGATCCTTTTGAGTTGACAACTCTGCCACTTCCTCCACCCAGTTTTTACTCTCAGTGGAGGCAGGAATTTTAAGGGGTTCTCAGATGAAAATGATGCTACAAATATTAGTTGATGGCACACATGGAAAAAAGTGCCAAATTTCCTAACTTAGAAGAATGGGAAATGCTTGCTTTAGAGCAAAGTGTGAACAAATAGTCTAGTCTAAATAAAGACAATTGCTCTTATGTGTGAATGAATGTACTAATGCCCACTTTGAAGAAAGTCGTATTTTCAAATTGTGGTCAAATTTCAGGATTCTGTATTAAACTTTCTTTTCACTGTTTCATTAAAAAAATGTCATACAATGTCCATAGTTACAGACATCTTGGTCCACTGCGCTTGCATTACTCCTGGGACCTTGTTATACAGTGCCAACCACAACATACCCCACCTAGAAGTGTCCCTATTGCTTGAACACAATATTGTCAAACCCACTAATAACTTTTTACCTAGAATTTCCTTATGGCAGACTCAGAGGAATACTACTACTATACAGGTTGTTTTTTAAGAAACAGGGTTAAGATTATGTTTTTCTGTATTCTCCTCTTGGCCCTGTATCTGTTTCCTGCCACACGAGCCTGGAGGAAAAGTCACATTGCTTTGCAAGTCTGAACCAGTATCAAAATAACAATTAAGAGCACAATGCATCCACCCATTCCTTTGTACCCTTTGTGAAGCAATGAAAACTTGACAGCTTTTAGAATATGGGCATCTTCACTACGGCATATACAACACATACCAAACCAAAATAATCTCCTAAGTACTTGAACCACCGATAAACTATGTATAAAACATTCCTTATTTGAAAATAAAATTGACAAGATTTGTTTCAGCTTCCATGAAACAATCTAACATCTTAAAATGCAATAATAATCAAGTATGAACATGACTGGTAGCCTAATGGTTTTTGCTACATTGCGTTGCAGTTAAAGATTTTATTATCACCAAGAAACACTCAAACAACTGTGCTCAGACTACCTAAAAATTACAAACATATTTCTGATAACACAGTATATATTGTTGCAATACTTGATTTTTTAATTTGAAAAAGGTCTAGCTGCACCAATCATATGAAAAAGCTTTCGCTGACTGCTTTTTGGAATAATCATAAATCCATTAAGTATACAAAAAATCATTACACTGTGCAATAAAGAAATGCTATTTCATTTCAGATAATGATGAATGCATAAGATTCCAATTGCTACGCGTAAATTGTTATCAAATTTGTGTTCTTTTTTCTCTATAAAGTGCTATTCAATAAGGTTATAATTCAATGCCTGCACTCGAATAACTTATTCAAATAAACATTCTCAATATGCTGAAACAAAACAGTAAATGATACTTATTTGATATCATTACCCACTCTAATCCTGTGTTTGGACAATATTTACACAGACCATTTACACTACATCTTGATTAATGATTTTCCTTTCATCTTCCAGCATTCTGAGACCAGTTATCTTGATCCCGCAGACACCCAATTCAACTCAGCATAAAAAGGAATGGCTCAAACATCTTCTTGGTCGTAATATATCAAAAGAAATTCCATTATTAAGTCAGTGAAGGACAAAATTTTAGCCACTAAAATTTTGAAAGGTAAATTGAAAGTAAACTCAGCATCTTATTAAACTCAAACAGCATTGTCCATACCATGCATAGCAATTACCAGCAAAGCAGAGAATGTCAAGCATTATACCTAGAATATATATAATCAAAATTATGCAGTTTTTTTTTCAAACCATTCCATAATATACACTTTGTGGTTCCTCTAGCTAAGGATACATTCAAATGCTGAATAGCTACAAGGTTAATTCTTACGCATAACATCAGAAGAACACAACCTATTCTTGCAAGGACAAAAGTAATTACTTCTGAGGAACACCCACACCTCATTTATCAAGCCAGGCACTGATACTTTGAACAGGTGGCAGCATGTCTGATAGAAATATTTGCTTGAAAACTTCTTGGCAATTTCAGTTTTTGATTCTACCAGCACTTGATAAGTCATTTTACAAATTAAACAGCCCTTTGCAATTTATACTTACGGAACTGGCATTATTTACTCTTATTATTTTAATTATTCCAATTTTCTCTCCAAATTATATTCAGTGACTTGCATCTAATTTTATTTTTATCCACTTCTTCATACATGACAGGACTAAATGAATTTCAGTAAAATACATTCCATGCATATCTGATTTCAAACTGGATGTATTTTTCTAATCCCTGTGGAATTTTTAAACCAACAGATTAAATGCCACTTTTTAACCACTGTTTCTGTCAAAACTTGTCTAAAATTTAAGTGTTGTATTTGAGGAGGTCAAATGTAAGTTTTTCCAGCAGCCCAACTGAATTGGGAGTGAGACAAGGCAGTTTATAGGTCCATGAGTGAGATTTTAATACCGGAGGCTTTCGGCATTTTTCTGGTGGCCCAATCAAATTGGGAGTGTGAGAGAAGGCAACACACAGGTCTGAGAGAGATTTTTAAAAAGCAGCGTTCATGAGCTTTCAGCATTTTCTGGAGGCCCAATTAACTAACAATTTTAGCAAGGGTAAATAAAAATAAGGAAGGGACAAGCGGAACAGCGATTGTGCGAGTGGACGAGTGTCAGAGTGAGGAGGCTTCGGCAAGAACAGGCTTGGACAAGGTGTGCATCTAGGACATTTCTTCTTCATTCTTAATTTTATGTCTGTTATCCATAGTTAGAGCAGTGGAGATGGCTACGGGCTGTGTTCTGTTCTTGGTATGAGATGAGGGAACTCTGGGAGATCTTCACACTCCAGATAGCCACATCTGCACTGAGCTGCGGCTCCTCAGAGAATGTGGTAAGAACTGGAGTTGCAGCTTGATGAACTTCGGCTCATACAGGAAAATGAAGAAGTGATAGATGGGAATTACAGGTAGGTATTCACCCGTAAGTTACAGGAGGCAAGTACCTGGGTGACTGTCAAGGGAAGGGAAGGAAATGTTTCGCAAGTGCAGAGTACCTTGTGGCCTTTTCCTTTAATAATGTATGCCACTTTAGATACTGTGGGCGGGGGGGGGGGTGAAACAAACTACCAGGGAGAAGCTGCAGCAACAGTTTCTCTGGTACTGAGTCTGGCATTGTGGCTCAGAAGAGAAGTTGAGGGGGGCAGAAGAGGACTGCAGAAGTGGTATGGGATTCCATAGTTAGAGCAATAGACACAAGATCCTGTGGATAGACACACCCAGATAGTGCGTTGCCTCTTTGATGCCAAGGTCCATGGCATTCCAAGGGGGACGGTGAGCAACCAGAAGTCTTGGTATATACTGGCACCAATGACATAGGTAGGAAAAGGGAGGAGGTCCTGAAGAGAGATTTTAGGGAGCCAGCTGAAATCTGAAAAGCAGGACCTCCAGGGCAGTAATCTCTGGATTGCTGCCCATGCCACTTGCCAGTGAGGGCAAGAATAGGATGATTTGGCAAATGAATGTGTAGCTAAGGAACTGGTGCAGGGAGCAGGGTTTCAGATTTCTGGATCATTGGGATCTCTTTTTGGGGAAGGTATGACCCGTACAAAAGGAACACACATCAAAGTTCCTGGTGAATGCAGCAGGCCAGGCAGCATCTCTAGGAAGAGGTACAGTTGATGTTTCAGGCCAAGACCCTTCGTCAGGATCTCCCCCTCCCACTTTCAAATCTCTTTCTAGCTCTTCCTTCAGTTAGTCCTGACGAAGGGTCTCGGCCTGAAACGTCGACTGTACCTCTTCCTAGAGATGCTGCCTGGCCTGCTGCGTTCACCAGCAACTTTGATGTGTGTTGCTTGAAATTCCAGCATCTGCAGATTTCCTCGTGTTTGCACCTGTACAAAAGGAATGGGTTACACCTGAACCCGAGGACGAAGAAAATCCTTGCGGACAGGTTTCCTAGAACTGTTTGGGAGGATTTAAACTAAGTTTGCAGAAGGATGGGAAGCTGAGGATGGGGCAGTTGGTATACAGGCAGAGGCACTCTGTGGTGAAACTGTCAAGAAGTTCAGGCAGGTAATAGGGCAAGATTTCAGACACTGGGATGAGCTGCAGTGCAAGCGAGGGACAAAATCAAAAAGGATGACAAATACAGCACTGAAGGTGCTATATTTGAATGCATGCAGTATACAGAATAAGGGAGATGATTTTGTAGTGCAGTTAGAGCTTGGCAGGTATGACGTTGTGGGCATCACTGAGTCATGGCTGAAAGAAGATTATAGTTGGGAGCTTAACATCCAAGGATACACATTGTATTGAAAGGACAGGCAGATAGGCTGAGGGGGTGGGGTGGCTCTGTTGGTAAAGAATTAAATTAAATCATTAGAAGGAGGTGACGTAGGATCAGAAGACGTAGAATCCTTATGGGTAAGGTTAAGAAACTGCAAAGATAAAAAGACCCTGATGGGAGTTATATACAGGCCTCTGAACAGTAGCCAGGATGTGGGCTACAAATTCCCATGGGAGACAGGAAATGGTGTCAAAAGGACAATGTTACAATAGTCATGGGAGATTTCAATAAGCAGATAGATTGGGAAAATCAGGTGCTGATTTTGAATTCTAAGACAGAGAACTTGTAGAATGCCTATGAGATGGCATTTTAGAGCCACTGGTGGTTGAACCCACTAGGGGATCAGCTATTCTGTAAGAATAATGAACCAGATTATGAATATAACCCTACAATTTGAGGAGCTAAAGTCAAATGTATCAGTATTACAGTGGAATAAGGAGGCATGAGAGGGGAGCTGACCAAAGCGAAGATGAACAAGCAGGGATGGCAGCAGAGCAATGGCTGGAGTTTCTGGAAGCAATTGGGAAGGCGCAGGATAGATGCATTCCAAAATAGTAGTATTCTAAAGGCACAATGACACAACCTTGGCTGACAAGGGAAGTCAAAGCCAACATATGAAGGAGGACATTTAATATGAGAAAAATTAGTGGGGTTGGGAAGCTTTTAAAAACCAAAAGGCAACTAAATATCTATAAAGAGGGAAAAGATGAAATATGAAGACAAGCTAGATAATAAAGCCAAAAGATTTTTTCCAGATATATAAAGAGTAAAAGAGAAGCAAGAGTAGATATCACAACTAGAAAATGATGCTGGAGAGGTAGCGGGGGGGGGGGGGGGAGAGACAAGAAAATGGTGGACGAACTGAATAAGTATTTTGCTCCAGTTAAGGATGAGGTTTCTAGGTACTTGGAGGCACATGGTAAAATAGGCCAAAATCAGCATGGTTTCCTTCAGGGGAAATCTTGTCTGACAAATCTGTTGGAGTTCTTTGAAGAAATAACAAGCAGGATAGACAGAGGAGAATCAGTAGATGTTGTGTACTTTCATCTTCAGAAGGTCCTTGACAAGGTGCCACAAATGAGCCTGCTTAGCAATTTAAGACCCTATAGTATTGAAGGAAATATACTAGCATTGGCTGATTTACAGGAGGCAAAAATGAAGCCTTTTCTGATTGGCTATCAGTAACGAGTTGTGTTCCGCAGGGGTTGGTGTTGGGGCTGCTTCTTTTCAAATTGTTAGCCAATGTATTGACGTTGGAGAGGTTTCAAAGGAGGCTCACGAAAATAATTCTGGGAATGAAAGACTTATCAAATGAGGAGTGTTTGGACACACTGGGTCTTTACTTGCTGGAATTTTGAAGAATGGTGGGAGGGGATCTCATTGAAATCCATCAAATATTCAAATGTTGAAAGGCCTAAATAAAGCAGATGTGAAAAGAATGTTTCCTATTGAGGGGTTGTATAGGACCAGAGGGCACAACCTCAAAATAAAGGGAAGTCGCTTTAGAACAGAGATGGAGGAATTTCTTTAGCCAGAGGGTGGTGAATCTGTGGAATTCGTTGCCCTAGGCAGCTGTGGAGGCCAGTTCATTGGGTGTATTTGAGGCAGAGGTTGGTAGATTCTTGATAAATCAGGGCATGAAAGGTTACAGGGAGAAGGCAGGGCAATGGGGTTGAGGGGGAAATGGACCAGCCATGATTAAATGGTGGAACAGACTCAACAGGCCAAATAGCCTAATTCTGCTCCTGTCTCTTGGTCTTAAGATCTAGTACACAGTAAATATGGAGCATTAGTTATACAGAAGGAACTTAACATACAATTCCATAGCTCCGTCAAAGTGGCAACAAAAATACATAGGGAGGTGGCACTTGCTTTTATTGGTCAGAGCAGTGAGTATAAAATATGAGAAGACATGTTGCAGCTTTATAAAACTTCAGTTAGATCACATTTGGAATATTGTGTGCAGTTCTGGATATCATTACAGGAAAGATGTGGACACTTTAGAGAGGGTGCAGAAGAGCTCTACCAGAAAGTTGCCTAGATTAGAGAGTACCAGTTACAAGGCTAGAAAGCAACACTAAAAATGGCACTTAGACAAGCATGTGAACAGGCAGGAGTTGGAGGGATACAGACCATGTAAGGCACGTTTTAATTTGGCGTCATGGTCAGCATGGACTCTGAGGGTTGAAGGGTGTGTTCTATGATGTATTGTTCCATGTACTGCATATTTTTTTTAAAAAATAAGGGATCAGAGCTGAGATAAAACATTCACCTCGAGGTTCACAAATCTTGGGAATTCTCTTCTTCAGAAGGTAATGGAAACAGAGTCTTTACAGCTAAACAGTAACACAGGATAGAGTTTACAATGTGATCAGCCATATTCTTATTAAATGAAGTAGGCTTCTGGGTCTGAGTGGCCCTACTGCCCATCCTAATTTTGGAATAAACCAGAAAAAGCAATAAATACTCATCAAATACATCACATAGATACATACAAGAACAGTGAAAACCATCATTAGATATCCAGAACAAAGGTGCTCTGACACAAGCCACTGAACAAACAAGAATACCAATCCTTTAAGATAAGCCATTTTGGGTTAACTTGATGCAGGGGAACTATAATGGTGTCACCCTGAAAAATAAAGCAGCTACAAATGAGTATGAGAAATGAAAACTCAGGACATCTGAGAGGAATCTCCAGAGCTTTCTCATACTGATAGAGAGCATGCTGTGTCTCTGAAAATGTTTAAAGATCAAAACATAGAACTATAAAGTTATAGAACACAGAAAACCTACAGCACAATACAGACCCTTCGGCCCACAAAGCTGTGCTGAACATGTCCTTACCTTAGAACTACCTAAGCTTACCCATAGCCCTCTATTTTCCTAAGCTCTATGTATCCATCCTGGAGTCTTGGCTGGCATAAGGGCAGGAGTAGCTGTTTGATGTTCTAAGTTTAGATATTTTGAAAGGGAAAGGAGGTAAAAAGAGGTTGAGAAGTGACATTGCTATCAAGGATAGTACCACATCTCTAGAAAGGAGGACACTGTGCAGGGATAATTTACCAAGTCAGTGTGGGTGGAAGTCAGAAACAAGAAAGGAGCAATCACTCTACTAGAACTATTCCGTAAGTCCTCTGATAGCAACAGGAAGATTGGGGAACAGTAGGCAAATTTTGGAATGGTGCAAAAATAACAGAGTTGATGTCATGGGTGACTTCAACCTCCCTAATATTGATTGGCACCCAAGTCAAAAAGTTGAGATGAGGCAGAATTAGTCAGGTGTGTTCAGGAAGGATTCCTGTCACGGTATATGGACAGGTATGTGAACAAGCCCACAGGAGGAGAGGCCATTCTGAATCTAGTACGAAGCAATGAACATAGTCAGGTGACAGACCTCTTGGTGGGTGAGCATTTAGGAGATAGTGATCACAACTTTTACTATGGCCATGGACAAGGATAGGAGCAAACAATAAGGGAAAATATTTAATTACAGAGCTAATTACAGTGCTATGTAGCAAAAATTTGGAAGTGTAAGTTGGGAATAGAAGTTTTCTGGGAAATGCACAGAAATGTGGAGGTTATTTAGGGATGGAGTTCTGAACAGGTCTGTCCCATTGAGACAGGGAAAGGATGATTGGTTGAACTTGACATGAGAGGTGGAACATTTAGTCAAGAGGAAGGAGGAATCATACTTAAGATGAGGAAACAAAAATCAAAGCGGGCTCTTCAGAGTTTTCAGGTAGCCAGGAAGGAGGTCTGGGAGACATGGGAAGACCTTGGCGAGTAGGATTAAGGAAAAGCCCAAGACAATCTACATGTATCTTAAGAACAGGATGATGACTAGAGCAGAGGTAGTATGACTCTGAGATAAAGGAGGAAACGTAATGTCTGGAGTCAGAGATGGTAAGAGATGACCTTAATGAACATTGTGCTTCAACGTTGACCAGCGAGAAGGGCCTTGACAAATGTTACGTCAGCATAGGACAAGTTAACACGCTACAGCTGTCAAGGTTGAGAAAGACGCAGTGTTGAAGCTTTTGAAAAACATTACCATAGACAAGTCTCCAGGGCTGGACAGGATATACCCCTGATTACTACAGGAAGTGAGGGAGGACATTGCTGGGTGTAAACGATGATCTCTGCATCCTTACTGGCCACAGAAGTAGCACCAGATGATTGGAGGTCGGCAAATGCTGTTCATTTGTTCAAAAAAGGTAATGCGGATATTCCTGGAAATTAAAGACTAGCGAATCTTATGCCAGTGGTGGAAAGGATTGGAAACTAATGGAAAGGATTCTTAGAAAGAATATTTATCATTTGGAGAAGTATTGTCTTACTAGGGACAGTTAGCTTAGCTTTGCTAGGAGCAGGTCGTGCATCACAAGCTTGACTCAATTTTTCAAGGAAGAGACAAAACAAATTGGAGGTAGAGCAGCAGATGTAGTGTAAAAGGATTTTTTTTTTAAAAAGATGTTTGACAAAGTTCCCCATGATAGTCTCATTCAGAAAGTGATGAGCTAGGCAATCCACGGAAAATTGGCAGAGTATATCGACTTGCTCACAGAATTCAGAGAGCTGTAGTAGACAAAACAATCTGCCTCGAGATCAGTGACTTGTAGTGGTCTGCAGGGATCTTTTCTGGGAGCCCTACTCATAATTTTTGAAAATTACTTGTTTAAGGAAGTGGAAGGGAAGGTTAGTAATTTTGTATAGGACACAAAGGTTGGTGGTGTTGTGAATAGTGTGGAACGTCATAGGTTACAACGGGACATAGGATGCAAAGCTGGGCAGAGAAGAGGCAGATGGAATTCAATCCAGGAAAGTGTGAAGTGAGCTACTTTGTAAGGTTGGATTTGAAGGCAGAATACAGGATAATGGAAGGATTCTCAGCAGTGTGGAGAAACAGAAGAATCTTGAGGTTCAAGTTCATGGATCCATCAAAGCTACTACGCAAGCAGATAGGGTGGTTAAGGAGGTGTGTTGGCCTTCATTAGCCAAGGGACTCAGTTCAAGAACCACAGGATAACGCTGCAGCTCTAAAACCTAGTTAGATCACACTTGGAGTATCGTGTTCAGTTCTGGCCACCTCGTTATAGGAAAGACATGCAAATTTTAGAGGGTGCAGAGGAGATTTACCAGGATGCTGACTGAACAGAAAACATGTCTTACAAGGAAAGGCTGAACAAGCTAAAGCTTTTCCCTTTGGAGTGAAGGAGAATGAGAGGTGACTTGATAGAGGTGTACAAGATGATGAGGCATAGAGTGGACAGACAGTACTACCCACCCCCCCCCCCCAGGGCAGCAATGGCTATTACCAGAGGACATCCTTTTAAGTAGATGGGAGGAAAGTTTGCAAAGATGTCAGAGATAGTTTTTCTTTAATATATACAGAATGGTAGGAACATACAAAAGACTCTTAGGCATATAGATGAAAGAAAAATGGATGGTTATGGACAGTGTAGGAGGGAAGGGTCAGCTTGATCTTGGAGAACGCTAAAAGGCTGGCACAACATTGTGGGCTAGAGCCCTTACTGTGCTCAGGACCACCTCAGGACCAGAATGGCTATCCTGGGAGCAAACTACAACGTCAGCAGATTGAGTTGGGTGGGTGATAGAAAGTGAAATCCACAAAGAAGAAAATCACTATGTGGCAGACAGACTAAAGGCAATTGTTTCAAATGTGGTTAACAAACTCTCTGGCTTGAGGTTGCTGCAATAGAATAGGTAGAGGAATTTAGGAACTGTGGAAAACTGGGGCACACAAATAGAACAGAAAAGGGAATAAAAATGACTCACTGGACTCTGAGGATGTGGGCATTCTCATACATGATGCAGGGAGTAGAACCTATCAGGAAATGATTTACACAAATAATACTTTAAAAGCCAAATGGCACTGAAATTATTGGTATAGCATACAGGAATCTAAATTTAGTTTGTGTGGGAGTGTCATGTTTGCCAGGGCAATCCTTGTGCAAAAATTCATTTTTAATAGCTAATGTTGAAGCAGTAGACAATAATGAATTGAGCGTCCAAAAGCCGTAAAGCCTTTGTAGCCTTATCTTTTTCATTGCAATTGCTCATTTCTGAACCAAAAAATTTAATTTATATTTTTATTAATCTGTCATGATAATGGCTTTTAACTGATTTAAATAGAATTATTATAACTCAGGTTCATGACTTCAGGTAATATTCAAATGTTGGCAAGCTTTTGAACTCCTAACTCATTACTTTCTAAATTGTACAATGAGAAGGACTTTTCCTTACTTTTAAGGCAGTGGACACACCCTTGAAAGAAATTTTAAACCAAAGACTAATAATAGTTAGAATTGCAGACATCAGTATCTTTCCTTTTAACCAATGGCTGTCTTGTCCACCAAGGGAAATAAGGCAGTAGACCATGAAGACAAAATTTAAAGTTACAATATCTGATTTAAGTCAATGGAACATTTTTTAAAAAACATTTTAACTTGCTTACAGTTAAGAAAAGACTTGCCCTTCATGCAGGTTAAATTAAAAATAAGTGGTAGAATTAGCACCCGGACAATCAGTACCGGTGTCCCCCAGGGATGTGTGCTCTCCACACTGCTCTTCTCCCTTTACACTAATGACTGCACCTCACAGGATCCATCTGTTAAACTCCTGAAGTTTGCAGACGACACAACTGTCACTGGCCTTATCCGAGACGGTGATGAGTCTGCATACAGACGGGTGGCGGAACGGCCTAAATACGCTCAAGACTGTGGAGATGACAGTGGACTTCAGGAGGAGCCCCCCCCAATACTCCCCCAAATCACTATACTCAACAGTATTGTGTCTGCTGTGGAGACCTTCAGGATTCTGGGTGTCACAATCTCCCAGGACCTGAAGTGGACATCCAACGCGGACACTCTCATCAAAAAGGCTCAGCATAGGTTGTATTTCTTACGTCAACTCAGGAAGTACAACCTGCCTCAGGAGCTGCTGATTCAATTCTATTCAGGAATAATCCAGTCTGTTCTCTGTTCGTCCATCACTGTCTGCTTTGGATCAGCTACCAAACAAGACAAGAACAGACTCCAAAGAACCGTCAGGGCTGCGGAAAGGATTATTGGTGTGAAGCTGCCCTCGATCCAGGACTTACAGGCATCTGGAGTCAGGAAGCAAGCAAGCAGCATCATTGTAGACCCCATCACACCCTGGACATCACCTGTTCCAACTCCTTCCTTCTGGTAGGCGCTTTAGATCACTGTATGCCAGGACAAATAGGTATAAGAACAGTTTCTTTCCGTATGCCATCATTAGTTTATTATAAACCAAGTCCACCTGTACATACACAGGTATAACTCATTGTATATAGTTCACGATTATTTGTACTGTTGTTTTGTTTGCTTTTTGATTCTGTACAGCGAGAGCTCAGGGAAACCGGCATCAAATTCCCTGTATGTGTCCACATACTTGGTGATAATAAAGGATACTGATTCAGGTATTAATTCCAAAATATTATTGAAGTGCAATTTAATTCAACTACCACAAGTCTGAGCACTAGATTTGTGATTGACTACTCCCATATGCACAGACAGAGGTTTTGTCAATGAGAAACCATTAACTTGAATAAAAAGGAATTAATTCAAGGTGACAAACATAGAATAAAGAAAAGATTCTGCTCTTTCCCGGTTTTGGTACCATTATCAGTAATTGTTTTTCCCAAGTTTTTTTCTGCTGATTATTTTTCTCAATGAGCTAAGGAAATCCAAGAGCCCCTGATAAAAGAAAAGGACATGCTGTAATTTACTGAATTTGTTCACAAGCTTTCCACATCTCCAGTTCAGTTTTTGGTCTCGTGTCCTGGCTTTATCAATTGAGTAATGATCTGAAAACTGAATGATTAAGGACTTGATTTCCACAATGTACCAATGGAATTTGTTACAATATTGCAAATTATGGTCAATTATGGATATGAAATTACAATATATAAAAATGGCAGCTGCGAATTCTCATTTTGGGGAATCGTTTGGGAACTGAGATGCAATTTCACATATCATCTTTCTTAATAAATATTTTATTTCCATTGGTTAACAATAAAATGAGTTATGATTTAGAATGCCCTGTTCAATTTTGTATTCTTAAGATAGACTATGTGAGTTTAACAGTCAACAGTATTTGAAATAAACAGCTTATTGCAATTTTTGTTGGATGAAATGCTGCCAGTCTGGACAGGTTTAAAATGAAGTTAACTCTTCCACAAGTGGCTCTTTTGTTCAAGTTCTATCATTTTAAATTGTTATTTTTCTGACATTGTTAAATTACACAGAGCTACAAAGGACTCTGTTCTATCCTTTAAACAATTGATGAGCTGCAATAGATCCAGCTGGAGATCCAATGCCCGCAACAACTTGAGAACTTTTCTGCAAACCTCAGACACAGCACAAATATATTTTGGACTTCAGGCCGTATTCGTCAGAGGACAACTTTATACAGCATTGGTTACCCACAACTGGAATACGTGTGCAGTTCTGATTTCCATGCTAGAGGAAGGACATGATTCCACCGGAGAGGGAGCAGAAGATATTTGCCAGGATATTACGCGGCAGGCCAGGCAGCATCTATAGGAAGAGGTACAGTCGACATTTCGGGCCAAGACTCTTCATGACGAAGGGTCCCGGCCCGAAACGTCGACTGTACCTCTTCCTATAGATGCTGCCTGGCCTGCTGCATTCACCAGCATTTTTTGTGCATGTTGTTTAAATTTCCAGCATCTGCAGATTTCCTCGTGTTTGCCAGGATATTGTTAGGTATGTAATGTTTCAGTTAAGAGGAAAGGACAGGCTGGGTTTGTTTTCCTTGAAGCAAAGGAAGCTGGGAGGTGGAGGGGGTATGGTGGGTGGGGGGGGATCTTCATGGAGGTAGACAAACTGGATTTGCAGTTAAAAGCCTCACATTAAAAAAAGTTTTTAAAAATGTGGTAAAACATAGTTTAATCAGGATTTTTCTGGGACTTAAATAATCAGTATTAGTAACTTATATTTTAAATGGTGTACTTAGTATTGATGAGAAGTACAATTGTTTGTGTGTTATTAGTTTAGGCAGATTTTTTTCATCTATTATTGTGACATAGATGAAGATCAGATCACATTTTATGAGTAATTAATGCAGAAAACCAGGTAATTGCAAAGGGTTCACAAACTTTTTCTTGCAATTGTACAACATTGGATGATAGCGTCAAAAAAAACAAATTGGTAATTTTAAAACCACACACACACACACAAAATGCTGGAGACTCTGTAGGTCAGGCAGCATCGATGGAAATGAATAGTTGACATTTCAGGCCGAGAGCCTTCTTCAGGACTAGAAAGGAAGGGGGAAGATGCCAGAATGAAAAGGCTGGGGGAGGAGAAGGAAGGAAGAAGCTGGGTGGGTAGAAAAGGTAAAGGGCTGGTGAGGAAGGAATCTGATAGGAGAGTGGACCATAGGAAAAAGGGAAGATGACGACACACGGGGAGGCGATAGGCAGATGAGAAGAGGTAAGAGGCCAGAATGGGGAATTGAAGAGGGGAAGAGAAGAGAAAAATGTTTTTAACAGAAGGAGAAATCGATAATCATGCCATCAGGTTAAAGGCTACGCAGAAAGAATGTAAGGTGTCGCTCCTCTATTATCACGGCACAAGAGGATGTCATGGGCCAACAGGTCAGAAAGGGAATGAGAATCAGAATTAAAATGCTTGGCCACTGGAAAATACCACTTCTGGCAGATGGAGTAGAGGTGCTCAACAAAGCGGTCCCCCAATTTATGATGGGTCTCACCAATGTAGAGGACACCACATCAGGAGCACCACACACAATAAATGACCCTAGCAGATTTGCAGGTGAAGTTTTGCCTTACCTGAAAGGTCTGCTTGGGGTCCTGAATGGCGGTGAGGGAGGAAGTAAATGGGCTTACAGGGATAAGTGTCAGGAGAGATTAGTAGGGACGGATGAACAGACAAGGGAATCACAAAAGGAATGATCCTTGCAGAAAGTGGTGGGGGGGGCAGGGGGAGGAGGTAAAGACATGTTTGGTGGTACGATCCCATTGGAGGTGACGGAAGTTGTGAAGGATCATTGGGTAATAGGCATGGACAAGAGGGATGTGGAGGCTCATGAGATAGCAGGTAATTTCAATGATATCCTCAATGACAACATCTTTCACCAAATGGATAACTTTCCCAAATTGTTTTAAATGAGATAAAATTATATTACATTCTGATGTTCCAGATAAGAAAGATGAAGTCAGGTACAGTTAGTTAATGACTTTCTCTTGGAGAAGTTTGTGCCCTTGTCTATGACCATAGATTGTTTATGAGTAATGCAATAAGCCTGCAGAAAAACATGGAAAACTTGCAATGAAGCATAGCTCTCACATGTGCAATAACACACCATTCAGAAATATCCAAACCCCTTGTATTTGCTGCCACCTCAAATTAAATTTGCATGCTTACAAAAACAGTAATGATTTCCAACAAAGGATACATATTACTGCTTCTAAGAGAGGTCAAATGTACCAGCTATAGTGACTAAGCCTACTCTAAGTTGAGTTGGACAGCATTACAATATCTAGAAAAGTTGTAACAAAACTACAAAAGGTACAGGGAGGTAAAAGTTATTAAGGACCTAACGCTCACAATGTGGGAAAAAAAAAATCAAATAATTTCTGGACCATCCTGAAACTGAAAATCCTGCTGGTAACTTGTAATCACTGTTGTCAGATATAGGTTTCCAGGGTCAAACAGGAAAGACTGATGTTAAAACATAAAGTTATTGAAGTTTAGTAATTTTGTCTGGGTTAATATGACTAGTCAAGTGAAAGTTGTTTTGTCTTTGAGATGAGTTCTCAGCATACTTATAAGACAAAGGTGCATAAGACACAAAGACATCGGACAAATAAGAAGAGTCTAGCCAGTCGCACCAATTGCTAATACGTAGACTTACTGTAAATTATGTTCCATTGCCTTTGGTATGCTTTCCTCTGCATGTTTGCAGTAATGAACGTGGCTTCAGCTTGCTCTGATTCCGTGTATTATCATCCCACAGCAACTCCCTATAACTAGCCTTTGCGAATTGTCCACATGCACACAAGCTTAAGATGGAACAAATCTAAGCTAGACTGCCACTTTCTCCCGCAAAGTCCATGCACAAATCCCCTATTGTTTAATGTCCTGGCTCTTTGGTGAAATTCAGCTGTTTTATGAATAATCAAAATGGTTGTTGATAGTTATTGAATCATATCCTTGAATCAATCAACACCTTAAAAGGAAAAAAGTAATTATAAACTATATTGCATCTCATCTCTTCAAAATATTCTCAATCAGACTTCATTTTGCTAAAATGGTAATTAATCAGTCACAGACTTCTTGAATCATCCAGCGAAAGGCAGGCCTCAAGAGGCTTATAAAGGAGAGACGTTTCTGTGTTACCAGTACAAAAAAAAAGGTCAATATGCTGATAGCCAATGATAAACCCTGCCTCCTCTCCGCCAGAAATAGTCGTCAGAAAGGTTGGGTCCTTCAAAATGCCCATCAAAAAGATAATTCACACAGTACTTTGCAAAATATTCTATTTAGGATTATTCCAATAGAAACATAGAAAATAGGTGCAGGAGTAGGCCATTCGGCCCTTCGAGCCTACACCGCCATTCAGTACGATCATGGCTGATCATCCAACTCAGAACCCTGTACCTGCCTTCTCTCCATACCCCCGATCCATTGAGCCACAAGGGCCATATCTAACTCCGTCTTAAATATAGCCAATGAACTGGCCTCAACTGTTTCCTGAGGCAGAGAATTCCACAGATTCACCACTCTCTGTGTGAAGACATTTTTCCTCATCTCGGTCCTAAAAGGTTTCCCCTTTATCCTCAAACTGTGACCCCTCGTTCTGGACCTCCCTAACATCGGGAACAATCTTCCTGCATTTAGCCTGTCCAATCCCTTTAGAATTTTATACATTTCAATCAGATCCCCCCCCCAATCTTCTAAATTCCAGAGAGTATAAGCCTAGTCGATCCAGTCTTTCATCATATGAAAGTCCTGCCATCCCAGGAATCAATCTGGTGAAGCTTCTTTGTACTCTCTCTACGGCAAGGATGTCTTTCCTTGTACAACTGCAGTAGTACCTCCCTGCTCCCATACTCGAATTCTCTTGCTATGAATGCCAATGTTCCAGTCAGTCAGCTATCTGGTTAGATCTATCAATTAATGATAAATCAACATTTGTAGATCAGAAAGACTTCAAAATTTCGACCCTTATCATAAGATACACTTGTCATAAACAAAGTGCAATGAAGATTTACCAAAATGGTTCCAAGGGTAGTATGTTTCCTCATGTAGAGAAATTGAGAAGACCTTTAACTAAGTATAAAGGAATGTGAGGTGATCTCATTAAATCTTACAGCATATTTTGTAGGGCTCAAAAGGATGGATTCAGGAAGGATAAGTCCCCTCAATGGAGAATCTGGAACGGTGAAGGAGAAATCACTGAATAAGGAATAAGCTATTTAGAACTGAAATAAAAGAAATTACTTTACTCAGAGGGCAGTAGGCTTTTTAAGAATTCCCTTCAGTCATTGTCCATTCAAAATGAAGAGAATCAAGGGAAACTGGAATGGTGTAGGAAAATGAAGCCAAGGTAGAAGATCAGTTAGCACTTGACTGATGGAAGCTCAATCCTGCTCCTAATTCTTGTGCTTATTGTTACTAATTACCATCTACGCCTTCCCATTTAGCCTGCTGAACTATTACAAATGATTGGCTCTCCTGAACAGTAAAAAGCAATACTGTAAAATTATCCAAGGATATAATACAACTCAACGATAATGATCACATTATGTTGGAAAAGGGGGAAATACATCCATTGGTAAACATAGGAGCAAGACCAAATGTAAAAAACAAATCTCTATAATTTTCTAAATCTGATTGCATAATAACTTATATGATCTGTATTCAAAATAATGCTTTTCTATCCTGGAGAGTTTGATTTTACACTTCGGTTTATGCTCTTGAAATATCTAGTGTTCTTAACATTCATTTTGTTCTTAGAAATCTAACAATGCTATTTAGGGATAGGATTACTGCGACTTGATGGGGCACTGACACAAAGTGGTGCAGAGATTCTAATACAATGGTGCACATGTCATGTACAAATACTGCCTAGCAGCTATTATATAGTTTATCCAATTTTAAACAGTATACTGTATTAGCCTTAAACAACTGTTAGACTTAAAGCTAACAGTGAATTAAAATGGAGTTCAACAATCAATCATTTACACCCTGAGGACTTTTTCCTCATATGCAAGAACATCAAATGGGACTTTTGAACTCTGAGACAAGAATCCAAAGTGCCATTAAGTAGATGAACTTTGAGCACAGATAGCAGAAGATAAGAGAGAAAAGCAACAATAAACAAGATTTGTAGGATAGCCAAGAAAATAAGGAAAACAAAGGTTATAACCAAGGAGACAATTAATGTCTGAATCAGTAAACTTGTCATTGGTAAGGGGACTCTCTGTTGAGCCAAGAATATCAAGGCAGAGGAACCAACTGAAATGGGGAACTTCAGAACAAAGCCATTATTCAGCAATGCAATCTTGTATTATGCTTAGAAAGGCAAAACACTTAAGGTCATCTAAAAAGTTCTTTTCTTTTTTTGAGTTGTAAGGAACATTAAATAAAACGAATAATGGAATTTAAATCAATGATGGCTGGTTCCTAACTCTGAGTCACACCGAAACCTGAACGGACCTATAGATACTAGCCAATAGTTTGGACAACTGTAAACCCTGTTAATTCACTTAGTTTAAAAAGTACAATATGCATGTAATCCACAATTTGGAGCAAGAGGACTTTGCACTGTGCTCATGATCAAATTCAATATGTTTCAAAGATGATGGGTAATAAAGATAGCAGGGAGGAAAAATATTCTGTTTTCATATATAATCAATACTCAAGAAACAATTCTGGAGATGTTAGAGAAGAAACACCGTAACACGATTTAAAATATCTTTGCAAGAAACCTTAGTTGGGCCTCACCTAGAATAGAATGACCACTAATTGTGATTGTTTTGTGAAAAAGCACCTTAGCTTATCATGGGCTCAGGGAGCTGGCTCTCATTGGCTCTGCCCTGCTGCAAGCAATTATGGATTGCTTAATTTCCTGAGTTAGGTAAGGAAGTGAATACTGTATAATCTGCAGTTAACACCCTCCGACCCTATAGTGGAAGGAGATAATTGATGAAACAACTGAAAATGTTTAGTTTGAGGTCTGAATTACAAATACATGTTGATTAACTCTTCTCACCATTCTTACCTTCTCAGTCAAAAATAACTCTGTCCTTCATTAAAATTCATAGCCCCACAAATGATCTGTTGCCAAAATGCTATCACTGATTCCTCCAAACAGCTAGCACGTAAAAAATACACAATGATAAAATTCAGTGGACTATCTTGCAAACAACTGCATTTCCTTAGAGGTTTGTTCCTACCTGATGAAATCACCATGGAGCTGCAGATACAAATCATCACTATCCTGAGTGCACAGCTCTGCTGTCGTTGTTTCAGTGCTGCAGAGTACCAACTGAAGATCTGGGCCAGATGATGAGGAAGTGGATGATAGCGAAGTACCAGACGAAGAGGTGGAGGAAGAAACATTTGCTGATACCATCTCCTTTCCATGAATATATATGCAACCTCTTCTTATATCTCCTTTGAGCCACTCTCTCTCCCGTAAACCCAAATTACTTTTCTTTCCAAGGCAACTCCTACTGGCATTGCGCTTCATGTTCCTCTAAGGAAGGAAAGATGGATAAATTCTATCAGAATACAAGTGAACAATTTTTGAAGACAGAAGCATGCAAAGCTCAAATGAACATGATCAATTCAGGTTTAAAACAAATTTCTGTTGATTGGAAACTCTTAGAGATTCTTGGAGACTTGGTTCTGTGGTGTAATTTTTGTTCCAGATTATTCTATTGATTCCTACCAAGATTTCACAATCTTATTTTTAAAGACACCATTTTTTATGAAAGAAAAATCTTTGAGAAAATGTTCGTTTTAACTTTGAGCACTTAAAACTTTGTAAACATGAATACAAGTGGCATAACAGTGTAAACATTTAATTCATGAGCTGTCAGGTAAAATAACTTATTTTCAGTAATGAACTTTAAGAGGTCAAAGATGAGTAGGGAAAATAAATAGTTTTCAGGATTTTAAAATGCATGAAGCATAAAATGCATATATTCTAGCTATTCAAAAGAAATTTCAGTGCACCTCAAATGTTCTATAATGACATCTTTAAAATGTTAATATCTACAAATCTTATTTTATTCATCCTCGCTATAGAAGCAAAAAAGATCTTTACTTCAAGTAAATGTTTACAAAGTTTTAAGTGCTCAAAGTTAAAACGAACATTTTCTCAAAGATTTTTCTTTCATAAAAATGGTGTCTTTAAAAATAAGATTGTGAAATCTTGGTAGGAATCAATAGAATAATCTGGAACAAAAATTACACCACAGAACCAAGTCTCCAAGAATCTCTAAGAGTTTCCAATCAACAGAAATTTGTTTTAAACCTGAATTGATCATAGTTTATTTTAAAAATGTGAAAGTCATGCAGGCAAAACACCCAGATAGTTCCCTTTACAGCTCACACACTGTGCATTAACATACTATTCAAACACATCAATTGGTCAAATAAACAACTACAACAACAAAACTCTTTTGTCCTTCTGGCAAAACTGAAGTGTTAATTTTGCAGAGCAGTTTAATTTCATTACAGCATAGTATTTAACAAATCCAACAATTCCACATAACTTCAGTTTACAAAATTCTTTAAATACGACAGCATTCCTGCAAGTTAAGAATCATTATGCAGGACACATTGACCTACATTGAAATAAATGTAAAGCACATTCCATTTTACAAGGACATTAAAGGTGCATTTCAGGCTGCTCAGCAACTGCTTTCTGCACTGTGGCTAAATAAATACAAAAGCTCAGGCAAACAAAACCTGCTTCATGGTAGATGTCAATACATAAAGTCACTGACCATTCTCTGATCTTTAGATTCAAAGTAATCCTGATCAATTGACAAGTCCAACTTTCTGCTGACACCAAAGGTCAAAGATAGTGTGTCAAGCATGGTAGTGCATTTTAGTTTATATAATATCTACCTTCACAAATCCAAAATTCAGTGTGTCAGAATTAAATCAATGGCGAACATGGTTTTACTCATCTAGTGCAACACAAGAGGTCACCATTGGGTCAACTGGTCCCATATCAGCTTCCAGCAGAGCTATCCCAACAGTCCTATCAACAAGCCTCATTCAAAACCTGGGCCTCTGTGTCCTCCTCTGCAACTGGAATAATAAAACTGATTCTGAGATCCTTGACTTTCTTATCAGGAGACCAGTCAGTGCAGATTAGTAATACCATCTCCTCACCGACAATCAACACAGGCACGCCTCAAGGATATGTGCCAATTATCTACACTCAATACACTCATGACTGAGGCCAGGCACAGCTGAAACAGCATAATTCACTGATGCTACGGTTGTTGGCAGAATCTCAGATGGTGACAAGGAGACATACAGGAGTGAGATAAACTGGCTGGTTGAGTGGTGTCACGACAACAACAAGCACACACTCTGAGCAAGACCAAGGATTTGATTGTGGGCTTCAGAAAAGGGAAGTCAGGAGAACACACCCGTCTTCATTGAAGGGTCAGTGGTGGAAAGGGTGAACAGTTTCAAGATCCAGGCCATCAACATCTCGGAAGGTCTATCATGGGCCCAACACATTAAAGCAATCATGAAAGTGGAACTCCAGTAGCTATACTTCATTATGAGTTTGTGGAGATTTGGTATGTCACCTAATGCTCCTGTAAATTTCTATAGATGTACAGTGGAGAGCATTATGACTGGTTCTATCACAGCCTGGTATCAAGGCTCCAATATCCAGAATCGATAAAGACTGCAGAGGACTGTAGATTCAGCCAGTTCCATCACAGACAACTTTCCCCACCAATGAGGACATCTTCAGGAGCTGGTACCTCAAGAAAACAGCATCCATCATCAAGGACCCTCATTATCTGGGACATGTCCTCTCCTTACCATTACCATCAGGAAGAGGACATGGCTTTAAGGAAAGGGGTGGGAAGTTCAAGGGGGATATTAGAGGACGGTTTTTTACTCAGAGAGTGTTTGGTGCGTGGAATGCACTGCCTGAGTCAGTGGTGGAGGCAGATACACTACTGAAACTTAAGAGACTACCAGACAGGTATATGGAGGAACTTAAGGTGGGGGGGGTTATATGGGAGGCAGGGTTTAAGGGTCGGCACAACATTGAGGGCCGAAGGGCCTGTACTGTGCTGTACTATCTATGTTCTATGTTAAGACCCACACTCAATGTTCTAGGAACAGCTTTTATCTTCTGCCGTTAGATTTCTGACACTATCACTTTATTCTTCTCCCACACTATTTATTAAGAACTTTTAAGTCTTGCACTGTTTCAGCAAAATAACAAATTTCACAACACACTTCAGTGATAATAAACCTGATTCAAATTCTATTCCTCCTCCCCTTAATCACACAGTAGCCCCACCACTTTTATTCTCTCTCACATGCCAACCAACCCCCCTTCCCCCCTCCCAACCTCCACACAGAGAGACTCAAGGTCAGGGTCCAATCCAAGTCACTGTAGCTACAAGGCAGCAGCACTACCTACTGTGTCAATGTGCTGAATAAAAGTTATTATTTCATTCTTTATTATACTGGAAATCCAACTTTCAGCTAGCTTTCAGTGCCGCTAGAACCCTCATCATAATGATGTCATCGTGGGAGACCATACACATTATTTGAAGTTTGTTCAGTCGCAAGGCAACATAAAAAATCACAAGAAAAATGGTGATGAAGAAAAGGAATGAGGGAGCAATGAATACTAGTCCAGCACAAGCTTTCAATCCACAGAATATTCAATAGCGGCAATAGTGCAACTCCTTGAAACATTCCAATAAAACTCGCCAGGCTTTAATGAGATAATCCTAGCACTACATTGCCTGAATCTCTTTGCTACCACACCAATCACAAGAATAACGTTTTAGCACACATTTTAAGTCAGAAACAAATCAGAAATATTACACAACATTCCATAGTTCTTAAGGACTCCATGAATGGATGAGCTTTAAATAAACAAAACACTAAGTTAATAACAGGCCAATATAAATCTGAAATAAAATAGAAAATGCTGGATATTCACTGTGAGCCAACCACCATCTAAGGAAACAGCTGACGTTTCAGCCCACTGACCCCTGACCAACGCTAACTTTTCAGCTTTCCTGAAGTGGGCCTTAGGAGCTGCCAGAGGAAATGGTTGCGGCAGATACAAATTACATTTAAAAGACATTTGGACAGGTACATGAATGGTAAAGGTTTCGAGGGACATGGTTCAAAAGTAGGCAAATGGAACTAGCTCAGATGGGCTGGGCATCTTGGTCGGCACTAGCAACTTGGGCTAGAGGGCCTATCTCCACGCTGCATGATTCCGTGACTTTATAAATTGTAATCTGTTCGTCACAGATACATCAATACTCCAAATATATATTCCGAAGTGTTTTGTAAGGTACTACATATACAGTTTTTAAAATGACAGATAAACGTTCCTGCGCATCTTGGACATCTGATAACCTAGTCATTGGGTGGTTCCTACAGGTTTCGCTGTTCAGCAAGACATTAGATAACATTAAGTGATTTGTATAAAAGTGTCCAGGCAATAGCATTTACTTTAAAATTATTTTAGTATCAGTATTTGTGCAATAAGTTATATGGAAATAAACCCAATTTGGAAATGATATTCATTTTAGTATTGCAGATCTGTATTTCTAATATTCAAAAGACTATTAACAGTTAAATTAAAGGTAGCGCGATCGCAAATTTTCGCTGCGTTTTCTCTGTTCAAAGACCTGATATCAGCAGCACTGCAAACGCAATATTTTGAAATAGTGCGCCATAATCACTATTTAGGCTAATTATGCCTTAATAACTTTACAGAAATATTTAAAAGCAAAGCACGTTTCTTTTAAAGGCATGAGATCAAAAGGAATTTTTTTTAAACCAGCTATCAATAAACCCCGGCCATAGTTTAAAAAATACCTTTAAGACGCGCACTCCCCTCCCTGCAACCGCCGAGCCCGAGCTGCATGCGGTGCCGGGCTTTGCTTGAGGGCAGAGCGGCTCCATCACCACTGCGGCGCCGGCAGCCGGAGCGTTTGCGAGCTGGCACTTGGACTCCACATCTCCGACCAGCCCCGCCGAGCAGGGAGCTCGCTTTCCCGCCTCCGTCTCCGCTGCCGGCGACGATACCTCAGCCATTGCGGTTAGAGCCGCATCCAAAATAAGATGAGGAAGAGCCAAGAACGTCAGCGTGAGGAGACGGGCAGTGTGGAGTGATGCAGTTTCCAAGGGCTCCTCAGCTTGCGCCCGTCGCCATGATGACAGCGTTGTGCCGGAGAGAGGCCGTCGCGTCGCGTCGCGTCGCCTCAGCGCTAATCTGAATATGCCTCATGCATTATTCATCAGCTCCTGCGTCATTTGCATAGTAACCCGTGTTTTTCGCTCCTTGCTTTCACAGTGCGTCATTGAGCGAACACGGGAACACCCCAATCTGAATTAGCTTGCATGTGTAGTGCAATGATACTGTTCTTAACGGGGTTTTGATCATAGCTGGCTTTCGATATTTGCTATGATCAAGCTTGATCTGTAGGATGCGAATTTAACAAAAATAGGTTATGGTCTCGTCAACGTTATGGGTAGGCTGATCTCTTCTGCTTGATGGCTTCTGGGTGCACCCCGAGATTAATACTGAAAATTCCAGTGACTAAATTGGTGAAGATTTGAAGCCATTTTTCAAATTCAGTTTTTTCTTGTATTAAAGGATGACGTCGAAGCTTTTCTTCATTGTAACTACTCCATCACTCCTATTATTAAAAATAGAATATGCTGGAAAGTCAGTGACTGGTAAGCCAACGTGGGAACCATAGACCTCCACCAATACAAATACAGAAATTGAAACGTGATGCATTTGAAAAGGGCCCTGAGACAGTATCTGGTAGTATCGTGTACGGGTTTAGTTTTATCTCTAAGCAAGGGTATATTTGTGACAGAGGGAGTGAAGCAAAGGTTTGTCAGATTGATGGGCTGTTTGTTATATGAGAACATCAACAGACTAGACCTATGCACTCAAAAACAGCTGCTCAGAATCTATCGATCTCAATCTACTCAGCCACTGAGCATCCAGAGAATTCAAAGAATTCACAATGCTCAGAAGAAAATGCTTTGTGTTGTGAATGGCCCATTCATTAAGCTACAACCAAGCTGACCATTTCCAAATTCTCCAGTCTCAGCATCTAAACCAGTAATTTCCAAAGTAAGCAATATCGCCTCCCTGGGGCTAGTGGAAGTTTGTAAGGGAGCGATGAAGTCAAAGGGGTGATGAGGGCACTCAGTGGCAAGGGGGCAGCTGAGGGATTACAGGCTTAATTTAAGAAATTATTTATTTGATTCTCAGTGCCTCATAATTATAATGATCACGTAATCATCTTTTACTAACTCACTGTTCTTAGACCTTGCTTTTCAGCAACTATAACACACTTGGAGCAATGTGACTCTTCTATATTTGGCATATCAAGAGAAATCTGGATTGAAGAAATCGTGATATTTCTACACATTATCGCTGCTCACTATTGTACTACAGTGTTAGCTAGTTTGATTTCCATACTCTAATCACACAGTGACGCAATTCCTGAGGGCTTAGGGTATGACATTCAATGACGTAAAGTTCAGAATCTAACCTTCTGAATGGTCTTGGCCGCATTTCTCTCACCCACTGCCAAACCAAGATATCGCTGCCTCACTTTATGTAAATTTGTCGTAGCTATGATGACATGATAACTTTCCACTTTATGGATCTTAAATAGGTGATTGACTATGATCATTAATCCATAATGAAAATGGCAGAAGCAGACCAAATGAAAAAGCATAAAAAGTATAGAGTATGAAATATGGATTTATACCAGTACCAAGTGACCAACAGCAGCCAATGGATCTGTTGTGTGAAAGATTTTTTTCCCCCAATGAGGCAACAAAATCGTCCAGGCTCCTTGAACACTTGAAGAGAATACATTGATAAATCAAATAAAAACTTGACTTATTTTCAGATACTTCATGAAGATTTTCAGAAACAGAAAGCATTTTAAGAACATACTTGCCAGCACTTCACAACAAAACAGTGATGGTTTGCGAGCTTCAGGCAACATTTCATTGCTAAACCTGGAAAGCCCCATACAACTGAAGAACTGATAAAGCCGGTAGTAAGGAGGATCTGAGTATGGTTTTGCACCAGTCACCAAACCAAATTATGAATGTGATTCCACGCAGTGACAACTCTGTTCAAAGACGAATAGATGAAATGTCTGGGAACGTGGAAGATGCACTGTGTAACATACTTAGGACAACAGAATTTGCTCTGCAGTTAAATGAGTCAACTTTGCCAGGCAACAAATGTTTGCTTCTTGCTTATGTTGGCTTCATGAAAGCATGGTTCAAGAGATGTTATTTGCAAGGGAACAAGAAATAAATGTGAAGGAGTCAATATTTTACATTGTTGAGCAGCTTTTCAAAAAGAAGGACATTCCACTCACCAACATTCTTGCATATGCAACAGTTGGGGCACCGTCAATGACAGGACCCCACGTGGAGTTGTTACTTGCTGGGGAAAAAAGCTGTACCTAACGTTTTTACCATTCGCTGTGTAATTCACACTGGTAACATCTGCTTGCGAAAAAAGCTAAGTTATTGGTTGCACACAGCACTAAATACTGTAATCACAGTGGTAAATAAAATCAAGTCCCATGCTCTCAATTCTTGACTATTTCAAGAGCTTTGTGTTGAGACTAATGAACACTTCGAATGCTTGCTGTCGTACACAGAGATCAGATGGCTCTCAAAAGGAAATTCCTGAGACACTGCACTTTTTGAAACTGATAAAATTCTTTGGAGATTCAAATGCTTCATTTGGTAATCTGCCCAAGAATATTAGGCATGACATTGCTTATTTGCCAGAATTATTTGTAAAGTTTGATGAAATGAATCTTCAATTGCAAGGTATAAATAAATCTTGCTTCCTCTTGTTCTCCAACATCGTTTGAATGTCAGCATTTGCCTTCATAAATTCTTTAGCCCATGACTCAGCACACTGAGATCCATCTGAACATTGATAGTTATTTGGTTGTCAGAATTTGAATCTTAGTTCTGCCTAAAGTGAATATTATCTCATTTTCCGCACATTATACCCCACCTGTTGCCTTCCCACCCACTTAGTTAACTTTTCAATGTCCTTCTACAACCATTTCACATGTTCCCCATTGTTCACTTTCCAATGCTGTTTTGTGTTAGAACTATTGATGCATTATAGAGCCTGGGTCCAACTAATTGATACATATTCTGAACAGGCAAGGTACGTAGCAGAGCACATTTGGTTCAAAGATGGCATAATTAAAGAGAGACTCATTTCTTGCTGCTCAGATGGGAATCAAATATTCCTGCTCAAGATTACTACAGCTCAAGTCCACAGTCACAGGCATGGGTACTTAACATCGTTTTAAGTAGTTTTTTAAAAAATGCACTGATACCCAAAATCAATTGATTCCAGACTGCAGACTCAGGTCACGAGTCCCTTTAAGGATAAGGAAGGGAAATATGCTGGGCTGCAAGTAAGATTGAAATGCAGAGGCTTTAGACTCCCACTCCCAACTATCCTTCTGGAGAATGTACAGTCTCTGGAAAATAAAATTGAAGACTTCAGAACGAGCTTGTTGTACCAGAGGGGCATTAGGGACTACTGTGTACTTTTCTTCATGGAAACATGGCTCACACCCACCATATTGGACATAGCACTGCAGCACAATGGCTTCGCCATTCACCATAAAGATAGGACAACTCAGTCTATTAACAGCAGAGGGGGTGGAGTATGCTTCATAATTAGTTTATCATGGTCCAGCTCACTTGACCTGGAACATCCGGTGGTTAAGTGTCATCCACTTTATATATCAAGGGAATTTTCCATCATCATCCTGGTAGCAGTGCACATTCCGTCTCAGGCCAGCGTCAGGCACTGGAGGAGACAAGTTCTGTAATCAGCAGGCACAAAGCAGCACACCTGATGCCTTCCCCGTCATTGTGGGGAGGATTTAAACCAGGCCAGACTGAAGAAATCTCTCAACAACTACCACCATATTATCTGTGGAACCAGAGGAGCCAATACATTGACCACTGTTATACCACCATCAACAACGCCGACTGTCCCACCCTATGCCTACACTTCAGAAAGTCCGATCACCTGGCTGTAATTCTACTCCCAGTGTACAGGCAGAGACTAAAGACTACAGCCCCAGTGGTGAGGACAAAGGAGGTATGGTCAAGTGAGGTTGAGCAGCATTTTCAGGACAGTTTTGAGTTGCTGGAATGGACAATATTTAGGGATTCATCAAGTCTGAATGGATACACCAGTTATTGCCAACTTCATCAAAACCTGTGTGGATGAGTGTGTGCCTTCAAGAACATAACAGGCATGCCCAAACAAAGAACCATGGGTGAACCAGGAGATTCGTAGTTTGCTGGTCGCCTATCCAGAACTATACAAGTAGTCCAGTTACGAGCTACGGAAGGCTACCTTAAGAGCAACTAAACAATTCAAATTGACGTGAGAGATGGAATTGGAGGCACGTCAGCTCTGGCAGGGTTTGCAGGCCATTACTTCCTATAAAGCAAAACCTAACATCATAATGACAGTGATGCTTCACTCCTACATAAGCTCAATGCCTTTTATGTACGCTTTGAAAGGGAGAATAAAACTACATCTGTGCGAATCTCTACAGCAGCTGGTGACACTGTGATCTCTGTCTCGGAGGCTGACATAAAAACAACTTTCAAGAGGGCAAAGCATCAGGGCCTGATGATGCACCTGGCAGAGCTCTGCAAACCTGTGCCAACCAACTGGTAGGAGTTTCTGAGAACATCTTCAATCTCTCACTGCTGCAGTTGGAGGTCCCCACCTGCTTCAAAAGGGAGAAATCATACCAGTGTCTAAGAGCAGGGTGATCTGCCTTAACGGTTACCACCCAGTGGCACTCACGTCCACTGTGATGAAGTGTTTTGAGAGGTTGATCATGGTTAGACCTAACTTCTGCTTAACCAAGGACTTGGATCCACTGCAATTTGCCTATTGCCACAATAGGTCTTCAGCCTGTGCAATGAGTTGTTAATAGTGGGATTTTCCCTAGCAGGCTGGTCTTTGGTGAAAAATCTAATTATTATGAAGGATATACAGTGTAGGTACTATACCCAGAGCACATCAAAAACTCCTGGAGTTTAACCAGTTTTGTTTAAGCTGCAAGTAAAAAGAAACCTTTTTTTGGTACTACTATCCAAATGTCCGCAATCCATTAGTCTTTGATCATTTCTGGAATTCCAAATCTTGATAAGACTTGGTTGCTTTGAAATTTACCAATTGAACGAGTTTAATAAGGATGACTTCTCATTTGCCTTTATTAAGATCGTTACCACAGATTTGCCTCATCCCTCAATATTTTAAACTTATTCTAATTCTTCCATTCAACCTTTATTTAATCCATGAACAAATGCATATATAGCTTTACATAATTGTTTATAATACCTGAATCAGCATTATTGATGTTTCACAACAAAACTGTATTCGATGCTTACATTGTTCATGTTTGTCAAAACTTCATTTTCTGTGTTCAAAACTTTGAGATGGAAGCTATCCAGTGCCAAAAATGTTGACACTTTTGTGCCATTATTTTGCTTACATTAATTTTGGCAACACCTCAATCTTATTTCAATCCACCTAATCAAAACTTACCTTTCGCTGGCAGATCATTCAGCATCAAATCCAGCAGCAACGTACTTGTGTGCTGAGAGGAGGTGCCCAGTACACTTCACAATCTTGTCTTTTCAGCTCCTTGCCATGATTTGCTGCTGCAAGTATTGCAACTCTTCATCTGAGTGTCATAATTGATCTGTGGGCGAAAAAAAAATCAAGGCAGTTGTGTGTCAAAGGCTGCTGAAATTTTCGCAGGAAAACCTCAACAATGTACTGCCTGTGGCTTATTTGCCTTTCTGAGCCCACTATGTACCTTTGTTCCTGAAATAGGCAAGTGAGCATGTTACTAGCGACCTACCTGCAACTGATGATCCAGCCCACTATCAATTTTCTTGGTGCATCTTGGATTTTGTCCTCTATTTTTTCACTGTAAATACTGATGTTAGAGTTATTTAACACGATGAAGGAGCTCCACACTTCTCCGATCACTGTTTCCCAAAATGTATTCATCTTGACATCCATTATTTCTTTTTTACTTTGCATCTCATCGTTACCAGGTTCTGTGCTACTTTTTTTTGCCTGTTTGTGTACTGACTTTATTTTACTTTATCCCTTTAGGAGCCAATTCCAAACTCCCAGCTCTCTGGCCACTGGTCCACAGGTCACAGCTTTAAGTAAACATCTAAGTGTTAGTTAAATGCATTGAGGGGTTCTTCATCTAATTTTCCATCAGGCAGAATTCCAGACCCCAACACTTGCTGGTATAAAGACCACAAGACATAAGAGCAGAATTAGGCCATTTGGCCCATCGAATCTTCTCTGCCATTTCATCATGGCTGGTCCAATTTTCCTCTCAGCCCCAATCTCCTGCTTTCTCCCCGTATACCTTCATGCCCAGACTAATCAAGAATCTATGAACCTCTGCCTTAAATACTCATACAGTCTTGGCCTCCATAGCTGCCTGTGGCAATGAATTCCACAGATTCACCTCTCGCTGGCTAAAAAGATTCATCATTTCTGTTCTAAAAGGAAGCCCCTCTATTCTGAGGCTGTGTTCTCTGGTCTTGGACTCTTTTGCCATAGGAAACATCTTCTCCACATCCACTCTATTAAAGGGGAATAATATGGTGTAAAGATGACTGAAATATGTAACATATTAATGGCCAAGAACACACTTCTGTTTTGCTTTTCATTTAGAAATATACATGATATCAATACATCAGAGAAAAATTCAGTCGTTGATGAAATGTGTCCATCTCCCCCCAAGTATTTTTGTCCTTTCCTATTAATCTTTCCTCTTGACATCTAGTATTTAAGGCATTAGAAAATAAAATAGGACTGATGCCTAGTTTTCCAATAAAACATTTGAAATTTCTGTTGATAACACTATGCCAGCTACTAGCCTAATTTCACCATTCCACAGTGCCCCACCAAACTGTGTTCATCACTGTCACTACACATGGTCTCACAAGTCTTAAATTCTCTCATCAAAGGTCACGACAACTGTCTCCCTCACCAGATTGTACATTATCCAATCATCCTATTAGCAACATTACTCAATGACCTGGTTATATCCACACAATCTCGCCATGCCTGTTTGTATTCTAGTTTACAAATTATTCAAAAGTAGTATTTTAGAGGAAGCCAAAAAATGCAATTAGCAATGTATAGCATGCATTTAATGTAAATAATGTAAAAAAATAGTACATGGAAATAATTATTACTTTCAAACATTAAATACAAAATATCAGCCATTCAGCCAGAGACTCATTCTACTGAGATGCAACACAGAGCGTCATAGGAAGTCATTCCTGCCTGTGGCCATCAAACTTTACAACTCCTCCCTTGGAGGGTCAGACACCCTGAGCCAATAGGCTGGTCCTGGACTTATTTCCTGGCATAATTTACATATTACTATTTAATTATTTATGGTTTTATCACTATTTAATTATTTAAGGTGCAATTTCCCTCAGGATCAATAAAGTATGACTATGACTAAATAAGTAGTGTATGCGAATGGCTATTAGATTTTAAAACTTCCATTATGTACAGAAACAAAAGCAATCCATTCAATATTTTGTAACTCACTGAATGTTGTTTTATAAAGATTAGAACAAATTGCTTTGAACAATGTCATGGAAGATTTGCTAGTTTCTATAAACACAAATAAATAATCATATGAGATCACTGTACCTTAGAAATAGTAGCAACTGTAGCAGAAAATGGTCAGAGCACCAATGTGAGCAGAGCAGTCAGGATCTCAAAATGCATCATTCTCCCTCTTGCTTTCCACCCAATCCAAATAATATACTGCAAGCAAGGAACAAGTTTACCATTCCAGAATGCCCTACCAAATTGTATACATGTTCTTTTACCATATCTGGGCTAATATATGTCCTAAACTCTTAAGACTCCACAGGTCATGGCATCAGTTTCTTCACCAGAATCCTTTACCCAATCTGTCTTCTCAGTTGCAGCTCTCTAATGACCTGGTTCCTAACTACAGTACCAGACCCACACAGTATGATCTTTTACAAATTTCTCAAAGGATAACAATTTAGAGCTGAAAGAGAACTGCTTCATCAAAATAAATTTCACTGAAAGTAACTCACCCGAACCCCAAGTACTTCCATATTTAATGTTCAATTGGTGTTCCAGCCCAGATATCGCACTATTTACATTTTAAATCTCAGTCCAGTGAGATACATTTCAGATATTTTCCTCACAAAAGTTTATAATAAAACTTAATATTGTGAATATTAAACAGTATTTAAAATGCAGATACAAATTTAACTGTAGAACAGAAAAGATCCCAGTGGACACTTGTCACTCTCAACTAAAATCAGTGCAAAGTATAATAGGTTGGCATTAATGGAAACACAATGGAATAGCATTTTATAAGTGGAAAGTAAGATGGCTTAGCAATAAGATTAAAAATAAGCTTTCCTATGGTTCAAACAGAATATTGCCGAATTGCATTGTAGGAGCTGTGGAATTAAATGGAAATACAATGATATAACTTCCTTGATACGCTTCCCTTCATCTGGTTCAATTTTAAACGTGGAGTACAAGAGGTGAAGCACACGCAAGCCTGTTTGCTGCTCTCCACATGAATCTGCAGCTTGCCTACACATCTTGTGGTTCTTCAACCAGGTTTCAAAATTGGCAACCACAAGCTTTCTGATGATCTTTTTTAAATCATTGCTTTGGTTTTCTGTCATGTTTCCATTTCAATTTCGAAATGTTACTGGAGTAATCTATAAATAAGATCATAAAAGATTACACAGAGGCCATGTGAATGTTGCATTAAAGCAGTAACAAGGTCATTGCAGAGCTGTGTCATTAGCAGTTGGAAGAGGGGGATTATGTGCAGCATGATTTCCTTTAAATAGTTTACTGAAAGTATATTTAATGATAATAACATTTTGAAAAGGAAAGTTATTATCTATGTAGCCCCCTTCATGCCTTCTGAATATCCAAAAATGTTACAATAATAAATGCAGAAAGTACCAAAAATATCTCAACATATTAGGCAGTTTCTGTGGAGAACAGAATATTTTCAGCCAACGGCCTTTAATTCAAACACAGTACATCAGAAGTTGTTTTATTACAGATTCCCAGCATCTTTTTATTTTCAATTGCAATCATTAAATCTCAGTGAGTATTTAAGTTTTTCTAAGGATCATACAGAAAATATATTTATAGTACAGTACTATGCTTCGAGACATTTAAAGACAAAACATATAGTCACTGCTCCAAAACCACAAAATTATACAAATTCACTTTTTTCTCCCAAAAGAATTCTGCAGTTTCTCCAAGGCTACAATATTATGTATATGCAAATCACAAGAGCAAAATATTGCAACTGGATATCTCAAAGAAAAAGATTGAAAGCAGGGCCGGCAGTACCTACGGAGAGAGTCGACATTACAAATTGATAACTTTTAATCAGAATCATTAGGATGTAAACAAAAGGTAGAAGCAATTCACACTGACACAAACATGTGCAGAGTTTTTGTTAAACTATCACCAAAAGAAAATGAAAGTAGCATTGTACCATGAGAAGATGAGATGAGGATTGTAGGTGAGAAAGTTAGCTTATTTTAACCTCAGCTTAACACTGGTGAGAAGAACTCACGTAGCAATAGCAAACCAATTAAGTTGATTTCCAGTGACAGTTTGTGAATGACTGAATGGACAGCTGAGGGTGGTTATGGCTATTTTTAGATTAATATTAAAGTTTTAATATTAAACCATCATGTGTCTTCCTGTAAATCCAGAAAATCTATGTAAGGCATTTCCAGAATTACAAACCCCACAAACTCAAATCTGGAAAGATAAGTTGAGGTATTTTCCCCCAAGTTCAAATTTCAAACTCATTTCAAAACAGAAGAAAAAAATTCTAGGATTGCATTAAAATGAAACTTTTGCTCTAATGACCTGAATTTAGAGGCTTGGTTGTTACTGTATAATATAGGACAATGTTAACAAAAGGAACATTAATCTTCAGTTATTCTCTCACTGATTCCTTTTTAATGGAATACTGAATGCCTCCTGCTCAATACTTAGAACAGGTTAAAAACTGAGGTAATAATTTATATTTTGCTATAAATAGAGATGGTATTTTAGGTTTCCTATGACCAAGAACACATACGAGTAGATAAAAATTAGTCAAAGATGAAAGATGGTAAAGATTTTGACTGATTTCCAAATTAAATACTTGTTTGATTTGCTGTTAAAAAATCCTTATGATCTGCTTTCTGAGATCATTCTACACTTTACTAAAATGTAGATGTACTTCCCATCCTGCAGTCTTCAATGGATTCAGTTCTAAGATTTATGATCTTGAATATGTTATTAGAATCCAATTATCTCTTTCGAAATCTTGGAGAATGTGGTACCCATTCATAACATACAGCAATGTAGATCTTAATATGTTTGAATAATATTCAATTATTTTTGCTTTACATTTTTAACACTTAATGTTGCAGCTATTGGGCACTCCATTGGTTGGGGTCACCCATGGATTTTACGTCCCAGCTGTTTACATGATATGTAAGCCAGGGCAGTATGATATGGAAAGCAGGCTGTTGCCCATGTAGCAAGTTCCCCCTCTCCACGTAGCTGATGAATCCAAAGGAATGGCAGAGACCAATATAGCTTGGCACCAACGGCGCCACAGGAGTTGCCAGTCAGCATTGACCTCAATGTAGGACTGCCCAAGTGAATCAAGCTCGAGTCTTTTCCTCCTTTCCGAGTTTGCTCCTGAAGCCTTCCCCAGGTAGCTGAGGTTTGAGATCAGGTTTTTTTCTCCTAGATGATCTGTCAACCATGGCTGATGAGCTCCATCTGCCCAAAGTGACTGGTTTTAAGGCGCTGTTAATCCCCCCTTTCTCCTGTCAGTAAAAACTGTTCCCCTGGGCTTAGTAGCTAAGCCACACATGAAAGCCAGGAGCTGGATTTGGTTGTCAGAGGCCATTTGAGACGTACACCATTGATAGCATTTAATAGATAATGGGAGCTTATCCCCAGAACCACCCCCAGCTAGAACAAAATTAAGGAACTGCAACATTTGGAAAGCAGCAAAAATTGCACAATACGTACTCACAGTACTTTAAACATTCTATTCAATTCAATCTTATGTATTTAAATTATTCTTAGCTTTCAACAGGTTTTTTTTAAATTATGGTCACAAGGAAAACAACAGTGATAACACCAACTATTCAACACACTTGTTACTATTACAATTGTAGTGGCAGCATCTCATTGAAAGTTAATTCTTTTGGACCCTTCTGTTTTTTAAAAACCTAACTCGCATCTTCAGTACAGCAATCTACTTTAGCATGAGTTTAAACATGATTGATGAGATTCGACAGTGAAAGCATTACTGATCTACTCTTTCAACCCCAAGATGGAACAGAAAATTAAAACTTAATATTTTTGATTTTTTTTTAAGTAGCTAAATAATTCTGAACCGTTGAAATGTATTGAGAGTTTACTGAACTCAGAACTCTGGATATTTACTCTTAATTTGAAGACATAGCTGAAATACCAAATGGAGAACATGTTTATGTGGACTATTTGGACTTCCAGAACATTCAATGAAGTTGGAGCTCATGGAATTAAGATAACTTATTGATCGATTAAGGAAATTGGGTGAGCAGCAGAAAACAAAGTCAGGATAATGGACAAAGCTCTCCAAAAGCCAGATGTTCATTGTGGCATCTCAAAAGGATCCATTTTACACCCTCAGCTTCTAAATTAATTTAATAACATAGGCAATATTTTATCCACATTTGCCCACAACAAAGGCGGCAATAATAATCAATGTAAGTGAATGCAAAAAGTTAAAGATAGTAACAGAACATTCAAAACAGGTAAGCAAGCACAACCCGGTGGCAAGAACATTGATTTCTCCAACTTCTGGTACTCACTCCACCCTCTATCTCTTCTCCTCACGTCTTTCACCTCCCCTTGATGTCTCACTCCTTCCCTTTCTTCCAATATCCACTCTGTTCCATTAAATTCCTCCTTCTCCTGCCCTTTCCCTTTTCTACTACTTACCTCCCAGCTTATTTCATTCCTCCTCCTCAACCATCTGACTTGTCACCTTCTAGCTTCCTCTCCTCCCACTTTGTTATTCTAGGATCTTCCTCCTTCCTTTGCAGTTCTGATGAAGGGTGTCGGCCCAAGATATTGACTGTTGATTCATTTCCATAGATGCAGCTGAGC
The DNA here is from genome assembly GCF_963921235.1 of Mobula hypostoma. Taxonomy (NCBI): domain Eukaryota; kingdom Metazoa; phylum Chordata; class Chondrichthyes; order Myliobatiformes; family Myliobatidae; genus Mobula; species Mobula hypostoma. The sequence goes on from NC_086110.1 coordinate 41,518,177, forward strand.
TACTGAGCTCCGGGGAAGGGGGAGGGGGTAGGAGGAGTTCCATATCAACCTTTGATTCAAAAGTAAAAGATCTTCTTCTGCACCTAAATTCAAAGATGATCTTGTTTCCTGTATTTGTTATTGTGATTAATAGTATGAGAATTGGAATTAAACAGATGCCCTGATATACACATGCATTATGTCACTTTAGCAGCTCTGGCAATGCTGTTCAACTTGTAGAGGCCAGGGTCTTTGATCTGGTGCTCCCACTAAATGCCACACTTTGCACTAAAAGGTTATGCATTTACTTATTTATTGTGATACAGTGCAGAATAGGCCCTTCTAGCCCCTTGTGCTGCACCACCCAGCAACCCCCAATTTACAATGAACACTTAGCCTAGCAACAGGTATGTCTTTGGACTGTAGGAAGAAACCAGAGCACCCAGAGGAAACCCACACTGCCACGGGGAGAACGTACAAACTCTTAATCAGCAGCTGCAGGAATTGAACCCGAGTTGCCAGTACTGTAAAGCGTAGTCTTAACCACCACGCTACTGTGCCGCACCAATATTTTGAAATATTACACAAATCATATTTTAAGAAATCCATTTTCATTCAAAATTGTTAAAGAAATTAGGTCATTCATTGAATAATACATCTTGCAATGCACTCAGAAACATCATCATTGATGTAACCCAGGGTCACAAGGTGTTTCGGGTCTTTCAACATCAGACACCCTTGCCTGGGCGAGGGTGCAATTCATGAAGGCAGTGTACAATATTTCACCTGCATTTTAATTTCATTAGGCAACTAGTTCTTTGGCACATCCCTCAGCCAACATAACATTTATGTAAATAAATGAATTCTTTTAAACAGGTCAAGGATGGCCTGTAGAATAATACATATAATCCAAGTTTAGATATGACATAGGAGTTTCCAGCTTCGTCAGAGTCATAACCATTTGATAACACTCCCTAAATCTCATACCATCGAGAGGCAATGTGGATTCGGTGTAATTAACTGGCATACTTGAATTCAACCTCATAATACATTTAAGATGGCCTAAACAGGTATTTTAAGACTGTATAGATGGAGGTGAAATTTCCACCCCATTAAATAAATTTAGATTTGTATATATAATTTAGATTTGGATATAGTCTCTAGAGAGCTTCAAGTACTAAATTTATTTAATACATGTTACTGGGCAAAAGATTATTACATAAATAATAGTGCCTTTACTGGTTTAAATATTTCTTCACAATTTGTGCAACGGAATCTTTTATTACCATTCCTGTTAGGAATTGCCACTGTGTTAGTAAATGATAAGCTCAGTCAAATTTAAGCGAGATGTTCAAAGGTGATTTTTTTTTAAAAAAACACATTTACCTGCTGAGCAAGTTTCATTTAACAACTGATAAGCCAACTCATATCATAGCTTAAAATAACCCACTTCTATTAAGTGCTTCAATTTAACAATCTTTATTCTATACATAAGCTCTGACAAAGTCCACACACTATATTTCTGAAGTATCATTAGCCTGAAATGTTAACTTCTTTTTCCAGTTGTTGACTGATGTGCTGAATACTTCCAGCATATTTTTTAAAATTTCAAATAACTGCATTTTTATTTTCAGTTTCACAATTACATTTAGTTGTCAAGAGTGGACATCAGTAACAAATTTTCACGCATAACTTTGGCAACTTTTTTCACAAAAGGGTATTATTTAATACTTCTGAAGATCATGGATTGACAGGAATATTTGTGATGGTAGAAATGAGGCACCAGAATTGGTGTTGGAATTCCATAGGACTTCATGGATGTTACATTTGGAACTACCACTAGTTTTTCCCCCTTTACATATAGCCAATGAAATTTGACATTGTCAAAATGAGCCATGCAAAATAATTGGAGGACTTGAATCACTCAAACAAGTTAGCTGTTATCTGATTTTTGGATGTTTTGTGGGTGAATCTTCCAAGCAGGAGAAAATAAAGTAGATAGGAGAGTAAGAGAGTGAGATTAGGAACAAAGGTGTGAGTGTGATGAATGTGAGTGATAGAAATCATGGATAAGTACCAAGCTCAGGAACGGAGAGACATCCAGGGTTGCAGCTGCATGTATATAATAAGACCCTAAGACATAGGAGCAGAATTAGGCCATTTAACCCATTGAGTCTACCTCACCATTTCATCATGGCTGGTCCATTTTCCCTCTCAGTCCCAATCTCCTGCCTTCACTCTGTATACCTTCATGCCCTGACCAAACAAGAATCTATCAACCTCTGCCTTAAATATACATAAAGACTTGGCCTCCGCAGCTGCCTGTGGCAAAGAATTCCAGATTCACCACTCTCTGGCTGAAGAAATTCCTCCCCATTTTCATTCTAAAGGGACACCCTTCTAAATTGAGGCTGTGTCCTCTGGTCTTAGACTCTCCCACCATAGGAAATATCCTCTCCACATCCACTCTATCAAGGCCTTTCACCATACCATTCAATAGGTTTCAATTAGGTCACCCCCATTCTTCTGAATTCCAGTAAATACAGGCCCAGAGCCATCAAACACTCTTCATACATTTTTCATGAACCTCCTTTGAACTTTCTCCAATTTCAGAACATCCTTTCGAAGATAAGGGGCTCAAAACTACTCACAATACTCCAAGTGAGGCCTCAGCAGTGCTTTTTAAAGTCTTAACATTACATCCTTGCTTTTATATTCTAGTCTTCTTGAGATAAATGCTAACATCGCATATGCCTTCCTTACCAGACTCCACATGCAAATTAACCTTTAGGTTAATCCTGCACAAGGACTCCCAAGACCATTTACACCTCAGTTTCTTTGTATTTTCTCTCCATTTTGGAAAATAGTCAACCCTTTCATTTCTACCAAAGTGCATGACCATACATTTGCTGACACTGTATTCCATCTGCCACTTCACTGCCCTTTCTCCTGATCTGTCTAGGTCTCTCTGCTTCCTCAAAGTAACCTGACCCTCCATCTCCGTGCCATCTGCAAACTTTGTAAACATCAATTCCATTATCCAAATCATTAACATAGAATGAGAAAAAATCTGTCTCAGTACAGACCCCTGTGGAACACCACTAGACACCAGAAGTCAACCAGAAAAGGCTCCCTTTATTTCCATTATTTGCCTTCTGCCAGCCAGCCATTGTTTAATCCACGCCAGAATCTTCCTGTAATACCATGGACTCTTAACTTATTAAGCAGCCTCATGCGTGGTACCTTGTTAAAGGCCTTCTGAAAATCCAAATACGTACACACATCAACCAATTCTCCTTTGTCTATTCTGCTTGTTATTTCTTCAAAGAATTCCAACAGATTTGTCAGGCATGATTTTCCCTTGAGGAAACCATGCTGACTACAGCCTATTTTTTCATGTGCTTCCAAGTACCCCAAGACCTCATCCTTAAGATTCCACTCTTAAGAAAGGAAGAAGGCAGCAGAAAGGAAAGAAAGAACAGTTAGCCTGACTTCAGTGGTTGGGAAAATGTTAGAGTCAATTATTAAAGATGAGATGATGGAGTACTTGGTGACTCAGGACAAGATAGTTACAAAGTCAGCATGGTTTCCTTCAGGGAAAATCCTGCCTGATGAACCTGTTGGAATTCTTTCCAGAGATTACAAGTAGGATAGATAATGGGGATGCAGTGGATGTTGTATATTTGGACTTTCAGAAGACCTTTGACAAGGTGCCACACCCAAGGCTACTTACCAGATTAAGAGCCCATGGTATTACTAACATGGTTAGAGCATTAGCTGATTGGTAGGAGGCAGCGAGTGGGAATAAAAGGATCCTTTTCTGGTTGGCTGCCAGTGACTAGTGGTGTTCCATAGCAGTCGGTGTTGGGACCACTTCTTTTTCGGCTGTATATAAATGATTTAATGATGTAATAGATGGCCTTGTTGCCAAGTTTGCAGATGATACAAAGATTGGTGAAGGGGCAGGTAGTGTTGAGAAAACAGGGAGGATGCAGAAGGACTTAAACAGATTAGGAGAATGGGCAAGAAAGTAGCAAATGGAATATAATGTTGGAAAATGCATGGTCATGCACTTTGGTAGTAGAAATAAATGTGTGGACTATTTTCTAAACGGGGAGAAAATCCAAAAATCTGAGATGCAAAGGATCTTGGGAGTCCTTGTGCAGAACACCCTGAAGGTTAACTTGCAGGTCGAGTCAGAGATGAGGAAGGCAAATGCAATGTTAGCATTCATTTCAGGAAGTCTAGAATACAAGAACAAGGATGTGATGCTGAGGCTGTATAAGGCACTGGTGACACCTCACCCTGAGTATTGTGAACAGTTTTGGGCCCCTCATCTTAGAAAAGATGTTTTGGCACTGGAGAGGGTCCAGAGGAGGTTCACAAGGATGATTCCAGAAATGAAAAGGTATCATACGAGGAACATTTGATGGCTCTGGGACTGATGTTAACAACTTAACATTTGTCATTTGACTTTTTATCTTGCTGAATCTTATTCTCAATCATTTTGATCATCCAGGGACCAGACATTTTTAATGTCCCTTCATTGCTACCATGAACGGATACACTCAGACCTCATCTGAAAGCTCTCCATCTTTGAAGACTGGCAATTGACAGTTTTATTTGGCAAGTTCAATTCCTACTTTCCTGTGCCTGTCTTGTTCTCAGTATGTTGTATATCAGTGATTTAGATGATGGAATAGATGGCCTTGTGGCCAAGTTTGCAGATGATATGAAGATTGGTGGAGGGGCAGGTAGTGTTGAGGAAACAGGTAGGATGAAGGACATAGACGGATTTGGAGAATGGGCAAGAAAGTAGCAAGTGAAATACAATGTTTTAAAATGCATGGTGATGCACTTTGGTAGTTAAAAAAAATGTGCTATTTTCTAACTGGGCAGAAAATCCAAAAATCTGAGCTATAAAGGGACTCGCGAGTCCTCCTAAAAGTTGACTTGCAGCTTGAGTTGATGGTGAGGAAGGCAAATGCAATGTTAGCTTTCATTTCAAGAGATCTTGAGTACAAAAGCAGGGATGTGATGCTGAGGCTTTATAAGGCACTGGAAAGGCCTCACCTTGAGTATTGTGTACAGTTTTGAGCTCATCGAAGATGTGCTGGCATTGGAGAGGGTCCAGAGGCTATGCACAAGGATGATTCCGGCAATGAAAGAGTTATCATACAAGGAACATTTGATGGCTCTGGGTTTGTACTCGCAGGAATTTAGAAGGATGGGCGGGGGGGGATATCACTGAAACCTTTCAATTGTTGAAAGGACTAGACAGAGTAGATGTGGAAAGGATGTTTCCCATGTTGGGAAGTCTAGCACAAGAGGGCACAGCCTCAGAACAGAGCCCTTTCAAAACAGATGCAGATTAATTTCTTTAGCCAAAGGGTAGTGAATTTGTGAAATTTATTGCCATATGCAGCTGTGGAGGCCAGGTCGTTGTGAGTATTTGAGGCAGAGATTGACAGGTTCTTCATTAAAATGGCATCAAAGGCTACAGGGAGGCTGGGAATTGCAGTTGAGGGGGGAAAAAAGCATCAGCTATGATTGAATGTCAGAGCAGACTCGATGGGCCAGATAGCCCAATTCTGCTCCTACATCTTATGGTCTTAATAATCAACTCCAACGTCTTCCCAACCACTGAGGTCAGATTAGCCTATAGTTTCCTTTCTTTTGCCTCTCTCCCTCTTGAAGAGTGGAATGATGTTTGCAATTTTCCAGTCTTCCAGAACCACTCCAGAATCTAGTGATTCTTGAAAGATTATTACTAATGCCTCCAAAATCTCTACAGCCACCACTTTCAGAACCCTGGGGTGTACTCTATTTGGTCCAGGTGGCCTTTCTACCCTCAGACAGAACTTCTCCCTAGTAAAGGTAACTTCACATGAAACTTCCAATATACTGCTAGTGCGTTCCTCAGTGAAGACTGATGCAAAATACTTAATCAGTTTCTCTACCATTTCCTCGTCCCCCATTACTACCTCTCCAGCATCAGTCTCCAGTGGTCCGATATCCACTCTCGTCTCTTTTACACTTTATGCATCTGAAGAATTTTTGGTATCCTTTTGGTAATAGAAGGAACCAGCAGATGAAATGGATCTAGCCAGGAAGCCAAGAATTTCCTACATAAAGTAATTTTCACAAATTACTGATCAATAATTTTCACAAAAAAACGAAGAAAGCAGATAAGCATTTCAACTTATCCAAATTCTACAATGTTTTTTGAGACAAATATGAGATTATCATTAAAAATTGAAATGGGATTAAATGTATTGATTATTATACATTTAGGAATATTGAAATATTTGGGCAGAATTACATCACATTTGCCTGTCTGAAAATTTGCTTTCACTATTTTGTTCTACTATTTAAACTTGCAACACAAGAATACACTTTGGTAGACAATATTTACTGTAAAACCCATCTTACGATACACTTCATTACATACCTCCTGGAAGTGCAGATAAAATTCATACACATTATTCTAAAACAACAGGAATTCTGCAGATGCTGGAAATTCAAGCAACATACATCAAAGTTGCTGGTGAACGCAGCAGGCCAGGCAGCATCTATAGGAAGAGGCGCAGTCGACGTTTCAGGCCGAGACCTGGCCTGCTGCGTTCACCAGCAACTTTGATGTATGTCACATTATTCTAACTCCACTTCTCATATCTATAAAATTAAGTTAGATTTGTTAAGCACAGAGACAAGAATTTCCTACAGAGTTCAGTAGCAGACCCAATAAGGACCCCCATCAGATACCAACTGCCATGTTTATATCTATACCATACCAAGGAGGGAAGAGTCACATTTCCTGAGCATCTTTCATAAAAATATTTACACAATCAACACTTTTTTTTTAATCAGAATGCCCAGATTCCCGATGATATAAAAGTGCTCCCCACTACTGGTTTTCCCCTAGGTGAATCACATCTTCAATTTCTTTACTTACTCATCTTCTCTCTAGTAGCCTACTGCTTGGAATAACTTACATGATTGCTGCTCACCCAAACAAAGAAAAGATCCACAACCACAGGAGATCCAACTTTCCGATAAGAGGTATAGATAGGATAAATGCAAGCAGGCCTTTTCCCCACTGAGGTTGAGTGAGAGTACAACTGGAGGTCATGGGTTAAGGGGAACCTGGAGAAAAGCTTCTTCACTCAAAGGGTCATGAGTGTGTGCAAAGTGCGTGTGAATTGATGTCAACATTTAAGTTCGGATAGGGACATGGATGGCAGGGAGTATGGCAGGCTATGGTCCGGGTGCAGGTCAAGGGACTAGCCAGTTTAAATGGTTCGGCACAGACTAAATGAGCTGAAGGGTCTGTTTCTCTCCTGTACCTTTCTGTGACTCTATAAAGTAGTACTATTTTCAAAAGGCTCATTCCCATATTTGCTCAATTCCTATAATAGAGCTAGTCAATTTCAATTTGCCATTCCCAGCTGCACACTACAGTAATGCCAGACTTTTTTTTCATCATTTATCATCACTATTTATACAATTGTGTTTGTGATTTCTGAAGTTAGTAACTTCCAAGATTTCAGAAAATTTCGTTAATCATTGTAAAGGACTAGAAATTACAGACTTTTTTATTGCATTCTTCTAATACTCAGAATTCTTGCAGAATAATTTAAGTCCATTTCATGCTTTGTGACAACTTTGTTCAAGACTTGCTTTGAATTTTTTTAATGCTGTGATCATCTGATAAAGTCATTAACAGAATATAATCCTTTGAAATTAACCATCTCCCAAAAAGGATCAGCTAACCACATATATGTGACAATTAAAGTTCTCATCAATTTCCTGGTTACCCCACTAACTATTCAAACAACTACAGTAAGTATAGGAGCAATTTCAAGAGTTGCTCTAAGTGACTTTCTAACTTGAAGACTTCAGGACTACAATGGGAAAAAAATTCTTGACCGAGAGTGACTCCAGCAACTCAAGATAATCCAATACAAAAATGTTTATTAGACTTGCACTTCATCTAAAATGTTATACCCTCTCATAATTGAATAAAGCAGTTCCAGGGTTGTTCCTTAAAAATGCGAATTTATCAGAACACATCACACTCATTCCATGTATCCTGAATAGTAGCAGAGGTTAAAAGGTTGTGTTCATTAGTAATACATCAATAACCTATGGCCATCAGATTTCCAAAGCAAATGCCATGGCTGTCTGTAAACAGCTTTACGTTGTACTTGTTTTAAAATTCATCAATGCATTAAGTATACAAAAGTGCATGCTTCTCAGAAGACAGACAATAAATATTCCAGGCATTTGATTATTTCCAAATATAAAAAATGTCTCAGATAAATACACCAGCTTAGTTCATAATATTTTTGATAGCGATGAAATGGTTTACAATCTGAATTTTAGGGTAGAGTGTTATGGCTACAAAATTGGCAATTGTATTCCAAGAGACTTGAGCTAAAAGTGTCACCAACTTACAACTAACCTTTTGGTTTAAGTTCTGCAAACAATTTATGTTTTTGCAGTATTCAAGTTTAATAATTTTACATTGTTTTGCTAATACATACATTTAAAATAAAAGTTTTTTCAAATCACAGGCATAAGGCCACATTAATACTGAAGGGTGATGCCCAATTCTTGAATGTTTTCAGTAAACACCACTTTTTATAAAAACAAAAAATTAAGACATTAAAGCCAGTGGGAAAATTAATATCAATGCTTTAATAAATATATACATTAGTGCTTTTGAGAGGAAGCTGAAGGTGAAACTCAGGGAGTTGAGAAGAAATAAGGTTTCACATGAATGCATCAAGCCTTTCATCTTAATTCAGGTGTTTATCACCAACCTTTACTCAAGGGTGAAATACAGCTCAAAATAACTTGCATCAGCTTGTTTGGATCTTTACACTATCAACTTATGATAAGAAACAACCCAAGCTATTAAAAAACAAAGTAACTTAATTACCTAGCAGTTACAGAGCAACAGCCACAAAATCGAAGTTAATACTTAAATGTCTTGTAAATAATTAAATATGGCTTATTTATAGAATAACGTGCCTCAGAGACAGTTTAGCGTTATTACAGTAAAAATGCATCAGTTGTCTCCCCATGATAATATGAAATCAGTTTGGTCTAGATTGGATGATCTGGGACTTAGTTTATACAGCAACAAATTACTGCTATTTGATGACTGGTACAGAGAATAGGTCAAAGTCTTAATCGATCAAAGTCTATCAGCTTGTAGTTTTTACATAATAATTAGCTGTTTAGGATTAACTGCAGTCCTCTTGGATACTGTGTCATGGTGGTATGGTGGTACTCGTTCTGACCTAACAGTCAAACTTCAGTCCTCAATTTCACAGAAGTGTACATATTTGTTCCTTTATCATATTGGTATAGAAACACTTTTCATTAACTTCTCCATGTTAGCAATCTTACCTTTAAGATTTGATTAACATTTCTAATGATCAAGGACTTCTATGTACAGATAGGTTGCATAAATGGTTAAACTACATTGACCAAATTAAGGACAATGGAAATCAATAAACAGATGCCATTTTTACTAGAAATTAGTACTAGTTTCACACACATATACACAAGGTCATGGAAATCTCTCCTAAAGTCAATGAAAATTTGGGACAGACTATCAGACAAGCATATCAAGGAATACAAGAAAGGCCAAGTAAATGAATTCCAGGTACAGATTATAAATCGTTTGTTTTAGATGCATTTCACCTTTCAAACTAGGTCAGTTTTGAGTGGTGAAATACAGGTTGACCTTCACTAATCCGACTCCCTGCAATCTAGTTCCTTCGATAATCTGGCACTGATTATGCTTAATGTGATCCTTCTGTAATTCGGCATTTTCACTAATTCCGCACTCCTCAGGTCCCAGTGGTGCCAGATTAGTGAAGGTCAACCTGTACATTCCAAAATAAACTCCTTACTGGATGGCCTTTGAATATCTTGACTCAATTTTGAAAACAACTCCTTTCTACACATCTATTCAGGATGTGTGCACATAATCTAGGTAGATTATCATAATTCTGTATTAAGGAAGTACAGCATTTAATTGCAGCAAAGCCTGAACCAATTGTTAGCTATACTATCCAGTGGGTGTGTGAATTTCACTGTAGTATTCAAGAGACAGGATCGGTACGTTCTACTTCACTGTCCAAGACCTCATTTCACATTATGGAATGGGAAAGCAGCTGGCACAATTGCTTACATATGAAGACGTATTTGCCATTTTCTTTGGATAGAAATCCTCCTCCATCAAATTTTATCTGAAGTCAAGCCTTCCTGTTTGGCTGAGACAATTACATTGTGATGAGTATTACACAAATACATGAAATTATTTTATTCAACCTAAATGAATGAGAAATGCCTGTTTACTGTTGCTTTGTATCAAGCTTACCTTTAGTAACTTTCTCCTTGGTCGTCTGCAGTTGGTAACTGGTTTCTTCCTGGCCAGCTGCAGACTGCTACTCAGTTCAGCTCATGGTTGAATATGGAAGCCTGAAGCATGTCAATAGTCAGAAGCCAGCACAGTGACTTGCTAAAGGGTCAGGTGCACTTGACATCAACCTGAACAATTGAACATCTAGATTGTTTGGAAAAGAATTATGACACCAGTCATTTGTATAATGTCACTCATTCTCTGGGAAAAGATAAAATGGATGCATGTACTTTATTTATGTTGGTTAACATTAACCTAGTACTTTAAAGTTTAACTGATTTTTTAAAATAGATTAATTAGATGCTTTTCTGAGACTTAAAATGTTTCAATATCCCTTGATCTATTTTAAAGTTGTTAAAATGTTCTGGTTGAGGGCCTCAAGACCTCGTGCCAGCAGAAGTGTAGATCAGGGTACAAGTTTCTGAGTGACTATCTTGTCTGCCTTCCATCTGCAACAGACAGGGTGCAGAATGATCTTGCCCTATTTTCTGTAGTACTCAGCCAAGTACTGCTTCCTCTGCATTCTATCAGTTAGTAATGTGCACACTAATTAAGATCCTGTCATAAATAAGTCTAGTATAGCACTTCTGAAGCCGAAGAAAATTTGTCCTTACTTTTGTAATGTGAACAATATCCCAAAGCCCTTCAAAAGTAAATGTTAGATATAGCATTTGAAGATCAGGGCCAAAATACATTCTCAAAGATAAGGGATATTGAAGCAATAAAGAAAGTAAAAACCACGAGTAGGAAGTTAGTGTTGAGTATTAAGCTATCAATGTCCCGCTGTAACCTCTGACAGCCCTCCACATTATCCACAACACCTCCAACCTTTGTGTGTCATCAGCAAATTTACTAACCCATCCCTCCACTTCCTCATCCAGGTCATTTATAAAAATCACAAAGAGTAAGGGTCCCAGAACAGCTCTGCAGATTACGCAGAGAAAAAAAGCTGTATTAACCTCAATACATGAATAACACAGAGTAAGTCATTTTAATCCAACAAAATATCTGTTTCAAGTAACTTTGAACAGGCAAGTTTTAATGATTGTTGGAAGACAATGTAATAAAAAAACAGGAATATGTTTCAATAGTGATGACAGATTTTAAAATCAGAAAGGAGCTATCAGAAGGATTTAGTTTTTTTAAAAAAAAAGCTGATGATAGTTGTCATGAGTGAAGAACAAAAAAAGTCGTCCAACAAATTTAGGCCCTTAAGAGCCAGCAAGCTGTATGAGCATCAAGGGAAAGTAACTCTGGAATGACTGCAGTTTGGCAAAGAGCCAGAAGATGATACCACTAAACTTTCTGGGAAATCTCTTATAGATATCACTTTACCTTTCAATTTCACTTTGTAATTGTTTTAAAATCCAATTGTCAGATGAGAAAAATGAACAAACACCTGCTGTTTTAGCTCATCTCTAACCACTATCCAGGTACCAGAACTGCCATTCCAGGTAAAACAAATTTGTACTTCCAGTTCAGTCTGCTGCATTCAGTGTTCGTGATGTGGTCTTCACCTGTCCATAACAGTTTTGGAAGAAAACAGAAAAATCATTCTATTCACCTTCTTCTTGCAACTTAAAACTTTCCCAATAATGATCAAAGGCCCTTAATTTAAGACATTGTGGCGACCCATTTTCTAGCACCCATGAACCAGCTCACGAAACAGCACGCGCAGGCAGAGGGCCGGCCCCAAAAAGGGCGCCAGGCCATCTTCACCAGCAGGGGGAAAAACCCACGCGTGGAAAGGGTCTGGGAATATGCATTCCCCACAGCAGTCCCGCCCGACTTGTTAAGTGCTTATCATGTTGTTTTTCCAAATGGCCATCACAGCAGATTTACTCCCATATATGAAACATCCAATAAATAGAAATGCAAAGACCTGAAATTAACCCTTAGTATTTTTCAACTCAAGTGTTAAGATTATAAAATACATAATGGGAAAGACCATGAATTAAAGGCAACTGAGGAAATCACAGTGCAAAGTTCTAAACTTTAACGTAAAACCAACAAATGAAATACTGAAGAATTGTAACAATGCTCTCTAATCATAAACATCCTAGTAATAAAACACTGGAAAAATTAACTATGGACTTTTCCATTTATTTTATTAGTCAATGATCAATTTTTGCAACCCAAAAGACAAAACATACAAATCTAAAATGACCCAGTTACTTTCATGTCCCATTCACTTCAAGATCAATGGACATCATTTTGTACAATATCTCAAAAATAAGCTTGTAGTAATTGTTTATTTTCCCAATGATAGACGTATTTCATAAAACTTACAATATAGTTAAGGATAAAGAATCACAGGCGAGGCACATCTTATGAAATGGAAAAAGTGAAAAAATTTGATGCACTTGAAGACCTAGTTCCCCGTCTCCGTATCATATGGTACAGTAACAAAGCAATCTTAAAGAATGGAATGCCAGCTTTCAAAACTGCAGGCTCAGTTTCACCAGTAAAATTTGCAGTAATGCATCAGGTAATTGAAATCAAATATAAGGCTGTTTACACATTAATTCATGCATCCTGACAGTTTAAGAGGTATGGATTAGATTGTAATAGTTCAAACAATTCCCAAACTTAGACAACTCTTACCTGTATTTTATACATTGTTTCAGATCAAGGCAACTTTTATCCCCAAACATAGCTTCCCTAAACATTCACCCCTCAGTATTTATAATGCTACTGAAAATTTTCTCCAGGAAAGAATAGCAGGCCAATGGAGCACACTCCTCCATAAACCTGACAACCATATTTTCTTTATTTAGAAAGAAAAGATACACCCACTAGAAGGAATACCAATTTGCACAATTCTCAGATTTGGGTATGTTACACATCAAAACAAAACTCCTTCCCAAGCCAAATATGTAGCACGTTAGCAAAGTCTATTGCATGAAATTGTCTCCAATGAGGAATCATCTTTGTGAAAGAAATTTTCTGCACTGATTTAGCCTTTTTAATCAACGTAAGGAGATGAACTACTGGCAGTAATTAAGGTGCTGGCAGATAATGTAAGACTCTAAGAACTATTAATTTGTGTATATTAACTAATACTTAACCCAATTCATATTTCTTGAATGCAACCATAGAATTTAATAAAGCAGTCCCACAATAGAAGTGAACATTTACACCAGTGAATACAAGCCATGATTTTAAAAAATCTCTTCAGTCCTCAAAACACTTTTGTCCATGATCCAGCAACAAAATGAAAGCTGAATGAATAGTGCTTTGAAATTAATGTGATAAAGCAAATCTCTGGGTTCAAAAATGAAGGCTGTACAGCATCAGAAAGGTGCAAGTGCAGAAACAGCAATCTTTTGCTCTCAGCACAAAGATTCAAAGCAATAAAAACAGATGTTAGTAGATCAACATAAAACCATAAAACTTGCTGACCCACATTTTTACTTTATTGCACAGTGTACGAAGTGAATTTAATCAGTAGTCAAAATGTCTGCTTTCTCACTCTTATCCACCTATTTCATTTTTAAAAATTCACCAGCAGACTTCAATAATACAAATATTTAATTAAATTGCCCCCCAAATATTATTAGACACTATGCATTTCTAGAATACATTCATATGAAAGTCTCTATACAACAGCGTGGGAGTGCTCACATCTCCTTTCCACTCATTTGAATATTTACACCTGCCAGTGCTTGGAGCCTCAAACCACCATGATTTTTAAAAACATTTGCTATGATGAATTTGAATAATAGCATAATAATTTGAAAAAGATTAACAGTTAGTGGCTTTGCTTTGTAGGAATGTATTGATTTTTTTTTAATGTACATGTTTCTTGTTGGTTTACCTACAATTCAAAACAGATTAAAATCATATCCAGACAGTATTATTTTAAACAATTTGGATAAAATGTCATGTTTTCTTTTAAAGGATAACTAATAACTTTGTTAATGATATAAAAATGGTTGGAGTGGACATGTTCAATTTCTGATTCACTTTCAGTTGACCAATCAGGTAGGAGTAAAACAAAATGATTAAAAGCACACAAATTCATGAACAAACTCAGTTATTTAACTATTTCTGACAGATGCTCATTAACTTATGACAGCGAAGGTTCCAGCATATCACCAAATGATGAAGAAAGATATATATGCTGCACTGAGTAGTACAAAAATATCTGGACTATCTAAACTATACAAAAATAAAAGATTTGAAAACATGACATTAATATCCTTGGTGTGGACCAAAATTATTTGAATCCCTGTCAAACAGAAAACAATTAAGTGATAGTATAACCAAACATTTTTTTCAGATCAATGACCTCAATCAGGAGTTATGACAGATCACAGCTCTAAAATTTCCCATCTCCTGCTCAATCAGCTGAATATTTCCCATATTTTCTATTTAATTTCCAGCTAAAGCAAATTTTTAGTTTGACTTTAAGCTTTATTTTAATAGACACTCTGCTCTACAATAAACTAGAAAATAATTACTAAAAAGTGCTGAAGTATTTGTAATCAATATTTAACATAACTGCCAGCATGCTGTAAATATCTATAATAAGGTCATCGTTGATATCTTAATGGAAAGTCCTTCAACCATAGCTAGACTTCTAAGAGCCCAAAACAAAAATTAATCAACGAACTTGGGGAGAGGGAAGTGAATTTATTGTTAATACGTATTTCTTTGCCTAATTATTTTTCTTGCACAGTAGCAATTATTTAATGGCAAATCAATCACTACCATTTCCATTAGATCAATTGAAATCAATGGACAATGGATAGTTTACCATATTAATTACATAAACTATTTCCATCTAACTGGGAAACTATTTCATGTATTTTTAAAAATGCAATTTTACAGTGCCCCATTGGTTATTAAATATTATGAATTTACTAATGGCCTGTTAAATTATTGATTTATTCCTTTTTATAGAAAGTTATACATATTTTTAAAATGCAGATGGCACAGGCACACCTATTAAATTATGGTACTGAACTAATGAAATCAGCTCAAACTGTTAATTAACATGGAAATGAAACATGGAGATAGTAACAATCCATAATTACGAACCGGTAAGCAATATCCTGTAATCAATGCTCTGGCACAAATATCTAAACACAATTGCGTTAAATAAGGCATCCCCAGAAATTTACACATTTTCTTTACTTTTGATCAAAATGAACAAGTGGAAAACATTATGATTTCAAGTACTCAACTAGATTAACAGCAGAGAAACCACTCCAATTCTGTTAATTACTGGGTTTTATATGAAGAACATAGACTGTAGTGATAATGCTTCATTTACCAGAGTAACCAGTTTCCTGAACAATCATTTCATATTGTGCTTACAAAAACATACTGTAGCTTGTATACACTATGTGCTAAACAGTTTCATATTAATCCTCTGACAACCAAGAGCAACTTTCATCTTTTATGGCAAGCTAAATTTAAAAACTTTAAACCATCCTTGCTTGAACATTTACTGAAATAGTTACACTTTATGGATGCAGGCATCAAGGATAAGAGCATCAAGTAGATATACCATCAACTGCTCAAATACATTCAGGATTTGTCAAAAACTATCCAATGTTTCTATCTGATATAAAATAAATAACCCTTTTTTGCCGACCAAACCCCACCCTACCAAACAAAAGATCAAATAAAATGGCAGGCAGAAGTAACATTTTCAGAGCAGGTGACCTGTTCTGTTTGGTTAATTAAACCTTTATTAAACTAATGTTAAGCCACTTTAAATTTCACACCAAAAGCAAGGTCATGATTTTTGTTTATTAAGCATTTTGCTTTAATACTTGTTATCTTTTGGGGTAAAGACTTGAAATTGCAATAACTCATTTAGAGAGCCATTACAAAATATTCTAAATATATTACTTAAACCCAATTGTTTTATTATTTAGTCAATGCATCTATTTGCAAATATATCAAAAACCATTCTGCAAGTCCATAAAATTGAAAACCCAATCAAATTCATTTTCAAAGGATTTGGGGATTGGAATTTGTGGGATACCAATTAACAAATAACAATTAAAATATCCAAAAGAAATTGTTTTTGCCATTATTGAAGTCAATTACTCCAAAATAATTGTTACATAATACCAACACAATGGCATTTCATGATACACATAAAGCTGTCCAAGAAACACAAAACTTTGTCATTTGAATTTAAATGGATCAGACTTTGAGGTTGAAATGTTGGCTAAGGTGTATTTGTTGACAAAAATAATCAACTTCCAACAAAAGAGGAATATCAATCAAATTCCAGTTCAAAAAGGTGAAAAAAATTTACCATCTCTGTGCAAACCAAATTATCTACTTTATGCGGACTACTTTTAGCTATTAAAACAGGTTTTTGAAAAAAGTACTGTTTTTCATATCAGGAGAATAATAATTCACTTCAGATTCATTGTTTACCACTAACTGGAATATCACAGACATTTAAAGCTCATTATAAAAAATAAAGAAAATGAATCAAGTTACTGAGCATCAGCGATCCTCCCACTACTGATTCTACCTAGACTATAAACAGCCCATACATAAGAATGAGTGCTTGGGAGACTGACAGTACGGATTTGCTGGTTGCTGTGGGATTGCAGGCATCTTCTGTTGCCTGGGAACTCAGCTGGTGGCTGCAATGGCGATTTCAGAACTGTTCAGGTTACGAACAATTCACAGGAAAAAAACTACCGTAACCTGGGGACGACTTGTACAAGTGCATTTTTGGTTGAGTGTCATCATCCAATTTTTACTGTTCAACTAGTAAATGCTAAAAGGGCAAAAATGCATTGAACATTTTATGAAAGAACCATTCCAAAATGAATTGAAAATCATTACAGTATAGGACCTACAATCAATTTATAATGCTCTCTAATGCAGTTCCCAAAGTATTAATGACAAAAAATAAACAAAAAGGTTTCTTGATATCTTGACTCTGAAATCTTGTAAAGCTGCAGAACTCTTACTGACTCTAGGGTAGCACTGACTGGATCACAACTCCTGTGTAATTGTTCCAAGTTCTACAAAGATCAGTAGGGTAAAGCAGAAACAATGTGTAGTGCATACCACGAGCTGATACTCCATTGATGAGCACGATGTTGATAGAGACTAACATGGACATGTTTTGAAAAAGGAATAGCAATTGTAGGCAGATGTTCTTCATAATTGGTCATTATTTTTGCATCCCACATTCCAAACATTAAGCTGTGGATGTAGGCACACGCAGGATACAATCTTCCCAATGATTTACTAAAATCCACTGGTTGAAAAGAGGGGTGTTGCCTCCCAAAAACAAAAAAAATTAAGAATCACTGCCATGATTGAGGAGGGAAGTTATTTACTTCTGCTAAATCTTGCACTGGTGATCCATTGAGGTTGTACGTAATCTTGATTCTCATACGGAGTTGTTGCTATAAAAGACAAAATTGACCAGGATTACCAGACAGTTATGAACTAAGTAGTAGTGACAGGCACTGCATCAGCAACCTAGAGGGTGATTAATTACCAAAAGGACCAAGTGCCAAATTGAACAATGAGGATTGGTAACTTTTAGACAAGAATAATAAATTACCACAGGCACCTTGGTTATCTGTAACAAAGGAGACTGAGACTGCAGATGCTGGAAGTTGGAGCAAAAATAATCTGCTGGAAGAGCTCAACAGGTCAGACAACATCCATGGAGGGAAATAGACTGATGATTTTTGGATCAAGACATGAAGGATCTCAGCCTAAAACATCAACAACTGCCCATTTACCTCCACAGATGCCACAAGACCTGTTTCGTTCCTCCAAAAGCTTTTTAAAAAATCTATAACAAATACTGATTGGGAACTTCCAATGGCTACCTATTGTGATTGAGACATTATTAACCCTGCTGCAAATACTTGGATTCTTCAAGTAGCTTTGCAACTAGAAACAGGTGATAACTGCAACATGCCAGTGTTGTCCACAGCACAGTAGTAGAAAAAGATCCACAAATTTGACAGAAAATTGTGAAAAATAGATCCTTAATCAGGGTTCATAAATTTAAGATCTTGCTTCAAGAAAAGCCATATTTAAAAAAAAATCAGAGGGAATTAGGACTTAAATAGGAAAGAGAAATTCAAAATGGGATTTGTATTTTTATGCATAGAATTCTTGGAAAAATCATTTGGAGGTTTTAAAATGAAATCTTCCAAATCGTGAAGTACATCTACATTGTGGCATGTCAGAATTGTTCAACCTTGTTAGAATGCCTCAGCAAAATATTGCAGCTTGGAACTTATGAGCTACGCAAGAGCACCACCATCTGAGCCAAAGCCAAAACTGATTCCTCAGGATGTTTTTAAAACACAGGAGGGCAGTATTTGCACCACTGTCTGTAGCTAATATTACAGTTATATTTTTCATATTATATTGAATGCTGCAATAAACCCAAACTTATCATTTCTGGGAAACAATCAAATTCTGTCGATGTGATTTACAACATTCCTATCTCCTAGCCCATTGACTGTTTTATCTTCAATTCAACCATCAATGCTTACTCTCAATTACATTTACCAGTCAAAATGCATTAAAAATATTTTGTCAATTGTGTCATCTTGAGGGAAAGACAATTCCTCTCGGTACAGTGATGGAAGTCCATGCAGTCATCATTTTAGAAGGCTGCAATTTGGCCCAGTGGGTCCCGGGGAGAAATTTATTCTCATATATCCATCAATGGCCTTCAATTTGTCTGCCATTAACTTACAGCACATGATAAAAAGCCGATTAACTTATCAGAGGGTCTTTGAGATGGGGGTGGAAACCAGAGTACCTAGACATTTACAAGGCCATGGAAAGAAAATGTTAAGTATGTCGAGACCCTGGAGCTGCAGAGTACCAGCACTTATTGCTGCACTTGTAACCCTGGCTGGATTACTGGTAAGTACTACAGGAATATCAGTCAAGAGATTACGTTCTAAATGCCGTTCCCCTATACTGAGGTTGTGCACTCTTGGCCGAGATTCACCCACTATAGGAAACATCCTCTTCGCATCCACTATCAATATAAGCCTTTCAATATGTGATAGGTTTCAGTGAGGTTCTTCTGAACTCCCGCAAGTACAGACCTGGAGACATCAGTCTTCGTATGTTAACCCTTTCATTTTTGGAATAATTTGTGAACCTCCTCTGGACCCTCTTCAATGCCAGCACATCTTTTCTTAGATAAGGAGCCCAAACTACTCACAATGCTCCAAGTGCAACCTTATAAAGCCCCAACATTACATCCTTGCTCTTTTATTCTAGTCCTCTCGAAACGAATGCTAATATCATATTTGCCATCCATACCACTGACTCACTGAAGGCCAGTGGCGTAGTGGTGTTCACAATGGACTTCGAGGCAAGTGGTCCCAGGCTTGAATGTGGCTGGCTCCTTGCACACTCTCCATCTGTGCAGGGTTGAGCATCAAGCTCGTAACCCAGCCTCATAAAACACAGACAGAAAAACAGCAAGGTTGTTGACTGATGCACCACAAGGTGTGGAGAGGAGCAACAACCACTGACACAATCCCCGCCCCCCCTTTTTTTTTTACCAACTCCATTTTCACATCAACTCTCCTACAGCAGAAGCAATTTACAAGGCAAAGTAACCTACCCAAGGACATGCAGGTTGCATGTGGAGAAAACACATGGTTAAAATGTGCAAATACCACACAGACAACACTTAAAGTCAGGAATGAATTTGGGCCTCTGGCACTATGAGGCAGTAGTTCTACTACTTGTAGTGTCCCTTCCATCTTGCCATAACATGCAAATTCTGGTACTAGACCAGGAAATTTTGGGGGTGTCTGACCAATTGGGCAGCATCCATGGGAAAACTGAATGGATTTGCATTTTGGGTTACTGACTTTTTATAGAGTTTGTGGACTGAGGAATCTTCAGATCATGATGCTGGCCCTCTTTCTCATGTCATGTCTGTTGCTTGGCCGGTTAAGAGTACTTCTTGTATTTTTTCCATTTTTGTTTCAGATTTCTGCAGTATTTTACTTCTCAATCCCTGCCTGGTCAGTTCTGAAACAGGTGCCCGTCCTGGCTTTCCCAATATTTTCTTTCATGTCAGATTAACAGAAACTGATACATTCGGTATTCATACTTAATTTTTATATTTTTTCCCCTCTGCTCTCTTTCAAACAGATCAACAGACAAAAAGCAAGGCTTCGCCACCTTCTCAGTCAGCACCAATCTGTTGTTAATCTTCACTTGGTTTCTGCCCTAAAATAGACACCCCCTTTGTTCTTGCCATCCATTTTCACTGTTCTCACAAAGGGACATTAAACTGAAATGCTGACTAGTTCTTTCTCCATATATATATCTAATATTTGCAGATGTTTGCTGAATCGTGTCAGCTCAGGTTACACTTGGAAGGCAGCAAAAATTTGCTAAAACACTTAAGAACTTGTGTACCTTCTGCGGATTGAGCACTTTAATGACCTGTGTGACAGCTCCTGCATTTCGTGCTGGAATTATGTTATTACTTGGAGAAAGAAGCTGCAGTTGAAATGTCTGCAAAAATAAAGCAAACAAGAAGTTGATAAGTGTTCTGACCTGATATAGCCTTAATACTACAATAAGCAGTATTTATTCTCTTGAAATGAATACACTCTTCATCCATCATAAAAATCAATCAAAGCTTGCATGCAGTAATCAGAAACTCTGATAGCATGTCTTAAACAAATCAGCCTCTACTATTGATTCCAAGTGCTATTTGATGGAAACACACACAATCCTCACTTAATATATTGTTACTTTAACATTCCCACTGGATCAAAACCCTCAACTTGCTTTGAGGTTGCAGATTGCACACTCTTTAAGTGCAGCAATCAAAAATTTGTTAAACATGGATGGTTGGTGAAATGACCAAGTGGCATTATTGATGTTCTGTTTTAAAGCAAAACGATCCACAAGAAAATGGGCAAAATGAGCAGCTTATAGTGGCAGTCTTCTCTTTATGCATAGCATGAACTCTCATAACATCTTTGAAGAATCAAATAGCACAAGCAAATGCATTTGCATGGAACTCCATTGCTTTGTCCAATAATACTGAGGACCCCCAAGCAGATAAGGCCTAGAATCAATATCCACATTCAAATGAATGAGAATTCTTGAGATGATCATTAGGAAAAAAAAATCAAGCTGAGTTATTAATTTTTTAGAAAACTTATTTTTACTCTAGAATTACAAATAGTTTAAATAATGTTTTATAGTTGAGATGTTTAATTATCAAAGCATGGATATACAAGGATACATCTTCTAGGAGGTAGTAACTTAACAGCTGAAACTAATGCAGTCTGAGAAGGGATGGGCAATGTATGAATAAAATGAAGAGTTTTCATCTCATCATTCTTCTTGAAGGGGTATTGAATAATTTCACTGAGAGGGCTTAAACCAGTTGGTTAACAAGGTGACAGATGTGTTTAAAAATAAAAGCCAGAAAATCATGTGGCAGGATTCATCAACCCTTCCAGGCAGCATCAAGCAACTGTGACCCACTGACATGAGACAGACTTGGTTGAATGATATTCTTGTAGGAGGCTCAGGGTTGTCTGGACCAGGCCACAGACTTCAGGTAGTTGCAGATGGAGGCAATGAATGAAGGTGGACCATCATGACACAGCAAGAGAATGGCCTGATGGTAGCTGTGAACCAGAGATAGGAGTAGGCAAGGGATGTAGAAACGAAGGGGTGAGACAAGGTAAGGGTAGAGACAGATGGATGTTTAGAACAGGGATATTGAGGGTGATTAAATGGAAGGGGTGGCATAGGGAATGAGTGAATCTGGAGAAAGGTGAGACATGGAATAAAGAATACATGTTTCAGTTTATCTACATAAATTGCCTGGTGGCTTTAAATGTGCACACGCTTATGCAAGGTCAGGCCCATTTGTGCTGCGTAAAAATAGGTGTGTTTACTTGTTTATTATTTATTGAGTGTCACAGCGTGGAGTAGGGCCTTCCAACCCTTTGAGCCAAACTGCCCCAAGCAACCTCTGACAAGCCCAATTAACCTTAACCTAATCACAGAACAATTTACATATCCATACATATAAGAAAACCAAAATATCTCTGATACTGCAATTAAGTCTTTCATAGCACCTATGCATACATTTACCTGTCCATATAGCAAAGTCAACTGAAAATTGTATGAATCACCACTGTTCACATCTGTTTACACTTGCAATTCTGGTCACTACACAATGGGAAAGATGTGATAGTAGCATAAAACATGCAAAGAATATTTACAAAGTTGTTTCTTTGGACAATGATTGACATGTAATGTTATCCACAGGAAAGACCCACTTTGGATGATGACTAAAGGCTGATTTATACTTCTGCATCAACTTGATGCTGTAAGTACGGCGTTGCCGCGAACCTTACGCAGATTCCCTACCTCTCGCAAAATGTAACTACGCATCGCGGCAACGCAGACCAAACAACTGTGATTGGTTCGCTTGGTAGCATCGCATTTCCTCCTATGCTGCAATAGCTTCCCATTGGGCAACTGAAGGGCAGAGAAGGAACTTTGGCTGCAATGCTTTCCATAAAGCTTTACAGACCTCCGAAATTATGGAGGGGACATTTCACTTTTATGGAAAAAGATGCTTGCTTTAAACTTGTTTACCCCAAGAAAGACTACTATGACCATGAAGCCTTGCGCGGGCAGGTATGTACACATGCACGACAAGCCCGAATTGCAGAGCGATGCAGAGACATGAACGCATAAGTATAAATGCTCACAACGTGCGTAGGCCACTTGCGTAGGTTACGGCGTCGAGTTGACGCACAAGTATAAATCAGCCTTAAGAGCCAGAGATAGGATAGAATTTGAGGGATTAGAGGAGTTTACACACTTCTCACAATGAGTAAAGAAGGTCTGGAACTTAATGCCTGGGAAAGGGATAGTTTAAAAAAAAAACCCTTTCTTTTGAGGAAACCCAAACTTTAAGCTATGGACCAAGAACTGGGAGGGATTAATCTGAAGTCCACTTGTCCCACCATGCACCTGGATAAAATAGTCCCCGTGTGATGTAAATTTTTATCATCACTATCAGCAGAACAGCAGACATTTCAGTAAACAGACTTGTAGCAGTTCTAAGTGGCCAAACACAATCTTAAAATCCCATTTATAATGGGATTGGCTGCATAATCAATACTCTACGTATATTTACAATATTTTCTTGAAAATACTTCAAAACACTGTAAAGCGTTTTTTTTTTGGCCAAATTGTGACTTTCTGAAATCACAGTTCCAATTGATCATCCTCTACTGTTACCATAAAGCTCTTAAGTTGCAGCAATGTGACGAAGATATCAAACATCCATGACCCTAGTCTAGTAGTCTAAAACTGACAAATACCTTTGGTACCGCAGCTTGAAATACAAAGTCCGTCATATCTACTTCTGTGGAGTTGGTAGCGTTTATTGTAACAACAGTTACATTTGGATTCGTATTGGAACGTTCAAAATTAAAATCAATTTTTAAACCACCTTTGCTGTATGCTGTAACTGAAGGAATTCCTGTGGGGAAAAACAGTAGATTTAATGACTGTAGTTTTCACAATTTAACAATTTCCAGCTCTATGACATTAAATCTTTTATTATGGACATCGAATGTATGAACACTCATAGTATTGAATAATGCAATTTTAAATCATCCTTAAGCGCACAAATCCCTAGAGGCTAGAGACAGAATCAGCCTTCAAATTTAATCTTGCCCAGTTCCTCAGGTTGTGTTTTTCCACATCTCAAGATCTGTACATCTACAATTAGCTTTGACCAATTATTGACAACTACATGAGCTACAGTCAAAAATAGTGGATTCTGGTTAATTGGGTCATTGGTTAATCAGGGCAGCAGCTTATTTGGGACAACTCTTAAAGTGCAAAAACTGAGAAAATAGCCTAGATTATGTTTATTTGGGATACTATGTCTCTTATTTGGGACAAGAGACTGTTGCCAAACAGTTTCTAAATAGTGTCAGTCTTGTGCACTTTTGTGGTTGTTAAACAGTACAGCATGCTTAGAGGGAGCAGTTTTAAATAGACTGTTCAAAAAAAGAGTGATTTTTTTCACTGATATTCAGCAAAAAAGAAGCAGATAGAGAATTTGGAACTGTTCTGCTCACAGCGATTTCAAGCATTCAGGCTTGGAGATGCCAGAAATGGACGAGACTGAAAACAAAACGATTTCACTACTTCAACAAGTTAGAAACTATGAAAAATTTGAAAGTATTGACCATCAAAAATGTAACAATGAAAATGAAGATTTGGAGGATGAAATCATTGAAAGAATTGTATAAAAGCAATCCGTTATCTACATTAGGCATAGGCTGATTTTGTTCACTGACAGTCAAAAGAACAATACAGCGTACACTGCATTGATACCCATTGCATTGATACAAGACACAGAAGATGTCCTGGTCATCCTCTGCGCCTAGTACCATCTCCAGCCGTCTAGACTCTGTCTTGCCACTGGATCCAGATGGGAATTGGGAAGAGAGAGTGAGGCTGACGCTGCGCAAGTCTCCCTCACTTAAATCCAAATCACGCGCTAGTCTCGACACCATCATTATGGTGTTGAGGTCCTCATCGACGTCAACGATGGACGAACAACATACCCATTAGGGACCAATGCAGTTTTACAGTAGTAGTATTGACATTGTTCTAATTTGTTCTGTTTTTCATTTAAATAATTTGTTACCCAATTAAACTGCAGTTTGTCTTTTTCTAATAACTTTTTAACTATTTCCATGGCCTAATTGGGGCAGCCACTTAATTGGTCCGAAATATATTGATCCCAATGTGCCTCAATTAACCAGACTTCAATGTACTTGGTTACAACAACTGACAGGAATGCCAGACAATTTCACTTGACATTCCAAAACAAGAGACCAACATAGTCTGGACAACGCTTTTCACAGAAAACCATGAGTTATCCTTGAGTAACACACATCAAAGTTGCTGGTGAACGCAGCAGGCCAAGCAGCATCTGTAGGAAGAGGTGCAGTCGACATATTATTCTCCGTAACTTCCGCCACCTCCAACGGGATCCCACCACTAAGTACATCTTTCCCTCCCCCCCCTGCATTCCGCAGGGATCACTCCCTACACAACTCCCTTGTCCATTCGTCCCCCCCATCCCTCCCCACTGATCTCCCTCCTGGCACTTATCCGTGTAAGCGGAACAAGTGCTACACATGCCCTTACACTTCCTCCTTTACCACCATTCAGGGCCCCAAACAGTCCTTCCAAGTGAGGCAACACTTCACCTGTGAGTCGACTGGGGTGATATACTGCGTCCGGTGCTCCCGATGTGGGCTTTTATATATTGGCGAGACCCGACGCAGACTGGGAGACCGCTTTGCTGAACATCTACGCTTTGTCCGCCAGAGAAAGCAGGATCTCCCAGTGGCCACACATTTTAATTCCACATCCCATTCCCATTCTGACATGTCTATCCACGGCCTCCTCTACTGTAAAGATGAAGCCACACTCAGGTTGGAGGAACAACACCTTATATTCTGTCTGGGTAGCCTCCAAACTGATGGCATGAACATCAACTTCTCTAACTTCTGCTAAGGCCCCACCTCCCCCTCGTACCCCATCTGTTACTTATTTTTATGCACACATTCTTTCTCTCACTCTCCTTTTTCTCCCTCTGTCCCTCTGAATATACCTCTTGCCCATCCTCTGGGTCCCCCCCGCTCCCCCCCCGGTCTTTCTTCCCGGACCTCCTGTCCCATGATCCTCTCGTATCCCCTTTTGCCTATCACCTGTCCAGCTCTCGGCTCTATCCCTCCCCCTCCTGTCTTCTCCTATCATTTTGGATCTCCCCCTCCCCCTCCAACTTTCAAATCCCTTACTCACTCTTCCTTCAGTTAGTCCTGACGATGGGTCTCGGCCTGAAACGTCGACTGCACCTCTTCCTACAGATGCTGCTTGGCCTGCTGCGTTCACCAGCAACTTTGATGTGTGTTGCTTGAATTTCCAGCATCTGCAGAATTCCTGTTGTCTGAGTTATCCTTGAGTAATGTGCATGTCACTCAAGAATATTTATTCTGATTTTTCAGTGAACAATTTGCTGTAGTGAAGTTCCAGAGAGGATTAGATGACAACTGTAACAAAAAAATCCTGTCTGCAACTTCCAATTTACTCAAATCTACTGTTTAATAACTAAAGGAAACTAAGTATTTGCCTTTTGAAGAATTTAACATTTCACGCATTAGAAATGAAAGTCAGATTTAACATCTGGTTGGTCATCCTCAATACCCTTCCTCATTTGTTGAATAGAAAAGTCATATCAATTACAAAAGACCTCAGCACAATGCACATATTGTGGACAAACTACAGCTCTTATTGTTGAAAATGATAGCTTTTCTCAGGCAATGTCTCCAAGAAAACCCAGCTTTGTGGGGTTCATAAAGGGCTTCAACATAAATTTCTTTTGTAGCAATCTTACTGATGATATTGATCTTTTGGAGTCAGTTTGACAGAAATAATTGAGGTCAGGCAACTGTCAGTTATCTGTCATTACACACCTGATTGGATATCTCTGCGTAGCCTTGTTTGGATGATATAATGCAAATGACGTCAGTACTCCACTAAGGTACTTATGCCGTCATATTGTCCGGGCCTCTAAAGTCTTGTGTTTGTCTGCTTGTGAGAGCAGGTGTTGATTATGTTACCAAATCTACTGCAGATATCACTACTGTTTAACATTTTTGCTCACAATTCAACACAGAGTAACTTAAGAGGGGTTAAAAACATAAGCATGGGCAATGGTCAGTCCACTCCATCCAACAGAGGGGAAAACTATAAACTTTTATTTACTGCTATAAAAGGTTGATTAATTGCATTATATAAAGAAAAAAAAACCTTTGACGTTTTGCCAGGGTACATGGCACAGAAAGAAAACATGCAATGCACACACTTGCAATGTCACTCACTGCAAGCCCAAGGTCCAGACCCCACTTACTTCTTATTTTTCATATTACAATCTTAATATGGAGATGAACAATTTTAGATCTTAACTATCACTCCCATTTATTCTTTCACATCAGATACTGGTAATAAAAAAAGGAAACTGATTGGAAAACATTTTTTTCAGGTAATCCCTAACATCCGAGGTTCTTTGCTAGATCAGAACCTCTCACCATTCCCAACTACCCCTAAACTGAGTAGGATAGTGAAATAGTAACAAATAAAACTTGACCATCTTTTTGAAATCTAAAAATGTCTTACCCGAACTTAAATCATTGAAGACTGGCTGAGACGCTAAACCATCCAACAGGAGTGATGTCTGTGAAAACTGTGGAGCTTGGGCATTTAATGGCATGGTACCACCTGCAAGTAAAAACAATTCAGCTGACCTAGAGACAAATTAGATTTGTTGGTAACAACAATATAATGACAAGAAAATTAGGGAGAGCTGATGGACATGTAAGAACATGTTATTGAAAAACAAGTGGGGAAAATGGGACTGATGGCAATGCTCAGAAAACCAGTATGTGATCTGAATGATTTCCCATAGCTTGAAAAATACTAGCTTAATGATATAACGTACATGTTTTAAGATACACAGTAATAACCCCTTCCAAGCTAACGAGCCTTGCTGACCAATTACATCCATGTGACCAATTAACCTATTAACCCATATGGCTTTAGAACGTAGCAGGAGATTGGGAGCAACTGCAAGAAACACAAGCAGTCACGGGGAGAATGTACAAACCCATTACAGGCAGCAGTGGAATTGAACCCAGGTTACAGGCACTTTAATGGTGTTATGCTAACCACTATGCTACCAGCCCACCCCAAAATGAAACAGTTGCCCATACCTTTTGTGGAGTATCACCACGGCCTTCAACTTCGCTGAAGTCTCTGACTCCACCAATTTGAAGGGGAATTAAGACACATTCAGATATGGCTTACAGAAATTTACCTACATTTGTTTCACAATAGCTGCCTTAATGCTGCTACAAATGAGGTTTTTCATAGCATCTGTGTATACATGTACTTCAGCATATGACAATAAAACTTGATACTAACAGTCTCTTCCAGAACCAATTTCAATGAAGACAGCTTTCAAACAAGGTTGCATCATTGTCACTTTTGCCAATCTTCCTCACTGCAAATTTACACCACACTTACAAACTACCTATAGGAATGGTGCTAATTTTCTGAATTTATGGGGAACTGTTCAAACTAAGGCAGTAACACCCTAGAACTGAAGTCAGTTGACCTGTAGTCTGCAGGAAAGTTAAATTCATCTGTGTAGACTTACAGGTCAAGAGAAGCTGAGAAGATGGGCCTTGCACATGAGACCCACAAGACCAAATCTACTGCCAACCTGCCTCTGCTGTGCCACACTGCTCCAACAAATAAGGTTCCTGGTGAGACATGATCAAACTTCTTATCGTGGGGTTTAGCATCTCAGCCAGTCCTCAAAGTATAAGCACAACTGAGGAAACTGGTGAGGGCCAAGGTATGGTTAAGGAAGATGAAGAGCACTTATAGGACTGCTTTGAATCAGTGAACTGGACAATATTCAGTGATTCATCTTTGAATCTGAACAAGTATGCCACAGTTGTCACCGATTTCATCCAGGCCTGTGTGGATGAGTGTATGCCTTCAAGAACATACCAGATATAGCCAAACCAATACCATGAGTAAACCAGGAGAGGTTAATCTGAGGGCTAATTCTGTGGCATTCAACACCAGTGATCCAGAACTATACAAGTAGTCCAGGTATGATCTACAGAAGGCTATTTTAAAAGAGAAATAACAATGAGACACAGAATCAGGTGCATGTTAGCTCTTGCAGGGTTTGCAGGCCATTATACCCTAGAAGGTGAAACCTAACATCATGAATGGCTTTGATACTTCACTCTCAGATGAGCTCAGCACATTTTATACACGCTTTGAAAGGGAGAATAAAACTACACCTGTGTGAATCCCTGCAACATCTGGTTACCCTGTTATCTCTGTCTCTTGGTTCCAATGTCAGAACATCTTTCATGAGGGTGAACCCTCACAAGACGTCAGGCCCTAATGGTGTACCTGGTAGGGCACTGAAAACCCGGTGGGAGTGTCAAGGACATCTTCAATTTCTCACTGCTACAGTTGGAGGTTCCCATCTGTCTCAAAAAGGGTACAAGAGCAGGGTGAGCTGCCTCAACAACTATCGCCCAGTTGCACTCACATCTACTGTGAAGTGCTTAGAGAGGTTGGTTATGGCCAGAATCAATTCCTGTCCAAGGACCAGTGCAATTTGCCTTTCGCCACAATAGGTCTACAGCAAAAGCAATCTCATTGGCTCTCCACTTGGCCTTGGATCATTGGACAATAGCAATACCTATGTGAGGCTGCTATTTATTGATTACAGCTGAGCATTCAACACAATTATGCCCTCAGTAGTAATCAACAAGCTCCAAAACCTGGGCCTCTGCAACTGGATCGTTGACTTCCCCAAGGGAAGACTACAGTCTGTGCACATCTAAAGTAACATTTCCTCACTGACAATCAACATAGATGCACAAGGATGTATTCAGCCCATTGCTCTACACCCACAACTGTGGGTTGTGGGTTCTCTCTCTCTCTCTCCACCCACAACTGTGCAGCAGGACACAGTTCAAACCCCAACTGTAAATTTGCCGATGACACAACTATCATTGACAGCATTTCAGATGGTGACGCGGAGGCGTACAGGAGCGAGATAGATCAACTGGTTGAGTGGTGTTCCAACAATAACCTGGCACTCAATGCCAGTAAGACCAGGGAACTGATAGTGGACTTTAGGAAGATAAGTCGAGAGAACACACACCATTCCCCACATAGGGATCAGCAGTGGAAAGCATGGTAAGTTTCAAATTCCTGGTGTAAGTATCTCTATCCTAGGCCCAACATACTGATCCAATTACGAAGGCAGCACAACAGCAGCTATATTTCACTAGGAGTTTGAGGAGAGTAGGTAAAAGACTTAGAACAGCTTGTACTGGAGTCTACCAGAGAGAACACAATTCTAGATTTAGTGTTGTGCAATGAACCAGATTTGATCAGGGACCTCGAGGTAAAGGAGCCATTAGGAGGTAGTGACCATAATATAATAAGTTTTAATCTACAATTTGAGAGGGAGAAGGGAAACTCGGAAGTGTCAGTATTACAGTTGAACAAAGGGAACTATGGTGCTATGAGGGAGGAGCTGGCCAAAGTTCAATGGAACAATACCCTAGCAGGGATGACAGTGGAACAGCAATGGCAAGTGTTTCTGTGAATAATGCGTAAGGTGCAGGATCAGTTCGTTCCAAAGAGAAAGAAAGATCCTAAGGGGAGTAAGGGGAGGCCATGGCTGACAAGGGAAGTAATGGACAGCATAAAAATAAAAGAGAAGAAGTATAACATTACAAAGATGAGTGGGAAGCTGGAGGATTGGGAAACTTTTAAAGAGTAACAGAAGGTAACTAAAAAGGCAATACGCAGAGAAAAAATGAGGTACGAAGGTAAACTAGCCAAGAATATAAAGGAGGATAGTAAAAGCTTCTTTAGGTATGTGAAAAGGAAAAAAATAGTTAAGATCAAAATTGGCCCCTTGAAGACAGAAGCGGGTGAATTTATTATGGGGAACAAGGAAATGGCAGATGAGTTGAACAGGTACTTTGGATCTGTCTTCACTAGGGAAGACACAAACAATCTCCCAGATGCAATAGTGGCGAAAAGACCTAGGGTAATGGATGAATTGAAGGAAATTTATATTAGGCAGGAAATGGTGTTGGAGAGGCTGTTGGGTCTGAAGGCTGATAAGTTCCCAGGACCTGATGGTCTGCATCCCAGGGTACTTAAGGAGGTGGCTTTAGAAATCGTGGACACATTGGAAATCATTTTCCAATGTTCTATAGATTCAGGATCAGTTCCTGTGGATTGGAGGGTGGCTAATGTTGTCCCTCTCTTCAAGAAGGGAGGAAGAGAGAAAACAGGGAATTATAGACCGGTTAGCCTGACGTCGGTGGTGGGAAAGATGCTGGAGTCAATTATAAAAGATGAAATTACGACACATCTGGATAGTAGTAACAGGATTGGTCCGAGTCAGCATGGATTTATGAAGAGGAAATCATGCTTGACTAATGTTCTGGAATTTTTTGAGGATGTAACTATGAAAATGAACAAGGGAGAGCCAGTGGATGTAGTGTACCTGGACTTTCAGAAAGCCTTTGATAAAGTCCCACATAGGAGATTAGTGGGCAAAATTAGGGCACATGGTATTGGGGCAGAGTACTGACATAGATTGAAAATTGGCTGGCTGACAGAAAACAAAGAGTAGCGACTAACGGGTCCCTTTCCGAATGGCAGGCGGTGACCAGTGGGGTACCGCAGGGTTCCGTGCTGGGACCGCGGCTGTTTACAATATATATTAATGATTTAGATGAGGGAATTAAAAGTAACATTGGCAAATTTGCTGATGACACAAAGCTGGCAGACAGTGTGAAATGTGAGGAGGATGTTATGAGAATGCAGGGTGACTTGGGCAGGCTGGGTGAGTGAGCAGATGCAGTTTAATGTGGATAAATGAGAGGTTATCCACTTTGGTGGTAAGAACGGGAAGGAAGATTATTATCTAAACGGAGTCAAGTTAAAAAAAGGGGAAGCACAACGAGACCTAGGTGTTCTTGTACATCAGTCACTGAAAGCAAGTATGCAAGTACAGCAGGCAATGAAGAAAGCTAATGGCATGCTGGCCTTCATAACAAGGGGAATTGAGTATAAGAGCAAAGAGGTCCTTCTGCAGCTGTACAGGGCCTTGGTGAGACCACACCTGGAGTACTGTGTGCAGTTTTGGTCTCCAAATTTGAGGAAGGACATTCTTGCTATTGAGGGAGTGCAGCGTAGGTTCACAAGGTTAATTCCCGGGATGGCGGGACTGTCATATGTCGAAAGATTGGAGCGACTGGGCTTGTATACTCTGGAATTTTGAAGGCTGAGAGGGGATCTTATTGAAACATACAAGATTATTAAGGGATTGGACACGCTGGAGACAGGAAGCATGCTCCTGCTGATGGATGAGTCCAGAACCAGAGGCCACAGTTTAAGAATTAGGGGTAGGCCATTTAGAACGGAGTTGAGGAAAAACTTTTTCACCCAGAGAGTGGTGGATATGTGGAATGCTCTGCCCCAGAAGGCTGTGGAGGCCAAGTCTCTGGATGCTTTCAAAAAAGAGATGGAGAGAGCTCTTAAAGATAGTGGAATCAAAGGTTATGGGGATAAGGCAGGCACTGGATACTGATAGTGGATGATCAGCCATGATCACAGTGAATGGCGGTGCTGGCTTGAAGGGCCGAATGGCCTACTCCTGCACCTATTGTCTATTGTAAGTCATAAGATCTGCAAATTGCTATAGAGGTACTGCATTCTTACTGGTTGCATCACCATCTGGTATGGAGAGACCAGTGCACAGGATTGGAAAAGACTGCAGAAAGTTGCAACTTCATCCAGCTCTATTATGGACACTAGCCTCACTGGCATACAGGACACTTTCAAAACATGATACCTCAAAAAGGCGGCATCTATCATCAAGGACCCGCTCCCCCATCACCCAGGACATACCCTCTTTTCATTGCTCATCAAGGTGGTGATACAAGAGTATGAAGACACATACTTGACGCTTTATGAACAGCTTTTTCCCCTCTAAATAAAGCTTTCTGAATGGACAATGAACCTATGTATACCACTGCACTTTCCCCCTCTTTTTGCACTTATTATATACATTTCTTACTGTAATTTATAGCTTTTATGTATTGCAATGTACTGCTACTGCAAAACAAATTTCACAACATATGCCAGTGATATTAAAGATGGCATTTGAAGATACAGATCAAGCCTGACAGCCTAATGTTTCTGACTACCTTGAGAAGGAAACAAACCTAGCAAAATACCACAAAGGTTTCACAAAAACCTCCAAATTGAATGGAAGATAATGAATACAATGTCAATCCTCTTCCTGCCATTAAGAACCTGGTTACTCTCTGGGCAAGCATCTTCCTTCATATGCCAGACACGAGGCACCTGAAACACACAACTACCTTGAGAGCTGTCATGGAAGGAGATCATCCGGTGTATGGATGAGCTCAAAGCTTCCATGAAGTGCAGTGTCACAGAAGAACAATGGGAATTTCTAGTTTGTATGCAGTAGGATCCAATAATCAGGATTTTCCTCAGAATAATCTGAATAAAACTATGCATCTTCTCTCCAATTTTCTGCACACTTTACTCATGATTTAAAATAGGGCACTTCTCTTGGAAAACATGTTACAAGTTCCCCATTATGTTCGTGTTTTCTCCCGCCATATTCACTTTCAATTGAAACATACAATTGTATTCAAAATGTTAATTCATTCTGATGAGGATCTTTCGGTCACTTGTTTATTTCCTCCATCTAACTTCACACTTTGCACATCATCTCCCGCTACATTCAGCTCATCTATAAGCCTCAGTTTCTTTATCTTTAGCTTAAAAGTAGTACAATTCAAATGATCTATTTATTTCTGCATTATCTAAGATGATTAAATTATTTGTAGCAACTTTTTAAACCTGTTCATGCAAAATGTCAAAGTTCTTTGGGTCTTACACTTGGCTAGAAAAAATTCACATGAGGCTAACCTGATAAATCCAGCCCTCCTAGCAGATCTAGAAGTTCTCCACCAGCTGAGTTTGGTTTACTGGGTGGGAGAGTCTGAATCACTGGTGTCACATCACTTCCCCCAAGCAAATCCAATAAGTCATTAGCCTGAAAAAGAAATCATATTGAACACATCTTCATGTTCAGAATTAGGTAATTAATTTGATTGTAATGCTTCCAAACTGCAGAATAGTGGTCCACTGAGATGATGAATATGGGTATCAAATTCCTTCAACACCCAGATCACAGTCCATTTCAAGGTTTAATATATTTGTGCCTCTGCTAGTTCAAAGCCTTACTTTTAATTAACTGCAGAACTCACACCATGAGACAGTCGAAGAGTCGACATCACTGGTCAATTACAAAGATCACGATGCAAACTTAAACATGTCTTAAAATGAATACTGCAAAATGCCAAAGGGTTCAAGTTCTTAGTCAGAATAGTACATTTGAAAAGCTTTCGCAACCAAAAGGAACTACAAATTCTGTTTGACTTTACTTTTTAAGAGTCATATGGCACTACAGTACAGAAAGATGGCCCTATGGCCCATTCAGTCCATGCTAGCCTGGCCCGCCTAGTTCCACCAGCCTACACTCGAACAACAGCACTTTCATCCACGTACCTATTCAAACTCCTCTTAAATGTTGTAATTCAGTCCACATCTGCTACTTCTGTCGGTAGCTTGGTCCAACTCGCACCACCCTCTGAGTGTTGCTCCCTCTTAGATTCCCCTTAAATAGATGTTACCAGTTAAGAGTGAAAGTTGAAATAATTTAGTCTCACTAAACCTGAGGGGAAAAAGCCTGCATGCATTCATCCCATCTACACCGCTCAATTTTGTAAATGATATCCCCTCATTCTCCTGTTCTCCTGTTCTCCAGGGTACAAAATCCTAACCTCCCTATAACGCAAGTCCCAGCAACATCATTGTAAGCTTAATCTATACTCTTTCAAGCTTATCGATATCGTTCCCGTAGGTAGGTGACCAGAACTGCGTGCACACTTGAAATTCAGCCTCAACATCTTATATAACTTCAAATTGTGTACTCAGTGGCCTGATTTTTAAAGGCCAATGTGTCAAAGCCCTCATTACCACACTATCCATCTGTGATGCCACTTTCAAAGACTGATGGATCTGTATTCTCAGAACCTTTTGTTTAGAACTTTACTATTCACTGCACAAATCTTATTCTGGTTTTCCCTTCCAAAGTGCCACTCCTCACACTTATTTGCATTAAATTTCATCTACCATTTTTCAGCCCATTTTTCCATCTGGTCCGGATCACACTGAAAGCTTTAATAGCCTTCCTCACTGTTCGCTACACCCCCAATCTTGGTCTCATTTGCAAATTTGTTAATGCAGTTTACCACGTTATCTAAATCATTAATATAGACGATAAACAATGGACCCAAAAACGATCCCTGTGGGACACCACTAGTCACAGAGACAGTCCCTGGATTTTCCTACTAAGCCAATGTTGAATTCAACTGACTATTTCATCCTGGATGCCAAGCGACTAAACCTTCTGGACCATTCTCCAATGTGGAACTTTGTCAAAGGGCTTGGAAAAGTCCATGTAGACAACGTCCACCAACTTTTCTTCTTCAACCTTCTTCACAACCTGCTCAAAAAGCTACAATATTAATTAGACGTGACCTTCCACACATAAAGTCAGATTGACTATGCACAATCAGGACACGTTTATCCAAATACATGATATCTTGTGTCCTTTAGATTGCCTTCCATAATTTACCCAAACAGCAAGTTACATTTTACAATACTTCAAGTGAACCTGTACTCACCCAAAACGGAGAAAGCTATAACTTCTCTAAAGTTAGCTAATGTTTCATTAAATTTCAAAATGAACTTTATGGTACTAATAATGTAGTTTTCATTAAAGATAAAAATTCACATAACTAAGTTTGTTGCAAATCAGAAAAACAAAAAAAATTTCCTATATAATTTAATCAAGTTCAGTTGTTATTCAACCATACATGAATACCCATGAATACAACCAAATAAAACATTATTATCATGGGGCCAAGGTGCAAAACCCAGTACAAACAATCATACACAGCACAAGACACACATAGTCGTCTGCCCCCATCATTCACCCCAAAATCAGTGGATCAGATTTGCAGCATTCTACATTAAGAAAGTCCCAACAGGATCTTGCAATCACAAGTGACTAGGACAATTACTTGCTGCTAGACTGTACACCTCCTTCGCGTACCGACTCCCGACTCTCCAACACAGACAGCAACATAATCCACACCTAATCCAGCTCCTTCAATTTCTCCGTCAATGAGCAACTCGCTGATGGGATAGACCTGTAGCAGTTTGACGTTCTTGATGTCCAGCAGGGACTTGTGATCGTAAAAAATAAGTTTAAGACAACACCACCTTTGGTTGGCCCCACAGAAGTTGCTGCATGAGCATGCAGCCATCTTACTGGAAGTCAAGTTAAGATCATAGAAGCCAAGTGTTCACATCCAATGCCCACCTCAATCCTGAAATGTAGAGTTACACTCGCTAATAAAAAGTGAGGTTACATTAAAGTTTGGGTAGTAATTATCAGATCACTGTAAACACAAATACTTGGGAGTGCACATCTCACATAACCTCAGTCTCAGAACACATTCTATACAATCAAGAAAGCTCACTAACACCTCTACTTTGAGGCAGTAGAGAGCTAGACTAGGCACATCAATACTCATGACCTTCTACAGACGCACAGTAGAACATCCTGAGAAGCTGTATCACTGCTCGGTATGGAAACTGCACTACGGCAGATAGAAAGGATCTGTAATGGGTAGTCAAAACTGCCCAACGTAACACTGGCATCAACTTACCCACCATCAAGGACAAATCTAAGGAAAGGTAGCAGGAAAAGGCCAGCACAATATCATGAATCACCCACCCTGCTGATGGACTGTTTGTCCCACTCCCATCAGGGAGGAAGCTACATAATATCGATGCCAGGACCAGATTCAAAAACAGTTACTTTCCCCA
Organism: Mobula hypostoma; assembly: GCF_963921235.1. Classification (NCBI taxonomy): domain Eukaryota; kingdom Metazoa; phylum Chordata; class Chondrichthyes; order Myliobatiformes; family Myliobatidae; genus Mobula; species Mobula hypostoma. Next base: position 41,555,273 of record NC_086110.1, read on the forward strand.
TGCAATAAGGCTGACGAACACTTCCATTCACTAACCCACCCACCACCACTACTTTAACATTTCCTGTCAGTACCTGACATAGACACTCCTGTAGTGAGCATCACTTTATGTACAATCAATCTAGGTATACAAACTGTCTTGTGTATTTCAATCTATTACTTTTTATTTTTGTGGTCTTATGTTTCTTGTGCTGCATCAGATCCAGAGTAACAATTGTTTTGTTTTCCTTCACACTTGTGTACAACATTAAACAATCTTAAATCCTGATATCCCCTCATGCCCAACCGTGCTGCAGCCACTTCCGAATAGCTCATCTGAACTTTGTAAAACAGACTTTTATATGTTGAATCTTACCCTTGTGCCAAGGATCATTCATCTCACTGCAAGAATCCATCTCAAGATGGAAATTAATAAAATAGGAAAACCTGACTCTCTTGAGCATTGCATTGCTCTGACCATAAATAACATGAAAAACATCTCAGATGTTAAATCTTAAAAGTGTCTGATGTACAAGAAAAAAATTAGCTTGTTTTTCTCTGGTTATGTGTTGAAATCAACCTTCACCTTCTGAACTGCCACTTAAATTCATCACCTTAAATAGATCAAATTATGTCAAATGCAGTTTTATACCTACAGAAAAATATACAATATGACATGCTATACTTTAAAAAGTGCATTTAAAGTAAGTCAAAGTATTTATTACATTTTGTTGCTGCCACTTTGACGCCATGCAGAGCATTTCAGTATTTAGAAATACTGACAGGAAAGGCATTATCAAAATACAAATAGATTCCACAAGTACAACTATAAGAACAAAATATAAACATACACACTCAAGCTTTTGTTGTACCTGGCTAGAAGGCTGAGTGGTGCTAGGTGCTAATTTAGTATCCACTATTATCGGCTCAGCCTCTCCATTAGTTTGTGCAATTTCTGTAGGCCCGTTAGTTGTTATCTTCTCCATTATAGGCATGCGCTCCAGCAGTGCAGATCTGTTGTGCACAAATTTTTAGAATTTCAAGTTACTTACACAGCATTGCACAGTTCCTCACAATTGTCATCAACTATGTACTATGTATGACTACATGAAGTATATATACTATATACAGTATGGTAACAGAAAATTTGCCCTAAAATGAAAAAAATTAAGATTGTACTATAATTTACCAATATGCAGTTAGTCTCAATAAGTCATTACTTTCTGATCAAATATCTACATTATATATAATCTAAGGATCAAATTTAGAAAGGTATTTGATGCAATAGCACATTCATTACAATATGCAAGCAACTTGGCAATATAACTTTTCTGATGTGGGGATGACGTTCTGAATTTAGAACAACTTGGAAGAAACATAACTAATTTAATGGATAACAAAGACTACGCACTAAGTTTTAAGAATGTTACAGAATGGCATTAAAGATATATCCCGAAAATATACATTACATAAAAGAAAGAAAAATATCTATAGAGCTGAGGAAAGAACAGTTATCAACTCAATTGCTTAAAAAGGCCTTCTTGCTGTATTGCATCAAGTCGAGATAAAGTCGGTGTAGAAATCCAGTGACTTTAGTTTCTCCGTAAAATTTCTTGAAACTCTTCCTTACACTAAGACTAAAGTCATACGAAATTATGCCTTGTGCACAAGATGCTCACAAATATAGTTTTGACTGATGACTAATTCATCCACATTTTAGTTTTGGTTCCATTCATGTATAGGCTACATCTGTGATCAACCACCTTGGCCAGAAAGTAGCTTCTGTGTTTTTTTCCCATCCTCCCAGGGCTTAATAAGATGTTGATCAACTTGCACTGAGTAAACATTCAGATATATTTGGTTCTGCATATTTGTAAAAATGAATGCCAGTTGAGTTTTTAATGTACTTCACCATTTCTTCTCAATTAAGCCACTTTTATGACTTTCATCAGCTCCTGACACTAGGGTCAATTATATTACCAGATTTGACATGTCTTTGGGATGTGGGAGGAAATCAAAGCAGCTGTGGGAACCCATGGACAGACAAGAAGAGAGAACAAAGGTCTCTGAAGATATAACACAAGAGTGATTACCACTATTCATACACTTTACATACTGTTATCCTGTAACCAAGGTGGCAGTACAGATAAATGATGAAGATAAACAAAATACAGAAGGGTTTTTACAAAAACAAAAGCAGAGACTGTTCTCCTTGGTGGTTTTAAGAACTACACAAAATGAAAATAAAAGCTAATATGAGGATTTCTTTTTAAAAATAGTGAGTGGTTAAAGTCAGGAATGCATAGCCAGGAGGAGGAGTAGTGAAAGCAGAATGAAGCATTCAAAGGGGAGTTGGATAACCAACTGAAAAGAAATAAACTGCAGGATTATGGAACAAGCTAGACTGTTTTTTTATATAATTTTGCTTTGTTAATTATTTGAAACTTAACTAGTTACCCAAGTAGATTTGGACATTAATTGTATGTGGTTTAGGGCCAGAAGGACCTATTCCATGCTGCATCTCAATAAGTAAATAAACAAACTGTTGGATCAACATAGACACTAGTGGGAATGTTGGCATTCATTCTGAACTTTAACAATGTTTTTTTGCCTCAGTAAGCAATTTACTTGCTACAAAAAATTGAATACGATGTTCAAACTATATCAACTAAGCATTCCAACTCATCCAATTACTTTCAGACTTACACATACCTCATATGATCAAATTTTTTGAAAAGTGCATTATATTCAACAGCTCTTTGCTGAAGTTCCACATCTATGCTGCTTCCATAGATAGATATTATCTTCTTGATTCGACTGGAAAATATGATTTGCTATATTAGACCTATATACACATGCTTGCAAACAAAGCTGGATCATTTAAATACTTATAAATACTAATTTTCCTCACCATTTGTATACTTTTACCAGAAAGTTACTTACTTCACATTTACAGTAAATCTTGTGCTTAGTTTCATAATTGCAGTGAGAGCATAGCCCCTTGTTACAGACGTTGACATGTTAGACTGTAGTACATTTTCTAAAACATCCATAACTTCATCTTCTGTCACCTGTTGGGGGAAAATTCACTGAGAGATTCACTCTAAACAAACTCTAACACAAGTTGGAATAGTGCATTAATGTGTATTGCTATTCTTTCCCCCAATCAAAATTAATCTAATAAACAAAACTATGCTATATCTAAGTGAAAGAACAAAGATAACAGGAGTAAGAGTCCAAATTGGATTAAGAACAATTTTACAGAATTAAATTCATTTGACAAATTCAGAACCAAATGAATGAAATGATGCACAGAAGATGAGATAGAGCAAACAAATCTTACGTCAGATGCTTTCACATATTGGAAAGCAGGGAAAACATGGACAACAGGAGGGAAACGAAGAGGATATTAGAAAAACAGAGAAAGGTTATTAAAAAAAAAACTAAGTTGAATTAAGTCAAAGTAACACTCTCAATGCTGGATGAACACAGCAGGTCAGGCAGTATCTGTGGAAGGAAATGTATTGCTGAAGTTTTGGGCTGACACTTTCATAAGGAAATATGAAACATCGACTGTTCATTTTCCTCATAGGTGCTGCGTGACCTGCTGAGGTCCTCCAGCATTTTGTAGGTGTTACTTTAGATTTTCAGCATCTGCAGAATCTAGTGAACTGGAACAAAGCAATTTTTGAACATATGCGAAACTTCAATGAGGTGAACACAGAAAATGTGACGAATTAAGGAGCCCATCATCTTTTAAAATAAACGCCTTGGAATGGACAAAATGCATCCCAGGCAGGCTGATAAGGAAAGAGGGGAAACAGGACTGACTCCAATTTTTCAATTCTTTCTGGCTAGAGATGACAGCAAAGATTGCTAATGTTGCACAACTGTTTAAGAGAGAAGGAATAATAGGCAAGTTTAAGTTGGGTAATGGACAAACTACTAGAAGCCATTTTAGAAAAACAGAACTTTGTCCGCAGTAAGACAGATCAATCAAGAACTCACATTTGTTAAAGACAATACTTGAGTAAATTGTTCACCTTTTGAGCAGGTAACAAGGAGAGCACTGCATTTGGTTTAGTAGATTTTTGTCATAGCATTTTATAAATTACTATATGGCTGGCTGGTAACCAAAATGGAAATCTATAGAATCCAAAAGAATGACAACCTGGATCCAAAGCTAGTTCAATGGAATGAGGCAAAAGCTAAAAAGGGCACATTTGTGGCTGGAAGGCTATCAGTAAAGCTCAATAGATAGTCCTCAGCTTTGACTCCTAGCCATTAACAATTTAGATCTAAACAAAAGACTCAATTTAAAAAAAAAATCAGATGATATAAGAATCTTCAGACTGCAAAAATGTTGGACAAAACAGCAACAAGAATTTGCTCTAGAAAAGCATGAAGCAATGCATTTGGGAAACTGCAGTGTTAAGTGAATATAGAACTAATGGGAAGCTAGTGAATGGACTAGAGTGAAAATGACCATGAGTGTGTATCTACAAAAAATTAGTGTCATTCACCACCTCAAAGGATTGCAGAGACATATTCATCACATTTAACAAGTATTAGAATGTGCACTTGAAGTGCTATAACGTAAAGGACTATGAGCCCCTGTTGGAAGGTGTGTTTAGGTTGAATAGCTCTTTTGGTCAAATTGCCCAGGTCATACATTTTTTGTTATTCAAGTATCTACAGGGTCTATGAAAAAATTAAGAACATTTAAAATTTAGTTTATGCAATCTGGAAGCTAGTTTACCACCTCGTTCAAAGTTTATTAGATTTTTGCTGCAGGGATTCCGATATGAAATCACAAAAATGACTGAACAGTCACCATTTCTACTACCAAACAGGACAAGGCTCTTGTAATGTACTTCAGAAACACACCAGGAATTCAATTTGCTGTGCATTTCTAACTTATAATTTTGCTTCCATTTTTAATTAGGCCACGTGGCTGCTACTCGGCATTTTAGAATGCTCTTATGTTACTTCCAAGCTCAATGATTCATATGAAATTTATTTGAATAGCTGCTTTGAAATAGTGTTACCTGAATAGGTTCCTCTTCTTCACATTGGCCAGATATTAAAAGGTCACCATACTCTCCCATGCACCAAGCACCCACTTGTACAAGAGGTTGCTGTTGTAAAATAATGTTAATAAAACTTGAATATACTTAAAAATTGAAACTAAAACCATTTCTAGTCACAATGTTAATTTATTAAATGCCAAATTAAGATCAATCAACTTCAGCACCTTTTCAGATACAATAAACTATGCATCAAATCTAAAGAGCATACAGTAACATAGAATACCTACAAATATAAAGTAAATATTGAACAAGAATTGGTCGCAATATTCACAACCAGGTGAACAGGAATACATGATGAAAGCAACCTCACCTAAAGTTACATCAGAATAGCTGCCCTCTTCTCATTACTACCATCAGGGTGGAGAATCAGGAACCTGAAGACCCACTTCAATATTTTAGGAGAATTTTTTTCTGCCCGCCATCAGACTTCCAAATGGTTCATGAACCCTACCACACTATTCCTCTTTACACCTTTTTTTAAAGCTTAGAGTAACTTTTGTTTTGCTGTATTGTTGCCACAAAATAATTTCATGACATAAACCTGATTCTGAGAAAAGATTCCAAAACCAAATATCTTAAAATAAGTCACAAGATTCAACTGCACTACAATACAAATGATGCAATAATCCCATGCTATGATTTTTAACAGTAAAATAACTTCTGATAGTTTGAATTATACATATCCATGAAACACATTAAGCAAAGCTAATTTACTAGTCATTTATTAACCTCCAAGACCACCACAACTTTGTCATGGTTTGGAAGCCTGTGTGGCTCAATGACCCACAGAGCAATGCTGGCTGGAGTCAAGGTTTTATGGTTTGGCCCTTGGCAGGGTCACCCATGCCAAACAGGTCAAACATTAGGGGCCATACAGAGTGGTCCATCAGACCTCCAGTTCGGGGGTTCAGCTCAGTGCTAACAACCCTGACTGGTGAAACAAAATTGTTATGGAAACTGCAAAGAAGAATCCTTTTCTATCTGAGTGGAATGGTATTCCTGAGTCTGCACCCAGGACTTGCATGACTGACAGTACTTAAAACTGAGAGGAAGCTACTGAAATGATGAAGGAAACCCTGAACACCACCAGATATGGAGGACCTTCATTGCTGTCCTAACCATTAACAGCATAATGGGCAGTAAGTCTTAAACTAGAATCTGTGCAAAATTTAGTCACCGTTTACTTAGATCAACATTTCAAATTTAAAGCTGACTGAAACTAACTGAATGATAAATCGAATTCAATTCTCGTTACTAGTCACAGGCTCCTTCACCTAACAACTTAAGCAGACTGAAATTTCTACTTGACAACAACCATTATACCAGGGAGAAAAGCATTCCAATTTTTATAGAAATCTTGACAACATATAGATAATTTAGGCTTTCAAAACACCTTGGCAAGCCTCCATTTGCAAGCATGGAGCTAAAGATAAACAAAATGTGATCTACATGAAAAACCAATGGGAAAATAGGAAGCAGAATATTTGCAAGGAATCACCAAGTGATTATGAAGTGAAAACACAAGTAAAGATCTTCATGGACACCATTAACCAGCCTGCCAAAGCTTACTGGAATGAAGTGAAATATTCTGATGATAGAAATAAAATCAGCAATGTACAGGGAATGTAGTCAATACCTGTAGAAAAGATTTAATAGATAAAAGCAAAATTTATGAAAAATGTCTCAACCAAAGTAGTTCTGAAATTCAGCGGCTTAACAATTTCAGTAATTTGGCTTCCAATGGCCAAATGGTTATGCCTAGTAATTCAATTCAGAGCATTATAGAAATATGAAGGCGTTACAAAACTTCCATCCTAGCACTGAAGTATACCATTTTAGAGTTTTATTAATCAGTCTACACACAAAAATCAGAGTGGTTATCTGCACATTAATAACTAGCATAGAGTTAGATGGGAGGAGTAGGGAAGAGAAAAATTATCAATTGTTGGAAGATTAAAAGAAAAAAATGAACAATGATAAGCTATGATGAATAATTAGGTAGTTGGAAATTAGTAGTTAGTAATTAAGATACTAGTGAGTAGTGAAAATGCAACTCAAACACATTAATACAAGTATATTAAATTGCAGCAAAGCTTGCTCAACCAGCACTTAAGATAGAACATTTCTACTGAACCCTGGAGCACAGAAAAAAGGCCACACTCTTTGACTCACTACTGTCAGGAAGGAGGTACAGGAACATCAGGACTAGGACTGTCAGACTGGGTAACAGCTTCTTCCCTCAGGCTGTGAGACTAATGAATACAACCAAGGTCACTAGGACAGCAAGCTGTTTCCTATACTGATAACCTGTATTGCACATTGCATGCACTTTGAATATTTTATTAATGTGTTTGTGGTAATATTTTGTATTATGTGCTGCGTGTGACATATGCTTTGTAGGTGCACCATGGTCTGGTGGAGTATAGTTTCATTTGATTGTATAGATGACAATAAACTTGAACGTGAATATCAGGTTAGCCAGCACGTATGATTAACCGATACCGGTGCATCCCAGATAAGAGCTATTACCGTACATTTTCAAAACTGAAATCCCACGATCTAAGTGGAAATTTAAGACTAATTTGATTAAATTAATCATAAATGTTGACAAAATAGCAGAGAGTTAAAGTGGATTGATACATTTTTAGATATTGGGGAAAATAAGCATTGTATTAAAAACAGGAAAGTGACCCTGAGGTCAAGCTAAAAGGCAAACCATGTGCGAGGGAGGGGAGAATCTAAAGTCAGGGGTTCCCAGCCTGAGGCCCATCGACCCCTTGCTTAATGGTATTGGTCCATGGCATAAACAGGTTGGGAATCCCTGATCTAAACCTACTTTATTTTTCTCAATGTTCCTTTTTTAATATAACTGAGTGCTACAAAGGAAGAATTCAGTTGAAACCTACTGGGCAAAGCTATTTGAATCTCATTCTGTTGCATGATAGAATTTAAAATTTGAAGACAAAGCAGCCAAAGCTTTACTATTAGAGTGCCTAAATGTCAAACTTTAGCTCTCTGTAGCAATTTAACCTATCATAATGGGGTAAAGTATAGAAATGAGAGACAAAATAACTACAAGATTTAAAAAAAAACTATTTCCCCTTGCAAAAATAAAACACCCAAGTTTGCTTCAATCAGTAATGCAAGTTAGTTTTTACATTGTACCTGAGAGATATCTTCCAAGACGGCTTTGTAAAGTTTCTGTACTGTATATGCATGCATTTCAACACTGTTGGTTATCAACTGGATCAAGTTGGGCACCGCATCATCTCTTACATAACTTCCAGCCTAAAATCAAAGAAAGAATAACAAAGCATTTTACAGTTCTGGTAGCACATTCTTCATACAAGCTGTACTTCAAACTTAAAACGTTGAGAGAAAAAAAAACATTATACACAAAATAAAAGTTAGATATAGAAGCATTATTCTGTCCTGAATGAAACCACAGTCATGTACATACTTACCTTAAAATTCATGGTAATTTATTTCAATTTAAAACTTTCACTGACACACTGAATGCATGATATTTTTAACCACCTCAAGCCTAAGAACAGGTGTACTTCCAGCACTGATAGTGTGTTTGTCCAACTCTCAACTAGGCCTTCAGCCATTTAGATCATAACTTTGGGAATTCTTTCCCTACGCTTCTCTAGCTTGTTCTTTAATACGCTCTTCTTATTCATTCTACAGTTAACTTATGAAAGGAAAGAGTTTCATGTCACTTAAACTCTCCTTCCTACTCTGACTTCTATTTTTGGCCTCTTACAAACAAACCTCAATGCAAGCTCAAGGAACAGAACAACATCTTCCATCTAGGCACGTTGTGGCCCTTGGGGGCCCAATCTTGAATTTAATGATTTCATTTTGTGTCAGATCTGGACAGTCATCTATCTTAACTCAGTTTTTCTCTGTACAGTTGCTTAATAAGCAATTCCTTTACTTGAAATCTTCTACCTTTTAATGATTTGAAGTACCTGACATCAGCGAGATTTGCATGATCTGTGGTGGCATACTAGGTAGTGAAATTGCTGTGTGACACCATTCCAATTCTGGTACTCTATCAGTCTTTAGTGTGCTATGTAGATAATCATTAGATAAGTATGACTGTGGAACTTCAGGGTTTAAGCGTTGACAAAAAAGTGGGATCATTAAAAAAAAATTTCCTTCTAGATGCAGTTGAGCTCTTCACACATGACATAAGCCGATAGTTGAACCTAAATCAGAAACGTGTCCCCTCTCCCCCACACCCTCTGCTGAAGTGGGGAAATAACATCAACTAACCATTTCCTTTTTTTTCTCCAGGATGTCACAAGGAATTGTCTTTTTTCAAATTTTGTAACATACATTATTTTCTTGCAAATTAGTAGATCACTTAGCCCATCACGTTATGCCATCTGAGCTTTTCCCATCAGTCTCAGTTATGTAATCTCTTTACATCCCTCAATTTCCCTCCCACCCATTTACACTAAGAGGTTTTTAAAGCTGTCAGCTATATCAGCATGTCTTTGGAAATGGGAGAAAACCTGAGCATCCAGTGAACACACACGATCATAGGGAGGACGAGCAAACTTCATAGACAGCATCCTAGATCAGGATTTAATCTAAACTGCAGGAGTCATACAACAATATCACCTACTGGTCAATATAGATATGAAAACTTCACAGAGACAGGACCTGAGATCAAGACCATACCCAGGTCACTAAAGGTACAATCCATTACATCACATTCCGGAACTTGAAAAGCAAACTGTTATCAAATGTAAATCTTGTAATCTATTCATTCATCACTAAACATGTTACTAAAAATCTTTTTATTCTACCCTTACTTGGTTTGCTGTCATTGTTAGTTTACATAAATACTAGGCATATTATGAACTTCATATCACTTTCTTCAAATGCTGAAAATTCAATTTCCCCAACTTTAGCAGTTTCGGCATTTATGTTGTAGCAATAAAACAAAAATTGTGGGCAGCTTGGACAAACTAAGCAGTAGAATTTGAGAATGATAACTGTGAATCTTTGCAAACAAATGTGGAAAACTAGCCAAGCTTACAGTGACATCCATGTTACAGACTTTCAGGTAATGGAAGTTCACCCCCTTTCAGATTCACAGATCACTACCCATTAATTCGAAATATGGAATAAATTCGCTCTTCGGGAATTTGTCTGTACAATAAATAAGTTTTTAAATGTTTTCATGTTTTTGACACATGCGCAGATGGTGTGGCTTTATATTAACGTAAAACAAAACAGACGTTTCTAGGAACATATCCTCCCTTTCCCTGGTTTAAGCCAAGATCACACTTACCGTTGTTAAGACTTTCATTATTGTGTCTATGTGCCATCTCTTTGATGGTGCATACCTAATTGAGAAAAGTAATATGAATTTTCCTTGCCAACAGAATCAACAGTTATTTGAATTGCTAATCAATATTCCAAATATGCTTGCCTATTTAAAATAAAGACGAATTACCTCACCTATAATGGGTAGTCACTAAACCCCAAGTTGCTGTTCAAAAAGCAACAGTTAAGAGACCTGGAGAAACAAGAGAATGCAGATGCTGGAATCCAGAGCAAAAATAAATCAATGGAAGAACAGCAGGTCAAGCAGCTCTGAGAAGGCAAAAAGGAATAGGCAATGTTTTGGGTCAAGATCCTACATCAGAGCTGATGAGAAAGGAAAGAGGATCAATGTTAAAAGTGCGGGGGGAGGGGAGCTGGTAGTGTAGGGAAAAAGTTAGGTGACTGAAGGAGAGTTTCAGAGTTGGAGCCACATGCACACTTTGCAGATGGTGAAAGACTTGGGCTGCATCACCTGTTGATGAATGCGAATGAACATTCTGTGCATCATCAACACACCCCACCTGTGACAAGATAAAAGGAAGACCACTGAAGCAACTAATGTCAGGAGCGTGGACAATATTTTAAGGAACTTCTATAATCAGGTTTTGAGTTCCATAATCACCCATTTTTGTGCATGGTATGACTCAACTGCTCAACTGGTTTCTCTTGCATCCATTAACTTGAATTTGCCATATTTAGTCAAATACTATCCTGACACAAAAGACAGTAACTCTCACTTTACCTTGGAATTCAGCTTTTATAGAACAGTACATCACAGTACAGGTCTTTCAACCCATGATGTTGTGTAGACCTTTTAATGAACTCCAAGATCAATCTAACTCTTCCCTTCCAAGTAACCCTCCATGTGCCCACCTCAGTCTCTTAAATGTCCCTAATGTATCTGCCTGTACTGCCAACCCTAGTAGTGTGTTCCATGAGTTACCACTATGTAAAAGAATTAAAAAGGCATCTCCCCATACTTTCCTCCAATCACCTTAAAATTATGCCTTTTTGTATTAGTCACTGTACTCTGGGTAAAATGTGCTGTCCGTCCACTCTAAGCACCTATCTTATACACCTTTATCAAGTCAACTCTCATCCTGCACTCCGAAGAGAAAAGCAGTAGCTCGCTCAATCTATTTTTAATAAGACGCTCTCTCTAATCCAGGCAGATTCCTGATAAATCTCCTCTACACCCTCTCTAAAGCTGCGACATTCATTTTGGTCCATGTTTGGACCCAGGTTATGAGGAGGTCTGGAGAAACAGGTAGCAAGTGCTCCTTGAGAGCATTGTTGATGATAGTTCCCATAGTATGCTGAAGCTTGGACCATTTTTATGAGCAAAACCTTAGCAATTATACATATTACTGGACAGACACCAGTGTTGGATCTGTACTGGAACAGCTTGGTTAGAGACGTGGCTAGCTCTTGGACACAAGGCTGTTGTTGTGTTCCCGGTGCTCCATTTCTCGACACCATGTAATGCAAATCAAAGGAGGTTAAGACCATCATCTGTGATCTCAGTAGGATGTCAAGATGGATCATCTATTCGGTACAAATATCTTTGAAGGAAGGAAATCTGACATCCTATTCAGTTTGGTATTTTTGTAATTCCAGACTTTACCAAAGTGGTTGAGTCTTAACTGCCTTTTGAATTGGCCAGGCTGGATTGCTATTGCTACCTTCAAACAGAATAAAACTAGATGGATCACCGAGAAACAATCTGGGCTCTGAATTGGAATTAAAATATCCTCCAACCTCAGTTGATCGTACAGAGTCCTCAAAAACATTTGGGGATTTGTGTCTAAGTTGGAAGAGCTTTCCCAGAGATAAGTCAAATAGAAGCTAAATGACCATACTCCTCCATCAAAATCCCCAAGTGCATCCTGTCTCATCAAAGTTGCAGGGGTACAGGCAGAAGGGAATAGCTCTTCACTTTTTTGACACCGACTTGATGCTAGGAGACAATGGGATCTTAAATTGGGCAAGGAAATTACTGGATTTCATTAAGTTCCGGGGCTCAGTTGACAATACAATTTTATCTTGTACAACATTATTACTAAGATTGGTTGCTCCTTTTTTCCCCTCCCACATTTCAGAATAGTAACTGAACTTAAATTCCAGTTGCCCTGATGGAATGTAAACTTACATCTCCGGATTGTAAACTGGCCCCAAAATTAATAGCTTGGTAACTTAACCTTTGTGCCATGAGTGCAATTCAAGTGGGCAAGAATCACAAGATCCAGTTCACCATCTCCCATTTTGGGCTGCACATTTTAGGAACAAGGTGAAGGTCCCCAAGATATTCGAGAAGAGAACTATTATAATTGTTCCAGGTTTGGTTACGCAGAAATGCATGTATTATTCTCCTTTCAGCTTAGCAGATCAATAGATTATATATGTTTTGAACACATGAACAATAAGAAACTATATCCAATTGACTGAACCATTGATAACAAGAATGTAGAGATGTCAGACAAATGGCAAAGAACCAGATGGAATATGAAGAAACAATGATCATGGTGAGAGGTTAGGATCTGGAATGCATTGGCTTCTACTCATTGAACAGTGTTCAAAATAGGGTTGGATGATTACTTCAAGGCATTTGTTTAAAAAAAAAAATCAGATGAGGCTAATCAGTTTATACTTCAGAGAGCTGGCATAGAATCAACACTCAAATTTCCTTAAGTGACTTTTTTTAAAATAAGAATTGCTTTCATATTTTAATGACAATTAGTTTAGGTACAGAGAAGATGTCAAGGGTAATTTTTTTTTTAAACTCAGAGAGTGGTGAGTGCGTGGAATGGGCTGCCAGCAACGGTGGTGGAGGCGGATACCATAGGATCTTTTAAGAAACTCCTGGATAGGTACATGGAGCTTAGAAAAATAGAGGGCTATGGGTAACCCTTGGTAATTTCTAAAGTAAGTACATGTTCAGCACAGCTTTGTGGGCTGAAGGGCCTGTATTGTGCTGTAGGTTTTCTATGCTTCTATGTTTCTAATTAATAATGGGGGACAAGGAGGTGACAGGTGAACTAAACTGTGGAAAACACTAGTAGTGTGCAAGATGTTGAAGGATGTGAGGGAAGAGAAGTGAGTACAGTTAGAAGTTACAAGGGAGAAGGTGCTCAAAAAGCTGAAAGACCCAAGGGTACGGAAATCACTTGAGCCAGATGAAGTACACCCTAAGGTTCTGAAAGAGCTAGTGGTAGAGATAGTGGAGGCATTAGTAATGATTTTTTTAAAATCATTGGACTCTGCCATGGTTCCAGAAGACTGGAAAATGGCAACTGTCACTCCACTCTTGAAGGAGAGAGGCAGTAGAACGGAAATTATCGACAGCCTGACCTCAGTGGTTGGGAAGATGTTGGAATCAATCATTAAGGATGAGGTTATTAAGTACTTGGTGACACAGGACAAGATAGAACAAAATTAGCGTGGTTTCCTCAAAGGAAAATCTTGCCTGACGAACTTGTTGGAATTCTTTGAGAGTACAAGTAGGATTGATAAAGGGGATGCAGTAAATGTTGTATATTTGGATTTTCAGAAGGTCTTTGACAAGGTGCCACGCAAGAGGCTGCTTACCATGGTATTACAGGAAAGTTACTAACATGGTTAGAGCATTGGCTGATTGGTAGGAGGCAGCAAGTCAGAATAAAAGGATCCTTTTCCAGCTGGCTTCCAGAGACTAGTGGTGTTCTGCAGGGGTCAGTGTTGGGACAGCTACTTTTTATGCTATATATTAATGACTTAGATGATGGAATAGACAGCTTTGTTGCCAAGTTTGCAGATAATATGAAGATTGGTGGAGGGGCAGGTAGTGTTGAGGAAATAGGAAAGCAGAAGGACTTAGACAGGTGGGGAGAATGGGCAAGAAAGTGACAAATGAAATACAATGTTGGAAAATGCATGGTCATGCACTTTGGCAGAAGAAATAAATATGCTGATATTTTTTTAAAAACAGGGAGAAGATCCAAAAAATGATGCTAAGGGACTTGGGAGTGCAGAACACCTTACAAGTCAACTTGCAGGTTGAGTCAGAGGTGAAGAAGGCAAATGCAATGTTAACATTCATTTCAGGAGGTCTAGAATACAAGAACAGAGAAGCAATGCTGAGGCTTTATGAGGCACTGGTGTGGCCTCACCTTGAGTATTGTGAACAGTTTTGGGTTCCTTATCTAAAAGGCATGCTGGCATTGGAAAGGATTCAGAGGAGGTTCACAGGGATTATTCTGGGAATGAAAGGGTTATTATAACAACATTTGATGGTTCTGGGCCTGTACTTGCTGGAAGTTAGAAGGATGTGGGAGGTGAGGGTGGAATCTCATTGAAATCTTTCGGATGTTGAAAGGCCTAAACAAAGTAGATGTGGAAAAGATGGCTCCCATGGTGGGGGAGCCTAGGACAAGGATGCCCTGCTGCAGGATAGAGGGGCATCCATTTAAAACAAAGTTGCAGAGAAATTTCTTTAGCCCGAGGTGGTGAATTTCTGGAATTTGTTACCACAGGCCAAGTCATTGAGTATACTTAAGGTGGAGATTGATAGGTTTTTGATTGGCCACAGCATCAACAATTAGAAACACAGAAAACCAACAGCACCCTTCGGCCCACAAAACTGTGCTGAACATGTCCCTACCGCAGAATTTACCTAGAGGGTTACCCATAGCCCTTTATTTTTCTGAGCTCCATATACCTGTCCAGGAGTCTCTTAAAAGACCCCATCGTTTCCACATCCACCACCATCGCCAGCAGCCCATTCCACGCACACACCACTCTCTGTAAAAAAACATACCCCTGATATCTCCTCTGTACCTACTTCCAAGCACCTTAAAACTGTGCCCTCTCGTGCTGGCCATTTCAGCCCTGGGAAAAAGCCTCCGACTATCCACACGATCAATGCCTCTCATCATCTTATACATCTCTATTAGGTCACCTCTCATCCTCTAACGCTCCAAGGAAAACAGGCAGAGTTCATTCAACTTATTCTCATAAGGCATGCTCCCCAATCCAGGCAACATCCTTGTAAATCTCCTCTGCACTCTTTCTATGGTTTCCACATCCTTCCTATAGTGAGGCGACCAGAACTGAGCACAGTACTCCAAGTGGGGTCTGACCAGGGTCCTATAGAACTGCAGCATTACCTCTTGACTTCTAAACTCAATCCCACGATTGATGAAGGCCAGTGCACCGTATGCTTTCTTAACCACACAGTCAATCTGCACAGCAGCTTTGAGTGTCCTATGGACTCAGACTCCAAGATCCCTCTGATCCTCCACACTGCCAAGAGTCTTACCATTAATGCTATATTCTGTCATCAAATTTGACCTTCCAAAATGAACCACCTCACACTTATCTGGGTTGAACTCCATCTGCCACTTCTCAGCCTAGTTTTGCATCCTATCAATATCCTGCTGTAACCTCTGACAGCCCTCCACACTATCCACAACACCTCCAACCTTTGTATCATCAGCAAATTTACTAACCCATCCCTCCACCTCCTCATCCAGCTCATTTATAAAAATCACGAAGAGTAGAGGTCTCAGAACAGGTCCCTGAGGCACACCATTGGTCACCGACCTCCATGCAGAATATGACCCGTCTACAACCACTCTTAGCCTTCTGTGGGCAAGCCAATTCTGGATCCCATGCCTCCTTAATTTCTCAATAAGCCTTGCATGGGGTACCTTGTCAAATGCCTTGCTGAAATCCATATACAATACATCTACTGCTCTACCACCAATGTGTTTAGTCACATCCTCAAAAAATTCAATCAGGAGAAGGCCGGGGAGTGTGGCTGAGGAGGGGAGAAAAGGATCAGCTATGACTGAATGGCAGAGCGGACTCGATGGGCCAAGTGGGCTAATTCTGCTCCCATGTCATATTGTCATAACATGGCTTACACGCCAGTCTGCAATCTTACATTATCCTTGAAGACAGAACATTTTTTTAAATCATTAAATTACACTTGTATGCTATAAGTTTATACTTCTTAAAGCAACACAAGTACTCAACTTGCTGCTTCAAAATAAACTTATGGATGCCTAATATTTGTACTTAATCCATTATAAACTAAGAGTGCATTTGTATAGCACACAGAATTTCAAGCCTTACTTTTCTGCTGCAAGAAAGATGCCGGATGCACAATCCGCTTTGAATTCGGGATCACATAAATCCAGGAAATAGAGCAATTCCTTCATCATTCCTCTAATGTTATTTCCATTTACAAGAGCAAAGCTCAGCTCCATTGCACGCCTAAACAAGCGAGTGAATAAAAAAGACCAAGTTTTATCTTTGTTTATTGAAGCAGAATATCAATTTTCTCACAATGGAACTGTTTAAATTATAACCTGATAGCTAGTCCCACTCACAAGCCATATCTTTAGAAATAGGATTCTAAAGTTATTATAAAAAATAAATTAAAATTTAGGTATAAGTTATTGATGAAACTACAGATGGTGAAATGCTAGCAACGGCAAAATGCTAAACTTAGTTATTCTCACTATACAGTGTGCAAGTCCAGAATATTAAAATCTCTAGCATACAGCCATTTTACTCAATAAACCATATTTTGAAAAGTGATACCATAAGAACTGTGCATAAGTTAATTCTGCAAATTCTCTTGATATTGTTTTCATTACCATAGCCAAGTCACTTAAAACTAATAATATTGAATTGTAGTTGTTCTACAAATGTAGGAAGTTGAAGGATACAATTTGCAACTGCCCAATATAGTTATGATTACCTTTTAATTGATACATCCAAGTCCTTCAAACAATCCACTATTGTACTTCTATGCCTTTGGACTGCATTATGATCTGTTTGGACAGTTTTGAGCAGCGATGTTAGTGCCACATACCTTATGATGGTGGAAAAGAAAAATTACAGAAGTTTAAAACATCTAGTAATAACCATACACTTCAAGAGGTCAGACAATGATGCAAACACCAACACAATTCAAAATGAACATATAACAGTTGCAGAAAGAATATAGTTCAGGACGTTGAGTGAATAAAAATGCAATAAACATGATTAACACATTTAATAACAATCAAAGATTTAACTGCAGAAATAATAATTGCCCATCAAGTTTTTGTGAAACTGAAAAAAACGTTTTCAGTTGAGACAACACTCAGGTTGGAGGAACAACACCTTATATTCCATCTGGGTAGTCTCCAACCTGATGGCATGAACATCGACTTCTCTAACTTCCGCTAATGCCCCACCTCCCCCTCGTACCCCATCCGTTATTTATTTTTATACACACATTCTTTCTCTCACTCTCCTTTTTCTCCCTCTGACTATACCCCTGTTGCCGATCCTCTGGGGTTCTCCCCCCCGCTTGTCTTTCTTCCTAGGCCTCCTGTCCCTTGATCCTCTCATATCCCTTTTGCCAATCACCTGTCCGGCTCTTGGCTCCATCCCTCCCCCTCCTGTCTTCTCCTATCATTTTGGATCTCCCCCTCCCCCCCCCACTCTCAAATCTCTTACTAACTCTTCCTTCAGTTAGTCCTAACGAAGGGTCTCAGCCTGAAACATTGACTGTACCTCTTCCTAGAGATGCTGCCTGGCCTGCTGCGTTCACCAGCAACTTTGATGTGTGTTGCTTCAATTAAGACAATATGGTTTGCCTTAACCTTCAATATCACTTCAAGTTATAATGTTCGAATCCTCTAAGCACATTCCAATATTTGTATGCTTCACTCTCATATCTCTCAAATTCATATTCCTCCAAATTCTATTTTGCTTCTTCGTTTTTTCTCTTCCTACCTACCGCCTTGCACAATAAAGGGAAAAGCAGAAGGGATTCTGTACACTTCATTTCTATATATAAACTGCATATACAAAGTGCTAACTTTGCTAAGTATTCCAAGGTGTTACATAAGTGTGTCTTTAAGCGACGTCTCATTCAGAATCATTCAAGATTTGGAGAGGTTATCAAACTATAGGAGGTAGGATTTAAGTAACATTTCAAGGCAGAGAAAAAGACAGATTTAAAGACTATTTCCAATTATTACTGTTTAGGCAATTGAAGACATGTTCACCATCTAGTCAGAAATGGAGAAGTTCAATTCTAGGAAGACAGAATCCATAACAAACATTATAGTAATGGAAAAGGAAAAGATTGTAGGGGGTGGGAGGTATTACTTTAATATACAAGCAGACTTTGAAGAAATGATGGGAAACTAAACAATGCAAATTTTATAAAGGCAGGAAACTATTAGACCATTTACTCTGTGTTGTTACAACTTGTTTAAGTTTATCGAGAATGAAAGATTGGGGGGAGGTGGTGGGGAGCTAAGCAGAAGGCCAATGGAACATTCAAGTCAGGAGAGAACAAAGACACAGATGAGGCTTACAGAAGCAGACGAGCCGAGGCAGGTCTGAAAGGTGGTATTTGAGGTGCAAGTAGCCAGTGCTGACGATGGAACAGATATGGAATTGGAAGGTCACCACTGGAACTAAAAGGATACTAAAAAATAATGAGGACCCTTTTAGTTTCAGGTAACTACTAGGGAAAGAGATGCACGGGTGGCCTAGAATTAATATTGACTCCAATCCTTTTGGTGCAAGTAATCGGTGTTCATTCAGTTTTGGATGTATGTGGTAGTGAAGAACTCAAATGTACATACCACTATAGCGTATTCAAGCCTTCAGGACATACAACGGCATTAAAAAAAAAATTATACACCTCTTGGAGAGGAACTTCATTTGCAAATTGCACATTAAATGTTTACTTTAAAAAACATTAGCTTGACTAAAATGCAATCAAACTTGGTATATTTGATTTACTTAAGCAAAAAAAAAAGTTTGGTAAAAATTGTTTATCTTTATCCACATCACAGTTAACTTCAAATCTATGAACTCAACCTTTAAGAATAAAACTTAGAAAAACAGTGTTTACAAAGAGGCACTCAAGTCTGTCTTTGAGCAGTGATGATACTAATGCATGATTCCTCAGTATTACTCGATCTCAAGTGAAAATATTCCACAATCAATAAATGATGCAATCAATACTTCACTTGAATGGTAACCATGGATTTAATTGTGGTTTTTTAAGATTAAAAACATTGAAAGCATGTTATCAAGA
Organism: Mobula hypostoma; assembly: GCF_963921235.1. NCBI lineage: Eukaryota > Metazoa > Chordata > Chondrichthyes > Myliobatiformes > Myliobatidae > Mobula > Mobula hypostoma. Next base: position 41,574,772 of record NC_086110.1, read on the forward strand.
ATATTTTAAAAACTTGTTTTAATTATGGATTGGAAATAGTGAAGAAATCTAATTAAGCCTTCAAGTACACAGTGAAATACACCATGATATCAGGATGCAGTTACTTTATACATAAAATTAAACATGAAAGTGAACTTCTCCTACTTCATATTACTTTTGTATTCTAAATTCAAGTTAAAAAGAGCAAGTTATCCCACTGGAAATAACTCTAAAGAGTTATAATACCTGAATAAATGCCATAATTTGTGCCGAAGAATCCTGATCACAAGGCAGCTGATCTGGATTCCCACCCACAGCTTTCAGAGCTTATGGAAATGGTCGGCACAATGAGCAGTCTACATTTAAGGCAAGGTGGCCGGTTGAATGCAGCCCACAGATTTTGACACCTTCAGCTAATGCTGTGACCCCATATATTCATTAGCTTCAACCTAGGCCCCACAGACTCTTGGCTTAATGGTACTGGTCCATGGCAGAAGGTTGGGAACCCCTGGAATAAAGGATCAACTTCTATCCCACCTGTCTATACCCAAGGCAACCTATTTTATATACAAACCGAAGTTTTGCTTCCCCACTCATTAACATATTTTGCTTTTGACAATATACGAGTTTAATAAAACTATTTAAGTTTACAAACATACCGAATATTTTTGTCATTGTTTAGCAAGAATCGCCCCAAGATATTGATGGCTAAAACCTGTAATGAATCAAATAGCATGACATTTATATTGAGTTGATCAACTTAAAATAATATATACAGAGTCAACTCACTGCATTATTAAAAGTCTCCACAGTTGTGACATTTACATTTTTTTTGCCAATGCCAACTAAGTGATCACTCTTCACTTTCTTTGGGAGAAGAAGAATTATCTCTGTACAAGTGTATTATATCTTATCAATTTATTTTAATACCAAATAATCACAAGTTTGCAATTATAAGCATAGCATAGATATTTTGATCGAACAATACAATATTTCCATAGAATCCTCATATATGCTTCTTTCCAATCACAACCAAGTTAGTTAACAAATGAAAAGAAATGAATAGACCATAATGCCCTTTCAGCATGCTGTAGTAAACATCATAACTAATCTTGTGCGAAATACACTTTACAGTCTATACAATGCGCCTTCTGCTTCCCTTTATGTCCAAACAGCTGATAATTTTAGTTGATTATATTCAACTGAGCATCCAGCGACTCAATGTGAAAAGTCTGTAACCTGCATACAGAAACATCTCCTCACACCACAATCCATTACCTGAGACTAGGCCCTATATCACAACACTTACCAGCAAGATGAAACTGCCTGGTATCATCTCTGCTATTAAATATCCTCATTCACTCTCCTGGAGCAATTTCTTTGTTCCAGGATTCAGCCTAATGATTCTACAAAATGATGTTAACAGTGTAAGAAATAAGAATAAGCTATGTAGTTTCTCTAACTATTGAGAACTGATTTTTGGTTCAATTATATTTTCTTACCTGATGGTAAGATGGTAATGGTTAATTGTCTTATAATTCAAAATCTCACACCGGATCAACATCCTTATCTCTCAAGGTAGTGAATTCCAAAAACTTACAACCCTCCAAGAAATTTCTCATCTTAATCATGTATTCTGAACTATTACCCTAAATAATATCATCCAGCTCGCTTCCAGGGATGTGAAGTCACCTTAGAATACACTCAATGTTCCAAAGAATAAAGCCTTTATCTGCTCAATCTTCCTTCTAACATATTTCTTCTTAGCTTCTCATTGTGATTTCCCCCACTAAAAGACTAACTTCCTATTTACCCACTATACCATCTGTTTGCCCGCTTAACCATAATCCGCTAGCACACTTCGCTTCCTCCTGACTTCACAACCTTCTAAGACATGCCATGACCAGGTGAACTTTACCATTCTATTCCCATTTAACACCACAAAGACCAAGACAATGGGAAAAGTTTCTTAACAACGTCTCTTAATTATGCTCTCTCTGAACACCAAGTCCTGCCTCAGCTTCCTCCCTCTAAAGAAACAAATAGTGAATCCAGTCTCACCTCAACTGAAAAGTTTCATTTTAGTCTTACATTCTGGTAATTCCCCTCTACTCTATGACCTTCCGAGAGTACGACAACTAAAAAATGAACACAGTACTCCATGTTTAACGAACATTTTACTAGGTTGCACCATGGCCTCAGTGCACTTAGGTGCACCGCTTAAAGGTCAAAGTTCAAGTAAAAAATTATCAAAGCACATGCATCACCATGTACAATCCTAAGATACTTTTTCTGTGGACATTCTTAGCAAATCTATAGAACATGAAGGCAATGCCCTATATGTTTTCACCAGACATAGAAGATTATAGAGATGCTGGAAATTCTGAGCAATATATACAAAATGAAACGATATTTAGCCATTAGTGAGACTTGGTTGCAGGAGGGGAAGTACCAGTAAGCTCAAAGTCCTGAGATTTATTGTTTTAGACAAAATAAGAGCTGGAGGGATTACAGGTGAAGGGGTGGGATTACTAGTCAGGAAAAATATCACGGCACTGCCTAGACAGGACAAACTGGAGAGCTTGTCTACTGAGGCTATATAGATGGAACTCAGGAATTAGAAAGGGATAACAACTTTAATGGGATATTAAGACCACTAACTGTCAGCAGGAGTTAGAGGAGCAAATTTGTAGAATGATTACAGATTGTTACAAGTAACACAAGGTCATAAGGTACTTGAGTATAAGAAATCCAAGAGAACATTTAAGGAAAAATTTAGAAGGACTACAAGAAGGTTTGAGATTGCACTAGCAGTCAAGGTGAAGGAGAATCCCAAAGGCTTCCACAGATGTGTTAAGAGCAAAAGGAAAGCAAGGGACAAAATTGAATGAATGGAGCTGAAAGTGTTGAGAAAGATCTTAAATGGATCTTTTGCATCTGCATTTACTCAAGAAACAGGTTCTATAGAAGTGAGGCAAAACAGCAGTGAGATAATGAACCATATACAGATTACACATCCCAGTGAGACAGACATTGGTAGTAGATAAATTATTGGAAGGTATTTAAAGGGACAAGCTAAGTATTTGGATAGATAGGGACTGATTAGGGATGGTCAACATAGTTTTGTGTGTGGTAGATGGGGGTCTAACCAATCTTAGTCTTTTGAGGAAGTTACCAGGAAAGTTAATGGAGTTGTAGATGTTGTCAGCATGAAGCTTAGCAAGGTCTTTGACAAGGTCTCACATGGAAGGTTGGTCAAGCTTCAGTCACTTGGCATTCAGGATGAGATATTAAATGGGATTTGACATTGGCTTCGCAGGAGAAGCCACAGAGAGTGGTAGTTGATGGATGCCTCTCTAATTGGAGACTTGTGACTAATGGTGTGTTGCAGGAATTGGCGCTGGGTTTGTTGTTGATACATCTACAGTTGCAAGTTGTGAATCCTTTGCAATTACCTTGTTTTCTGCATTAATTACTCATAAAATGTGGTCTGACCTTCATCTAAGTCACAGTAATAGACAAACACAATTTGCCTAAACCGATAGCACACAATAAACTATTTATCATGTCTTTATTGAACACATTCTTTAATCATTTACAATCCAGGCTGGAAAAAGTACGTGTACCCTTGTATTTAATAACTGGTAGAACCTTCTTTAGCAGCAATAACCTCCACCAAATGTTTTCTGGAGCTGCTGATCAGACTTGTGCAACGTTGAGGTGGAACTTTAGATCATTCCTCCATACAAAACCGTTTCCGTTCATCAATATTTCTGGGATATCTTGCGTGAACAGCCCTCTCCAGGTCTTGCCACAGCATTTCAATTGGGTTAAGGTCTGGACTCCAACCTGGTCATTCCAAAATACAAATTTTCATTTTTTTGAACTATTCTGTTGTTGATTTCCTCCTGTGTTCCAGATCATTGTTTTGTTGCATCATTCAACTTCTGTAAAGCTTCAGGTATGGATCATTACCCTGACATTCTTCTGTAAAATGTCTTAAAATTTATTTTAAATTCATAGTTCCCTCAATGATTGCAAGCTGTCCAAGCCCTGAGGCAGCAAAGCAGCTCCAAACTATGATACTCCTTTCACCAGATGTGCTGTTGAACATCCAGGTGTGTTTTCTTACTGCAGACTTGTGACAAGCAGCAATGTTTTGTTTTGAGAACAGTGGTTTCCTCCACGGTGTCCTTCTATGAACACCATTCTTATAGTGGACACATGAGCAGAGACTTCAGCAAGTTCCAGAGATTTCTGCAGGTCTTTTGCTGTTACCCTTGGGTTCTTTTTCACCTCCTTTGGCATTGCACGTTGTGCTCTTGGTGGGATCTTTGCAGGATGCCCACTCCTAGGGAGAGGAGCGACAGTAACAATATTTCCTCTATTTCTCTTACTGTGGACTGACGAACACTCAGGTCTTTAAAAATGCTTTTGTATCCTTTTCCAGCTTCATGCATCTCTACAATTCTTCCAAGGTCCTCTGAAAAGATGTTTTGATCAAGGCATGGTGCACATAAACAGATCTTTCTTGAGGAGAGCAGGCTTTGTCAGTAACTTGACTTTGTATGTCTTTTTTTTTCTTTATATAGAGCAAGGCACCTCTACAACCCACACCTCCAATCTTATCTCACTGACTGGAACACCTGACTCCAAATAGCTTTTGTGGAAGGCATTACCCTAGAGATACACATACATTTTTGAAATTAGACTGGGATTATTTAAATGGTGTACTCAGTATTGACGAGAAGTAATACAATTGTTTGTGTTATTTGTTTAGGTAGATTATGTTTTCTCTATTACTGTGACTTCAATGAATATCAGACCACAATTTATGAGTTATTAATGCAGAAAGCCAGATAATTGCAAAAGGTTCACACACTTTTTCTTGCAACTGTCAATCAATTATCTGGATGATGTAGGAAACTGGACCAGCAAATTTGCGAACTGGGGTCATAGTACACAGCAAGGAAGGTCATCAAATCTTGCAGCTGCATCTGGACCAGCTGGAAAAATGGCAGACGGAATTTATTGCAGACAAGTGTGAGACATTACTCTTTGGGAGGTCACACTGGGCAGGACTTACACAGCTCGTGGTCGGGAGTGCAGGAGAACAGAGGGATCTGGGGATATGGATTCACAAGTCCTTGAAGTGGCTTTACAAGTCGTTAAGAGTTGGAAAGAGAGCTTTTGGCACACTGACCTTCATAAATCAGTGTATTCAATATAGCAGTTGGGATGTTACATTGAAGTTGTCTAAGACATTGTTGAGACCTAATTTGGAGTACTACGTCTAGTTCTGGTCACCTATCTACAGGAAAGATATCAATAAGAGTGAAGGAGTACAGAGTAAATTTACAAGGATGTTGCCAGGACTTGAGGACCTGAGTAATACAGAAAGGTTGACTAGTTTAGAACTTCATTCCTTGGAGCATAGGACAATGAGGGGAGATTTGATTGAGGTACACAAATTATGAGGGGTAGATAAGGTAAATGCAAGCAGGCTTTTTCATTGAGGTTGGGTGAAACTAGAACTAAAAGTCATGGGTTAAGGGTGAAAGGTGAAATGATTAAGGCAAACTTCACTCAGGTGGTGGTGAGAGTGTGGAACAAGCTGACAGTAGAAGCGGTAGATTCGTGTTCTATTTCAATATTTAAGAGAAATTTGGGTGGTACATGGATGGGAGGGGTATGGTGGGCTATGGTCCAAGAGCAGATCAATGGGACTAGGAAAACTAATAGTTTGGTATGGACAAGATGGGCCAAAGGGCCTGTTTGTGTTGCAGCGTTATCCAACTCTATTAACTCTAGAGTGCTTGAGGAACTCAGGATGGTCAGCATCTATGGTGAAATGGGTCTCCATCCAAAAGGTTGACTGTTTGTTTCCATCCATAGAATCTGCCTGACCTGCTGAGCGCTCCAGCATTGTGCGTGTAATGCCTTCACCACCATTTTCCTGTGCTGCCGCCGTAAGGGATCCTTGGACTTTACAGCAAAGTCCTGCTGTTCCTCAATTCTCTAAGGTTCTACCATTCAATAGCCTTATTAACCCTTCCATCATGCATTATTTGGATTAAACTTAAACTGCTACTGCTCAGCCTGTCTTACCAACTATTCAATATCATCTTGTACACCAAAGTTACTCTTCCCACTATAAACAAATTTGTGAATTTAATCACAACTCTATTCACTTGCAACTATTGTGTATAATGTAAAGACCCAAGCACCAGTCCCTGCGATACACCACTAATCACCATCTTCCAATGTAAAAACAAATCTCCACCATTCTCTCGTTATTTCGGGATCCCATGAGCTCTAAAATTATGGACCAGTTTCTCATGTAGCAGTTTGTAAAAGTAACCTTACCCCTCAAAATATTTCCAATTATTTCCCTACTAATGTAGTTAGGCTGACCCGCCTGTAATTACCTGGCTTATTCCTACTGCCTTTCTTGATAAGAACATTACATTCAATGTCTTCCAGTCATCCGATATCTCACTTGCGGTCTGTCAGGGCTCCAACAATCATCTTTCTTCTCTCAGTAATTTGTGACAAAATTCAATCTATGGTGATTTATCCACTTAAGTGAGCTGACCAATACCTCCTTTCTAAATGGTAATTTAGATTAAATGTGAAAGGCCAAGGGCCCAGTCTTATTCTAATGACAATCAACAGTTGCATCTGCTAACCAGAAAAAAAAAATCTAAGTTGCTGGTGAACGCAGCAGGCCAGGCAGCATCTCTAGGAAGAGGTACAGTCGACGTTTCGAGCCGAGACCCTTCATCAGGACTGAAATGTCGACTGTACCTCTGCCTAGAGATGCTGCCTGGCCTGCTGCATTCACCAACAACTTTGATGTGTGTTGTTTGAATTTCCAGCATTTGCAGAATTCCTCGTGTTTGCGAGAAAAAAAAATCTACAATTTTTCCCTGTTCTTTAACCAATCTTCTGTGCTATAAAAAGTTACTCCCAACTTCATGTTTATTGTCAATCCTCACAGCCTCCTGAATAAAGTAGTTTGCTGGACCACTTTACTGGACAATTACACAACTGACCTGCTCCATGCGTCAAAAGGGATAGGGATAGCAGACTTCCTTCCCAAAAAACAGGTATCATTTTACAACAATCCAGTTGTTCATAATGAACAATGCTAACTTTTCAAATTCAAGGCTTACTTATCATAAATTCCTTAAATCATGAGGATTGTATATTATGTTCAGATCAAGTATCCAGACCAATGACTAATAGTCAGCTACCCCTCCCAAACCCTGAAAAGAGAAATTCCTGCAATTTCCATACTCTGACAATGTGTCTAAGCTCTGGAAAGAGCAGTATACCCAAAAGGGTTTCAAGCAAAAACAAATGTTGATACTCTAAATTGTTTGTACATTTAATATAATATGGGAATGTTGTATGAAAGTATGCTCATGAATCAGAGCGCAAATGTAATGTAAGATTACTCTGACCGCCCCCGCCCAACAAGTTGCAAATTCAAAGCTGTCAATTCTTCACCCATCATCTGGATAACAATGGACTGGTTAATTAGTTCAACAGTAATAAATCATTTCAAGTTTTGAAATACTATTTTGATACACTTCACAATATTTAGCTACACAATACACAATTAAATATTACATGCTGCAGCAATAAAAGCAAGTTGTTTTGGATGAAATGAATTTCACACATCCAATTGTCCAGTAAAGCTGATGATATTTAAGTAATCATCTATGATGCAAAATACAATTTCTTAGCCACCTTTTTTGAAAAAGGCCTCGTCTGTCCACGCCAACATAACAGCTAGAATAAAATCAGAGGTTACCACAGCTGAAATCACACAATAATTATTCTAAGGTCAACTGTGCATTTTATAAACCAGACTCTCTCTCTCTCTCTATATATATATATATATATATATATGACGATTATATATATACACATACACACACACACACATATATATATATATATATATATATGACGATTTTCATGCACTACTTTAAAGCTTAAAAGGTTTTGGAACCTGTTCCACTTATGTAATGAAAAATGGCAAACTTGTGCACAGTTTCAGAATTTCATGACTGTCAGTTTACTGGTTAGATATTGTCTCAGATAGCTGATGATCAGCACAGTTCCAGAAAACTCTGCCAGTGGATCACTCAATGGTTTCATCATCTGACAACACCAGGAAGAAAACTCAAATAGCTTCCACAAGGAAATTGGACTTGTCGTTTTTCTATCAAAATTGCTAGGGAGTTTAGTGGCACTTTCTCTTTTTCCTTAACAAATTTTGAACTACAGATTTAACTTTGTAATTAAGATGGCTAAAGCAGGTAACATTTATGCTACATACCCTCAGTCCACTCTCTGACTTGATGTCCATAATCGTCAAAACAGTTTCATATAAAATTGCATTACCCACATTTTTGCTTGTTTCTGTGTTTGTTGCAACCTAGGAAATTAAAATACACAGTAAGAATCTCATCGTCCTCAAACTATCATGCAGTCAGTTATTCTTTTCAAAATCCAGATTGATCTCATCTTTAAATTCTTGTTGGATCCATTTCTCAGATCATAATGAATGATCTCTTAAATGTAAATTTTTGCAGAATTACATCCATTTCTTTTAACATTCAGTACACAGTGCAGATCTATGATACAGACAAAATTTAATTCGTAACACAAGACGGTGTGTTAACTTTAGGGCAGCAAACTTATATTGGCAATACATCCAAAATCCTGAAATAACTATGACATGAATTGTCAGAAGAAAACTGTCCACATTATTTCATGTGTACACGTAAATATCGGTATATTCAAACAATAAAGCTCAAAGTGACTTCTAGAAAATTGAAAATGACAATCACACTGTAGTTAGCAAGAATCATCTCATTTTCCAACCTTAAAAATTCATGCTATACAGATAACAGAATTGGTCAGAATTAAATTGTATTATCTAGAGAATTTAAAGGCATGTAGAAATACGGTCAGACACCAGACAACTAAAGAGTCTAAAAACAGATCTTCAGTTCTTACATAACTTCACAATATTAGTAATTTTGAATGAATGCTCTGTTGTACTCACTTGTGCAAGAATGTCGTTCATAGCTTCACTTGAGTCATCATCATTTCTGCCTAACATTCGTAATAACCGCAAGATTCGAACCTAAAATTACAATGTAAAAGCTGCATGAGTGACTTGTTGTGGTTAAGAGGGCATGTTAACTGAAATTTTCTGTGTTATAAAACCTTCTATACTTTCACTGGTGTTGAAAATGCTTCTTTTGTGCTATTTAGCATTATGCTTTCCTTTGCTGTCAACACCACTTTTCAGTTCAGTTTACCAATACACATTACAATTCCACAAATCAGTAACTCCAAGGATTCTATTCCATAATTTTACAGCAGTTACAATTTGTCTCTTCTACAGTTTCAGAATTATTTGCTTATATCCATCCACTGGTCATTTATTCAAAGCCTTTCCAATTTAAAACAAAAAGTTACAAATTTTAGATAATCAGATGAGGTAGCTTCTGTGGACACAAACAGTTGATCTTTCGGCTCAACAACCTCTATTAATGAAAGTCATTAGCCTGAAATTTAAACAAATTTCTTATTTTCCAGAAGCTGCCTGGCTCAAGTATTTTCAACATTTTCTTGTCTCTACTTTGGGTTTCCAGCTTTCAGAATATTTGCCTGTTCTCCTCCTTTATCTACTTCTATTTACATATCAAATTCAATCTCAGTCACTGTTGCACATCAAACCCCAGCAAGTCACATGCAAAGCAACACAATATCTGTTATTGGTTGCTGACTTAGATAACGCCATTTTACCAACCAAAGTCTAAAGAAACCTAAATATCTTCAGATTTTTTTTGTTTAAGAACTGAGGTTCCTTTCACATCTTATTACACTTTTTTCTACAGAATACCATAAAGAAATTATTTGCTTCTGTTCCATGAGCTAACTATACCACCACTGTATGTCACGTAGCAGACTGAAACTGGAACTTGTTCATTTCCAAAACTCTTCATATTCACCAAGTTATTCCCCGAATCACGTAGCTATAGAAAGCATGGAACAGAGAATCGCAATAACATGGAGATTCCAAAGAATCTCGCCTCATTAGCTTGTTGAAATTTTCAACTTTGTCAAACAATTTCATAACTTGTTCTCCAAATACTGCACTGCAAGTATATTTGAAATGAATACCAATTTCCAACTCACCAGACCACAAGTTCACCTTCTTCACTGTACCCCAATTTCATCTTCCCATTGATACAGGGCACTACTTTGCTTATTAGCCGGCCAAGATTGTCAAGCAATCTAACTCAATTTAAACATTATGCCCCTTGGCTAACCCTACATTTTGAAACAAACTTTTTTCTTAAAGCAGATTAATTGAGGCCATAATCAATACTCTGAAAACAAAGCAGATATTTCAGTAAACTTTCATTATACAGAATATACTAAATTTCAAGTCGTAAACTCACAAGGAACATTAAATAAAAAGATGCAGAATGTCTGAAATATCAAAATGCTAGAAAATCTCAGGTCAGGTAGCAACTGTGGGAAGAGAAACAAAGTTAACCTTTCAAGTCCTAGATCCTTTGTCAGAACTGGGAAAAGACCTTGGTCGTGAAACATTAATTGCTTCACTTTCCACTTATGCTGCCTGACCTGAGTGTTTTTAGAATTTCTTTTATGCAAATATTACTTAGCTCATTGAGCATAAGGCCAAGGCCAATAACTAAAAGGCTTACACTCATTTAAACACCATATTTTTAAACTATAAGGGGTGCATCTTTGCACAGGAATAATTGGGCAAAGCTAAACTATATTCAGCCTTTAGTATCTGATCCATGAACTATAAATAATGACATTTAACTTCCATGGTTAAAATAGATAATTCCCAAAATGAAACTTTTAAAAATTCACCAAGGGCATCCTTAAATCCAAGTTTTGCATTTTTAAATTCACCAGCATAATATTGAGACAATTAAAATACAATGCCACAAAACAAAAATGTTCTATCACAATACACAGTTTATTCCTAATGAAGATACAAAATTAATCTTATTGAGTTATTAATCTTGTGTCAAGCTCTTTCAGAGAATATATTAATTGTTTCAGGAAGGCCGCACTGCATTTATAAATCATGTTGAATTATTCTTCCAAATACAATCAAAGCATACTGTCACCAATAGATAATGGTTTTAATAAACTACCCGGCTGAAGATAAAGACGACATTCAATGACATTGAATTATGTCACTCTCATTAATATTTAAACAACAAATCTTATTAATTGATTCAAGAAGCACAACAACTGACCTGAAGGAAAGGATCACTAATGCCAGAGACATCATGTTCTGGTGAATAGCCAGACATGATAAGGTTTTTCAGGATCCGAACAAGTTGAGGAACCAACTGAAAAAAATGGATTAAATCTCAGAACTCATTAACAATATAAAATATATTAATGAATATAATACAAAGAAAAACATTAAAATTAAAGCCTTCACAGACAATAGAACCATACTGACATAAACAGGGCCAGGCCAGTGATTTAAAATCTCAGCTAAACAGATAAATGCAATGCACAGTTTATGGTTTACATCTTAATTTGTGTAACAAACAAATCATTCTTCTCTGCATCAGAATACAACTTCTTATAAACATATTTTGATGCATTTATTTGGACATTTTTAACATTTAAGAAAGTGACTTCCATTAATTACACTGGCCTTGAACAAAAAAATCTTTCCAACCATCATGCAGGGTGTAGTTCTCATTTTCAGAATGAAATCTTACCTTTTCATTCTAGAACCATGTAGGATTTGCAACGAGAGGAATAAAAAATTACATACTTGTGAGAATATTGGGAAACATATTGAAAGAAAAAAATCAATACTAACAAGTAGCAGTCTATGTTTTTTTTCGGAAGATCAAAGTCTACCAAAAAAGCAAAAGCAAACCTATTAAGTAACCTTTTCCCAACCACATGAAACAGAATTTCGGACCCCATCTTTAAATATTCAAGAATGCAAGAAATGTGCAGCTAGTTTCAACAATATGACTGATCACAAGAAAATATTAGTGGCAATGGGTTACAATGGCCTATCAAGCCTGCCCTGTAATTCAATACAATCATGGCTAAATGTTCCAGGCCCCATCCTCTTCTATATCAGCTTTTGAGCAAATTTTCAGATTTTAAAAAAATTGCTCTCCCTCTTCAATCAGCTCCAATACTGAAGCATCCACGATTCTTAGGGTAGAGAATTCCAGAGATCTGTTAACCTGTGCAAGAAATTTCTATGCATCCCTATTTCAAATGATTCATCTTCTAATGCTGTCCCTTGACTCGGACTCTTTCACAAGTAGCAGCAGCGTTTTATCATCTACTCTATCAAGTCCCTTGGGATCTTGCTCAGAATCAAAGAACCAATTAACTATACAACATAAAAACATGCCCTCTCAGTCCACCTTGCTCATGCTAACCATGATGCCTTTTTACACTAATTTCACTTGTCCACATTAGACCCTTATCTCCCTTACAGCTTCCCTACCCAAGTACCTAACCAGGCTTCATAACATTTGAAACATTCAAAATATGTTTCACAAAGAGGTCAGCCCTGTTTCTTCCAAACTCCATAATGAATAGAATCATTCTTGCTAGAGCAAAACTCTCATGCCAAGTCATCCAGGCCACCTAGATTGCCTAACAGAACTAGTTCATTTGCCTGCATGGGGCCCCATCTCTCTCTAAGCCTTTCATATTCCTGTGCTTGTCCAGTCGTCTTTCAAATGTTTGAAGTTTAGCTACCTCGATAGCATTCTCTGGCAGCTCATTCCATATACACACCACCCTCTGTGTGAACAACTTGACCCACAAGGCCTCTTTAAACCTTCCCCTATTTGAAACAAACTAATTTGAAAGACAATTCTTGATGGAAATCTGGAAAATATTTTAATGTGAAAGCAATTGACCTCATAGGCTTTTCTCTTCCTAGGTTTCTTTATCTTTTTAATATATAGTGTTAAAACAGGAGTGGTGTGATGTGCTATGTTTTGGAATTGTGTTTGGTGGATTTACTGGACTTTAAAATAATGCTGTTTCACAAGGTATGGGTACAAATGGCCGGGTACAAATGTTCTCTATCAGGGTGTTAGTCACTTACTTCTAAAGTTTTCTAAATTTATTAAACATGCTGTTATAATCAGGGAATTTCCATTAGGCACGTTTCATGACAACAATTTCTCCTACAAAACTTCCCGGATAAAATTTAGTCTCAAGACAAGGGAAACGAGGGATAAATCAAGAAGCCATATGGAGATAAATCTAAATTCAACAACATGCAAGGGCCAAAGCAAGCAAATATGAGAATAAGAGAGCAATAATGGTGTGCAGATCACTGAAAAAAAATACAGATAAGAATGGACAAAGGAGTGCCAAAATTGATAAATTAGCACTTTTGTTTATGCAGTTAAACCAAAGTACAAAATAACACTCCAATGAACTAAATTGAATCAGGATTGGAGAGGAGGGGTCCCATCCCATTTATTGTCAGATTTTTAAAGCAGAATAGTGATGGAGAAAACAACAGTGCAAATCTCCAGTTCTCATTGTTTCTATCTAGGGTATACTCCTAAACAGCAAAGCATTCTAGATTCATGAATCATGTCACCGCACTGGAAAATTTCCACTGTTACTTGGTTATTTAGAGAATACATAAACACCTGCAGATCTTCCACTGTAACATCAGATGTTGGAAAATAAATGGAATGAACCATCAGGAACTGTACACCTCTGTGCACTTTTATGTCAAAGAATCAAAGTACTGCATGAATTTGTGAAGGGTAGGCCATACTAACTAATCTAATTGAAATCTGAGGTCAAAGGTATAATAAGAGAACCCATTGGCTATTATAACACAAATTAGTACGCCAGCAGGCTCCTCAAACCTGCCGTACTATTCATGGCTGATCCATGCTAGCCTCAACTTTGCTATACTAGTCCTCCATAACCCTCAATCTTTCAAATGTTTACCTATCTCAAACTTGAATATATTTAAGGAAATTGCATCCACCACCCTGGAGAGATGACAGAAAATACCAGATTAAATACACCATTTAGAAGGCATTTAGAGAAATTTTGCATTATGCATAGAACCAGCAATAATCCCACATCATGGAAAATGGTTGAGCTGATGCACAGTATTAGATTTACACTACTTATACCACTTAGAGTTGCGACCAGAAAGTTCCACTTTTGTCTTATCCAACCCCAAGAGACCTTCTTTCACATCTTTACAGTATCTTCTAAGTGACACTTCACAAAGTCCTTAGGGGCAAGGATGTGCCTTTTTTTTGAGCTAGAGCTTCGTCCATGCTTCTCTTCCATAAATAACCTTTTTGTCCAAGGCCTCAAGAGATTGTGCAGCCAGGAGCTTCACTTCCAGTTGCAGCAACTGACTTCTGCAGCTCTCTTTTAAGTACCATTCTCCTCCTGCGACTGAGTTTAGAGGGGTGGACTGACCGAGGCAGTGTGTGGGGTTTCATATTTTTTCCACTTTTTCCATGATGGACTGCACTGAGCTCTGAGGTAGGTTCAGTGCCTTTGAGATAGTCTTGTCTTGAATGCTCTTTTATCTTCATTTTGGTTTGGTCTGTTGAAAATCTAGCATACTGTTGGACCTTATGGGGGGCAGGGGGGATATTTATTCTTATGATTGAAAGCAGGTGATCTTCTAATTTTCTACATCAACAAGTTGGGTGAGTGGTAAGGTAATACATTAAATTCAGAAAGTTAGCATAGTAAATTACAAAGAGGAAAATACTTTTTCAGCCTCAATTTTGGTTTTTAATGTTTCGTAAATTGTTGACAAGTGTTAGAATTTTTCTTTATATTTGACATGATGCACAATGCTTTGTAGACTAGCTCAGAAAATCCTAGTTCAATATAGTAGGTTCAATTCCTGCTGCTGCCTGTTAAGGAGTTTGTCCTTCTCCCTGTGATCGCGTGGGTTGCCTCCAGGTACTCCAATTTCCTCCCACAGTCCAAAGACTGTGGTATGTTAATTGGTAATTATAAATTGTAATTAGGCGAGGACTGAATTGGGGGATTGCTGGGTGGCATAGCTCAAAGACCAAACAAGCAAGCATTCAATATAAACTTTGCCCAGGTTGAAGTAAGCCTTCGGAGGTGGTGGTAAACCACGCATTTAAACTGCAGAACTTCTTGTTAAGGTGCTCTACAGTGCTTTGGGTAGGAAATTGAAGGATTTGGACCCAGAAACAATGAAACATGGATGAAATACTTTCAAGTCAGGTTGTTATGTATCTTGGGGAAAATATGCAAATGGCAGTGGTTGCAACTTTCTCAGTGAGAAGTCTCTGGTTTGCGAGAGGCTATTGAAATGGCATGGGCAATTACAGGAGTGTATGGAGTGTAAGGAAGAGTGAGTAAGGGATTTGAAAGCTGGAGGGGGAGGGGGAGATGCAAAATGATAGGAGAAGACAGGAGGGGGAGGGATAGAGCCAAGAGCTGGACAGGTGATAGGCAAAAGGGGATACGAGAGGATCATGGGACAGGAGGTCCGGGAAGAAAGACAAGGAGGGGGGGGTTGACCCAGAGGATGGGCAAGAGGTATATTCAGAGGGACAGAGGAAGAAAAAGGAGAGTGAGAGAAAGAATGTGTGCATAAAAATGAGCAACAGATGGGGTACGAGGGGGAGGTGGGGCCTTAGCGGAAGTTAGAGAAGTCGATGTTCATGCCATCAGGTTGGAGGCTACCCAGACGGAATATAAGGTGTTGTTCCTCCAACCTGAGTGTGGCTTCATCTTTACAGTAGAGGAGGCCGTGGATAGACATGTCAGAATGGGAATGGGATGTGGAATTAAAATGTGTGGCCACTGGGAGATCCTGCTTTCTCTGGCGGACAGAGCGTAGATGTTCAGCAAAGCGGTCTCCCAGTCTGCGTCAGGTCTCACGAATATATAAAAGGCCACCTCGGGAGCACCGGACGCAGTATATCACCCCAGTCGACTCACAGGTGAAGTGATGCCTCACCTGGAAGGACTGTTTGGGGCCCTGAATGGTGGTAAGGGAGGAAGTGTAAGGGCATGTGTAGCACTTGTTCCGCTGACACGGATAAGTGCCAGGAAGGAGATCAGTGGGGAGGGATGGGGGGGAAGAATGGACAAGGGAGTTGTGTAGGGAGCGATCCCTGCGGAATGCAGAGAGAGGGGGGGGAGGGAAAGATGTGCTTAGTGGTGGGATCCCGTTGGAGGTGGCGGAAGTTACGGAGAATAATATGTTGGACCCGGAGGCTGGTGGGGTGGTAGGTGAGGACCAGGGAAACCCTATTCCTAGTGGGGTGGTGGGAGGATGGAGTGAGAGCAGATGTACGTGAAATGGGGGAGATGCGTTTAAGAGCAGAGTTGATAGTGGAGGAAGGGAAGCCCCTTTCTTTAAAAAATGAAGACATCTCCCTCGTCCTAGAATGAAAAGCCTCATCCTGAGAGCAGATGCGGCGGAGACGGAGGAATTGCGAGAAGGGGATGGCGTTTTTGCAAGAGACAGGGTGAGAAGAGGAATAGTCCAGATAGCTGTGAGAGTCAGTAGGCTTATAGTAGACATCAGTGGATAAGCTGTCTCCAGAGACAGAGACAGAAAGATCTAGAAAGGGGAGGGAGGTGTCGGAAATGGACCAGGTAAACTTGAGGGCAGGGTGAAAGTTGGAGGTAAAGTTAATAAAGTCAACGAGCATAATTACACTGATGGATCAGCAACATCCCAAAATAAATAATAAATAAATGATCTTAAAATAAAAGTATTTGATAACAGTTTGTAGGGAATTGAAATTCCATTAGACTATAAGACATGGGAGCAGAAATAGGCCATTCAACCCATCATATCTGCTCTGCCATTACACCATGGCTGATTTATTAACCTTCTTAACCTCATTTTTCTGCCTTCTCTCCATAGCCTTTGACACTCTGATTAATCAAGAACCTAGAGACCGCCACGTTAAATATACCCAAGGACTTGGCCTGCACAGCCATTTGTAGCAATGAATTCCACAGGTTCATCATTCTAGCTCAAGAAACTCCTCATCTCTGTTCTAAATACCGATCTATTCTGAGACTATGCCCTCTGGTCCTCTATATGTTTCCTATAGGAAACATCCTCTCCACATGCACTTTATCTAGGCCTTTTAACATTCAATTGTTTTCAATGAGATCCACCCCTCCCCCCCCCCCCACATTCATCGAAACTCAAGCACGTACAGGCTCAAAGGCATCAAACACCCTTTCATTCTTGGGATCATTCTTGTGAATTTCCTCTGGACCCTCTCCAATGTCAGCATGTTTTCTTAGGCCCAGAATTGCTTACAATGCTCTAAGTGCAGTCTGACCAATGCCTAATAAAGCCTAAGCATTACATCCTTGCTTTTCTATTCTAGTCCTCTTGAAATAAATGCACACATTGCATTTGCCTTCCTTACCACTGTTTAAACATGCAAGTTAACCTTCAGGGAATTCTGCACAAGGATTCTCAAGTCCCTTTGTACCTCCGATTTTTCTATTCTCTCCTCATTTACAATAATCCACTCTTTTTTTCATTCCTTCTGCCAAAATGCATGACCATGTACATCATATTTAATCTGCCACCTATTTTCCCAATCGAAGTTCTTCTTGCAGACATCTTGCTTCCTCAGCACTACCTATCCCTCCATCTAGTTTCGTATCATCCTCAAAATTGGAAATAAAACCATCAATTCCTCCATTCAAATCATCGACAAATAATGTGAAAAGTCGTCCCAACACCGATCACTGTAGAAAACCACTATTCATCGGCAGCTAACCACAAAAGGCTCCTTTATTCTTTGCTTCCTGCCAGTCAGAAAATCTATCCATGCTGGTACCTTTCATTTAATATCATGGCGTCTTATCTTGTTAAGCAGCCTCATGTACAGTACATTGTCAAATGTCTTCTGAAAATCCAGTAAACTACATCCTTTCCTTTGTCTATCCTGTTATTTCCACAAAGAATTCCAACAGATTTGTCAGGCAAGATTTCCCTTTAAGGAAACCATGCTGATTGTAGCCTATTTTGTCATGTGCCTTCAAGTACTGTATCCCCAAACCTCATCCTTAATAATAGACTATAACATCTTTCCAACCAACTGAAGTCACTCTAAGTGGCCTATAATTTCCTTTCTTCCGTCTCCCTCCCTCTAAAAGAGTGGAGCGCCTTTTGTAATTTTCCAGCTCTCTGTAACTATTCCAGAATCTAGTGATTCTTGAAAGATCCTTCCTAATGCCTCCATAATCTCTTCAGCTACAGTACGTCTTTCAGAAACCTGGGGAAGAGTCCATCTAGTCCTGGGGAAGAGTCCATCTAGTCCAGGGGACTTGGCTACCTTAATATTTGCGGCCTCCCAAGCACCTTCTCCTTAATAATAGCAACAACACTCACTTCTGCCCCGACACACTTGCATTTCTGGCATTCTGTGAAGAATACTTCCATAGTGAAGACTGACACAAAATATTTATTCAGTTTGTCCACTATTTCTTTGTCTCCCATTACTACCTCTACAGCATCATTTTCCAGCAGTCAAGTATCCACTCTCAACACTTTTACTCTATATTTCTGAAAAATCTTTAATATCTGTTTATATTATTGTTCATCTTAACTTCATATTTCACCTTTTCTCTCTTTCTGGCTTTTTTTTTTAGTTACTTTGTTTGTTTTTAAAAGCTTCCAAATCCTCTACTTTCCCATTAGTTTTTGCTACATAATACACCCTCTCTTTTGCTTTTATGCTGTCTTTGACTTCACTTGTCAGTCAACAGTTGCCTCATCAACAATCCTATAGCGTACTTCATCTTTGGGATGTATCTTTTCTGTGCCTTCCAAATTGCTCCAGAAACTATAGCCATTGCTGTTCTGCTGTCATGCCTGCTAATATCCCCTTCCAATCCACTTTGGCTAGCTCCTCTCACATGCCTCTGTAGTTCCCTTTACTCCACCAATACATTTGACTTTAGCTTCTCCATTTCAAATTGCAGGATGAATTCTTTCATATGATCACTGCCTCCTAAAGGTTCCTTTACCTTGAAGTCCCTAATCAAATCTGGTTAATTGCACAACACACAACCCAGAATTATCTTTCCCCTCGTAGGTTCGACCACAGCTGTTCTAAAAAAAAATTAATAGGCATTGTACAAACTCCGCCTCTTGGAGTTCAGCACAAAACTGATTTTCCCCAATCTACCTGTATATTGAAATTCCCCATGACTATCACAATATTGCTCTTTTTACATGCCTTTTGAATCTCTCATTCTAATTTATAGCCCACATACTTGCTACTCTTCAGAGGCCTGTATCTAATTCAGGGAGTGGTTACTTTTATAGTTTCTTAACTTAACAAAAAGGATTCTACATCTTCCAATCCATATTCAACCCATATTGTAATAATTAAGCATTTTAATTTCACAACCATAAACTATTTGGTAACTTAAAATTTGACCTTGCATGTATACTTCCAGGTGCAATTTATTGGTTTGTACTAAATGATCAATGAATTCAACTTGCAGTGAATGACATTTTAGCCAGAGTGCAAGCTTGTACAGCAGTATAATGCGTAATTATTTGTTAATGCACTGTATTCAATAAATCTTCAACCACTTCTGCAAAAGAGTTCAATCATATTAAAAACCAAATTAAAAAGAATGAGGAACACAGAAATATGGTAACTTACTTTCCTGAAGTGTGCCAACATGTCAGGACTTCGTTCACACATTTCAGTGAGAAGTACAACCGATGTGTGAAGGACACCTGGGATAAGGAAGAATAAATATTATAGCACAAAATGAGTTTACAATTAGTAGTTGTGAACGTATTGTGGATTAAATATAACCACATTGCAGAAACGTTCAATTTTTTTAAATATAAAGTTTTGTCCAGTTTCTTTCTTCCTCATGTAGGTCTTTTTTTATTACTTTTCAAATAATGGAGTCATTATTCAAAGGAATACTTTTCCTTTCAGGCACTAAATCTGCAAAAGCCTTATGCTGCCCAGTTGGATAGATAACATCTATTTATTTTGCACTACAAATTTACATTATTTTTAATTTCAGCACCACTAAATCCCACCTATTAAAATATACTTTTAAATTCCTTATTAAGAGCCAAATATCCAACATTTCTGTGATTCCTAAGTTGTGTTATATTTATTTTACTTTCACACAGTACATCAAACAAGAAACAGCTGGATTTATATAAGCAATAGCAATTAGCAATATATCTGGAAAATAAGAAATGTACATGAAACAAAAACATTGTCATTGTCTATAAGGTTTTTAGGTGCAATGCTACTCATGGATTAGAGAAGGTAGAACATAGAACAGTCCCTCTGACCCACAATGTTGTGCCGAACCAATTAAATTAATCAAATGGCTAACTAATCCCTTCTGCCTACATCCTTCATTTCCCTCATTAATATAACTATCTAAACATCTCTTAGAAGTCCTAATATCTCTGCCTCTCCCATAGATATTGTTAAAACAGAAAAATCTTGCATCTCTTTTCCTCTTGCTGCTACTCACATTGCAGGGTAAAGACAATCAGAGCTAATGTTGCAATCTTGGAGAGCAATTGCAATGGATGTCAAGAAGGGAATGTCAAGAAATTAATCAAGAAGTAGTGGTGGAAGGGGAGGGATCAGCATACAGAGAAGAGATCAGAATTTTTCAAGGAAGAGAACAAGCTTTCCAACAGAGGGTGATGGTTATGCAAAATTATCTGTCAGAGGAACTGGTAGAGGAAAGTATAATTACAGTGCTTAAAGCCATTTGGACATGCGCTTGAATCAGAAAGCAGTAGAAAAAACAGGCCTAATGCAGGAATATAGGACTAGTACAGATAGGCATCACAGTTGACGAGGACAAGTTTGCCGAAAAAAGTGTTTCTGTGCCCCACAACTCAAAATCAACTAAGGAGACATTTCCTAAGCTCTGATATGACATGACTGGTCAAAATGGCCAAAGTTACAAATCTTCTATTTCTTATTAGCATGCAATAAATCAAAATAATATACAGTAGTGCTAAAAAGTTTGTGAACTCTGCAGAATTTTTCTATTCCTGCATAAATATGACCTAAAATGTGATCAGATCTTCACCCAAATCCTAAAACTAGATAGAGAACCTAATTAAATTTTTAAAAATATATACTTGTTTATTAATTATTGAGAAAAATTATCCACTATTAGATGTATTTGTTGGGAAAATTATGTGAACCTCTGGGGTAATGCCTTCTACAAAAGCTATTTGGACCCAGGAGTTCCACTCAATGAAATGAGATTGGAGGTGTAGGTTGTAGAGGTGATCTGCCCTATATAAAAAAAGACACAAAATCAGGTTAATGACAGAGCCTGCTCTTCTCAAGAAAGATCCGTTTTTTATGCACAGTACCTCAATCAAAACAATTTTCAGAAGACCTTAAAAAAAAGAATTGTAGGGATGCATGCAGCTGGAAAAGGCTACAACAGCATTTCTAAAGACCTGAGTGTTCATCAGTCCACAGTAAGAGAAATTGTCTACAAATGGAGGAAACTCAGTACCGCTGCTACTCTCCCTAGGAGTGGGCATCCTGCAAAGAGCAAGAGCACAACATGCAATGCGAAAGGAGGTGAAAAGGAACCCAAGGGTAATAGAAAAAGACCTGCAGAGATCTCTAGAACTTGCTAAGGTCTTTGTTTATGTGTCCACTACAAGAAAAACACTGAACAAGAATGGTGTTCATGGAAGGAAACCGGAGGAAACCACTACTCTCTAAAAAAACACTGCTGCACATCACAGGTTTGCAAAAGACCGCCAGGATGTTCTTCAAATCTTCTGGCACATTGTTCTGTTGTTGGATGAGACAAAAGTTGAACTTTTTGGCAGAAATACACATTGTTTTGTTTGGAGGAAAAAGGGCACTGCACACCACCAAAACCTCATCCCAACTGTGAAACATGGTGGAAGGAGCATTACGGTTTGGGGCTGCTTTAGGGCCTGGACAGCTTGCAGTAGTTGAGGGAACAGTGAATTCAAAATTGTATTAAGAAGAATGTCCATCAACTGAAGCTTAATGGAAGTTGAATAACACAACAGGGCAATGATCCTAAAGACAGAGCAAATTAACAACAGAATGGTTTAAAAAGAAGAAAATTTGTGTTTTGGAATGGCCGAGTCAAAGTCCTGATCTTAATCCTACAGAAATGTTGTGGAAAGACCTGAAGCAAGCAGTTCATGCAAAGAAGCCCACCAACATTCCAGAATTGAAGCAGTTTCGTAAGGAGGAATGGCCTAAAACTCCTCCAAGCTGATGTACAGAACTGATCAAGTTACAAAAGTTTGAAGTTATTGCTATACAACGGGGTTAGACCAGCTACTGAGAGCAAAGGCTCACATTCCTTTTCCAACAAATACATGTAATACTGGATTATTTTTCTCAATAAATAAATGAACAAGTTTATTTATTTGTGTTATTTATTTAACAGGGTTCTCTCGCTAGTTTTGTGACGTGTGAAGATCCCAGGATTCCCATAATTCAGGACATTTACAAAGACAGGTATGAAAAGAAAGGCCTGAAGGATCATTGGGGACCCGAGTCACTCCAATCACAATCTATTCCAGCCGCTACCATCCAGGAAACGGCACCACAGCATAAAAGCCAGGACCAACAGGCTCCGGGACAGCTTCTTCCACCAGGCCATCAGACTGATTAACTCACGTTGATTTAAGTGTATTTCTATGTTACAATGACTGCACTATTTATTATAAATTACTGCCTGGGCAGGGTGAAAAGCATTATCAAGGATGCATCTCACCCTAACCATAGACATTTTACTCTCCTCCCATCCGGTAGGAGCTACAGGAGCCTCCGCTTCTTCCTTGAGGCTGTGACCCTGCTGAACCTCACATCACAGCACTAAGCAGTATTGCACCCATACTACACCGTCTCAGTACTTTTATATTTGTGTGCTATAGCACTTACTTTTTATTCACAGTTATTTTGCAAATAACACTATTCTTTGCATTTCTGGTCAGATGCTAACTACATTTCATTGGCTTTGTATCTGTACTCGGCACAATGATAATAAAGTTGAATCTAATCTAATGATCGCACATTTAGACGGAGACGTAACAAAGATTTTTACTCCATGTATGTGAAGAATGTAAGAAATAAAGTCAATTTAATTCAGAATCTCATCACATTTTAGGTCATACTTATGCAGAAATAGAGAAAATTCTACGAACTTTCTAGCACCACTGTACATGTTAATGTGACTACTTTGAGAGCATACAACAGAGGTAACTTCATTAGCAGCAACCCAGATTTTAATTACATATTTACTAAATCAAATGGCACTATATGACAAGCAAACAACGTTCAACCATTAATATAATTTACTATATAACAACATGTTTAAAGTGGAAAATTTACCATGATTTTTTTCATTCAGCAGATTTTTCGTAGCTGGCAGAAACATTTCCATGAGTTCAGGCACTTTCCTAATTACATGCACTGCACATAATGCTGCCTGAAAAAAGAATGTAAATAATGTAAAACAATGCAAACATTTTAAATATAAACAAACTGGTTCACACACAATTTGCTGTAGATAGTTAAGCAATTATATTGCATTTATTTAATTACTGCAATACACCTTTCAAAAGGTCTCCTATGTCTTATGGTGTTATTAATCAGGGCATCACAGGTTACGGGGAGAAGGCAGGAGAATGGGGTAAAGGATTTTAAAAAATCAGCCATGATAGAATGGCAGAGTAGACTCAATGGGTCAAATAGATTAATTCTGTCCTATACCATGGTCTGAACGTACCCTTAAAAAAAAACACATGAATACATAAATCTTAAAGAATTGTTTCCTTTCTTGCTGGCTATCTGTACTTTCTTGCTAATGCCATCTTGGACAATGTCTCCCATCCACTACATAATGTACTGGTTGGGCACGGGAGTACATTCAGCCAGAGACTCATTCCACCGAGATGCAACACAGAGCGTCATAGGAAGTCATTCCTGCCTGTGGCCATCAAACTTTACAACTCCTCCCTTGGAGGGTCAGACACCCTGAGCCAATAGGCTGGTCCTGGACTTAATTCCTGGCATAATTTACATATTACTATTTAAATATTTATGGTTTTATTACTATTTAATTATTTATGGTGCAACTGTAACGAAAACCAATTTCCCCTGGGATCAATAAAGTATGACTATGACTGCTACTTACATTGAAGGGTGGCAGGAATCAGAGCCACAACCTGCAATCTGGAATTCAGCAGAAAAAATAAAGTCGACATCAAGGAGAGAACATGGGTTAATTCTCTTGGAAAACAGGCACAAGCTCGGATGGAAAGCATGCACAGGGCCGACCAGATTCAAACTCGGGGCCACTTGCCTCAACACCTGGTACGAATGCCACTATACTTTTGCAACAGTAATAATGGGCCAAAATGCTGGCTGTACCAGTTGATAAATCCAGGGAACCAAAATATTCATTATGAAAACTAGGATGGGTAATAAAAAGATTGAAAAAGAAAACTAGGATGGGTTACAGCAAAAGAACAATTAGGCCTGGAGATGGGGGTGCGAAGGCTGCACGGGATGGATACCAAGGGACCAGGAAGGAGGTAAAAGGTAGAAGTAACATTCAGGTGCAGATCAAAATTTAATTAGTTAATAGTTTAGAGAATTTGCACGTGTTTCTGGTTTGCATGATGTAACTATGAAATGGCACAGTAATAGGCTTTGAGAACATCAGCTTTTTACCACATGACATGGATGAACATTGATGGTTTAATTGCTAAATTTGCTTATGATACAAAGATAATAGGAATTGATTGTGAAGTGGATATAAAACAATATAGATAGATAAAATGAATGAGTAAGTGATCTTGAAAATGATGTTGGAAAATATGAAGAGATTACAGTGCTTGAGATGCAGAATAATCTGGGTGGGCCAGTGCACACAAAGACTAGGAAGCAGACAGCAAATAATTGTAAGACCGCAAGACATAGGAGGAGAATTAGGCCATTCTGCCCAGTCTGGTCCACCATTCAGTCATGGCTGATTTATTTTCCCCCTCAGCCCTATTCTCCTACCTTTGTTGCCCTTACTAATCAAGAAACATTTTAAACATACCCAATGACTTCACAGCAATAAATTCCACAAATTCACCGCCTTCTGGCTAAAGAAATTCCTCATTTGTTCAAAAGGGACATCCTTCTATCCCGAGGCTGTGCCCTAAACTCACCCACTATCGGAAATATCGTCTCCATGTCCACTAGGCCTTTCAGTTTTCAGTAGGTTTCAAAGTGAACCACCCTAATACTTCTAAACTCCAGCCATCAAATATACAATAATGCTTTCATTCCTTTGATCATTCTCGTAAACCTCCTCTGGACATTCCCCAATGCCAGCACATCTTTTGTTGGACAGAGGCCTGAAACTGCTCATAATATTCTAAATGTCATCTGACCAATGCCTTATAATGCCTCAGCATTACATCCTTGTTTTTATTATAGTCCTCTCAAAATGAATGTTAACATTGCATTGGCCTTCTTAAGATCAACTCATCCTACTAGCCAACTTTTAGAAAATTCTGCACTAGGACTCCGAAGTCCCTTTGCATCACCAGACCTGTATGAATTTGCTCCCAGTTTAGAAAATAGTCTGTTTTTATTCCTTCTGCCAAAGTCTATGACCAAATGCTTTCCAACAATATCCCATCTGCCACTTCTTTGCCTACTTCTCCAAATCTACTATTAAGTAACAATGTAGTGAGCTCATATTCCACTTAGACCAAATTACCCACACCCGGACCACAGTCCTCCATATCAGACTGAAGGTACAGATCCCATAGCATCAGGTCAGGTATACTCACTACCCTACAACCATCTGGCTCCAGAACTGGCCTGGATCACTTCAATCACACTACTCTGAACTGGTTCCATGGCCGACATTCTTATTTTTAAGGACTCTTCACAACTCATGTTCTGAGTATTAATTTTTATTTGCACAGTCTGTTTTTCTGCATGAGTTGTTTATCAGCTTGTCTGTTTATGTATAGTTTTTCATAAAATTTACAGTGTTTCCTTTTCTTGTAAATACCCGCAAAAAAAATCTCAAGGTAGCAAATGGTAACATAGGAACTTTGATAATAAATTTACTTTGAACTATGCTCTTAACCTTGCTATTCATGGGCAAAAAAATTGCCAAGCTTCCTCATTGTCCTTTTTACTAATAACTGATATTTTCTGGCATTTGTTACTTCCATCGTTATGCCAATCAAGTAGCTATGTTTGCATTTATATGGGACAACCCACAGATTGATTAAAGAATGTTTGCATAAATTAAGTTTTTTTTTAAAAAGTAATTAAAATCTGTTTCAGAGCTAACACTGCAGTAAGAACCAAAAATTGTTACCTTTTTCCTTAGGTAGGAGTTGGATGTCTTTAGCAGTTTTTCCACTTCTCCTGCAAGATCTCTGCACATCTCTGATGATCCCATGCAGCCAAGTGTGCAGAGTGCCAGACCTTGGACATACTGAGTACTATGATTCAAGTCACTGCATAACAAAATTAAAATTAAACGGTTCAATTGTAGAATTATGAGTCAGTTGAACTTGATACTCCGGTTATTCTTTCCTTTCATTTGTATGGAAAATTGCAGCTTTCAAATAGCAAATACACAGACATATACTTAACATTATATACCAAATTTAACTGCATAAAAGTCAGTACTCACTTTTTAATACAATTTGTCATGAGCAAGTGGACATCTTGCCTCTCATCGAGCAGCAACATCGCACCTAGATAACCAATCCGCTTGTCTGTAAATTTCTGTGAGGCTATCAGTTTTAGGCACTCCAACTGCAATAAACAAAATATTGCTCAATACACATCTCAAATAAATTTATCATTAAAAGGAAACTTAACTGTTTAAGCAACACACATCAAAGTTGCTGGTGAACGCAGCAGGCCAGGCAGCATCTCTAGGAAGAGGTACAGTCAACGTTTCAGGCCGAGACCCTTCGTCAGGACTAACTGAAGGAAGAGTTAGTAAGAGATTTGGAAGTGGGAGGGGGAGGGGGGAGATCCAGAATGATAGGAGAAGACAGGAGGGGGAGGGATGGAGCCAAGAGCTGGACAAGTGACTGTTTAAGTTACTTTACCAAATTCCAGCAAAACTAAAAATTTTAGGCCCCAGACTCTGCAATCCAACAACTGAAATGTTGATTACAAATGAACTTGTTTTTATAAACTGCAGTACATCAGAAAGTCTTTCCCCAGTATTAAGGGCATGGACAGAGAGGAATATTTGAAATGTAATAACACAAGAAATTGGAGCCAGTAGAGACGGCTCTGCCATTATATAAGATCATGGCTGATATGGCCATGAACTCAGGTTCACCTACCTGCCTTTTCCCAAAACCCTTGTTATAAAAAAATCTTTTGTCTTAAATATATTTAATAAGATAGCCTCTGTTTCCCTGGACAAAGAACTCCACAGATTCACTACTCTCATCTCAATCCTAAATCTGTTGCCCAACTCTTGAGGCTATGACCCTTGGTTCTGGTCTCACTGGTGGAAAACAACTTTGTCTCTATCTTTCCTATTCCTTTTATAATTTTATATATTTAAGATACCCTCTCATTCTTCTGAATTCCAGGGAGTATTGTCCTACAGGACTATTTCTCCTCAAAAGCTAACCCGCTCATCTTTGGAATCAACCTGGTGAACCTCCTCTGTACTGCCTCCAAAGCCACTATAGCATTCCTCAAGTAAGGAGACGAGAACTGAGTGCAGTACTCCAGGTACAAATGTGTCAGAATCCTGTACAGTTGCAGCATAACCTCCTGCTCTTAAGTTCAAACCTTCCAGCAATGAAGGCCACATTCCATTTGCTTCTTAGTAACCTGTTGCACCTGCAAAAAAAAACCTTTTATATTTCGTGAACATGCATTCACAAGTCCCTCTGCATGACAACATGCTGCAATCTTTCATCGTTTAAATAACAATCTGATCTTCTATTGTTTCTCTCCAAAGTGGAATACCTAGCATTTACCAATGTTGTACTCCCATCTGCCAGACTCTTAGTCATTCGCTCATCTACATCTCTCTGCAGACTGTGCATCCACTGCATAATTTGCCAACCAGAAACACACATTTATCCCAACTCTCTGCGTTCTATTGGATAACTAATCCAATGTGCTAATACATTACTCAGCCCCACACATTCTTATCTCATGGGCAAGTCTTATGCTACACCTTATTGAACATTTTCTGGAAATTCACCTGTTTCCTTCTATCTACTGCATGCATTATATCCTCAAAGAACTCCAATAAGTTTGCCAAATGGTACCCGTCCTTCATGAATCCTTACTGTGTCTGCCTGTTATCAAATTTCTCACTATTTAGTTATCCAAATCTGGCTCTTGCCACCTTTACTGTTCTTGTTTTAACTGAAATATACTTTTGTTGAACACTGAAAAAATCTCTTTGAAAGTCTTCCTCGATACGTCCACAATATAGCCTGTGTTCCCAGTAAATGCAAGCCAGTTCCTGTCATTCTGTTGGAATATCCCTCGTTTGGGCATAATACACTGGTTTTAGTTCCAACTATTGCACCATCTATTTGCATGAAACAAAAAACTTTCAGGAAGCAGTAAGCAAAACATTTTTTTAATAGAAGAGAAACATACTTAAAGCTTATGAATGTTTCCCCATGAGATTTCTCCTCTTCACGTTCCAGATTTGCAAGGCTATATTTCACTAGTTAACAGATTAAATGCCATTTTTTAGCACTAAAACATGCTGTATCAACATGCAGGTAACCCAAATCCTAAAATGGGTCTCCAAACATGAAACATAAGAAAGGGATAGGAGTTTTTCAATTCCATACCTGAAAATAATCTATACAATTAGTATCAATCCAGTATTTATGCCATGTACATTCCTGCAGCTACCCTGGCCTGTATCTCTCTCTTTTAAAAGAAGTTTTAAACATTTAATTAACAGTGACATTTCATAAATCTAGAAGAGCAATTTAAAGATCAACACAAGTAGAAAACTGTTTACTCAAGTGTTCACTGCTTACTAATCAGAACAAAATATTTGATAAACTAATAGAACCACATCCTCACTTTCTCTCTTTTTCAAAGTACCCTGGATTACCTGTCCAAAGTGTGCAGGATATCCTAGCATATGCATGTACAATAGTTTTGCCACATTTCGACATCGGTAGGTGTTATCTTCTTCTCTGAATGAAGAACGAATTGAAGCACATTCCTTCTGTATCATTTCTCGTTCCTCAGCCTGAGTCCGGGCTGTCCGGATAGTCCGGATTAGCTCCCTCAACCTGATGGGGGCTGGCATCCTCTGGGGTTTAAAAAAACAGATACAGCATATAATAATTTTTTTGTTGATTCAAACCACTTAAACCAGATAAGTAAGCTTTTAAAATAGTACACCAAGCTGAATGCCGGATACTTGGGACAATTTAAAACATTCATGGAAGCTCAACAAGGCTTCATTATTAAATTTGCTTGACAAGAATATATTCAGTGGCAGTCAAAACTTAATAACATTTGTGCACAAATCTACCTGCATCTAAATGTCTACAATACAAAAAATTATACCTTTCATTTATTGAAACTGCATAACTCAGGAAAACATCTTTGAAATAATTCTGTAAATACATAGACTTTGCTGTAGAATTTTTTAATACACTTGTGTTCAAAATATCTTGTACATCAAAAGCTTTATGTCTTCAGAGTTCAAAGGATTACTGTAATATTCGTAAAACAAAAGGCACATAGAGGTCAGGATCTATGTAAACATTAACACCAAAAACTATTGTCAAGAAAGATCTAAGTAACAGTGTAGAAGCTTTTAAAGATTTCTATACTTCATTCGGAGTTTGAGGAGATTTGGTATGTCAAAAGACTCTACAAATGTACATTGGAGAGAATTCTGACTGGGTGCACACCACCTGGAGAGATTCCAATGCACGGGAATAAAAGAAGCTACAGAGGGTCGTAAACTCAGCTGGTCCAATCAAAGGCACAAGTCGCCCCACCAGAGAACATCTTCAAAAAGCCGATGCCTAAAGGCGACAGCATCCATCATTAAGGACTCACCACCCAGGACATTCACTCTTGCTACCATCAGGGAGGTGGCACAGGAGCCTGAAGACAAACAGCCAATGTTTAAGGAACAGCTTCTTCCCCTCTACCATCAGATTTCTGAACAGTCCACAGACACTACCCCGCTATTCATCTTTTACCACAAAACAACAAATTTCATGACATGTCAGTTATAATAAACTTGAATCTGATTCTAAAGCAATTAAATGAGGGGGAAAAAAGTAAATCTTCTTAGTGAGAACTTTCCTTCCACCCCCCCCAAAAAAAAACTTCTCAAACACAAATAGGATCTAAAGTTTTACTTCAGAAGGGCTGGTAATGAGGCTCAAGGTGATAGCAAATCTGTGCAGCCCTGCTTTTAAGGATGGGAAACAGATTCAAGTACCATTTTCAAAAAAACATACAAGATAAAATTTACAGTGCCACTAAATGACCTCCTCTTTTACATCATTCTATGGACTGCTGTTCGCATCTTTAATTCGGGTAGCATTTTCCGAAATATTTTGAACCCTCCTTCAGCAAGTAGTTTTTAGCACAAATAGGCCCTTCAGCCCACGGTGTTGTGCCAACTTTATAACCTAACCTGAGATTAATTTAATCTTTCCCTCCTACATAGTCCTCTATTATTCTGTCACCCATGTGTCCAAGAGCTTCTTAATTGATCCTAATGCATCTGCCTCTACCACTACTCTTTACAGAGTGCTCCATGCTCCCACCACTGTGTAAAACAACTTACAGCTGACATCGCCTCCCCCATACTTTCTTCCAATGACCTTAAAATTATGCCCCCTCATATAAGACTGCCACCCTGGGAAAGTCTCTGGCTACCCACTCAATCTGTGTCTTTTATCATCTTTTATACCTCCATCAAGTCACCTCTCATCCTCTACTCCAAAAAGAAAAGCCCCAACTTACTCAAGCTATCCTAAAAGCACAAGATTAAGAATTATATTTAGCCAAAGACACATCTGCAAACAGAAATCAAGAGACAGGTGCTAAGGG
Source organism: Mobula hypostoma (assembly GCF_963921235.1). Taxonomy (NCBI): domain Eukaryota; kingdom Metazoa; phylum Chordata; class Chondrichthyes; order Myliobatiformes; family Myliobatidae; genus Mobula; species Mobula hypostoma. The sequence continues at coordinate 41,605,974 of NC_086110.1, forward strand.
GAGAGGAAATTTGAATGCAGCAATTATATGTAACGTACAAATCCTCAACCTTTTATAATGGGTATCTGGTAAGTAAATTAGATTCATAATGAGAGCTACTATATAGGTGTTCGGAGAAGGAAAGATTAAATCTACACATACACTTTGCAGTGAGATGCAAATCTCCAGTAAGTTCAATGCTTAATTTCAATTTTACTCTAATTACAGGTGTCCCCTGCTTTTCAAAACCTTGCTGTTACAAAAGACCTACATTAGTTACCTGTTTTCGCTAACAGGTGTTTTCACTGTTACAGAAAAAGGCAGCACACGCCACGAGCAACCAAGCTCCTCCCCCGGAACTGTATTAGACAACAGACAATAGGTGCAGGAGTAGGCCATTCGGCCCTTTGAGCCAGCACCACCATTCACTGCATTCATGGTTGATCATCCACAATCAGTATCCAGTCCCTGCCTTATCCCCATGACCTTTGATTCCACTATCTTTAAGAGCTCTATCCATCTTCTTCTTGAAAGCATCCAGAGACTTGGTCTCCACAGCCTTCTGGGGCAGAGCATTCCATATATCCACCACTCTCTGGGTGAAAAGGTTTTTCCTCAACTCCATTCAAAATGGCCTACCCCTTATTCTTAAACTGTGGCCTCTGGCTCTGGACTCACCCATCAGTGGGAACATGCTTCCTGCCTCCAGCGTGTCCAATCCCTTAATAATCTTATATGTTTCAACAAGATCCCCTCTCAGCCTTCTAAATTCCAGAGTATACAAGCTCAGTCGCTCCAATCTTTCAACATATGACAGTCCCACCATCCCGGGAACTAACCTTGTGAACCTACGCTGCACTCCCTCAATAGCAAGAATGTCCTTCCTCAAATTTGGAGACCAAAACTGCACACAGTACTCTAGGTGTGGTCTCACCAGGGCCCTGTACAGCTGCAGAAGGATCTCTTTGATCTTATACTCAATTCCCCTTGTTATGAGGGCCAGCATGCCATTAGCTTTCTTCACTGCCTGCTGTACCTGCATGCTTGCTTTCAGTGACTGATGTACAAGAACACCTAGATCTCATTCTGCTTCCCCTTTTCCTAACTTGACTCCATTTAGATAATAATCTGCTTTCCCGTTCTTACCACCAAAGTGGATAACCTCACATTTATCCACATTAAACTGCATCTGCCGTTTGCCCACTCACCCAGCCTGTCCAAGTCACCCTGCATTCTCATTAACATCCTCCTCACATTTCACACTGCCACCTAGCTTTGTGTCATCGGCAAATTTGCTAATGTTACTTTTAGTTCCCTCATCTAAATCATTAATATATATCGTAAACAGCTGCGGTCCCAGCACTGAACCCTGCGGTACCCCACTGGTCACTGCCTGCCATTCCGAGAGGGACCCGTTAATCGCTACTCTTTGTTTTCTGTCAGCCAGCCAATTTTCAATCCATGTCAGTACTCTGCCCCCAATACCATGTGCCCTAATTTTGCCCACTAATCTCCTATATGGGACTTTATCAAAGGTTTTCTGAAAGACGAGGTACACTACATCCACTGGCTCTCCCTTGTCCATCTTCATAGTTACATCCTCAAAAAATTCCAGAAGATTAGTCAAGCACGATTTCCCCTTCGTAAATCCAAGCTGACTCGGACTGATCCTATCCAGATGTGCCGTAAAAAAATCTTTTATAATTGACTCCAGTATCTTTCCCACCACTGACGTCAGGCTAACCAGTCTATAATTCCCTGTTCTCTCTCTTCCTCCCTTCTTGAAGAGAGGGACAACATTAGCCACCTTCCAATCCACAGGAACCGATCCTGAATCTATAGAACATTGGAAAATGATTACCAATGCGTCCACGATTTCTAAATCCACCTCCGTAAGTACCCTGGGATGCAGACCATCAGGTCCCAGGGACTTATCAGCCTTCAGACCCAACAGCCTATCCAACACCATTTCCTGCCTAATATAAATTTCCTTCAATTCATCCATTACCCTAGGTCCTTTGGCCACTATTACATCTGGGAGATTATTTGTGTCTTCCCTAGTGAAGACAGATCCAAAGTACCTGTTCAACTCGTCTGCCATTTCCTTGCTCCCCATAATAAATTCACCCACTTCTGTCTTCAAGGGCCCAATTTTGGTCTTAACCTTTTTTTTTTCCTCTTTTCACATACCTGAAGAAGCTTTTACTATTCTCTTTTATATTCTTGGCTAGCTTACCTTCTTACCTCATTTTTTCTCTGCGTATTGCCTTTTTAGTTACCTTCTGTTGCTCTTTAAAAGTTTCCCAATCCTCCGGCTTTCCACTCGCCTTTGCTATGTTATACCTCTTCTTTTATTTTTATACTGTCCATTACTTCCCTTGTCAGCCACGGCCTCCCCTTACTCCCCTTAGGATCCTTCTTCCTCTTTGGAATGAACTGATCCTGCACCTTCCGCATTATTCCCAGAAACACCTGCCATTGCTGTTCCACTGTCATCCCTGCTAGGGTATTGTTCCATTGAACTTTGGCCAGCTCCTCCCTCATAGCACCATAGTTCCCTTTGTTCAACTGTAATACTGACACTTCTGTGTTTCCCTTCTCCCTCTCAAATTGTAGATTAAAACTTATCATATTATGGTCACTACCTCCTAATGGCTCCTTTACCTCGAGGTCCCTGATCAAATCCGGTTCATTGCACAACACTAAATCTAGAATTGTGTTCTCTCTGGTAGGCTCCAGTACAAGCTGTTCTGAGAATCCATCTCGGAGGGACTCCACAAACTCCCTTTCTTGGGGTCCAGCACCAACCTGATTCCTCCAGTCTACCTGCATGTTGAAATCCCCCATAACAACTGTAGCATTACCTTTGCGACATGCTAATTTTAACTCTTGATTCAACTTACACCCTACATCCAGACTACTGTTTGGGGACCTGTAGATAACTCCCATTAGGGTCTTTCTACCCTTACAATTTCTCAGTTCTATCCATACTGACTCTACGTCTCCTGATTCTATGTCCCCCCTCGCAAGGGACTGAATATCATTCCTCACCAACGAAGCCACCCCACCCCCTCTGCCCATCAGTCTGTCCTTTTGATAGGACGTATATCCTTGAATATTCATTTTCCAGGTCCTGTCCACTTGAAGCCATGTCTCTGTTATTCCCACAACATCATACTTACCAATTTCCAACTGTGCCTCAAGCTCATCTACTTTATTTCTTATACTCCGTGCATTCATATACAATACTTTTAATTCATTACTCCCCTCACCTCCCATATCAATTCCTATTTCACTTGGCCATACTGTACAATCCCTTCTTGAGCTTTCTGCTCTGTTGATTCTGCTGTCTTTCTTAACTTTTCTTATTCCCACTTTCCCTTTATCTCCATCCTTATGTTTGCAGTTCGTCCCCTCCCCCCTCCCCACTTAGTTTAAACACACCCGTGTTGCAGAGGCAAACTGCCTGCCAGAATGCTGGTGCCCTGCTTATTAAGGTGCAACCCATCCCTATTCTAGCCAGCATTGCTTAAACACATGCCTGTGAGCAGCCGTTAGCAAGATGAGTTCTAAGGTTTTGGAAAAGACTATAAGAGCTCGAAAGGATGTTACACTTAGCATAAAACTAGACATAATTAAGCATTTCAATCGTGGTGAACGAAGTAAGGACAAAGTGAGTTTGGCTTGTGGAAGTTGACGAAGATGATGTTGAAGAGGTTTTGGCATCCCATGACCAAGAACTGATAGGTGAAGAGCTGATGTAATTGGAAGAGGAAAGGATAACAATCGAAACCTAATACAGTAGCGAACAGACTGAAAGTGACGTCGTCCAGGAACTGAACGTGAAGCAACTGCGTGAGATTTTCGCTGCAATTATTGCAGAAAAGTACGACTTTAATTCTGAATGGGTACGAAGCTTCAGGGAATATTTGCAAGATGGTTTGAGTGCTTACAAAGAACTGTATGATAGAAAATTGCGCGAGGCTAAGCAGTCAAGCATACTGTCGTTTTTCAAGCCTTCCACATCAGCCGACGAACCTCGACCTTCAACATTGAGGCAGGCCAACATAGAAGATGACTTGCGTGCCCTGATGGAAACAGACAACGATGAGATGACACCCCAGTGTCCCACCACCCCAATCCCTGGGCCACGCTTCTGATCTGGGCCGACATTTATGTGCCGGGCAGCACCTAATTAATTAGCTTGTTTATTTCGGCTTTTTTCTTAAAGATGTGCTGGGTGCGCCCTGGCTACCGCTGCATTCTTCGCGGATCAGTATCGGTTCGCTGCCCAGAGGTTGGGGACCACTGCACCACCCCAACCTCCAACGACTCAGCCTAACACACCATCATCAGTGTGCTCAGCGCTGACTTCTCGATTCCGGTAAGGGATACTACACTGTACATACATTATTTCTACTTTATATAGGCTGTGTATTTTTATGTGTTATTTGGTATGATTTGGCAGCTTCATAGCTTAAAGCTTACTGGAGAGAGTGTTTCTACCGAGAGCGCTTGCGCTGTGTTTCTGCCGAGAGCGCCTGCATGAGATTTTCGCTACGGAGAACAGTGTGGCAATGATTGTAGAAAAGTATTTCTACTTTATATAGGCTGTGTATTTATCATATCATTGCTGCTTTTACTATATGTTACTGTTATTTTAGGGTTTATGTGTTATTTGGCATGATTTGGTAGGTTGTTTTTTCGGTCTGCAAACGCTCACAAATTTTTCCCATATAAATAAATGGTAATTGCTTCTTCACTTTATGTCATTCCAGCTTACGAACCGTTTCATAGGAACGCTCTACCTTCGGATGGCGGGGGAAACCTGTACTTTTTTTTAATCCTCCAAATATCCTTGACAGAACTGAATTGGAGAAGCAGAGTAGGCATAACTTGCAATATGAAGGCTGGGTATAATTCTCTTCCACTTGCATAAAATAGATCCCAAAAAAAGCACTAAAAGATACACTTATTGCCAATGTTCAAAGACCTTACATAAACTAAAAAGCTCAATTAACCCAGTGACACCAATAACAATAGATTTTTTTTAAGCTGTCTTGACCTAGTGGGGGTGTGACTTGTGGGATGGGGAGAAGGGCAAGAACAGGATGACATTCAAGGTTCAAATGTTAATTTATTATTAAAGCATGTATCCACACATGAAATTTGTCTTCTCCAAATAGTCACAAAACAAAGAAAGAGAAACATCAAACCCACCCCACTACCTGCACAAAAAAGAATGGCATCCTGATCACCAACTCCCAAAACCCCCTCTCGCCACACAAAACCGAACATGGACAGCCAAAAAAACTAAGAACACAACAGAACCTCAACCCCTAAACACCCTCTCCTCGCGTAACAAAACGGAAAAGGAACAAGCGATAAAAAGCACAATATAGAAACCATAAATCTGAAAAAATCCACAGTCCATAAGCGCAACAGTCTAATCCATAAACACAGAACCATGATACCATCCTACAATATCACTATCATTTATCAAAAAGAGAATTTAATATAAAATCAGGGAGGAGCATCCATGCCAGGACCACCAAAATTACTTTCCCCAAGCAGCAAGCCTGATCAACACTTACACCCACGAGGTCCACCACTACTTTACTATCTCTCAGTAATCACCCTACCGAAACTTGATGGAAATAATCAATGTATATAAGCTGTCTTAAGTATTTATATTTGTGTTTTTGTTATTAGTGTTATCTTTTGTGATAAATTTTGTGCTGCATTGGATCCAGAGTAACAATTATTTCATTCTCCTTTACACTTGTGTACAAGAAATGACATTAAACAACCTTGAATAATGATTTCTCTCAATTCCTCATGACAACTTTGTGACTTTGATTCATAGTTTGATTCAGTTTTCAGTTTGTTGTACAGTGTATCTAATTCAAGTTTGTCATTCAACTGTACACGTGTATTTCACCAAATGAGACAACATTCCTTCAAACCAAAGTGCACAATACGATACATAATTCACAGACATAACACAAAGTAATATTACGACATATAAATTAACAATAAGGTACACATATGATAAAAGTTGAAAAGTTAATACACGATGAGAGCTGGGTAGTGGCAGGGAGTCCAATAATTTTAAGGATGGGGAAGAATCTGGTTCTCATCCTAAAAGTTCATGTCCTATTGACAAAGTTATTGTCATTAGGATCAAAGAGATGGTTGGACGGATGGGAAGGATCTTTGAAGCATTCTGATCTCTTCTGGGACAGAGATGACCAGTACAAGAGGACAGATTATACCTGAATCGGAGGGAACCATTATCATGGGCAGCAAATTTGCCAGTATAACTAGAGAGAGTTTGAAGTAGACATGCAGGAGGTGAGATCCCAAGCATCAGGAAGGAGTATGGGAGGCTGGAAAGTTATGCAGGAACCAGTGACAGCAAGCTGAATGAGTGTGACAGGCAGAAAAATGGCAAGGAGCAAGGAAAGTCAATTAGATTAAATTGCAGTTATTTCAGTGCAAGAGAACAGATAGATAAGTCAAATGGACTTGGGGGGCGGGGGGAGGAGGGTGGATAGTTGCATAGGACTGAGATGAGATGTTATAGCCATTACAGAAACATGGCTAAGTAAAGGACACGACAGGGATGCAGATGCTTTGGGTGGAACAGAGGCAGAGAAAAGAAGTGGACGTTGAATTTTTGTTTAAGGGGAATGTCACAGCAGTAGTCAGAGGGTTCATCCAGTGAAGCTTTATGGGCGGAGCTGAGAAATAAGAGGATGATCATGAAGTTGGAAATGCATTATAGGCTCCCAAATAAATTAACTGGAATTAGAAGAACAAATACACAGGAAGATCGTGGAGAGTTGAAAGAATAATAGATTGTTATTGAAGGGGCGTTCCTGACAGACTAGCAGTCTTACTGTTAAGACCAAGATGGGTAGAATTCAATTGTATTCAGGAAAGTTTCTTTGGGCAATACAGAGAGGAGCTATATTAGGAAGAGGTCAAAACTTGATCTACTCTTGGGTAATAAGGCAGGGCAGGTGACATTGGGGTAGCACTTTGGGACCTCTGCCAATAGTTCCATTTGTTTTATAATAAATATGGAAAGGGACAGAATCCCCCCCCCCACAAGTTCAAGCTCTAAATCAGAAGCAAGGCAAACTCTGATGGTATGAGACAGGAACTTCCAAAAATTAATTATTCCAGCGAAGAGGAAAGCTGGTAGGAGTAGAGAACCCTCAAAAATGAAGGATATTCAGGCAAAAAGAGGCAGCATACATAGGCCAGGAATAGGCAGCTGGGATCAAGTGAATCCTTGGAAGAACAATGATGCAGGGCGCATTCAACGAGGAAATCAGTAGGACAAAGACGGCACGAGATACCTTTGACAAAACAGGTAACCTTCTCAATCAAACACGAGAAAATCTGCAGATGCTGGAAATTCAAGCAACACACACAAAATGCTGGTGGAACGCAGCAGGCCAAGCAGCATCTTCGGAAGAAGTACAGTCAATGTTTTGGGTTGAGACCTTTTGTCAGGACTAACGGGAAAAAGAGATAGTAAGAGATTTGAAAGTGGGAGGGGGAGACTAGAAATGATAGGAGAAGACAGGAGAGGGAGGGATGAAGCCAAGAGCTGGGAAGTTGATTGGCAAAAGGGATACAAGGCTGAAGAAGGGGGAGTATCATAGGACGGAAGGCCTTGGAAGAAAGAAAGGGGCAGGGGAGCACCAGAGGAAGATGGAGAACAGGCAAGGAGTTATTGAGAGAGGGAAAGAGAAAATAAATAACTAAGGGATGGGGTAAGAAGGGCAGGAGGGGTGTTAACGGAAGTTAGAGAAATCAATGTTCATGCCTTCTCAATCAACCTTCTAACTGTTACTCACAAACTTCGTGATTATTCCTTGTGTTCATATTCAAATAATTCATATGAATAATGAATAACAAGGGTCGCAAGACTGAACCCTGTAGCACATAACTATTAACTGGCTTCCATTCTGAGAAACAACCTTCAGCCATCATCCTTCGTTTCCTATCTCTAAGCCAATTTTGAATCCAGCTAACCAGCTCTTCCAGAATTCTATGGGACCTAATCTTCCAGACCAGCTTACCATGTTTTACCCATACAGCCCGACTGGATGATGCCCCAAGAAAAAGTTTATGAAGGTAGACAAGGGCCAGGGCTCCAGAGCCCGGGCAGGTATATCCAAATACACTGTGGAAGGTTAGGAAAGCAATAGCAGGATTGCTGGCTGAGGTATTTACATTATCATTAGCCAAGGGTGGGGTGGCAGTAAATTAGAGAGTAGTAATGTTGTAACGTTATTTAAGAAAGTATAACGAAGTAAAACCTAAGAGTTTGATTCAGATTAGAGCAAAGTGTTGAATTTTGTAAAGTCAAATCCAGGTAGGACATTCACAGTGAATGGCAGGTCCTGGGGGTGCTGCAGAACAGAGCATGGCTCATTGAAAGTGGAGTCACAGATAGACAGGCTGGTGAAGGTGGCTTCTGGCACGCTAGCTTTCTTAAGCCAGGACATTGAGTATAAAAGTTGGAAGATCATGGAGTGGTTGCACAATACATTGATAAGGTTGCACTTGGGAATATCGTGTCAGTTTTGGTCACCTTGCTATAAACAAGATGTTATTAAACTGGAAAAAATGCAAAAAGATTTGCAAGAATTTTGCCAGGACTTGAAGTATTAAGTAATGGGGAGAGGGTGGACAGGCTAAGCCTTTTCTCCTTAGTATGCAGGAGAAGGAAAGGTGATCTTACAAAGATGTGTAAAAGCATGAAAGGCATATACAGGGCGAATGCACTCAGCCTGCAGGATGAAGGATCGAGAACTAGGGGACGCGCATAGAAAGAGAAGATTTAAGAGGAACTTGAGAGGCTCTTTTTTAAAAAAACATAGTATTTTCTGGAATGAGTTGCAAGAGGAAGTGGTTGTGCAGGTGCAATAACTGGCGCATGAACTGGGAAGGTTTAGAAAGTTATGGGTCAAACATTGAATGGGAAATGGGAAAAGCTTGGATCGGGCACCTTGGCCAGCATGGAGCAGTTGAGTGGAAGGGCCCATTTCCATGCTACCTCATGAAAAGCTTGAACACTGACATTTCCTGAAGCACAAAGCTTCATAATGACTGAGGTAATTTGACATACATGGCAAAGAATGAAGAACCATAAATACTGGAGAATTGCTCATAAAACAAACTAAATATACACCACCTCAGCATAGATTAGTTTAAAAAATGCAAATTATTGAGCATTTCCCCTGGATTAAAAAGTGAAATTTATTCATTTATTGAGATACAGTACGGAATAGGCCCTTCAAGCCGCACTGCCCAGGAACCTGACTTAATCCTAACCTAACTATGGGACAATTTACAATGTCCAATTCACCTAACAACCAATATGCCTCTGGACTGTGGGAGCACCCAGAGGAAACCCACATTGTCATGGGGAGAAGTACAAATGGGATTGAACCCGTGTCGTTGGTACTGTAAAGCGATGTGCCAACCACTACGCAATCACACCACTATGACCCACCAACTACTGCTGTGGGGATTGGTTAATTAGCAAGCGGAACCATTTACAATTTTACCCACCCTGTCAACACATTTTAAAACTCAAAGATCAAAAGAGGTAAAGGGTTCCAGTTTGAGGATCTAATATTAAATTTGAAGTGGACCAAATTAGTCAGTGCCACAGCCAGTGATTTGTACAATCCTGGTATCTTGGTCTATTGCACCTCCACAAGCTTGGGTGGCAGATTTAGAGTTTCCATTTCCAAACCAACCCAACAGCTTTAGTATTGTTTTTTTAAAAAGTCAACGTTCAAAATTACTTAAAAATAAAAGTTAAAAGATTTAAATAGCATTTAACAAAATAAAAATCACATCCTTTCAATCCAGGATGACAACCTGCAAATGTATGGCGCTGCAGTGTTAACAAGGCACACAGTGTAAATTTGAGGCAACAGGAAGCATTTTGATCTTTATACTTTGCCTCTGAACTCCATGCAGTGCAATAAGTGGTGAAATGCATTACCACCTCACCTCAGTTCAAGTTGCACGATACAGTAGTGAACTGACCCACAAGACAACTGGTTGAAAGTTCTGTAGGCGATCGCATCTCCAGCCAGCATCTTAAAGTAAATGCAACTGAACTTTAACCTCATATCAAGAAATATTCCCTACTTTCAATATAAACAGAAAAAAGAACTGCAGCTTGAACCAAACACTACAGGTCATCAAAGAAACCAATATTGAAACAAAGTGAAATTTAACTTTCAGCGTATATTTTCCTTAATTGTGCTTTATATTCCTTGGCATCGTGGGCAAATTAATTCTGGCTTAGTACCAATGCTAAACAGAGCATGTAAATTTGGAGTGTAAACCTGACTGCACTTCAGAAGCAATAGAAGTGTAATAAGATTTGATGGGTAATCTAGCCAGGTCATTTCCATTAAATTCAACGTGCTTTCAAATCTGACATTTAAAAAAAATTTAAATAAGGGCCTTTCTCTTGAGTTGCAATTTCCAACCATTTGTGGAGACCTCACTAGTTCCTCCAAGTCACATTAATATCAAACAGCAATTCAAAAATAATTGCTGACTTGCAAATTTTTCCCCTCTCCATAGTACTCTAAAAAAATAAAAACTTAATTAGAACAAGATGTGCACTTTTAATTAAAAATGGTCACAAGGTAATCTTCTCAGGTTTAGGCACCTTACATGAACAGACATATCAAATTGAGGATAACACAAGAATAATTTCTCTGCTGTTACAACTACAAACAAGCATTACTTCAGCAACATGGTATTATTCCCCAATTTTCCAAATCACTCACCTTGCAGCCAAAACCAAAGTATAAATACTTAGTATCAAGAAACACAAGCCTGTCAGAATTTCGATTCCATTAGATTATACTGGATCTGAATCCAGGTATTAGGAGAGAGACCAAATTGTCACTGGCAATATTCATCAAATATAACAATTTTCTTACTCTTTCCATTTTGCCACAAAAATTGCTGTTCTATATAACTCATAATATATACAATAACTTCACTGACTTGTCAATACTGTCATTGCCAAATTAATGCCTCAGTTGGGACTTGAAGCTTCAAGTTTTGGGACACAAGGCAGTGAAACTGAGCTAATAAATATACAAGCAACACATATAAAAGTTGCTGGTGAACGCAGCAGGCCAGGCAGCATCTCTAGGAAGAGGTGCAGTCAACGTTTCAGGCCGAGACCCTTCGTCAGGACTAACTGAAGGAAGAGTGAGTAAGGGATTTGAAAGTTGGAGGGGGAGGGGGAGATCCAAAAATATACAATTAGTGCTGAAAGTAAAAGATGTCATTACATAGAAACTAATCAAGGATATTGTAACAACGTACAAAAGCAAGTGAAAAAAAAGATGCACTTAAAAAAAACAATTTTGACCCAATATTGAGAATCTTCTGAATTTATAAACTGCAGACACATTGAATGCTAAAGATACAGGAGAGAGTAAACAGAATGGTAGTTTGGGGCAGGGGTGGGAGGGGCACATGATATATGTATATAAACATAGCTATACAAATTTCCACAATTAAAACCAGAGAGCACAGTTTAAGATGAAGAGTAACAGGAATAGAGGGGATCGAGGATTTATTCGTCCCCCTCCCAAGAAGGGGTTGCCATCTGGAATACTGTACACTGCTGGCGACAATATAGGTATTCTCACAACATTTTTAAAATGGTCAAGAGCTTGAATTGTCAAGGTAGAGGAGGATACAGACCAAATGCTGTTAAACTGGATCAGTAAGATCGGAGAGTTGACAGTTAATGTAAACATAGTGAGCTGAAGGGCCCGCTTCTATGCTGTATCCTTGATAACTCAAACAGCAAGCAACATTCATGCAACACAATGCCAACCAATAATCATTTCCAGCAAGAGAAGGTCCAACAACCTCTCAATAATAATCAGTACTTGCAATGATGAGTGCAATTCCAGTATTCAAAAAGCTCAACAGTATACAAGACATGACCATAGTGGTTGGCTCCATATTTATCATCCTAAACATTCAATCCTTCCACCATCATTGCGGTTAAATACCTAACCTACATTGATGATACAACTCAAAACCTCAATTTTTAACATTAAGGACAAGAAAGCAGTCAGCTAGTAGGGCTGCTGCATCATAACTGAGGAAAATCAGGTTCAAAGTAAATTTATTATCAAAGTACATAAATGTCACCATATACAACTCTGAGATACATTTTCGTGCAGGTAATGAAATCAGTGAAAGACCATGACCAACTGGAAAGAGAAACAACCAATGTGCAAAGACAACAAACTGCAAATACAAAAGAAATAATAAATAAGCAATATTGAGAGCATAAAATGAAGAGTCCTTGAAAGTGAGTTCATAGGCTGACAGAACAGTTCAGTGATGGGGCGCGGGAAGTAATCCCCACTGGTTCAACAGCCTGGTGGTTGAAGCATAACTGTTCCTGAAGCTGGCGGTGAGAGTCCTGAAGCTCCTGTACTTCTTCCTGATGGCAGTAGCAAAGAGAGCATGACCTGGGTGGTGGGGATCCCTGAAGATGGATGCTGCTTTCCTCTGATAGCACACCCTGTTGAATCCTGACCTCATGTCTGCATAGTTTGCATGTTTCCCTGGAGGCTCCAGTCTGCTCTCACAGCCAAAGATAAATCTATGGTATATGCGCATCAATGAATGCTGTTTTAACACCTTGAAGATTCACTACAACTCGCATCATTGCACTTTGGTTTGTATGTACTGAATCCTAAAAATGTATTTCAGGAGTTCCAAATTTTTCTTTCACTATATTCAAAATAAAACTTAAAAATGGGGATGGAGAAGGTGAATGGGTACACAGGAATTTCACAATTTTAAAGCTCTCCTCCATATCGTCTTTTATCACTGGGTGATGATACTACTCTTCCAAAAAGTACGGGTGGGAAATTATCTTCACCACATTGTCACCTGCACAAGGATAATTGGGCATGGCAATAAAATGTTAGGTTCCTTGGTTTTAACCAGATCCCATAAAATGATTAAAGCCACATAATCTGTCCATGGGAGGGGGCACAGGATGCAAAATTCGTAACAGACTGCTTCTGCAAATTGGTTAAGTAAATAATTAATATTCTGTCATGGATCAATGACCTTTTATTAGAATGGGGAACAAACTGAGGAGGACTTGTAGATCACAACTGATCTCTCTGAGGATGCTGAGTGAGGGCAACAGAGAGAAAACAGTGTAACTGCGAGATGCAGAAGGATGTGATAGTATGGAAGGTGTGTAGAGGACATTCACCAGGATGTTACCTGGTAGGGAACATTTCACATGAGGCTCTGAGTACACATGCCTGAGGTATATAAAGCAAACTAAAGGAAACTTTCACCTTAAGAGGCAAAGAAGCCTAGAGGATATAAATTTAGGGCAAGGGGTAAGAGATTTCGAGAGCATCTGAGGGATCCATTTCCCCACCCAGAGAGTGGCAATTACCTGGAATACACTGTCCGAGAGTGCACCAGAAGAGTCGCTGTTAGTACCTTAGTGTCTGAATGAGCACTCAAATAATCTAGCATTGTAAGGGTCAAACCAGGTGGTGGAAGAAACAAATATGTATGCGATCCCACTGCCCTGCCTAGACATGGTGGGCCAAATGGCCTGTTTCCATGATACACTATATGACACAAAAATCATGGAGCAATTGAGTATGGAAACAAGCTCTTTGGCCTAACTCTTCCATGCCAACTAAAATGCCCACAAGCTAGTCACTTTGGCCACATTTGACCTATGGAGATGGAAAGATACTATTAACTTAGTATAACTAAAATTTCTTACCAGAATTTGAGCTATAATGGCCATATATAAACTTGTTTGTTGACGCCCAAGATCTTGTAACTTGTATCTACGGCTCCTAAATCTCTTCACCAGTGGAGCTTTTCATAGGTGAAAGGAATTTCAGACTCACCCTGAGTTGTTTGAAAGAAGTACCTATAGTGGCTTAGTATCCCATCATTCTTGGTAAACCCATAGTTTTTCTGTACCTACCCGGATAAATTCTTTAAACACACTCAGTGCACACTAATCTTTCATACTTCAAAAGAAATGCAAGCAGTGTACACAACCAGGAACAATTTGAGAACATTAGAAGTGAACTACCGACCATAGTATCTATATTTCCAGCTGGTAATTTTTTAAAAAATTCTTTAGAAATCTTGAGACCCAATTTTTTCCAAACTCAATACACTAACAAGCTGCACAAAGGAGAAATAAACATCAGACCAAAACTGTCACCTGTCCAGGACAACAGAAATAAGATCAGAAAATGCTGATGACCTCTTAAAAAAAAATTATCATGAAAGGTTATTGACCTAAATAGTCATTGTTTTTTCAATCTGCAAATTTCTTCAAAAAGTATTAACTATAAGCTGCATTGTATGAAGATATCACACTTCCTATTTGAAATGTAACAATCAAGTTCTACAATATTTTGTAACAAACTAAATTCTTGATAACTGCAGCAGACGGGGAAGGTGGTTGGTGACAAACAGGTTCGTATGGGTGTTAAAGCCCCAGAAGGCAATAAGAATAACAGTAGCAATTTAAAAGTACTCTTGCAGGTGACTTAACCAGCCAATACTACATAGTCAAAGTTTAGGTCTTAAAATTAGGTTTACTATATATATTTTACAAGAATCAAAATCTGTCCTGTTAAGCCAAATTGAATTACTGCACATAAAGTGGCTGACATTTGTTTCATCAAACATTACAAATATTATTTTTAGCTACTCTGACCTTCTAGTTAAGATTCATCAACATCAAAATGAAAAGACTGATTATAGGCTGTAACTGTATGAAGTACAGAGAGATCTAGATGTTCTAGTGCATAAATCACGAAAAAGTTAGCAGGCAGGTCTGACAAGCAGGCAGCAAACAGCATTTTGACCTTCAATGTAAGGGGGGTTTGGTTTTAAAAACAGGGAAGCTTTGTTGCAATTCCAGTGTTGGCGAGGTCTCACCTTGAATCTGCATAAGCTTTGGTCCCCTTACCCAAAGGGTATGGTAACTTATGAAGCAAGACAAAGGAACTTCACCAGCCTAGGCTGAGAGGGGTTTGAATTAAATACTTTGGGCTTGTATTCATTGAAATTTAGAAGGATGAGGGGCAACCTTATTCAAACATACAAGACCCAAAGAGGGCTCAACAGGATAGATGCAGGAATGGTTTCACTAGTGGGAGAGTTCTGAACAAAGGATTAAGCTGAGGTGTGTAGAAATCTCTTGCAGAGCATGACAATTCGCTGCCACAGCATGTGATAGAAGTTGCACAATTAGAAGTATTTAAAATAGAAATGCATAAATATTTGATAGATCAGGGATATATAGATCAGCCGTAACCATAATAAACAGCAGTAAAGGTTTGAGGGACCCAAAATTCCTACTCCTACCTTCCAGGATTTTCTTATATTCTTTGTACTTTGGGATTTACAACTCTTTGATACTGGGATTAATAGCTTGTCTTCATATAACATTTCTATATCTTTAGAACCAATTACTTGTCTTGCATATTGTGTTTGCTGGCAATAGCCCGAGAAATGAACTGAATGGGAGTTAATAATCCACAGTAAAATGCAAACAATTCTGTATGTAACCCATGAATAAGCAATCTCCAAAGAAAGGAGGCTTGATTTTGGATCTTCTGACTTTAAAGGGTCTTTTCTTTACAATTAATTCAATATTTAAAAGACTCTACAAACATATCCATTTGATCAAACACACAAAATGCTGGAGGAACTCAGAGGCGAGTCGCGCTGAAGAATCTCGGCTCAAAACATCGACTGTACTTTTTCCCCACAGATGCTGCCTGACCTGCTGAGTTCCTCCAGCATTTTGTGTGTGTTGGTTAGATTTCCAACATCTGCAGATTTTCTCTTGTTTGTGATTTCCATTTGATCAATCACATTAGTTCACACAAGTGAGATGTCTAGTTTTTTAAAAATTATTAAAAAGGTCATTTCTTCTAACCTTAATTTGTTTTTTGCAACCATTTACTAATCCCAGTTTTTGCAATTCACCCAATGGACTATCCCTATCAATAGTAAAATAATTCCAAAGGATAAAATCACATGTGCCTACAAGAAAGATATTATCCCAATTAGCATACATGGTGTTAGCTTAAAAATTGTGACTAACTTCGTGTCATACACTAAAACTTAGAAAAATTCATAAGGGCAGGAATAATAAGCCAGTTCAACTCAAAATAATTAAATACAAAAGTACACAGATGCACAACACAAAGAAACAATGTTAGGTTTAAAATGTGCACTTTCATAAATTGCATATTCACACTCTCAAAGCTGTAAACAACAGAAGTATATTAAGGAGCTAGCTTACAACTAACTTGACCCAATAACCTCTAAATTAAATATTTTAAATAATTTGTTGCATTGTTAAATACAACTTTTCTAATAGCAATGGTTTACATGCACTTGTAAAATTATATTTAGTTTAGTAGCACCAAAAATCCATAGCCTTAAACTATTTCTTGGTCTAGAATGTAGAGTCAAAGATCTTGTCTTTAGAATAACCATTATTAATATTCTAAATAACAATCAGTAGACTATGACAGCCTACTAAAATGTTTGGTTTAACTATCTCAATGAAAGTCACTGCTCCTCTTGTGACAACTGACATTACTATATTTTATAATCTCCTTTTATCATAAATATCCAAATAAAAATTCTCTCCCTGAAACTGTGGACATAAATTACAAATAAAATCTTTCAAAATAATCCGACAGATCACTTGGTAGTATCAGAGTGTACTTCATCACAGCATATCCATAAACTCCTACTCCCGAGATGGTCATGCCACCCGACGAAAAGTGCAATAAAGTGGAACTCGGACAGCATTCAATTTTTCACGTAAAACTACTCCGGAATAATAAATGAAGAAGAAACATCACACCATAAGGAACTTGTCTGATCCAATCTGGAGAACCAGTACTTTGAGAATGCGGGTGACTACAATTGAGAAGGTGGCACGGACAAGAAGAGATGGAGCTGCAGAATGAAACCAATCGAGTCACGGGAATCAGCGAGGCCGCGCTCACCGGCCTCAGTCTCCCAGTTTAAAAAAAACTTCAACAACAAGGCAGGGGGAAGAGGCGAAGGAAGAGTGTACTGCCGTGGTCGAGAGCAAAGCATTTCAACCGCTGAGAGGAGGCCTGAAGGCCAGGTGATTCCCCGGGGAGGTCCGGTCACCTACCAGCCGAAGCGATCGCACCGACGGCTGCAACTCGTCCGGGCACCGGCAGCTCCAGCTCACATCCAAAATGGCGGCCTTCCAGCCTCATCACTGTCTACCGGATGCGGAGAGTTACACTGACCTTTTTTCCGGAAAAAAATCCTCGCGGCAAATATCTCCTTTATTTTTATTTTAACATTATTAGAGGAGGAATACACGAGTGTCTTTGAACAAAAATACTTTAAATTATATTCTCGTAGTAAATTAATGAGCTCACCTCGGATGGGGGAGTTGTGTATTTTTTTTCAATGTGGATGTAGCTTAGATAGCAAGGGAGTGCTGCGGAAATACTCGTGGCAATCAGTGATGACGTCACAGAGGGCGAGTCGGGTCTGATCACGTGGTGTGAGTTGAAAGTGGTTCGGCTGAAGGTCAAAAGGCTTCTCCGCTTCCTGCTTCTTCCTTCAATTCATTGTAATTAGAAAGCAGAGATTATTATAACTGGTACTGATTTGTTTTATTGGGTACAGTCAATAAATCAGTCATTATCTTAACAGCCCCGGGATGGTGGATATGAAATTAAAATCTGTAACTTCCCTCTTTTATAACTTCTTAGGAGGCAATAACATGGATAGCCCCGGACAGATTGGGGGCTAAATCTATGCATTTATTATACGTACGTACTTTTACTTAAGCCCATCACCGCTACTGGGGCATAGGCCACCAACAGAGTTAGCCAGAATCCTCTGTTCTGGGCCAGTCTTACAAGTTGTCCCCAAGTGTAGCCCATTCTCGAAGATCCTTCCTCTCCCAGGGATGAGGTCTATGCAGCTTTTGTTGACGTTTCTGTAGCTCTGGGTCTTTACGGGATAGGGTTGCTAGCCCCATGCTCAAGCCTCCACCTTTCGCAGCCGGGTTTAGGACTATCCTTGGCGGAATTACAGATGTATTATGCTGAAATAAAATTCGTTATATGTCAGATATATTCACAACGTATTTTGAGAGTTGGAATTGTCTGTTGCTGTAATTAAAACGAGATTTAGAAAATGCCTCATAAAAGCCGAAATAAAAGTATACGAAAAACAAAGAAATTGCATGATAAATGATTTCAATGGATGCAATGTGTTTATCAGCTTTAACAAAGTAAGATCCCAAAATGTTAAACTTAAAATTATTGCACAAGCTACATACAGTGATATTAACTTAACCTAAATTTCAAGTTTCTATTAAGTGCCTTAAGGGAAGAGAAAGAGGTGAAATTGTTTTGAAGGGAATGCCTAATCTAGCGATCAAATTAGCTGAAGGCAAAAGTGATCATGCTGGGAAAGTGGAAATATAAACCAAAGTCCTGTATTGAAAAATGGCCCGGATCTATGGGAGTTTGTAGATATGGAGGCTATGGCAGAGATTTCAAAATAAAAACAAAATGGCACTTTTCATAATCTCAACAGCATTATTTTAAATTTACATACATCGTGATAGAAAATGTGGCAACTAATTTGTGCATACTAAGTGTCAATACAGCACTACGATGATAATCAGATAATTTGCTTAATGAAGGCTCAAAAGGCTGCAGATGCTGGTATCTGCACTAAAAAGTAAACTGCTGGAAGAACTTAGTGACTCAAGCAGCATCTGTGGAGGCAAAGGAATAGTTGACATTTCATGTCAAGACCCTGCATCAGAATTGAGAGTTCAGAGGGAAGATGCCCATTATATAGAGAAGAGGTGGTGTTATGTGACAGAGATTGGTAGGTGATGGGTGGAAATGGATAAGTGGGATGGGGGGGTGAAGGGTGTAGTTGGGGAGATTAGGCAGATGGAACCAGGTGGGGTGGGGGGAAGGATAGCAAAGGTGGCTCAAGGAAGAAGAAATCCAGATGGATATGTATGTGGATGAGGGCAGATGGAACCAGGTAGGGGTAACAAGTGGGCGAGGAATGGAAAAGGTGAACAAAAAAAGTGAGATTATTGATGGACTAGTAGGAGGGGCAAAGAAATACATGAAAATAAAGAGGAATATGAGCTGTTGTGTTCTTCCAGTTTGTCCTTGGCAATAGAGATGGGAGTGGGAATGGGAAGGGGAGCTGGAATAATGTACAACCAGAACCTCAATCTGGCCATTGTAGAAAGTGTATGTGCCATGCAAAACTGTTGCCAGTCTAGGCTTGGTCCCACCAACATCAATCATGATGAGCACAGAGTGCAATAGTATTATGGGTACTAGCTTCCGTAGTATCCAAGATATCTTCAAGGAGCAGTGGCTCGAAAAGGCGGCATCCTCCAACCAGGATATGCCTTCTTCTCATTGTTACTATCAGGAAGGAGATACAAAACCTGGAAGACACACACTCAGCTTCTTCCCTCTGCCACCCGATTTCTGAATGGACATTGAACCCATGAACACGAACTGACTACTAATTTAACAAATTAATATAATTATTCATACATAATTACATTTAACAGTTTTAAAAATATATTTTATCATGCATGGCATTGAACAGCATATGCCAGTGATATTAAACCTGATTATGGTGCTGACCTCACATTATCAGAGAGATTCTTTTTGTCCTGTCCATATCTCCTCCTCCCTGTTTTGCCACTTCAATCTTATTATGTTGTGAACCTTGGTCTGTAGGAACACTGTTTCATTTGGCTGCACTCATGTATACAGTTGAATAACAGTGAAGATGAATCTGAACTAACTTGTTCTCTCACCTCACAGTTTTGGTGAAGGGTCTTTGACATGAAGTGTTAACTAATCTTCTCTTTCTACAGATGCTGCCTGACCTGCTGAGTTTTCCAGCATTTTCAGTTTTTATTTCAAATTTCCATTAAATGTAGTTTTTGATTTTCCATACTCAAATTGACCTGTCAAGAGCTAAAATAGTGGAATATGGTGACAAAATATTACATTGAAACTGGTTTTTATAATATGAAATCATTTCAGTTTCTGAGGATTAGCCAACACCAATTCAGCCCTACACTCAAGGCTTGTATCTACCAATGGTTAGATATGCACTCAGTAATCACTTTATTAGGTACACCTACTTATTAGTGCAAATATTTATTCAACCAGTCGTGGGGCAGCAACTCAATGCATTTAAGCATGCAGACAAGTTGTTGTAAAGACCAAACATCAGAATGGTATGAAATGATTGTTGGTGCTAGACAGGGTGGCTTGAGTATCTCAACAGCTGCTGATCTCTTAGGATTTTTATACACAACAGTCTCTAGCTTAGTGTTTACACAGAATGGTGCAACCCCCCCCCCCAAAAAAAAATCCAGGAAATGGCAGTTTGTGGGTGAAAACGCTTTTTTAATGCAACAGGTTAGAGGAGAATGTCCAAACTGATTTGCACTGACAGAAAAATAATGCAGAACATATAGAATCCTGAAGTGGATGGGCAAAAACAGCAGAAGACCACACTGGTTCCATTCCTGTACCTAATAAAGTGGCCACTGAGTGTATAACTTAAGTAGATCAGCAGAAAAAGACTGCTTTTCAACAAATGTATGTTAATAAGTGCACTGTGATGAGTTTGAGTTGGTGTGATAATAATATGTATAATTCAATTTGAGTTTTATTATTTAAATAGACATTGCAAACTTGTCATTTGCTAAATTGAGGAGTTGGATTGGATTGATGACCTGGAGATCTGACCTGAGAAAATCTGATTGACTGCCAACACAAATGGCAGTCCAGAAACTAACATATGAGAATGGGTACAGTCAGAATAATTTGAGACAAAAATTATACCAGGTACTCCCTAATGGTGGCAATGCTATCTGAGGCTAGATAGAAAAGAACATGAAAATGATGAGCAATTCGCTCACACCCTTTTCTTCATTGCAACTTGGTTTCCCCAATGATTATTATGGCGAGGGTCTCATTAGACAGCCAGTAATAAAACTCACTTTAGGGCGTTTTTTTGCAATAAATTACAAAAAGATCTTTTGAAAATCTTTATATTAGTTAGTGTGCTGTAATTGCAGTAAAGCTATGTACTATTCAAGCCATGCAAGCTACTATAATTTATTATAATAATAAAGGCATCTTCTAATTAGCAGTAATAGACAACAAAGATTTTGCTTCCTGAATACATTTGGGAGTGTACAATGGATTTTGGGCTGCTGATCATGAAAATCATCATGAAATTTTCCAATCACACTTTTTTTGAAATTGTCTACATTTGTTATTTCAATTCATAATTCAAGTCAATTAAAATGTTGCCACAATGTAAGCTGAAAAGTTTTCTATCTTATCCAGGCATTCCTGGGCATGTTTAGGCAAGGTGGATGCTGCCTAAACAGGACAGGTTTTATAAAAGTCATAAATTTCCATGAAGGATTTTGATATTTGAGACAGATGTTTCCCTCATGCCAAGATTAAGAAAGACATTTTTGTTGGTCCACAAATCAAACAGATTATCAACGACAAGCAATTCGAAGAATTTCTAGTGGGGCTGGAGAAAATTGTACGGAAGGTGATTCAAGCATGTTGTCAAAAATTTCCTTGGCAGCTACAGAGCACCAAACCTCATGTAGCTGGTTGATAACATGCTTCAAGCATTCAAAACCATGGAGTGCAACATGGCACTAAAGATTCATTTTCTGCATTCCTATTTAGAGGATTTGCAAAGATCCCTGCACCGTCAGTAACGAGTATGGGGAAAGGTTTTGCTAGGACATTGTGGTCATGGAGAAACAATATCATAAGTGCTCGTTAATTATTGTTGGACACTTAAACAAGAAGCCTCAAACACTGAGTAGAAATATGTCGTAGAATCCACGACAAAATGAAAATCTTCAACAAAACATTTTTAGCTTAGTTAAACTTCTTACAAAGCATCAACACCGTTATGCAATTAAATGCATTATATTCAATAAAAAATAATTTGTTTCTCCAAACTCCTATTTGATACAAGTTATCTGAAATTATATTTCTGTTCAGCTTCAAGTGATCTATCATAAACAAAAAAAAAATTCCCAGGATGGAGCACTTTCCAAAAAATCTATTGTCCAGTGTTGTTTATTCCAGCTTAAATTAATAGTTATAATTATTCACCCTTGATTCTGTCACTCTACTTGAATACAGAAACTATTTTTCATATTAAGCTCTGTGTATTCAATTTGCTGAAATTGCTCTAGTCAAAAAAAACTCATCTGTTCTTGGTATATGAGTCATGTCATGGCTGAATGCGACTGGGCTTTGGAAAGTTTCCATTTTACATGCAAATTGGTACCTGTGGCTCTCTGAAAGCTTGCTAGTAGGCAGGTCTATGCAGTTAGTTCTGACATGTATTCCCATTTTTTCAATAGATTTGGCCAATAAAAATGAGGGATTCTATAGGAAGGATTGCTTGCAATATCTTTCTGAACCATCCTGTTCAGATTTGCATACATCTCCCAAAGTCCTCTCATCTACCTTCTGAAATACAGTACATAGGACATTATTCTAAACTGGTGTCTGCAAAAATAATGTTGAATGACAAGTGTTTCTTCTGATATGCTACCTGACCACCTTGTTCAGGTTCTGGATCTGAAAAGAGACAGGTGCTGTAAAGGTAAGGCTCAGAAAGATTGATCTTATCTATTTCTATATACTATATGCCATTATTTATATAATTCACTTAATTTATGTTCCACTGTAACTTCTCGCTCGAATCTGTATTTTATTACTACAGATTGAGCACCCCTTTTCTGAAATTCTAAAATATGAAAACCAAATTTTTTGAGCGCTGACATGGGATCACAAATGGAAAATCCCAGGTGATGCACAGGTCTCTGCACACCACAGACAGTTTTGACAAGTGACCGCACATATGTTATGAACATTAAGTTAATGAAAAATAGAAGACTGTATAAAGTGAAAAATAAAGATCTCAAGCATGTATTGAAAGAGTGGATTCATCAGTGTTGGAATGGACATATGATGTTTAAAAGTATGCTGATCATGAAACAATCAGATCTCTCACGACAAACCGAAAATTGAAGGTAAGTGTGAATGTTCAGATCGGTTGCAAAAGGTGTGGCATTAAATTTTTAGAGATTTGTGGTGATAAAGTGATCACAAAGCAGCAGAGAAATAATTCATTGAGTTTGCCAAAATTGGCGCTACTGAAAATCTAACTCTGAATGGCTGCAACACACATCAAAGTTGATGGCGAACGCAGCAGGCCAGGCAGCATCTCTAGGAAGAGGTACAGCGACGTTTCAGGCCAAGACCCTTCATCAGGACTAACTCTGAATGGCTGTATCAGTACATATGTGTAATGAACAAGAGTAAGACAAAGATGGGCCTTAACTAATCTCGCCACCAAATTTTCCATTGAACTACTTTTGTACAATCTACAATATAACCATTGATCATTTTTGACAAACTCCCTTTTAATTTTTCAATTTATCAATCTACATTTTTTAATTAAAAAATCAGAACCTTGAAATCTGAAACAAAATCAGAAAATGCTGGAAACGTACAGCAGATTGGGCAGTATCTATAGAAAAATAAACAGAGTTAACATTTCAGTTATCTTTTCAACTTCGAATATCCTGTGTTCCATGCAATGCTCTGAAGAATGTTCATTTATCCTAAAGAGTTGTTTCTTAAGTAGTCTCAACCCATACATTTGGTTCTTCTGCTTCTGAAGATTGTCCATCTAAATTGCATTTTGGTTTAGTATTTACTCCCAAAATGTCCGTGATTGAAATGAAGCTGCCTCTTGTTGGAGCCATGGTATATGACAAGTTCAATTTTGAGAATCCCAATTTATTTTGGACAATTTATTTATTTTGGAAGTATATTTATCATCGTTTCTTTAAAAAAAAACAAAATTAAACACTGTCCCATTTATTTCAAGTGTTCACTGTAATTAATTTATTAAATATACATTAGAAACACATTTCAAATGAAAGGTTTTTCTGATGAGCTAGCTCAAGTAACTTCATGTGGGTCCTTGATGTACACAGTAACCTTCTCCTGCTTTCCTATTCCTCTAACTTTCCTGAATTCTAGTTTACTCACAGTTCTTAGCAATTTCAAAGACACCAGGCGGCACAGCAGTGTAGTAGCTAGCACAATGCTTTACAGTACAGGCGATGTGGGTTGAATTCCCACCACTGCCTGCAAGGTGTTTGTGCGTTCTCCCTGTGACCTTGTGTGTTTTCTCCGGGTGCTCCAGTTTCCTCCCACAGTCCAAAGACATACCAATTGGTAGGTTAATTGAATACCGTAAATTGTCCCATGATTAGGCTGGGGTTAAATTGGGGGATTGCTGGGCGGCGTGGCTCAAAGGGCCGGAAGGCCCTGTTCCGCACTGTATCTCTATAAAATAAAAAATATATAATTCCTGGTATCTGTCAATGATTTCCACTATTTGATTTTAAACATTTTAGATTTCTTGAGTATAATTTAATTATAGTAATGGATAGTTTGCTATTACATTGTGGTCCAGCTATAAGTATTTCACTAAAAATTTATAGCTTGCTAAAAACGTGTTAATATAGATGAATAATGTGTACTCTTTCATGGCTCTATTAACTAGAAGATGAACAGTCCATGGGAAATTTTATCCCTTCTATCCCTTTGACAGGAAGATCAATTGTCTATTGATGCTTTAAGATAGAAGAAAAAAAAACAAATGCATGATCATATTTTTATTGCTTTTTTGTATTGGCATTTAAAATACAACAGGACTTATAAGATAAAAATGTATTTCTCTACAAATGTACATTGTGTTCCTTTCATTAACAAAGTAATATAAAAACAAAATAATGTGTGAAAGCTGTGTTGAGTTCAAATCAATTGCATAATAATTTTATTTTATGGAACTGCAATAATTTTCAATATTAATGCTACATGCACAATGGTCAAAACATTAAATATTGAAATGTGCAATGGTTCAAAATGAGCGTTACTATGTTTTCAATCTCAAATATTTTGATATTAAGTTGCATTAATGGGCTAAAAAAATGACTACCAATATAACTGAACTTTCCATAAACTTAGGTAGAATACAAAGAAAGCATAATTTATCTTGCCATTGTAAAATTTGTTACTATACAACAATATTGACTCCCAAGATGGGCCAAAATATTTCTATGGCACTTATAAATTATGGCACTTAACAGTTCTGTCAAATATTGATGCAAGCAGCAACTACTATGATGGCATAAATAATGTTATCTGGAGTCTCGGCAGTGACTGCTGCATTGTTGTCATACTGACAAAGAATGAAAGGCATTATTATTTAAACCAGTTTAACAAGGCAAAAATATTAATTCACTAAAAAATAACAATAATTTTAAAACATCTCTCAACAATCCAAACAAAAACCTCTCAAGGGTAAAGTCTGAAATTGAGTTGATAAAGAAATATTTTTATATCCCTCCCTTCACTGAATAGCACACATTTCAATTTACTATTTACATTTGTGCAAATTACTTGTGTCAAATAACCTGTCAGGGCAATAGCAAATAAAATACTGTTTTAGTTTAATATTCAAAAATGTGTCAGTACAAGCCAGGAAAAGAAAATATCTAATTTATTAGTATTGGTAATGGAAGGCTCATAACATTTGGATTTCTTTACAATTACAGTGAAAAAAAGCTTATTTCCTTAATTTACGTGATCTGTGGGGTGTACGTTTTATTGAGAAATGCTAGGCATTGCAGAATGACTAACTTGTTACAGCTCATATTGTTTAGATCTACAAGTTTTGGAGTTTGTAAATTGTAAGAAAACATCTATATGACACCAGCCAACTCCCACCACCTTAGAAAAATTGAAGAAGAAAATAAGCATTAGTGATGCACATGACACAATATATTCATCGCACTGCAGTGCATCAAAATGTGTTCATTATTCTTGCGACTTGTTCGTGTGCCACGTCAAATTGTATAGAAAACAGAAGGTGTATAGAAAAGAGGAGGTCAATTATCTTGAGTTCTCGCATAAAGGTAGTTTTAGGCCAGTTTCTCTGCTACATTTTTACAGGAGTTGAGTAATGCAAAACTATAAAAGGCAACAGATAAAGAACTAAAGAGCTTTAAAGAAACTAGACAATCTACAAAATGATAAGCATGCTAAAGGCAAAATGTAATGCCAAAATACCACATTATTTCAAATAGAACAGGATTCCACTGAAAATTAAATTGAAGATCTTAAAGAATACTTTTATGCCATAACATGGCCATGTAAATTCAGAAAAGGTAGTTTCAATTTACTTTGATATATTAATATTCTTCATGTGTTTAGTTCCACTTCTTTTAATGTTTTAGAAACACTGGAATGCCAAAACATTGTAACAAACAAAGTAGAAAAAAAAGAGCACTGCTAAAAATCACATTTCCAACCTGGGAATGACTGAACAAGTACAGATGTATTAAGAAACTAAGTAAGATTTGATTTAAAATGTATTCTTTATGTTATCAAATCATTGATATCAGATATAACTGATCTTGACCACATTTAAAAAATTAAGTTTTAAAATGTTTTTTCTAAAAGCTAAAACAGGAAAGAGTACACAGCAAATACTGTGTCTTCATTTAGGTAATATTTAATTACAGTAAATTAGCTCTTAAACTACCAAATAAAATTACAAAAGTCATGCAACAGAAGAAGGCAAACGTGATTTGGTGGTCAAAATCAGAGTATTGAATTATAATCTGCACTTTTAGGAATACCTAAAAATGTCATCAAGATTTGACTGTGCAGGTAAGACACTGTTGCACCAGCTGTTGATAATTGAGATGCTGCAACTGATAGACTTTGTAACTAAATTTTGAGATTCCCAATGGAGAAAGTCAGAAAAAAATTGATCATGTATTCAGTTCATTAAAAGAGAGGCAGTTCAAATTTAATGGGAATATTTATTTCACTATGAAAACAGAAATTTTATATCAACACATTGTTGTTCAATGTAAACAGGCATTGACTGGATAAATCACAAGATGTCTTAATCCAATGAAATTTTACTTTTAAAATCAAGTTATTATATGCAGCGATTGGTAAGAAACAGAGGACAGATTTAATTTACAATATCTGGTATCTTATTACTCAATAAGAAACCAAGAATCAAAAGTAAGGTTTACTTTTGAACTGAATAACATGCAGTGTTGTGCATGCCATTTTTACTGCAAGCAAGCACTTAGAAAAACATTATTTTAAAATCATAGTTAAAATGAATGCTTTATCGACAGATTGCAAATATAACAATTTGAACTGAGGACAACGTAGAATTTTAAAATGTTTTACATATCATGAGGACTAATACAAGATACATTTTCTGTGAAAATAGAGAAATGTATCTCAAAACTCTAATATTTATACCTGGTGTACAACATAAGAAAATGTTTTGCTCAATTCAAGTAAAGATATTTTATAATTTAACTAGAGGTAGTACTACCCAATCTTAGTTAAATTTCAAAGTTTTCTATGGATATACAGTATAAAAACCACAGATTCCAAATGAGAAACAGATTCTTAAACAATAGGCATTATTTACATGTAAAAGAGGATATATTACTGAGGAGTCAAGAACTCTACCTCAATAAATGTGTACTAAGTAATTTTTCAGTATTAAAAATATGAGTCCATCATTCTCCACCATGCAAAATAAAAACTTACATGGTATATTATCCCATGATTATATTTCATTTGAACAGAATATGAGTAAATATGATACAAAAGTGTTAGAACTCATTTCTTTGTAACATCAAGGATTAATTAGCTGTCAAAATTGCACAAATAAATATTAATCTAATGAAATTTCTCCTAATTTTGAGTGTTATAAAATGCCCTTGTAAAATTTAACATCAACTTTCAAGGTGCTTATTAAAATTTTCCTGGACTATTTTCAATCGGAATTTATTTAGTATTTGGTGGACCATAATGGGGGGATCAGTATGGAAGTAAAGAGTTGAAGAAAAGGGGAAAAAATAAAAGATCAGCCAACACATCTTGTTTAAAAATACATATTAAATTATCCTGTTAAACTTATGACAGCAAACATGAAAAAGTTTACTGGCTAACCTCAATAATTCTGATGAGAAGACAGTACATTAGGAAAGGGATTGGGGAGAAAAATCTAGAGCTGGATTATACAAAATCTTCAAACCATGTAACTATCCAGAGCACCTACCAAAAATAGTCTAAAAGTAACTTGACATGAAGACAAATAGTACTGTCTAGTACTATACAAACATACTGTAAATTGGCAGTGATTAAAGAACAAGTAATTTTGTTCTTTCCACCTCCCCTCTTCTCTACGACATAAAAAACTTCTCACTTGTCCCAGGTCTGATGAAATGCCATTATTCTGAAATATTGTGTTTTTCTCTCCAGATTCATGCTGCTTGAACTGCTCAGTATTTTCATCATTATTTATTTTTATAATGATAAAAGTCTGTTCAGTATCCAGCACATTTCTGATGACAGTTTACCATGGCACTTTACAGATCAAATGGTTCTACAAAAAAAGGTAAATAATTTAAATGCAACATAGTTGTAAACTTGCCAATACATAATTCAGATTGATATGCAAGACCCTCATACCAGGTTAAAGTGATCTTTGGACTCTGAAAATAAATGAACTTCTTTTAAGCCAAATACCCCTTGGCTGTTTCCAAGAATGCTGCAAAGATCAACTTGCATAGAAATCCGTCGCCAGTTGGTAGCACTAAATACACTACATTATAATGGCTGCAAGATCTCTGCATTTAAAATTAAGTTTTATTGGAGTTGACAAAGGTATGAATTTCTAAGCAATGGTATAACCTGGATATTAAAATAATGAAGCTCTCAAAAATAAATTCTTGTGCACACTTTACACCAATTTATCAATGGGAATGTTAGTGTTTCACATATGCAAGCATTTGTTCCACTACAAAATTTCTGGGACCCTTTTATTAGGTAGTGTGCCAGTTCTATGTAAGATTCTACAGTGCCCTAACAACAGCTAAATACATGGAGCTTTAAAAATACGACACCCCTGTCAGGCTAATACATTCTTATATTCTTCTTCTAGAATGTCCTTTTACTCATGGGAAAAGAGTTTGAACTTGGCCTGGAGAAATTATAATATGAATGTTATAGGAGGTTCTGTTTGGGTATTCTCAATACAAATTTCATTAGATGTGAGACAAATAGGCATTTGACAATTTCATCCTAGAGGTTAAATTGTTATGATTAGGTTCAAGATGCATACATGACGCTATAATTTCCTTTGACTGTTATGTGTATGCTGCAATATCTTGTGTTAAAGATAAAAATTGTACTAGATCTCACCACTATTACCCCTCAATTAAAGGAGAAAACATTCTAATTAAAAAACAATAGAAAACGGCTATGTTTCTGTAAGGGTAATCTGAACCAAATCAGCAATTTATACATATCACAAACACATAAGGTCGAATAGTTACCAAGGAATTAAAACTTTATATAATGTTTTTTTAAAATTCAAAAATGAATTATGAACCAATCATCTGCACAGAATGCATGAAATACAGAAGCCATTGCAGCCTGGTGATTATAAAATGTAATTATATTTTAATTATCATTCTGTATATTATCACTCCCCAGGTCTGCTAAAATTTCAAAAATCAATTTTTATAATAATGACATTATACAGTAGAACTTGAATTCTGCCCATTGTGAAACCGTAATTCAGTTGCAAATAAATTTTGAACTGTTCCTATGAAAAAATTATCTGTTTTACACCCAGGTGTAAAGCTGAAGTTCAATTTTACTGTGTCTACTATTATAATAATGGAGTAGCAGAGAAACTTTTTCATCCTCATTATGAATTTGTATCTGTATCCTAAACTCTCCACTATTACTATGCAGTAACAATAGAGAGATATTAAGATACAGTGATATATTTGCCTCCACAAAGAGAGCAAATCAAGGTAGTAGTGAAATCATTGAAGATTCAGGTCATGAAAAGGAAACTACAAGTAGTATTCTAAATTGGCGTCAATTGAAAACCAGTTAATTTTGCAGTGTACTCGTCAAATATACTATTTTTATTTTAAGTTTTATGTCTTCACTAAACCTTCAAAAGGTACGAGGAAACCATGGTAAACAGGATGTTGGAGTGCTTCAACTCAACAGTTCTATATAGAATGCAATATTTAATGATGGAGAAGATAGAATCGCCAGAACAAGTTATTCAGTTTTCAACGCATTATGTTATAGATTTAGTAACAAGATAGCAATTATCACATGATAAACTTAGATGATATCATAATTTCAATACTCATATTATTACACATTAAATGTATGGCATAGTGGTATTAGCTGGTGAAAGTAAACTCAAAGGGAAAAAAGTTACAAAACTCTATAAAAGTTACAGATATGTCAGAATTTTGAGAATATACTAAACATCTAAACATTTCAGGTGACTATCATGAACCATCAATTACCACCTTCAGTAAGAGTGATGATTTCAAACCACTGTCAGGTTTCCGTAAGTCTCCAAATCTCTGTCTGGTATGCATAATATTGTATATAAACTTACTGAATTAAAAAAAAATTCTTCAAAGAAAACTGTAACATTTAACCAAAAGATGTGCTACAAAAAATAAAACACAACTTTGACAAGATGGGGACATAATCAGCAGGGTAAGAGGTCAGATCTCGCAAGAAAAATTGCAAAGAAAAAAATACAAATATTATACTTATTTTGAAGATTTTGCAAGTACTTCATTGCACTTGGGAATTTTTTAAAAAACTTTTAATACATTTTTCTCAGTTACCTCCTACTTTCTCCCTCTCCTGAAGACACTGAGAGGAAAAATTCAAACTTGTAAGTAATATTAAACTTGCTACATGGTAGCATCTGCACATTTCATTATTTTTCTGAAATTCTGCTTCATTGGCTTTAATGTAAGGACAAATTTCTGGATGCAATTTCTGCAGAAATGGAGTTAAGAGTTTACAATAGCTAGCACTTTTGCTCAAGTGATTAATCCTCATAAATTGGAAGCTATAAAGCCATAAATAAAGCATAACACCTTTTTCATTATCTATACAAAGGAAACATTAAATAGCAATCAGAGGTGTAGACTGTACCTAGTGTATCATATTTCCTATCTACCACTAACACAGCCTGACGTCAATCACTAAAACTGTTCATTCAGCAGGTAATGTGAATGAAGCTAGTTCTCCTCTAACCATTATGGCTTTGATCAATGCAGACTTTTAATTATTAGCCATTGGAGTCTTGGAAGATTTAACTTTTCCTAAGCTGGATTGGAGAGACACAGAAACACCAAGACAGAGGAGACAAATGTGAACAGCAATGACAAAAAAGAAATAATCACTCTCCGTTCAGAAAAAAGTCCTACTACCCATCACTCTATATTCTATATTGTACTGGTATATGAAATGCAAACGTAAGCTAGAAATATGACTAGTTTGCAACTCATGTTTCTTTCATAATAGAGGTGGCATTTCAAGGTATGATGAATGAACCCAGTAGCCGACCTATAACTTTATTACATTTAATATACTGTTTCTTAAAAATGTATTTACAGATCTTGCGGACCAGTTCTTTTGCAACTCTGCCCAGTCGATGGGAGTTTTCAGTATATTCGAACAATACTGATAAGTATTCAATATTTTTTCATTTAAAATGTCTAAAGGTAGCACAAATCTGTTTCTCATCTAGGTTTAGTTATGCAACAATTTCCTTTTTCCTCTAATGCTAATCTGAATGATGACCATATGCCAAAACTTTTCCATTTTGTGTTGCACAATCCTTCAAAAGTGAATAAACAAATTTCTCACATTGGAAATTCCCAAATGAGAAAAAAGTGAAGAAAAAAATAAATTTCTTACACTTCTAAGTTTTCATAAAGTCACATGATACGGCCAAACATTTCATAATGTTTACAGATTCCTGTATATTATGATGTCAAACATTATTAGTTGTATAAACGGTGGGTATAAACTTTCTAAATTAATGCCTATCATCACTTTATGTGAATATATCAAATTCACATTAACTTAGATTGTCCATTGTTTAAGGCTATTGCCCAACTTGTTTCAGGCGTGCTCTTATTTTAATCTTGAAGGCAGATAATATTCACACATTTTTACGATGGTCTTATAAATTACAAAAAAAACTTCCATGGATGTAGGTATCTTGGTCATTCACTAGTACTATGAATTAATATTTGGTTATCACAAGTGGCCTAATACAGATATACAGCAGATAGTTTTCTCTTTCAACATCGTAAATGGGAAGCTGTACCCAGCATCACTGAAGCACAATGTTATGATGTCTTCCAATGGTTTATTTCAATATAAAAGTGAGTGGCACAAAGGATGTTAAATCAACAAGAAGTTTCCAAATATCTGATTTTATGGAGTTATTGGTGCAGTCTACACTTCTAAAATCATTTGGTTTACAGGATGGAATATCCAAAGCCTTTGAGAGACACACAACTTTGGTCCCTAAAATAACTTTTATGGGAGAGCTGGGTTACAGATGGTATTGAAATCAAGCAATTTTTAAAATATCAAATCATACACTGTTAAAACAAAAATTATCTAGTGAAGTTATGTTCTGATTTTCAATATAACATCCAAGATTCCAAAGATCCGTTTTAATTCCCAATTCAACTGAAAAAAATTAGCACTCAGTGTACCATAATCACCCCATATGCAGGTACACACTGCAGAAATTGCATGGGCCTTTTATAAAATAGCTTAAAAAAAAGTTTCCATGCCTTGGAAACACAGAAATGTCAAAAATGAAAACAATGTTTTATATACACTCCAAATTTCAGGTTAATAATGAGTAGGGCTTTTAATTAAAATTTACTGCATAAGATTACAAACAATACCCTACTGTCCCAGTAAAAGTGTAGGCTACACCAACAAGCTTACCTAGAAACATCTGATCACAACAGTATATTACACAATGGAAACCTATAATAATTTAATCAAATTTACTTGAAAACTAACTCTTGATTTCAAGTTAATTAAGGCAAGTAATAATGTGCATATAATTTACTCCGACGTTACTTCTAAGCTGATTTCTTATGGGTTGGGCAATGTAATGACACATTAGCAACAAATAAAGATTGTTGAATCTCTAAGCTCTTTCTGTACTACAATATTATTTGTTGCATCAAACATTTTAACACACTTTATATCAAAACGTATTGAATCACATGCAGTACTGCAGTGTATGTTCAGTTCTGTGGAGAGCTTCCACTTTGCATAGAGACAAGAGGATGAGCCACTGTAAGTAACATCTTGCATTTCCAATTCATACAGATGTGTATTTACAAATCTGGGATGGAGTAGTATAAAACATTTAGATTTCTTTGTGATTGATGCTAAATTCTTCCAACATTTATCTCAATGTACCAAGACATTCTTCTCATGGGTGAAAGCAAAAAGAATCTGCTCTTATATTCCAAATGATGACAAAATAACAGGCTACCTTCTCACACTAAAAGAGTTAACAAACTGACTTTGTTGATTTAGTGTGTAATGCAAGTTGATTGAAACTATAAATTGCAAAACCAATTCAATATTCTCATAAATGCTATCATACTGTATGTAAAGTCTCTTCTACAACAGCTGTTGATTGACTTACACGTACGCACACATTCTCTCTCTCTCTCAAACACACATGTACACACACACACACACACACACACACACAGATACAAACACTTGTAAACATGACAAATTGATTCAGGAGAACTTGACAGGATATTTCTACAAAACAGAACTAATTTTACAAAAAATATTTTTGTATCATTTTACATGTAAAGGTCTCTATATTAAAAATATACAAGTTGAAGAACCTTACAAAAACAGATACAAGTTTTCCCACCCAATCATATTTATATTCGGTAACTTCTCAGAGGCTTAAAAAGTTCTTCAGTTCTTTCGGCGTTGTTTTTCCAAATATTTTCCCTATCTTGGTGGTCATATGAGAGTACTTCGTAGAATTCTGCTGTGTTCCACCAATGTTGCATTGTAAATTTTACAATGAATTATCTGAAACTGAGTTCCTTGTTCCTCTCTCTGGAGTCAGTTCATTCCTTTCCCTTCCCACTAAACCCAACAATCAACACAATTTTTTTTCCTATTCTTATAAAGCTGTACAGTATTGGCCATCAAAAGGAAAATGGTTAACTCTGGAAGATTTCTGCTGTTGTGTTTTAGTTCCTAGAAACAGCCATAGTTACCTAAAAGTTCAGGATAAGTTTCATTTTCATTTGTGCCAATGCACAATTTTTGCCAAATACACTGATCCTGGTTTTAGCCATTACATCTTAAAACTCCATCATACTTATATTTACAGCTAGTGCATGCACAGTGTAGTTTATATTCCCGTATAAGATTTTTTAAAAAAGCACCTTTGGATTAAAAAAAAACAAAATTAATTTAGCAGGACGTGATATCCACTGAACATATTTGCATCTTTCCTTGTACCTGCTACTATTATACTCAATGGCACACTGTGATTCATATCAATGTGCATTTCCAACTATTAGTCTGCTGAATCCATACTTTCAGATGGAGGTGCATACTTCAGTCTAAAGGTACCTGAAAGATAATTGAACAAACAAATTAAAACACATTATGAATTTTAATGTGCAAATATCTTCCAAAATAAATTTAAAATATTTGGATTTTAATACATCTAAAACAACTTGCAAATCATAATCATCAATGCACAGTTTATTTGATTTTATTTTTATAAACATACATCACCATATTTATTAAGTTCACAAGTCAATTACAAAAATAAATATAACTGGAGGTAAGGAGTATTTATTCTTTGAGAGGGGAAAAGGGTATCATTCTTCAAATAATTCCATACATTTATCAGTCTTAATCTGTTCTAGAAAATTATAAATTATGTCTCTATCAAAACAACTCCTATTATATCCCTGCTCACATTCAGAATAATAGCCAAGCAACGGCTTGAATTACAGTAGCCAATATGCATGTCCCCACAAACAGCAATGTAAAAAGAAACAATCATTTTAGTAATGGTGGTTCAAGAATAAGTTTGGCCAGACACCAGTAACAAATCAAGCTATGCTACTTTTCACATGAAAGCAATTAGGGCCTCTGTTTAATAACATTTTTTCCATAAGATGGCACCTTGGAGATCTGTGTCCAGTGGTGTACCACAAGGCTTGATGCTGAGCACTTGTATTTTGTGATTAATAAATTAAATGTAAATATAGGATTATGATTAGTATATCACAGATATTATGAAAGCTGGAGGTGCTGTGGGTAAAGAGGAAGGTTGTCTAAGACTACAGCAGAAACAGAAGGAAATTCTGATGTTGCAAGATGAAAATTTAATTCTATAAGCATGTAGTGATACATTTTGAGAAATCAAGTAGAATTAGAACATACAGTAAATGTATATTTACTTTGAATATATATTTATATTTTAATATATAGGATTTATTTGTTACTGAAGCAAGATATCAAAAGTTTAATTCTTATGGACTAAGAATTCCTTCCTGTGGGTGAAGCAAAACACCATCTGTCATATTTCAGAAGATAAAGTGTAAAAGGGAGATGACAGTGGGTATTAGACCGCTGGAAAACAACATTAGAAAGGTAATAATGGGGGACAATGAAATAGCAGATGAATAAGTATTTTGCATCAGTCTTCACTGTGGAAGACACCAGCAATACGGCAGAAGTTCCAGCTATCAGGAGGCATGGAGTGTGTGAAGTTACCATAACTCGAGAGAAGGTTCTTGAAAAACTGAAAGGTCTGATGGTAGTTAAGTCACCTGGACCAGATGGTGTACACTCCAGAGTTCTGAAAAAGGTGTCTGAAGA
Organism: Mobula hypostoma; assembly: GCF_963921235.1. Taxonomy (NCBI): domain Eukaryota; kingdom Metazoa; phylum Chordata; class Chondrichthyes; order Myliobatiformes; family Myliobatidae; genus Mobula; species Mobula hypostoma. The sequence goes on from NC_086110.1 coordinate 41,642,048, forward strand.
GATCATGGAGGCATTAGTAATGATTGTTCAAGAATCACTACATTCTGGAATGATTCTGGAAGAATGAAAAATAGCAAGTGTCACTCCACACTTCAAGAAGAGAAAGAGGCAGAAGATAGGAACTTATAGGCCAGTTAGTCTGACATTAGTGGTTGGGAAGATGTCGATTATTAAGGATGAGATCTCAGGGTACTTGGAGGCATATCATAAAATAGGCCAAGGTCAGCATGGTTTCATCAAGGGAAAATCTTGCCTGAACAAATCTGTTGGAATTCTTTGAAGAAATAATAAGCAGAATAGACAAAGGAGAATCGGTTGATGTTGTGTACTTGGATTTTCAGAAAGCCTTTGACGAGGTGCCACACATGAGGCTGCTTAAGCTATAAGCCTATGGTATTACAGGAAAGATTCTAGCATGAATAAAGCAGTAGCTGCTAGGCAGGAGGAAAAGAGTGGGAATAAAGGGAGCCTTTTCTGGCTGGCTGCCGGTGATTAGTGGTGTTCCAAAGGGGACTGTGTTGAGACCAATTCTTTTTACGTTATATGTCAATGATTTGAATGATGGAATTGATGGCTTTGTTGCAAAGTTTGCAGACGATATGAAGGTGGGTGGAGGAGCAGTTAGTTTTTAGGAAGTAGAGGGGCTACAGAAGGACTTAGATTAGGAGAATGGGCAAATGGAATACAGTGTTAGAAAGTGTATGACCATGCCCTTTGGTAGAAGAAATGAAAGGGTTGAATATTTTCTAAGTGGCAAGTAAATACAAAAAACTGAGGTACAAAGGGACTTGGGAGTCCTTGTGCAGGATTCCGTAAAGGTTAGTTTTTAGGTTGAGTCTGTAGTGAGGAAGGCAAATGCAATGTTAGCATTCATTTCAAGAGGACTAGAATATAAAAGCAAGGATGTAATGTTGATACTTTATAAAGCACTGGTGAGGCCTTACTTGGAGTATTGTGAGCAGGTTTGGGCTCCTATCTGAGAAAGGAAGTGTTGAATCTGGACAGGGTTCAAAGGAGGATCACGAAAATGATTCCAGGATTGAATGGCTTATCTAATGAAGAGCATTTGATGGTTCTGGCCTGTATTCACTAGAATTCAAAGGAATGATGGATGACCTCATTGAAACCTATTGAATAGTGAAAGGCCTTGATAGAGTGGATGTGGAGAGGGTGTGTCCTATGGTGGGAGAGTCTAAGAACAGAGGACACAGCTTCAGAATAGAGGGGCATCGTTTTAAAACGGGAATGAGGAGGAAATTTCTTTAGACAGAGAGTGGTGAATCTATGGAATACTTTGCCACAGGCACCTTTAGAGGCATGGTCTTTATGTATATTTAAGGCAGAGGTTGATAGATTCTTGATTGGTCAGGGCATGTGGAGAAGGCAGAAGACTGGGGCTGAGAGGAAGATTGGATCAGTCATGATGAAATAGTGCAGCAGACGCAATGAGTCAAATGGCCTAATTTTGCTCTATATCTTATGGTCTTATAACAGAGTAACAACAGATCTTCACACACTAAAAGAATTAATTGACTTTGGTGACTTAGCTGCCAAGGAACGTTGATGAACAATGGACTTTGGGGTTCAAGCCCAAAGTTAAAAGTGGCAACACGACTGATAGGATAGAGAAAAATGCATATGACATGTTTGCTTTCATAGGTAAGGGCATAGAAAATAACAGTTGAGCAGTTATATTGCAACTTCACAAAACACTGGTTAGAATCTACTTGGATACAGTGTGCAGTTTCGGCCACCATACCATAGTATGTGGTTGTTTGGAGAGAGTGAAGAGGAAATTAAGCAGGATTGGAGGACTTTATGGAGGGATTCTTGTTTTCCCTGGAGCAAAGAATGCTGTTGGTTGATCTGATAGAGATATATAAAATTATAAGCATCCTGTAGATAGGATAGATAGTCAGAATGTTTGTCATGATAAGATATCAAAAAGAGGATATAGGTTAAAGATCAAAGGAAAGGTTCAAAAGCTCATTTTATTATCAATGTGTGCAGATTACGACTCTGAAATTTGTCTTCTCCAGATAGCCACGGAATACAGAAAACCATGAAAGTAGTTGAAAAAAAGACATCAATTCCACCCAACACATGAAAAGAAAAAGAAACAAAAACTTGCAAACCCCAAACACCCCCGACCCCTCCCTCACACAAAAACTGACAGATAGCCAAACCCCCTTTATGGACATACAATCAAAGAAATATAAGCTATCTTATAAATTCATATTTATTGTGTTTTTTATTCTTATTTGATCTTTATCATTTGAATTTTTTTGTGCTGCATCAGATCCGAACAATTATCTTGTTTTCCTTACACTTGAGTACAGAAATGACATTAAACAATCTTTAATGACTGCATGTGATATGCAGTGAAAAGACATAATATAAAATGCAAATAATTTTTTTAAAAATCAGAGAAAAGCCTTAAACACAATACATTGAACAATGGAGTTTCATGTTCTAACCACAGTTGAAAGCTTCAAAGATCTAATTTTTTTAAAAAACTTACATATGCCGATTAATCCAATTTCTTCAACTTTCTTCCCACTACATTTATATTCACTTCAAAATTAGTTCATTCTGTAGAAAGTTTACCAATTTATTGTGTTTATATAAATCTTAGCATAATTTACCTTGCTGATTGGAATCCATTGCTGGCTGCTTGCAGTCCTGAGCTCGATGCCCATTAGCCCCACAGTTGTAGCATGAAATGTGTCCATTCTTTTTATGTCCTAATCCATTTGTGCTTCCTAGTAAATGTTGTGTCTGATATACTGCAGTTGTACCACCCAAGAAATTCTGCATGGGAGGCATGACAAAGTTTGATGGTCCACTTAAGATGGATTCAGGAGTTACTGCACTATTATAGGCAGGGGATGGAACAACCGGATAGGGAAAGGCAGTACTGTTATTATATTGGGTGTTGATGTAACCATTATTACATAGAGGACTGAATGGAAAAATTGGAAAAGTTAACACTGAATGCCCAGAAAATGGGCTTTGGAAGTAATTGGCATAGTTAATAGTCACAGGGTTGGAACCGCAGTTTCCACTGCAGCCACAAGAACTGCACACGTTACACCCAGATTGCTGCTGCTGTTGCACTGGGATATTCATTCCTGAGCCTCCATTACCATTATTGCTGTTAATATAACTGTTTTCAGCCACAGAAGAGATGGTTGGACTGGAACTAGGGATAGGACAATTTGGCATACTTGCAATGTTTGTGAAGGATACTGAAGAGTGGCTACTGGCAGGTGCATTGTTGTTATTTGTGCAGAAAGTGCCAGAGATGGAAGCTACAGGTGAACACTGAATTGTTGAAAAGGCAACTTTGGTGTTTGCTGAATAAGGAACTGTTCTTGAGCTTATTACAGCAGGTGATACACTTTTCATTTGTACAACACTATTATAGGCAGTTTGTCCCACCAGCAATGGTTCTGTAGGAATGGGAGAAGAGACCAGAAGTTTCATAGGGGACTGAGAAATGTTATATGCAGAGTTACATGTTGCATTAGTGGAAGAACTGGTGTCCATTCTCAAAACTGATAATGGAGTAGTTTTGGATGCATTATCAATGGAGGAAGGAGGTCCAACTTTAGTCCTAATTCCAAAGTTTACAACATTAGATGGAATCCCACTATTTTCTGACGCAATTGTAGATATTTGGGAAGCCTGAACAGGAGGGGTTGGCACTACATCTACAACTACAGGTCCAAGAGAGCCAAACTTTTTTTCCACTTTGATGCTATTGCCAGATCCTTCATGAATTTTGTTTCCAAGGTCAACAGCTGGATTTCCATGGATTGGAGAAGATATGCCTGTTATTGGCTTTATATCAAAGCTGCTTCTTTCTGACTTACGTACTGAATTCAGCATTCGGCTGGGAGCAATGTTTGAAGAGATCACTGGCATGATCTGCGCTGTGGAAATAGCTGAAGATACATGGCTGGGATGTGCTAATCCAGTCTCGTTTTGTACTGGAGAGACTTGTGCTGTGGGTCTCCATGATCCAGTGTTTAGGTTACTCAGTTGATTTGATAACATTGCTGGTTTCTCCCTTACTTGAATGTCAAAAACAGTTTCTGCATCTGCAGGAGGAGTTACATGAATTAGTAACCAATTAATTCAGTGATGATTAAAATACTTAATCTCTAACCTACATAAAATTGGAGTTGAAAATACTGGCTATTTGCATCAATACTTATTGATTTCAATATTTTAAACACTACAAAGATGAAAAAATAAAACTATGTGACCTCACATATAACAAAATATCTCTCCTATTGTAAATCCAAATTTGAAAATAGCAAATAGATTGCCTGTTATTTGTTGCTACTCACCAACCAGAAATAAGTGCAGTAATCTATGTATGATCACACTGGTGCATCATTATACACCTCAATCACTAGATTCACTCATTGGTATTCAACAATTCTAGATAAGAGACCTGAGCACTTATCACTGCTCCTCAGTATTGCTAGGACAGTTTCTATAATGTTCCAGGCTCCTGTCAACTTCATTTTTAATTTATACATTGCTTTAGCACAGAAGCAACAATAAAATTTTATTGGTCTGAGTCCCACACAAAGAGACATGAACATGTAATCTCAGTTCACCTAGTACTGAAGAGGTGCTGAACTGACATTTTGACTGTCAAGGTACACTAGGACCCAGAATGTCCAGTCAGAGGGTGAAAAGATTTTGCACTTTTAATTGTGAAGAGCAGAAATCTCATGCATCCTGTCAACAATGATCTCTTAATCAATATCAATACAACAGATCATATGCTCCTTTACTTCAATGCTGCTCCAAAGTGCAAGGCAAAAGCTTCACTTTGAACAATATGAGTATTAGAGGAGGCTAATTAGCCTGGCAGGTGCAGACTAAGAGCTGTATGAAAGAGCAATCAGCCCATTCTGTTCCCCAACCTCTCACCATAGCAATTTTAAAAAAAATCATATACTTAATACAACTTCCTTTTAACCTCTATAACCCATGAGTATGTATTTTTGACTCTAACCATCTGCTACATAGAAATGTTTCCCTCATGTCATTTTTAAAATCTTTTTGCCAACCACATTCATTCTAAGTACCCTGGTTCTTGAGCCTTGAATCAATGGAAACAGATCCTCTCTATCTACTCTCACAATAACTGTCCTGATCAATAATCAACCCTGTCACCATCTGAGTTTCCTTCCATATGCCGACTTGTGGGTTGGAAAGTTAATCGCTTCTGCAAATTACCTCTAGTGTATAGGTGAGTAGTAGAATCTGGGAAGAGTTGAAGAGCAAGTGGGATCAATAAAAATAGGATTAGTGTTAATGGGTGGTTGATAGTTGGTGAGGACTAAGAGAGCTGAAGGCTCTGTTTTGTCCTGTCTTTCACACTCCAACTCTATCAGATTTCCTCACAACCTCCTCTTAACCAGGAGAGGACCAGCTTTTCAACTCCACCTACTGTATGTAATTTAAGTTTCCTAGTCTTGGAATCTTCATATGTAAAGAGCTTTGTGTGTCCTAGAATGAAAGATACTCTTCAATTGTAAGAGCACTAAAATTCTTCAACCAGTGTTAGTTTTATATAGCAGATTAAGTGGAAAAACTTGAGTTGGTTGAGAATCAATGGAAGTTAACAGGGCACTGGAAATTAGGGAAATGAGAGAATGTCATAGTTCCATTCAGGCAAGGCCGTGCTGGTGCAGAGCCAAAGGGAGAATTGCAGCATGAGGCATGTATATATAGGATAAACCGAACTACTTACAATATATGCTAATATAAGCACTGGACTCCTCGACCTCAGATCATGCAGATTTTCCTTAAGTTAAGATGAAGCAATCCACCCATTTCTTGCATACTTTTGCAAGAAAAATGTATGTGGATCAGAGGCTACATAAAGAACTGAATTAATAGAAATATATGTTCTAAATGTGTTGTACATATTTGCATACCTCTGTTCACAAATGGCCACCTGAACTAGAAAATATGAGAGGACTGGCTAACCCAGATTGAGTAATATCAATACTGTCAAAATAACTGGGGTTGTAACAATAAAGTAAATTAGCTTGACATGACTTTAAGCTCTCGATTATTTAAAAATAACATTTCTCCAGCAAATTTGTTGGACTTTAGAGAAATAGAGGCAAGGGATAACCGTATTCTGTGCACCTCAATCATGTGAAGTACAGATATAGTAGATTGTAAGGAACTTTTCTCCATGGCAGAGGTTTTAAGATCAAAGGATCAATGGTTTAAGATGAGGTTTAGATGGCCTGAGGAAAAATATTTTCACCCCGGATAGTTTCAATTTGGAACACTCTGCTTAAGAAACTGGTGAAGCCAAGATCAGACACTAAAGAAGCATCTGAATGAGCACTTGAATCATTAAGTCATAGTAGGCATTGAACTAAGTGCTGGTAAATGGGATCAACATAAATAGGTATTTGTCCGCTGGCATAGGGACAGTGGGCACAGGGCTGCCTCCTGTGCTGTATGACTCCATAATTTTATGACATTATCTACCTGCACTTGCACTTTAGTGCCAACATTTTCCTGCCATCAGCATCAGCAAGAGTGATCAAACTAAATAGGAGCTTAAGAAGTTTATATAAAAGAGCAGCCATTCTCTGGACAGTAAGAAGCACCGATGGACACACTGTAGACTGTTGTTTATTAATTACAGCTCCACCTTCAATACTATAATTCCAAAAAAACTCATCTCCAAATGCCTAGACCTAGCACTCAGCACTTCCCTTTGCAACTGGATCCTCGACTTCCCAAACGACAGTCCACAATAAATAAAATTAGGCAACAATACATCCACCACAGTTATTTTCAACATTGGTGCTCCACAAAACTGTGTTCTTAGCTTCTTACTCTACTCACTATGCACTCACAACTCTGTAGCCAGATTCTGCTCTAAATCCATCTACAAGTCTGTAGATGATACCACCATAGTGGACAATATCTCAATTAATAATGAATTGGACTACAAAGCAGGCAGAGAACTGGGTGACATGGAATCGTGACAATAACCTCTCCCTCAATCTCAGCAAAACAAATGAGCTGGTCATTGACTTCACGCTCACGCTCCTGTTAACCATCATTGATGCTGAGATTGAACAAGTTCCTCAGAGAGTACATTGTTAATAGCCTGTCTTGGATGAACCATGTAGACATCACAGCCAAGAAAGTTCACTGGTCCCTCTACTTCCTCAGGAGGCTAAAGAAATTTAGCATGTCCCCATTGACCCTCACCAAATGCTCTACCCATAGCTGCAAGAAAATACACACAGTCGTGAACACAATTCAGCACATCATGAAAAGCCACCTCCTCTCCATGGATTCTGTCCACAATTCTTGCTGGTTTGGTAAAGCAGCAATGCTAGACATTTACTTTTCTCTCCCCTCACACTTGGTAGAAAATACAAAAGCCTGAAAGGTTGTGCCACCAGGTTCAAGGGCAACTTCTATCCCACTGTTATAAAACTAATGAATGATCCCCCAGTATGACAAGATGTAATCTTTACCTTACAATCTACCTCTTGAAAGCTTTTCACCTTATTGTCTACCTGCACTGCACTTTCTCTGTAACTGTAACGTTACTCTGCATTTGGTATATTACCTTCTACTACCTCAATGCACTGTTGTCGTGAAATGATCTGTATAGGCGGCATGTAAGCCAAGTTTTTTACTGTACCTTGGTACATATGACTATAATTTACAAATTTAAACTAATGTTTACTTGTCTGTTTACTTCAGCTGCTCCCTCAATAACAACTTTTTTCACTCCACATTTCTACACACCTCATGACTCATAGACTTATAGAGTCCATTAAAATCTATGAATAGTCCCACAAATCAAATACAAATTTGGTATAGATGCAACATATTCAGTGATTTTATCTTCATGTATGGGAGTAACTCTAGAATTTTAGCAGAGATCAGGACTACCAATGATAGCCAATAAAACCTATCTTTTAGAATAGACAAGAGGTGCAGGAGTAGGCCATTCGGTCCTTTGAGCCATCACTGCCATTCACTGTGATCATGGCTGATCATCCACAATCAGTATCCAGTTCCTGCCTTATCCCCATAACCTTTGATTCCACTATCTTTAAGAGCTCTATCCATCTCTTTCTTGAAAGCATCCAGAGACTTGGCTTCCACTGCCTTCTGGGGCAGAGCATTCCACATATCCACCACTCTGGGTGAAAAAGTTTTTCCTCAACTCCGTTTTAAATGACCTACCCCTTATTCTTAAACTGTGGTCTCTGGTTCTGGACTCACCCACCAGCGGGAACATGCTTCCTGCCTCCAGTGTGTCCAATCCCTTAATAATCTTACATGTTTCAATCAGATCTCCTCTCATCCTTCTAAATTCCAGTGTATACAAGCCCAGTCGCTCCAATCTTTCGACATATGACAGTCCTGCCATCCCGGGAATTAACCTTGTGAACATACGCTGCACTCCCTCAATAGCAAGAATGTCCTTCCTCAAATTTGGAGACCAAAACTGAACACAATACTCCAGGTGTGGTCTCACCAAGGCCCTGTACAGCTGCAGAAGGACCTCTTTCCTCTTATATTCAATTCCTCTTGTTATGAAGGCCAGTATGCCATTAGTTTTCTTCACTGCCTGCTATACCTGCATGTTTGCTTTCAATGAATGATGTACAAGAACACCTACATCTCGTTGTACTTCCCCTTTTCCTAACTTGACTCCATTTAGATAATAATCTGCCTTCCTGTTCTTACCACCAAAGCGGATAACCTCACAATTATCCACATTAAACTGCATCTGCTATGCATCCGCCCACTCACTCAGCCTGTCCAAGTCACCCTGCATTCTCATAATATCCTCCTCACATTTCACACTGCCACCCAGCTTTGTGTCAATCTGCAAATTTGCTAATGTTACTTTTAATCCCTTCATCTAAATCATTAATATATATTGTAAACAGCTGCGGTCCCAGCACTGAACCCTGCAGTACCCCACTAGTCACCGCCCGCCATTCTGAAAGGGACCTGTTAATCGCTACTCTTTGTTTCCTGTCAGCCAGCCAATTTTCAATCCATGTCAGTACTCTGCCCCCAATACCATGTGCCCTAATTTTGCCCACTAATCTCCTACATGGGACTTTCTGCAAGTCCAGGTACACTACATCCACTGGCTCTCCCTTGTCCATTTTCATAGTTATATCCTCTAATAAAAAAAGTCACAGAGGCTCTTGAAAATATGACAAATGTGCCTCCGAACTTTCATCAGTAGCCAAAGTGGGAACGGCATCAAAAAGTGGTGATTTTTTTTAGTACCAATGATATAGGTAGGAAAGTGGATGAGATCCTGCAGAGAGTATGGGGAAGTAGATAGGAAGCTAAACTGGAGGACCTCAGGCGTAGACATCTCAAGTTTGTCAACTGTACTATGTGCAAATAGGACAATACGGCTGAAGAACTGGTGTGGAGGCATGGTTTCAGATTTGTGGATCATTGGAATCTCTTATGCGGAAGGTATCGTGCCTATAAGAAGTAGTCAACCCCATTGAATGCTTTCATGTTTTATTGTTTTACAAGATTGAATCACAGTGGATTTAATTCGGCTTTTATTGACACTGATCAACAGAAAAGACGATGACTCCAAGCATAAAGCCAAAACTACATTGAAATGGCTTAAAAACAACAAAGTTAATGTCCTGGAGTGGCCAAGTCAGAGTCCAAACTTCAATCCAATTGAGAACTTGTGGCTGGATTTGAAAAGGGCTGTTCACTCACGATCGTTATGCAATCTGACAGAGCTTGAGGAGTTTAGTAAAGAAGAATGGGGAAAAATTGCAGTGTTCAGATGTGCAAAGCTGATAGAGACCTATCCACACAGATTAAATTGCTGCCAAAGGTGCACCTACTAAACTCTGACTTGAAGGGGGTGAATACTTATGCAATTAATTATTTTGTTTTACATTTGTGATTAATTTAGATAATTTTGTAGAGATCTGTTTTCGTTTTGACACAAAAGAGACTTTTCCTGTTAATCAGCGTCCAAAAAAAGCCAAATTAAATCTGCTGTGATTCAATGTTGTAAAACAATAAAACATGAAAACTTTCAGGAGGTGGGGTAAATACATTTTATAGGCACTGATAACCTGTACAAAAGGGGCAGATTATACCTGAAATTGAGAGGGACTAATAAACAATATCCTTGCAGGCAGATTTGCTAGAGCTTGTGTGGAACGTTTAAACTGGTTTGTCAGTGGCTGGGAACCAAAATGATAGGTTAGAATTCAGAGCAGTTGGTGTATAGGTGGATGCTGTGCGAGGGGAAACTGAGGAAGGACAGGCACTCATAGGGCATAATTGTATTCAGTGGGATGGATTGCAGCTCAGCGATTTTATTGCGAGAAGTATCAGGAACAAGGGTGATGAACATAGAAAAACTACAAAATCGTGGCTATTAGAAAGACTTGGCTGTCTCAAGGACATGTATGGCAGCTGGATGTTCTGGGGTTTAGATTTTTTAAAAAGGAGAGGGAGGTAAGTAAAATAGGTGAGGGGAGTGGCATTTCTAATCAGGGACAGTACCACTGCTGCAGAAAGAGAGGACATCATGGAGGTGTCATTTACTGAGTCAGTACAGGTGAAAGTAAAAAACAGAAAGGAAACAATAACTCTGTTGGAAGTATTCCATTGACCACCAAATACCAACAAAGACACTAAGGAGCATATCGGGAGGCAGGTTTCAGAGGTGCAAAAATTGGAGGAATATTGTCGTGGGTAACTTCAACTTCCCTAATATTGGTTGACACCTCCTGAATGCACAATGTGTAAATGGGGCAGAATTTGTTAGGTGTGTCCAGGAAGGATTCCTGACACAACGTACAGATTGACTGGAGGAAGAGGCCATGTTGGACCTAGCATTAGGTAATGAATCTGGTCAGGTGACGGATCTCCCAGTGGGTGAGCACTTCGGACACAGTGACCACAACTCCTTAATCTGTACCACAGTGCTTGACGGGGTAGGAAAAGAGAAGTATTTAATTTGGGAAGGGTGGTTTATGATGCTATTTAGGCAGGACCTTGGGAGCATAAATTGGGAACAGATGTACTCAAAAATGCACACCAGAAATGTGGAGGTTGTTTAAGGAGCATTGCACTGAGTTCTGGGTAGGTTTGTCCCATTGAGATGGGGAAAGAATGTTAGGGTGAAGGAACGACCGTGGACGAGAGATGTGGAACATCTAGTCAAGAGGAAGAAAGCATTCTTAATGCTTAGGAAGCAAAACCTTATGGGGTTGTGAGGGACAGGCAGGTCATGCCTTAGAGACAAAGGTTAGTAGTAAATAAAACTTATTTTGATTGGCGGTTGATGAACAGTGGTATTCCACAGGGATCTGTTCTGGGACCCCTGTTCTTTGTGATTTTTATAATGACTTGAGTGAGGAAATGGAGGGGTGGATCACTAAGCTTGCTCATCAGTAAGATGGTGGGAAGGTTGATGATGTTATGGATAGTGTAGTAGGATGTAATAGGTTACAATGGGATATTGATAAGATGCGAAGCTGGGCCAAGAAGTGGCAGATGGAGAACAATCCACAAAAGAGGGAAGTGATACATTTTGGATGGTCAAACTTAGGGTGAATGGCAGAATTCTTTACCAGTGTGGAGTAACAGAGAGACCTGAGGTCCACATCTATACACAACCATATCTGCACAAGTTAATATAGTGGTTATGAAGGAGCCTAGTGTATTGGACTTCATTAGTCATGGGATTGAGTTCAAGAGCAACAAGGTAATGTTGCAGCTTGATAAAACTCTAGTTAGACCACCCTTGGAATCTCTGTTCAGTTCTGGTCCCCTTATTATAGGAAGCTTCGTAGAAGAACAGAGGAGGCTTACAAGGTTGCTGTTTGGATTAGAGAGCATGTCTTATGAGGACAGGTTGAGCGAGTTATGGCCTTTCTCTTTATAAATTCCTCAAACATTGCTATCATGTTTCCACTATGCTCCTGACCTAAAACGTTAACAGTTTCTCATTCTACAGTGGTTGTCTGACTTGCAAAGTATTCTTTTGATTTTCATTAGAGTGGTGATTCTCCAGCTCTTCAAACAGAAGAACAGCAAACCGTGTCAGTGTACTATAGCTACAGACTTCAAAATTCCTCTCATTACCCATACAATTCTACTAGATGATGTTACAGACCTCTCCTTTCAACAAGCTGGTGCTACACTAGGGATTCTCAGGAACTGTTGACAAGCCTTTTGCCTGGGCAGGTGGCATATTGAGCAACCTCTATTGGATAGAAGCAGACAACTGCACCTGTAGGCTGGATAGATCCACTGATTAGTAGTTGAAGACAATTTCAAGCTATTTCAATAACATTAGCTTGATAATTGTGAGATCACAACTCCAACAAAAGTTGTTCACAAATTTGAGGCATGGACAATTAGTGATAACCAAAGCAAAAGTACTAATTTTTCTTGTCCTCACCAATTCAACTATCACCTGTTTATGGATAGGCTCATCTGTCTATGATAGCAATAACAGAGATGTAAGAGCTAGAGAAATTTATTGACCTTCAACATCATATTCAAGAAATCAACTAAAGATAGAAAAAAGTATTCTCCGTAACTTCCGCCATCTCCAACGGGATCCCACCACTAAGCACATCTTTTCCTCCCCCCCTTTCTCCTTTCTCCTTGTCCATTCGCCCCCCTCCCCCAATCCCTTCCCACCGATCTCCCTCCCGGCACTTAACCTCGTAAGCGGAACAAGTGCTACACATGCCCTTACACTTCCTCCCTCACCACCATTCAGGACCCCAGACAGTCCTTCCAGGTGAGGCAACACCTCACCTGTGAGTTGGCTGATGCTCCCGGTGCAGCCTTCTATATATTGGCGAGACCCGACGCAGGCCGGGAGACCGTTTTGCTGAAAACCTACGCTCTGTCCACCAGAGAAAGCAGAATCTCCCAGTGGCCACACATTTTAATTCCACGTCCCATTCCCATTCTGATATGTCTATCCACGGCCTCCTCTACTGTCAAGATGAAGCCACACTCAGGTTGGAGGAACAACACCTTGTATTCCGTCTGGGTAGCCTCTAACCTGATGGCATGAACATCGACTTCTCTAACTTCCATTAATGCCCCTCCTCCCCTTCGTACCCCACCCCTTATTTATTTATTTATTTATAATTATTTCCCCCTTTTTTCTCTCTCTCTTTTTTCCCCTTTTTTTCTCTCTTTTTTCTCCCTGTCCCTCTCACTATAGCTCCTTGCCTGCTCTCCATCCTCTGGGCTCCCCTCCCCCTTTCTTTCTCCCTAGGCTTCCCGTCCCATGATCCTCTCCCTTCTCCAGCCTTCTTTCCCTTTTGCCAATCAACTTTCCAGCTCTTAGCTCCATCCCTCCCCCTCCTGTCTTCTCCTATCATTTTGGATCTCCCCCTCCCCCTCCCACTTTCAAATCTCTTACTATCTCTTCTTTTAGTTAGACCTGACGAAGGGTCTCGGCCCGAAACATTGACTGTACCTCTTCCTATAGATGCTGCCTGGCCTGCTGCTTTCACCAGCATTTTTTGTGTGTGTTTATAGAAAAAATGTAACCATTTCACACCCTCCATCCCAACTTAGTGATTGATCCACAACTGTAGATCAGCTAAAAATGCAGATCATCTCATTTACTAGTATCTTTGGTAAGTAAAGCTGATATCCTTACCCAATCTGGCTTCAGACCCACCAATATCATTGAATTGTGACTACCTCCTCAATTCAGGGGCAACTAGAGATAAAAAATAAATAAATGCCAGCACCACTCGTGATGTCCCCGACCCATGGCTGTGAAAGAATTTAAAAAATCATTCAGGCTAACAGTCCTTTGAACATTGCAATAATATTTTTATGGAAATTTGATATTGACAGCCAAAGTACATAACAACATGAAATCATTAAATTGCATTAGGGTTTCCACACATGAATTTTTGACAATGAAATACAATGGATTTGAGTTAATTGAGCCATTATTTATTTGGGGCAGCCAAACTGAGAAAATAGTCTGGATTCCCTTTGTTTATTTGGGACACTGTGCCACTTAATTGGGACAGGAGGCTGTTGCTAAACAGTTTCTAACTAGAGTCAGGCACACTCACTTGCATGGCCATTAAGACATTATACCGTGCTTAGAGAGATCAGCGTTCAAAATACAAATAAGCAGTAAGCCAATTCAGAACTGTTTTGCTCACCGCCGTTTCAAGCATTCAAGCTTGGAGGTGCCAGAAGCGGCTGGGAGTAAAAATGAAATGATTTGACGACTTCAACAAGTTAAAAATCTTGAATGTTATAATGAAAATAAAAATTTGGAAGATGCAATCATCTAAAACATTGTATGAAGGCAGTCTGTTATTTGCACTAGGCATGCACCAATTTTGTTCATTTACAGTTATCAATAACTATTAGGAACTAATACAGTTTTATAATACTGTAGAGTTATTGGTAGTGTTCTAATTTGTTCTGTATTTCACTTAAATTCATAAACTGTCACTCAGTTCAACAGCATTTTGTCTTTTTTATACCTTTTATATATATATCCATGAAACTTCAGCTAATTGGGGCAGCCGCTTAATTAGCCAAAATATACTGGTCCCAATGTGTCCCAATTAACCAGAATCCACTGTGGTTCCTTTTGCTAACAGTCTATTCTGAAATGTAAAAATGTGCTTTCTATTTTCATGAGCTAAAACTAGTGATGGAACTATGGTTCAAGTAGGATCTGTGGAGGTAGAAGAATTGTTGATGTCTTGGGTTGTGATCCTGCCTCAGGGAAATAGCCAGTATAGGGAGGTTAGAGGCAGGGGTGTGGTAGGGCCTGGCTGACACTAAATGGGGGAAGGAAAGTTAGTGATAAAGACAGAGGAAGAAGGTGATAAGCAGAGAGACAACGGACAGATGAAGCATGTGGTGGAGAGGATAGGAGAACAAGAATGTGTAGTATATGGGTGATAGGCAGATGATATCATAGTCATAGTCATACTTTATTGATCCTGGGGGAAATTGGTTTTCGTTACAGTTGCACCATAAATAATAAATAGTAATAAAACCATAAATAGTTAAATAGTAATATGTAAATTATGCCAGGAAATAAGTCCAGGACCAGCCTATTGGCTCAGGGTGTCTGACCCTCCAAGGGAGGAGTTGTAAAGTTTGATGGCCACAGGCAGGAATGACTTCCTATGACGCTCTGTGTTGCATCTCGGTGGAATGAATCTCTGGCTGAATGTACTCCTGTGCCCACCCAGTACATTATGTAGTGGATGGGAGACATTGACCAAGATGGCATGCAACTTAGACAGCATCCTCTCTTCAGACACCACCATGAGAGAGTCCAGTTCCATCCCCACGACATCACTGGCCTTACGAATGAGTTTGTTGATTCTGTTGGTGTCTGCTACCCTCAGCTGGAGGAGGAGAATGAAACTGGGTGATGGGGTCAGGAGAGTTGGGCAGGGACCAGAAAGAAAACGGGAGATATAAAGGAGCACAGAGTTACCTGAAAAATTCACTCAGTTGTAGATTACCCTTCTATTTTCTCTATCCTCTGCATTGATTAACTAGTTTTACTTGGTATGCTACTCTGTAACAACATTAACCAAAAACACGACCACTGTCAGATCATCCCCTCCCTTAAACCTTTCACTTTTTCTAAATTATGGAACCAATGAATGGAAGTTCCTTCTTAGTCAGAAGGCTAAATTAAACCCTGGCATAAACTAATTTTCCTAACCAGTAATTCCAACCTTCTTCCTGCTGACTGTCTAAAGTAAACCAGACTGTTTCGAACTTGACCAATACTATTTTTTACTCCACTCATTCATAGCCACTGAAACTGTCATCCATACATTTTTATTTGTGGATAAGACAAACACAACAAACTACTGCCCTTCTTCACAAACGAGAAAATCTGCAGATGCTGGAAATCCAAGCAACACACACAAAATGCTGGAAGAACTCAGTTGGCAAGGCAGCATCTATGGAAAAGAGTACAATTGAGACTTCAGGCCAAGACCTTTCAGCAGAACCATCCTCACTCATTTACCTTCCATAAACTTCAAAAACACTGCTCCCCATGTCTTAATTCCATTCACTTATATGTTGATCCATTACTATCAGGTTATTATTATGCAACACCAAGACATTTCACATTCTTATGCATCACACATCTAGCCTTCCAAATTCTAATCTTACCTAGCTCTGCAACATTATATAACTAGTCCTCCAGTAGTCATCTGATAATTAATTGGAAATCCTATCACCACACCATAATATGGACCAAATGCAAGAAAACAGAACTAGCTCTGGTAGACAAGCTGGTCAGCATGGATGAGTTGGGCCAATGCTTCTAATACTGTGCTATATAACTCTATGACCAGTGGCCGGTGTGATTTTGGTTAAGTACACCACAGCTTCTCATATTTCCTCCTTAAATCTCCCATTCCTCTTCAAAACACATTTGTCAGAAGAAGTTCCTGCCTTATGTTTGCTTTTACTTTACTTTATACTTTATTGTCACCAAACAATTGATACTAGAACGTACAATCATCACAGCGATATTTGATTCTGCGCTTCCCACTCCCTGGATTACAAATCAATAGTAAATATAAAAAATATAAATTATAAATCATAAATAGAAAATAGAAAAATGGAAAGTAAGGTACTGCAAAAAAACCGAGAGGCAGGTCCGGATATTTGGAGGGGACGGCCCAGATCCGGGTCAGGATCCATTCAGCAGTCTTATCACAGTTGGAAAGAAGCTGTTCCCAAATCTGGCCATACGAGTCCAAGTTCCTGAGCCTTCTCCCGGAGGGAAGAGGGACGAAAAGTCTGTTGGCTGGGTGGGTCGTGTCCTTGATTATCCTGGCAGCACTGCTCCGACAACGTGCGGTGTAAAGTGAGTCCAAGGACAGAAGATTGGTTTGTGTGATGTGCTGCGCCGCGTTCACGATCTTCTGCAGCTTCTTCCAGTCTTGGACAGGGCAACTTCCATACCAGGTTGCGATGCACACTAGAAGGATGCTTTCTACGGTGCATCTATAAAAATTAGTGAGGGTTTTAGGGGACAGACCAAATTTCTTTAGTTTTCTCAGGAAGTAAAGGCGCTGGTGGGCCTTCTTGGCAGTGAACTCTGCTTGGTTGGACCAAGTCAGGTCATTTGTGATATTGACCCCGAGGAACTTAAAGCTTTTGACCTGTTCCACTTGCGCACCACCGATGTAAATTGGGTCGTGTGGTCCACTACTCCTTCTGAAGTCAACAATTAATTCCTTCGTCTTGCTGATGTTGAGGGATAGGTTATTGTCTTCACACCATGCCACCAGGTTCCTAATTTCCCCTCTGTACTCAAACTCATCATTACCCGAGATACAGCCTACAATTGTTGTGTCATCAGCAAACTTATATATTGAGTTTGATGGAAGCTTGGCTACACAATCATGGGTGTACAGTGAGTACAGCAGGGGGCTGAGTACACAGCCTGGTGGGGCACCGGTGCTCAGAGTGATTGTAGAGGAGAGTTTGTCCCCTATTTTTACAGCCTGGGTCCCGTCTGTGAGAAAGTTGAAGATCCAGCTGCAGATCTGAGTGCTAAGGCCCAGGTTCCGGAGCTTAGGAATCAGTTTATTTGGAATGATGGCATTAAAGGCAGAGCTGTAGTCAATGAAAAGGAGCCTTACGTATGCGTTTTTATTCTCCAAGTGTTCTAAGGAGGAATGTAGGGCCAGAGAGATGGCATCTGCCGTTGACCAGTTGCTCCAGTAGGCGAATTGCAAAGTGTCGAGGTTGACTGGTAGGCTGTGGTTGATGTGTGCCATAACCAATCGCTCGAAGCACTTCAGAGCAATTGATGTCAGAGCCACAGGTCAATAGTCATTCAGACATGCCACCTTGCTCTTCTTCGGCACTGGGATTATCGTTGCCTTCTTAAAACACGAGGGGATCTTAGACTGAAGCAAGGAGCAGTTGAAGATGTCAGCAAACACTCCAGCTAGCTCGCTTGCACAGGCCCAGAGAACCCGTCCCGGGATGCCATCTGGGCCTGTCGCCTTCCTTGGATCTATCTTCAGGAAGGCTCTTCTAACGTCCTCCTCCGTAACGATGAATCTCGATGCCACCAGGTCCATCTGGAGGGAGAGGGAAGCTCCTCTTCTGTTCGAATCTTGCGTAGAATACGTTAAGTTCGTCAGGAAGAGAAGCGCCACAGTTATTGATATTCCCAGCCTTTTCTTTGCACCCAGTGATCTCATTTAGACCCTGCCATAGTCTACTGGCATCCCTCTGGTTAGCCTGGGCTTCCAACTTGGCTTGATATTGACTCTTGGTGCCCTTAATGGCTTTCCGGAGTTCATGCCTGCCTGGATTCCGTGAAGCAACTGGTATCCCCGGACCTAAAAGCCGCAGCTCTAGCCTTCAAAAGGGACTTGACCTCATAATTCATCCAAGGTTTCCGATTAGGGAATACCCGGATCGTCTTGCACAGTCCTCTGTGCATTTCCAAGTAAAGTCCGTGACAGATGAGGCATACTCATCGAGGTTAGCTGCCGAGTCCTTGAATACTAACCTTGAATAATAAAGCCTCACTTCTTAACGGCTTTGTCAAAGACAGTTGAGACCTCAGTTACTTTCAGCTTCATAACCTCAGAATTATCCCAGGCTGCTATTGTAAGTTTCTTCCACATATCAGTTTGTTTTTCACTGCTGAAACAGCGAGCTCATCTAAATTGCATCTTTATCTAGTTTCCTTTCAGCCCACAGAAACAGGGAGTGCAAGTACACACAGACCTCATCAAAGAGCAGGTGTGTACTGGTTGCACTTATATCCCTACGGTAAACACCTATCAGGAGTGCCTGGTTATACTTTTTCAAAGATATTTATGTATCTCTCCTGTATGAAGGACATTCCTCCTGCAAGCATTGTTCTTCAACGCATGCGCTTTTATTTTGATATCCTGGCAGCATACTCTCACTCACCTCTCACCATGCACAATGCAGCAACCATTCATTTGCAACATCCTGAGAGTGCTGCTAGTTAGTGATATGTCCCTTTAAGATCTTCCATCAAACATCACTCCAGCTGTATTGTACTTTACCAACAGTGAAAACTTGCAATACTTCAACAGAAATATTGTGCTGAAATCAACAATTATTCGGATCATGCTGTTCTTTGAAACTTGTCACTTAAAGGTTTTGCTTGTTACGTGATTTTCACAGTTACATTTGGGCTAAGGAAGGAAGGCGGCGAGGCTGTAGCGTATTGGGTAGGTCATGACAGCTGAGATCGGCCCCGTGGTTTGTTTAGCCTGTAGTATGTGGGAAATCAGGGATACTTCCAGTGTCCCTGACGACTATGTGTGCAGGAAATGTGTCCAGCTGCAGCAGCTGGCAAACCACATTGAGCGACTGGATTCATACTGGAGCATCCGCGATGCTGAGAAAGTCGTGAATAGCACATTCAGTGAGTTCGCCACACCGCAGGTAAATGCTACACAGGCAGAAAGGGAATGGGTGGCCACTAGACAGCGTAGCAGTAGACAGGTAGTGCAGGAGTCCCCTGAGGTCATCTCCTTCCTAAACAGATATACTGTTTTGGATACTGTTGGGGGAGATGTCTCATCAGGGGATGGCAGCAGCAGCCGAGTTCATAGCACCATGGGTGGCTCTGTGGCACAGGAAGGAAGGAAAACGAGTGGGAGAGCTATAGTGATAGGAGATTCCATTGTAAGGGGAATAGATGGGGATTTCTGCAGACGCAAATGAGACTCCAGGTGGGTATGTTGCCTCCCTCGTGCAAGGGTCAAGGATGTCTCTGAGCGGCTGCAGGACATTCTGGAGTGGGAGGGTGAACAGCCAGTGGTCGTGGTGCACATAGGTACCAACAATATAGGTAAAAAACGGGATGAGGTCCTACAAGGTGAATTTAGGGAGTTAGGAGATAAACTAAAAACTAGGACCACAGAGGTAATAATCTCTGGATTACTACCAGTGCCACGTGCTAGTCAGAGTAGAAATAGGAGGATATATCAGATGAATACATAGCTTGAAAAATGGTGCAAGGGGGAGGGATTCAAATTTCTGGGGCATTGGAACCAATTCTGGGGGAGGTGGGACCGGTACAAACAGGATGGTCTGCACCTGGGCTGGACTGGAACCTATGTCTTAGGGGGAGTGTTTGCTACTGTTGTTCAGGAGGATTTAAACTAATGTGGCAGGGGGATGGGAACAAGTGCAGAGAGACAGAGGGGTGTAAAATGAGGGTAGAAGCAAAAAGTAGCAAGGTGAAAAGTAAAAGTGGCAGGCAGGCAAATCCAGGACAAAAATCAAAAAGGGCCACTTTTCAGCATAATTGTATAAGGGCTAAGAGTGATGTAAAAGCGAGCCTGAAGGCTTTGTGTGTCAATGCAAGGAGCATTCGTAACAAGGTGGATGAATTGAAAATGCAGATAGTTATTAATGAATATGATATAGTTAGGATCACAGAGACATGGCTCCAGGATGACCAAGGATGGGAGCTCAACATTCAGGGATATTCAATATTCAGGAGGGATAGACATGAAAGAAAAGGAGGTGGGGTAGCATTGCTGGTTAGAGAGGAGATTAACGCAATAGAAAGGAAGGACATTAGCCGACAGGATGTGGAATTGATATCGGTAGAGCTGCATAACACTAAGGGGCAGAAAACGCTGGTGGGAGTTGTGTACAGGCCACCTAACATTTAGTAGTGAGGTTGGGGATGGCATTAAACAGGAAATTAGAATTGCATGCAATAAAGGAACAGCAGTTATAATGGGTGACTTCAATCTACATATAGATTGGGTGAACCAAATTGGTAAGGGTGCTGAGGAAGAGGATTTCTTGGAGTGTATGGGGGATGGTTTTCTGAATCAACGTGTCGAGGAACCAACTAGAGAGCAGGCCATTCTAGACTGGGTATTGAGCAATGAGGAAGGGTTAGTTAGCAATCTTGTCGTGAGAGGCCCCTTGGGTAAGAGTGACCATAATATGGTGGAATTCTTCATTAAGATGGAGGGTGACATAGTTAATTCAGAAACAAAGGTTCTGAACTTAAAGAAGGGTAACTTTGTAGGTATGAGACGTGAATTAGCTAAGATAGACTGGCAAATGATACTTAAAGGGTTGATGGTGCATATGCAATGGCAAGCATTTAAAGATCACATGGATGAACTACAATAATTGTTCATCCCAGTTTCGCAAAAGAATAAACCAGGGAAGGTAGTGCACCCGTGGCTAACAAGGGAAATTAGGGATAGTATCAATTCCAAAGAAGAAACATACAAATTGGCCAGAAAAAGCGGCACACCTGAGGACTGGGAGAAATTCAGAGTCCAGCAGAGGAGGACAAAGGGCTTAATTAGGAAAGGGAAAAAAGGTTATGAGAGAAAGCTGGCAGCGAACATAAAAACTGACTGTAAAAGCTTTTATGGCTATGTGAAAAGAAAAAGATTGGTTAAGACACATGTATGTCTCTTACAGTCAGAAACATGTGAATTGATCATGGGGAACAAGGACATGGCAGACCAACTGAGTAACTACTTTGATTCTATCTTCACTAAGGAGGACATAAATAATCTTCAGGAAATAGTAGGGGACCAAGGGTCTAGTGAGATGGAGGAACTGAGGGAAATACATGTTGGTAGGGAAGTGGTGTTAGGTAAATTGAAGGGATTAAATGCAGATAAATCCCCAGGGCCAGATGTTCTGCATCCCAGAATGCTTAAGGAAGTAGCCCAAGAAATAGTGGATGCATTAGTGATAATTTTTCAAAACTCTTTAGATTCTGGACTTGTTCCTGAGGATTGGAGGGTGGCTAATGTAACCCCGCTTTTTAAAAAAGGAGGGAGAGAGAAACCGAGGAATTATAGACTGGTTAGCCTAACATCGGTGGTGGGGAAAATGCTAGAGTCAGTTATCAAAGATGTGATAACAGCACATTTGGAAAGCGGTGAAATCATCAGACAAAGTCAGCATGGACTTGTGAAAGGAAAATCATGTCTGACGAATCTGATAGAATTTTTTGAGAATGTAACTAGTAGAGTGGATAGGAGAGAACCAATGCATGTGGTATATTTGGATTTTCAAAAGGCTTTTGACAAGGTCCCACACAGGAGATTAGTGTGCAAACTTAAAGCACATGGTATTGGGGGTATGGTATTAATGTGGATAGAGAATTGGTTGGCAGACAGGAAGCAAAGAGTGGGAATAAACAGGACCTTTTCAGAATGGCAGGCAGTGACTAGTGGGGTACCGCAAGGCTCAGTGCTGGAACCCCAGTTGTTTACAAAATATATTAATGATTTAGACGAGGGAATTAAATGCAGCATCTCCAAGCTTGTAGATGACACGAAGCTGGGCGGCAGTGTTAGCTGTGAGGAGGATGCTAAGAGGATGCAGGGTGACTTGGACAGGTTAGGTGAGTGGGCAAATTCATGGCAGATGTAATTTAATGTGGATAAATGTGAGGTTATCCACTTTGGTGGCAAGAACAGGAAAACAGATTATTATCTGAACGGTGGCCGATTAGGAAAAGGGGAGGTGCAACGAGACCTGGGTGTCATTGTACACCAGTCATTGAAAGTGGGCATGCAGGTACAGCAGGCGGTGAAAAAGGTGAATGTTATGCTGGCATTCATATCAAGAGGATTCGAATACAGGAGCAGGGAGGTACTACTGCAGTTGTACAAGGCCTTGGTGAGACCACACCTGGAGTATTGTCTGCAGTTTTGGTCCCCTAATCTGAGGAAAGACATTCTTGCCATAGAGGGAGTACAAAGAAGGTTCACCAGCTTGATTCCTGGGCTGGCAGGACTTTCATATGATGAAAGACTGGATTGACTAGGCTTATACTCGCTGGAATTTAGAAGATTGAGGGGGGATCTTATTGAAACGTATAAAATTCTAGCGGGATTGGATAGGCTAGATGCAGGAAGATTGTTCCCGATGTTGGGGAAGTCCAGAACGAGGGGTCACAGTTTAAGGATAAAAGAGAAGCCTTTTAGAACCGAGATGAGGAAAAACTTCTTCACACAGAGAGTGGTGAATCTGTGGAATTCTCTGCCACAGGAAACAGTTGAGGCCAGTTCACTGGCTATATTTAAGAGGGAGTTAGATATGGCCCTTGTGGCTAAAGGGATCGGGGGTATGGAGAGAAGGCAGGTACAGGGTTCTGAGTTGGATGATCAGCCATGATCATACTGAATGGCGGTGCAGGCTCGAAGGGCCGAATGGCCTACTCCGGCACCTATTTTCTATGTTTCTATGTAAATACAAAACAATTTTAATACAAAGAAGATGGTGTGGAGAAATTTGTTTCCTAAGTTTAGTTGTTGGTATCAAATGATTTCAGGGGTCCAAACTTTTCACATAGAAACTTTGAGGACCAACCGTGAATAGCCATTTAATAATGAAATTTCAATTGCCTTGCATTTAATGTACAACAGTTACTAATGAAAAATAATTACATTTTCTTATTCACTCCCAAATGACTTATATATTTGCTTTCCAAATAAGTTTACCAAATTAATCATGCATATTTTCCACACTGTCATCAATATTTCTTGGCTGTGTTCAAGTTTATATTTTTGTGTCAGGATCCTCACACATTAGTTTTGCTAATTATAGGATTTACTTGTGATACATCCAATATGACACAGCTGGAGAAAAAAGGGAACTGCTAGATATTAACCATTAATGCCTCGGGAAGTTTTGGACAAAGGGAGGGAATTCTGGGCAGCAGGTTGGATTTGAAGGAATTTTTCAACCAATAATAAATGTAATTATTTTCCCTTTTTAACTTCAATAAACTTACTTCTTTCATTTTCATCTGCACTATCTGAACTCTCCTCCCTTCCCTGAATTCCTATTGGACTTGATGGTGAACTTGAATATTCAGAGGAAGATCCACTATCTTTTGCTGCTGCACGATTGTGCTGTTCGACCTCCATTCGGAGCTCTGTGAGGAAACAGAAGATAAAAAACACAAGTATATTTTAAATGTTAAAATTAAAGACATCAAAAAGGAAATTACACAAAGCACCTATTTAAAATTGTGGAAATAATCAACTTTGTTGGACATCCGTATTGAATCAAAGTAAAGTTACTTACTAATATACATTTTGATAAGTTAATGGTCGTGAAAAAAAAATCAGCTTTACGACTTATTTCAAATCAGCAGCTATCAAAATATAAAACTGTATAAGTAACAAAATTGTGCCGTGACACAATTTTGGCTACTATTTTCCCTCCAATTAGCAGAGAAAAGAAAAACTGACATTTGTACCATTTGTTAAGGAATAAATCTGAAGTGCAGTGAAGTTTTCCACAAACATAGGTAGAATAGTTTCCCATGTATTGTGTTTGTGTTTTTTTAAACAAATCATAATTAGTATAAGTACTTAATGGTGCTTGAGGATTCTATGGAATAATTATTAATTAAAATGGGTAGAATAGTTTCCCATGTATTGTGTTTGTGTTTTTTTAAACAAATCATAATTAGTATAAGTACTTAATGATGCTTGAGGATTCTATGGAATAATTAATTAAAATGACTCTGAAAAACAAATAATTCAACTTAAATGGGGTAATAGTTACAAGGTGTCCACAATAGTGAATGAGTTAGACAGCAAGGACATATAAAATTGGGTGTAGGCTATCCTGCTGGAATGAAGAAGGAGAAAGCCCTTAACTCCGAGTGGAGTCATCAGGATGCCATCATGATGGCATTTTTTTTTAGTAGGCTTTCTTAGTTTTATGAGACCGAGTTGCTAGCTCGACGCTCAACCCAGCACGGATGGAAAGCGTGCAAGGGAGCCGGCTAGATTCAAACTCAGGAGCCTTCACTCCTAAGTCCAGCGCTGCTGCCGCTATGCCACCAGCCGGCTAATCCTGCTAGAATACCTATGTATAATAGTGACTACGAAAAAACAGCATTCCCTCACAGTTAGTTTCACAGTTAACATAATGAGGTGACAGTATAAAACACAAGAAAGTCTATCCTACTATATCGTTGAAGGTTCTTGTTTTATTAATTAAATGCAGATTTTACGATGACTTTTTTGATAATTACCTGTAGCAGGGTTGCAGCGGATGGAATGAATTGGACCAAAATGACTTGTTGGTGTCACCCTTGCAATTCCAGCAGTAGAAACTGCTGACTGACCCACACTGTTAATACTTCTTCTCTCAGACTTCTCTCTGTCAATCACAATAAAGTTAATTTTAGAATGAAAGAACCTGATGACCAGAAAGTTCAAAATTCCTAACTGCAAATTGGCAGTTGCAAAGCTGCTTTATATAGATGAACAAATTATTTTTTATTGAACTACAATCATTCTCTATGCACTGTGAAAAACATAGCCATCAGAAACAGAGGTAGCTAAAACTCTAAAACTCTAAAACTACTCGAGTCAGGAAGTATGTAAAAATAGGAAAAAAAACTGAAATTGGAATCCACCTAGCCCATTTCTAGTTTTATTAAAATACAGGCCAGGGTGGAGAAAGTAGATCTGAGGTTTGACAACCAACTCTGCTGCAGACTGTGATACCGCATGCCCCAGAAATCTGAACTTAACCCTAATCAGCAACATTTCTCAGGACCTGGGAAAATTATCAATTTCAGGGAAATGTGCACTGCTGAATCCAGGAAATACAGTATGTGTACTACTACATAGCTCCCAATTAGCAATTTCACCTATTTCTCTGTCACACTTCCATTCTCCACCCCTCTTCACTCCCAAGTGTGTGAAGTGCATCCAGCTACATCTCCTTGAAGACTATGTTAATGATCTGGAGCAGCAGCTGAATGTCCTTCAGCTTGGAGAGTGAGCAGATCATCGATCAGAATTATAGCGAAGTGGTCACCCCTAAGTTACAGGAGTTGGGTAACTGGGTGGCTGTCAGGAGGAGGAATGGGATGGTGAATCGACAGTTACCACAGGGTGCCCCGTGGCTATTCCCCTTCATATTAAGTATACTGCTGTGGGGGATGACCTCCCGGGGAATGCCATGGAGACCAGGTTACTGGCACTGAGCATGGGTCCATAGCGCAGAGGAAAAGAAGGAGACAAGGGAAAGGTTAGTGATAGGGGACTCAGTAGTCAGAGGGGCAGACAGGAGATTCTGTGGACGTGAAGGGGACACCCAGACGGTATGTTGCCTCCCAGGTGCCAGGGTCAGGGACATCTCAGATCATGTCCACAGCATTTTGGAGGTGGAGGGAGTGCAGCCAGATGTCTTGGTACATACAGGGAACAATGACACAGGAAGGAAAAGCAAAGAGGTCCTGAAGAGAGAATTTAGAGTTAGGCAAGGGGATGGGAACCAGTGTGAAGGGACTCCGGATAGGACAGATGGTTAAAAAAAAAAAGCAAAGATAGTATGCAATCAGAATCTCAGGAAGGGCAAGCAGATGACAGGACAAAATTGCAGCCAGCAGGATGAATATCAGTGCATTAGGGATGCAGAATCAAAAACAGTACTCAAAGTGTTAAATCTCAATGCACGGAGTATAAGAAATAAGGTGGATGATTTTGTTGCAGTTGGGAGCTGAATGTCCAAGGTTACACATTGTATTGGAGTGACAGAAAGGTAGGCAGAGGCAGTGGCGTGGCTCTGCTGGCAAAGTAGTATCAAATCATTAGAAAGATGTGACATAGGATCGGAAGATCCTTGTAGGTTGACTTAAGAAACTGCAAAGGTAAAAGGGCCCTGATGACAGTTACATACAGGCCTCTAACAGTAGTTGGGATGTGGGTTAGTGTTAGGGTTAGGACTACAGATTACAACAAGCAATAGAAAAGGCATGTCAAAAAGTTAATGTTATGATACTCATGGGAGGTTTTAACATGGGAAAATCAGGTTGGTAATGGACAGAGTGAATTTGTTGAATGCCAATGAGATGTTTTTTAGAGCAGCTCATCACTGAGCTACCTAGGGGTTCAGCTACACTGGATTGGGTGTTATGTAATGAACCAGAGATGATTAAGGAGCTTAAAGTAAAGGGACCCTTAGGAGATAGTGATCACAATATGATTGAGTTCAACTTGAAATTTGATAGGGAGAAAGTAAAGTCTGACAGAGCAGTATTTCAGTGGAGTAAATGAAATTACAGTGATATGAGAGAGGAGTTGGCCAAAGTAAATTGGAAGGAGATGCTGACAAGGATGACAGCAGAGCACCAACAGCTTGAGCTTCTCGGGAAAATGAGGAAGATGCACGATAGAAACAAAGAAATACTGTATTCAAATCAAAAATAGTACAACTGTGGCTGACAATGGAAATCAAAGCTAATGTAAAAGCAAAAGAGAGGTATACAACAAAGCAAAAATTAGCAGGAATATACTTCATACTTTATAGCCGTCAAACAATTGATACCAGAACGTACAATCATCACAGCGATATTTGATTCTGTGCTTCCCGCTCCCTGGATTAAAAATCGATAGTAAATATTAAAAATGTAAATTATAAATCATAAATAGAAAATAGAAAAATGGAAAGTAAGGTAGTGCAAAAAAACTGAGAGGTAGGTCCGGATATTTGGAGGGTACGGCCCAGATCTGGGTCAGGATCCGTTCAGCAGTCTTATCACAGTTGGAAAGAAGCTGTTCCCAAATCTGGCTGTACGAGTCTTCAAGCTCCTGGACCTTCTCCCGGAGGGAAGAGGGACGAAAAGCCTGTTGGCTGGGTGGGTCGTGTTCTTGATTATCCTGGCAGCACTGCTTCGACGGCATGCGGTGTAAAGTGAGTACAAGGACGGAAGATTGGTTTGTGTGATGTGCTGCTCCGTGTTCACGATCTTCTGCAGCTTCTTCCGGTCTTGGACAGGACAACTTCCATACCAGGTTGTGATGCACCCTAGAAGAATGCTTTCTACGGTCCATCAATAAAAGTTAGTGAGGGTTTTAGGGGACAGGCCAAATTTCTTCAGTTTTCTCAGGAAGTAAAGGTGCAGGTGGGCCTTCTTGGCAGTGGACTCTGCTTGGTTGGACCAAGTCAGGTCATTTGTGATATTGACCCCAAGGAACTTAAAGGACTGGGAAGCTTTTAAAAGTCTATAGAAAGCAACTAAAATCATCATTAGTAGGGAAAAGATGAAATATGAAAGTAAGCTAGCAAACAATATCAAGGTGGATGTAAAAAATAAAAGAGAGATGAGAGTGGATATAGGATGGCTAGAAAATGAGGCCAGGGAAATAATAACAGGGAACAAGGAAATGACAGGTGAACTAAATGAGTATTTTGCATCAGTCTTCACTATGGAAGACACTAGCGGTGTGCCAGGTGTTGAAGGATGTGAGGGAAGAGAAGGAGTGCAGTTGGGAAGGTGCTCAAAAAGCTGAAAGACCTAAAGGTGCACAAGTCACCTGGACCAAATGAACTGCACCCTAGGATTCTGAAAGAGGTAGCGGTAGAGATTGTGGAGACATTAGCAATGATCTTTCAAGGATCATTGGACTCTGGCATGGTTCCACAGGACTAGAAAATTACAAATGTCTCTCCACTTTTTAAGAAGGGAGTGAGGCAGCAGAAAGGAAATTATAGGACCTAACGAAGGGTCTCAGTCTGAAACGTTGACTGTTCGTTTCCATGGATGCTGCTCGACCTGCTGAGTTCCTCCAGCGTTTTGTGTGTGTTGCTTTGACCCCAGCATCTGCAGAATATTTTGTGTTTAGATAAAAGGGATGCAGTGGATGTTGTATATTTGGATTTTCAGAAATCCTTTGACAAGGTGCACAAGGTGAGGCTACTTACCATGGTATTACAGGAAAGATACTAGCATGGTTAGAGCATTGGTTGAAGGCAGTAGGTGGGAATAAAAGGATCCTTTTCTGGTTGGCTGCAGTGGTCTGTGTTGGGACCACTTTGTTTTATGTTGTATATCAATGATTTAGGTGATGGAATAGATGGTTTTGTTGCCAAGTTTGCAGATGATACAAAGATTGGTGGCAGGGCAGGTAGTGTTGAGGAAAGAGGAAGGCAGCAGAAGGACTTGAAATGTGCAAGAAAGTGGCAAATGCAATACAATGTTGGCAAATGCATGGTCATGTACTCTGGTAATAGAAATAAATGTGCAGACTATTTTCTAAACGGGGAGAAAATCCAAAAATCTGAGAGGCAAAGGGACTTGGGAGCCATCATGCAGAACACCATAAAGGTTAAATTGCAGGTTGAGTCAGTGGTGAGGAAGGCAAATGTAATGTTAGCATTCATTTCAAGAGGTAACAAATATAAGAGCAGGGATGTGATGCTGAGGCTTTATAAGGCACTGGTGAAGCCTTACCTGAGTATTGTGAACAGCTTTGGGCTCCTTACTTAAGAAAAGATGTGCTGGCATTAGACAGGGTTCAGAGGAGGTTCACAAGGATGATTCTGGGAATGAAAGGGTTATCATATGAGGAACGTTTGATGGCTCTGGGCCTGTACTCGCTGGAATTTAGAAGGTTGGGGGTGGATCTCATTGAAACCTTTCGAATGTTGAAAGGCCTAGTCAACGTAGATGTGGAAAGGATGTTTCCCATGGTGGGGAAGTCTAGGACAATAAGGCACAGCCTCAGGATAAAGGGGTATCCATTCAAAGCAGAGATGCGGAGAAACTTCTTTAACCAGAGGGTGATGAATTTGTGTAAATTGTTTACACAGGCAGCCGTGGAGGCCAGGTCATTGGGTGTATTTAAGGCGGAGATTGATAGGTTTTTGATTGGCTACATTATACAAAGGCTATGGGGAGCAGGCCAGGGAGTGGGTTTGAGGAGGGGGAAAAAAGGATTGGTCATGATTGAATGGTGCAGCAATGGGATAAATGGACAAATTCTGCTCCTATGTCTTATGGATATATGGCCTAAGTACATCAAGACCTGCAATAATCATCAGTATTGACCATATCAATCTTACTCTTTCCTTTCCTATTAGGGCCACCAATCCTCCATTTCATGGCCTACCTGCCTTGGCCAATCTGTCTGATTACAGCTGGGAATAAGATAAAGGGTTTGACACTACAACTGCTGTAAATCTGAAATAAGAGAACATTCCACAAAGCACTCTGACAAGATAATAATAGTTGCCTCCTCATAATAAACTTGGCAAGACCTAAAAATTATTCTTCCTTTAGCATTCTCATACACATATCCTGACCAATCTACCCATATCCAAGCAAATATCAGGGAGATATAAACAAAACCATTACACTAAAAGAGTTGCACATGCATTTAAAAGAGTGCCATCTCAAGAGCTATAGCAACTACTGTATGAAAAAATGCTAAAGCATTTTCCACATCAATATAGCTCGGAGTGAATGAAAATCAAAAAGGTCGTATGTGTTGGAAATCTGAAATAAAAACAGAAAATTATGAAGGAAAAATCAGGTGGTCAAGTGGCATCTATGGATAAAAACAGAATGGAAAGACCATAAACAGGAAAGGGAGAAAACAAGTTCTCTTTTGTTGCAAAGAGATGAAGAGAAAGATATATCCATTGAAAAGGACAGAGCAAGACCTCTGATTGGGAAAGGCCAATATATCAGTGAAAAGCTTTCATTGAAGCTATTTGGATAATATATGAAAAAAGAGAGAAAGATTGAGAGTGAGAGAATGAGAGAGTGAGAGAGTGAGTGAGAGAGAGAGAGAGAGACTGAGGGGGAGAAGGGGTAAGGGGAGGGAGAGGAGAGAGGGGTGGGGGTGGGGTAGAGAGGTGAGAAGGGGGAAGAATGTGGGGGAGGATTAAAGTAAAAGGCAACTGTTTCAGGATTGCATGCTCTGCAAAGTAGACACTCAATCTGTACTTGACTTCTCCAATGTACAGGAGAATGCTATATGAGTGCCAACTACAGCGCAGTAGATTGGGGAAAATGCAAGTAGTCTGTTGCTTCGCTGGATGGGTAAAACAAAAGTAAGCAGGAAACAGTTCTGTCGACCACAGCAGAGGGGAAGTCATAGTTAAGGAAGAAGGAAGGACCAAAGAATTTTGAATTTGATTTTGAATTCTGAAGGCTGTAATGTGCCCAGATGGAAGCCAAGTTATAAAACATAGAACACAGAAATCTACAGCTCATTACAGGCCCTTCAACCCACCATGTAATCTTCATGCTGCCTCAAATTTATGTTGGGCTTTTTCGAATAATGCAGGAGGTCACAGCAAAATTGTTCAAAATGGCAACGGGATGGAGAATTACAGTAACAGGTCCCTGCAGACCATGAGTTAAATCTTATATTTGGAACAGATATAGTGGAGAGGAACTAGAAGAAATTAAATGAAGTCCTTACAGGAAGAAGGGTTGGAGAAAGTATAGTTAAGATGGTTGTGAAATATATCAGCTTGCAGTGGGTTTTTGTTTCTAATTTATCCTGTAAGACAGGAATATACATGAAGATACAGACAAAGAAAACAAAATTTAGAGGTGAATCATATGAAGATGGGAGCTGAGTGAAAACTGGCAGCTAATTGTCAAGTTCTGAAAGAATTCAGGAAGTAGCGCATTAAATTTCACACTATATAAGGTTACGACATCGATAGTATTTTCATGTCATTCTCTGCTGGCTCTCAAAAGTAATTCCATTATTTACATTTTCCAAATTATTTATTCATAAACTACCTTTGACATACCAATTCTACCCCAATTCTTCTACCATTTGTCAGTGTAAACATACAGGGTACGTACAGCAGCCAGTTGAGGGACCAAATAACAAGTCTTTGGACTGCAGGAAACCGGGTCACTGGAAGGAATTCCAAACTCCAACAAAAGCACCAGTGGTGAAAATTGAATATGGGTCACTGAAACTGTGAACTAGTAGTAGTACACACTATGCGACTCTGCTAATTTATTGGGGTCGGGAACTGTGAAGTCTATAGGAAGTGGAAGGTATCAAAGGTGTTATGAGAAGAGATTTGGAGTCACTGTCCTCTCTAAACTGCACAGGTGGGCAGCCATGCAGTAACTGAAATGCTCCTGCACACTTAGCTTTTGTTGCCACGCAACTGGAATTTTCTTTTATATAACATTTTATTAAAGTGCCATGCAGTTTTCAGGTTGAATAAAA
Organism: Mobula hypostoma; assembly: GCF_963921235.1. Taxonomy (NCBI): domain Eukaryota; kingdom Metazoa; phylum Chordata; class Chondrichthyes; order Myliobatiformes; family Myliobatidae; genus Mobula; species Mobula hypostoma. The sequence goes on from NC_086110.1 coordinate 41,674,144, forward strand.
AAATTTCTGCTCAGAAATGGTTGGTTTGCATATCTGTAAAAAAAAATTAGAGGGAATGTTGCTTGGAGTTAATGTAATTAACATAAATGGCATGATAAAGTGTCATCAACACGAGACATTAATTCTGTTTCTGTACAGTGCAACCGAACCTGCTGAGTATTTGCAAATTTTTTTTTGTTTTTATTTCAGATCTCCAACATCTGCAGTTTGTATGCTTTTGAATTAACATAAACATGAGTATGATTTAAACAGTGACAAACGAAGTTGTGCTTCTTCTTGGGTTCCTAATCAGAATACTTATGACAACCTAATGCAATTTCAATACAACAAGTCACTGTTCTGAAAACAGTGGCTCCGGTGACGTCATTGTTCAGGATGGCAGCTTAAATCAATAGCTCCTCTGGAAAGCGCATATTTTGCCCCGTTAATCTATCAAATATAAGATCTTTCGAAAATATCTGAATTGATAAGGGGGGCAAGAATGGAGATAAAAAAGCACCACTGCAGAGCCTATAGAAGAGAGAGGTACAACGAGCAGCTCTCCTGCATGTGCACATGGCGGCGAGGCTGACGCTGGGCCTTGTTCAGGCGAAGCAGCAAATATGATAAGGATCCTGGAAGAAATAAAGGGAAGTTCAAAAAGATATGAAACAGCAACTAAATGATATAAAGTCAGAGCTCGCCAACGTCAATCAGAAAATAGCGTTGGCAAAGACATGAATTGAGAAGATGGAAGATCACGTGCAAAACATGGAACAGATACTAAGTAAGACAATAAAAATATTAAATCAACAGGAAAGTAAATTACTTGACCAGGAGGGAAAATCGCGACGGAAAAATATCAGGATTTATAATGTTCCCGAAGGAGCGGAAGGATTGTCAATGATAGACTTTGTAGAAAAGCTGCTGCGGGAACTGCTGGAGATTCCCCCAACTATGGAGATTGAAATTGAACGGACACATCGTTCACTCGTCCCGAGGCCTCCCGGAGACAGAGAAAGTAAGCCATGCTCAATAATACTTAGATTCCTTTGATTCAAGAGCAAGGCAGAGATTCAATGAAGGGCCTGGGGTAGGAAGAGAGATTCTTGAAACGGGAAGTTAATATATTTCGATCATGATTACCCCCCGGGCGTTCCTACAGAAATGGAAGGAATATTCCGAAGCAAAACAAATATTAAAGCAATAAAAGATTAAATTCCAAACCCCGTACCCTGCTAAACTGAGGGTATTTTACCAAGAAGAGATACAACTATATCAGATGGTGGAAGAGGCAACTACAGATATGAACAACAGAGGACTGCCCATTAGCGTGGTCAAACCAAGGGAAAGTCTGGCTGAGCAGTTATCCCGATCTGCTTGGGAAACTGAGAAAGCAGGGGACGGGAGCAGGACGAGAGAAGGATATTAGGAAGAGACTGTGAGTTCTCCGAGGACAGCTCTCACCTTCTCCAGAACAGCCATAAGGTTTGGCTAACTTTAAGAGTGCTGATAAACTAAATGGAAGCAAAAATAAATGGTGATTTACCTATCTCGAGAAATACATATTATAATGTGGATTTTATATTACTCAATTTTTTAAAATTCATTCATTCATTCCTTTTTCCCCACCTAAATGAGAATATATACATGGGAGGAATACACAGGGAAATCATTTCTGTGCAATGGACACAGACTTTTTTAACTTACTTTTATAGGTACTGCAGCGGGGGCCCTCAACTCACAGATAGGAGGGGCTATCCCCGACAGCTAGACGTTTCTTCTAGCTCAACCCAAGGTCATCTAGAGACCCCAGCCTTGGAATCACACCTTTGTTACCTTTTTTTTATTATTCGCGTTTCTTGGCTCTTACTTGTTCAGGGAGTAGATCGATTAAGTTATATTCTAAAAATTTCAATGATATACTAACAGATAAAAACACATGGCTAAGGACAAAGTAAAATTAATTTCTTTTAATGTCAATGGGCTGTTGAATCCAGTCAAGCGCAGTAAAATTCTATCAAAAATGAAAAAAGAACAAGCCCATGTAGCATATTTATAGGAAACTCACTTAAGTGATAATGAGCATGAAAAATTAAAAAGGCTTCACTAATTTGTTTTTCGCCTCATATAAATCAGGACATAGAAGAGGAGTTGTTATTCTCATCTCAAGCAAGCTAAATTTTGAAAGAGTATTCGAAATGGGAGATAAGGAGGGCAGATATATTCTGGTAAGGGGGAATATAGATGGAAATCCAGTTACTTTATTGAATATACGCACCCCCAGGAAGTGATATTAGTTTCCTCCAGAAAATTACTAATATTATAATAACGGAAATTAAGGTCTCTTGATATGTCGGGGAGAATTAAATTTACAATTACAACCAAAGTTAAACTCTTCCAATAGAAAAACAAGGTCCTTACATAAGAAAGTTAACACTTTTTTTGAGGATGTTGGTCTAATTGATATATGGAGGGACCTTTCCCCCGACAGGAGGGATTACACTCATTATTCTGCTCCCCCATTCCGTATATACAAGAATAGACTATTTCATAACATTTGGAAAAGATAGAGACAAAATAATCACTTGTGGAATTGGGACAATAGATGTAAGTGACCATGCACCTATATATTTATCTGTTGATTTTGACCTACAACCAAAGGATACTGTTTGGAAACTAAATTCAAGTCTACTCAATGATCCCTATTTTAAGGAACAAATTAAAAAAGAAATTGGTCTTTACTTAGAATTCAATGATAATGGAGAGGTTCCACCTCCCATTCTATGGGATATTCTGAAGGCTGTCTTAACAGGGAAAATTATAGCGATATCTTCATATAAGAAAAAAATAAGGAATAAAACATTAGAGGAATTACAAAATAAGCTGAAGGAACTAGAAAAAAAACACAAACTGAGTTTGGGACAGGATACACTAGAGGAAATTTTAAATATTAGAAATGAAATTAATAGTTTGGCTACACAAGAAATTTTTTAAAAATTAATGTTTCTGAAACGGAGACACTATGAAAGTGGATCTAAATCTATGAAAATACTGGCGTGGAAACTGAAAAAAAGGATAGCAGAAAATACAATTCATAGAATTAGGGATCCAAGAACAAAAGTGATAAAAAAAAAATAAGCTAAGTGAAATTCAAGAAGCTTTTGAAATGTTTTACAAAACTCTATATCCAAAGTTCCAGGGGGAAGTATAACCCAAATTGACACCTTCCTGAATTCTTTAGAGTTACCCACTTTAAGCAAAGAACAAAATAGAACGATGACTGCTGACATAACTGAAGCTGAACTAAAAACTGCAATTAGTAGGCTTAAATTAAGCAAGTCATCAGGATCAGATGGATATACGGTAGCATTGTATAAAGAGTTTAGAAATGAGTTAATTCCTGTTTTACTCCCCACACTGAACTGGGCCCTGAGAAAGGCGCAAATGCCACCCAGCTGGAAGGAGGTGATAATCTCAGCTACACCGAAAGACAAGGATAAAATGGAATGTGGGTCATTTAGACCAATATCTGTTCTTAACGTGGATTATAGAATATTTACCTCCATCATGGCCAAATGATTAGAAGAGTTTCTACCCACACTGATACATAATGATCAGTCAGGTTTTATACAATAACGCCAAACATAAGACAATATACGAAGGACACTTCACATTATGGATTATATTTTAAAAAATGAAATTGAAGCAATAGCGATAAGTGTGGATGCTGAAAAGGCATTTGATTCAGTTAATTGGAATTTTCTTTACAGAGTTTTACATAGATTTGGTCGACATGACACAATTATTAAAACTATACAGGCACTATACAACAATCCTACTGCCAGGATTAAAATCAGTGGATATCTATCTAATAGTTTTACCCTAGAAAAGGGCACGAGACAGGGTTGTACATGGTCACCACTACTCTTCGCATTATACTTGGAACCATTAGCTCAATACATCAGTCAAAATGAAGATATCAGGGGAATTACTATTAAAGGGACAGAGCATAAATTGGCCTATTACACGGATGACGTTTTGATCTATCTAGGGCAACTAACATACTCTTTACCTAAATTGATGCAATCCTTTGAAAAATATGGCCAATTATCAGGATACAAGATCAACATAGATAAAACCCAACTACTTTCATATAACTATATAGCCCACCAAGAGAAATTGAAAGTAGACATCCTTGGACATGGCAAACAAGAGTCTGTCAAATATTTGGGCATCTCTTTCAGAACCTACCAATAGAGATTAACCAAAATCAATTCAATGAATGGAACAAGATGCTATCAAGATATATATGGCAAGGTAAAAGGCCCAGGGTTTGTCTCAAAACTTTGCAATTAGCCAAGGAAAAGGGGGGGATGGGGCCTACCTTCTCTTAGAGATTATTATTTTGCAGCACAGTTGAGAGCTGTGATATGCTGGTGCAACCCATCGTATGACGCTCAATGGAAAAACATTGAGGAGAGGATACTTTCCATCCCCATGCAGGCAATTTTGGCTGATAACAACCTACAAAGTTACATGAATACTATTGATAACCCATGGATGAAATGGACTCTTAAGATATGCTCTTAAACTATTATAAAAGAGTATAAACTAGACAGAGACATTGTAATTCTTAAATAGTGTGCATATGACTCGGATTTTATGCCAAATAAACTGGATGCTAGATTTAAGGACTGGACAGCTAAAGGAATAACAGCTATTTACAATATAATGAAAGTAGGAAAACTGTTCAGGTTTGAACTGCTCAAAGAGAAACACTTATTAGAAGAACAAGACTTTTACCGGTATTTACAGATGCAATAGTATGTTAATAGGACAGTTAAAAATGTAACCAAGGCAAGTACATGTCTGATGGAGCTAATTAGAAAAGCATATAATTCAGACAACGGTAGTAGAATAATTTCAAGCGTGTATAAGGGTTTGTCAAATCTTAAAACACATTCGAATTCATACATTAAAACAAAATGGGAGAAGGAATGAGGGATAATAATATCTGAGGAAGACTGGACAATAATATGGGGGTAACAATGGAAGTGTACCAGTTCACAGAAATGGCAGGAGTTCGGGTGGAAAAACTTGATATTTTATTACACCCTCTCAGAAATCCCATTTTGATAGTAACGCCCCTGTTTGCCGGAGAGATTGTGGAAATCAAAATGCAAACCATTATATTTTCTGGGAATGCCCCGTTATCAAAGACTATTGGAGTGGGACACATAATGCCCTACAAGACATCTTTAAATGTGAAATACCCTTAGCGAGTAAGACCATATATTTTGGGTATATACCTCAAGAATGGTTGAAAAGAGATAAATATTTAATGAATGTACTGCTGGTGGCTGGTAAAAAGACCCTTACCAGGAAATGGTTATCACAGGAGAGCCCAACTTTAAATGTATGGATGGAAATTACAATGGACATTTCCAAAATGGAAAAGATAACAGCATCTGTTAATCATATGCTGGAACAATTTTATTCATGCCGGAAAAAATGGTTTAACTACATCTCATTGGCCTGATTTTATTCTCACAAGTCAATGAATATGTTGTAAAAAAATCACTCCCTACTCTGTACATAGTTTTCTTTTTCCGATTGTTCTTTCTTTCCTCTCCTTTCTGTAAGTGTATACCTCAGATAATTATGTGGAGATTTGTGACAAATATGATTATATGATATATCTGTACAGTATCTGAAATACATCTTATGGAAATGTTTGTTTGATGATGAAATTCAATAAAAAATAAATTACAAAAAAAAAGTAAAATAGTCATCTTGAAGCAGTAGTTTATATATTCCACTATATCCTGAGATTAATGGTACTTAAAGTCACCTAAATAATTGTGCAACTCCAGAAGCAATATATGAATAAATATACCACCATTACAGTAAGGTAGTGTAGAAATAACATTGAAACTGACAAATAAAAAGATAAATGTAACAAAAAATTACAACAATGTAATGGTTTTATGTGAAAAACACATAATGTCATTGCACATGCTTGAATTACTACAGATAGCATTTCCAATGCAATTCTCAATGGAAATAATTATTTTAAATCTCACAAATGCCTCCTTTAAATTTGTAAAAAGCCATTAATGCTTTGGTGATCATTGTTTTTAAGACAAGCAAATTTCATGCAAGTCACACAATAAAATAAGGAAAAGGAACATTCTTAAAAATCAAGATAGCTGGTCAAATTGTTTGTTAATGTAGCAAACTAAGGTTATACAAAGAGCAACACATAAAAAGCTGGAGAACTCAGCAGGTCAGGCAGGTTAGGTAGAGACCCTTCATCAAAACTAAAATCAAAGAGGGAACAGAGTCAGTATAAAAGGGTGAGGGGAAGGTGTGGAACAAGAGCTGGTGGGTGAGAGTGAATCCAGTTGGTGGTGGAGGGAATTCATATGCAAGTGAGGGAGGGAGAGAGTGGGAATGTCGCAAGAAACTGGGAGATGATAGGTGGAAGTGACAAATGGCTGAACAATCTGATAGGGGAGGACAGTAGACCATAGAATAAAGGGAAGGAGGTGGGGAGGGTTACAACTGAGAGGAATATGTGGGTGATGAGCAGATCAAGAAGGCAAAGATGGAGAAAGATGAGTGATGGGGACTGGTGGGTAAAGGGGGAAAAAAGGACAGAGAGGAGAGATTACTGAAAATTACAGAAATCAACATTCATTTTGTCAGATTGGAGACTACCAAGGGTATGAGCTGTTGTTCCTCTAATCCAGTTTGCCCACCACTGACTCGTACATGTTACAATACTTATAAAATGTGATATGAAGGGGGTGGTTACTGCAGTGGGATCATCTGCCAGAAACAGCTGAACTGCAGAGAAGCAAGAACTGCATCACTAGCTACAACTTCCATTAAATCCTGACACTTATATTTTGAAAGGAAGTTCAATTCCCTCTTCTTGGCGAGTACATGCTCTTTATTGCCAGATAGAATTTGCATACATAATAGCATGGCTTAAAAATAATTACTGAAAAAAAATTTTTTAATGGCTAAAATGCTAGTTTATCTTTGCATACATTTTCAGTGCTGATACCTTTTCAGGCAAGATTATACTTATTATAATTCTTTGATGTCTATTTTAGATTTTCAAACATTCATTTTCTTAAAAAATTCATGTTACAGAGAAATTTTTGTATTTCATTACAGAAAGTAATATATTAAATAATAAACCACTTTTCAAAGAAGAACGATTACTTTGTAGGTATGGAGCCCAGTGCATGATTAAACAAAGGTAACAAACAAGTGCTAATTTATCAGACAAGGAGTTGAATTAAGTAAATTGATTAACTGAAACAGAAACAGGTGTAGAATGACTCAAACTGGGTGAAAGACAACCAAACTAAAAGGTGAGGATGTGGCAGATGTGACAGTTTAATCAATTCTTATACTATGACAAGAGTGAGTATTGTAACAAGACTCAAGGTGGTCATCATGTAACAGCAAGGCCTCTCCAAAGCAGAAATTTTACAGCAGAATGGAGTTTCAAGATGTGCTGTAAAAGGCTCTTCTGAAGAACCACAGAGAAACGGACAAGGTTGAGGACCAGAAACACAGCGGTAGGCTACGGAAATTGCATGCAGCAGATGAGAGATACATCAAACTGATGACCCTCCTAAATCAGAAGTTCAGCACTGCTATCAGCTCTGAACTCCCAGAAACCACTGGAACCTAAGTACATCCCTCTACTGTCCAGAGAAGTCTTATCACAAGTGGTCTTCACGGAAGAGCTGCTGCCAAAAAGGCATTTCTCCAAAATGGAAACAAGCCAAGAGATTCATCTACACAAGAACTGAGGTCCTGAACATTGCCAGAAAGTGCTCTGGACTGCTGAGCTAAAATTTGAAAATTTTTGGCTCAAACAGGAGGAAGTTTGTGCATAGAAGAGCTGGAGAGTGATACACGGATGAGAGTTTGTAGCCAATAGTGAAGCACGGCAGAGGTTCCCTGCAGGTTTGGGGCTGCATTCCTGCAAATGGAGTTGGTGACCTGCTCAGAATTAGTGGAATCTTCAATGCTGAGGAGTACAACCAGACTCTCAATCACCACGCAATACCATCAGGAAGACGTGTGATCGGTCTCAGCTTCATTCTGCAGCAGGACAATGACCCCCCCAAACACGGCCAAGGTCATAAAGAACCATCTTCACTGAAAAGAAGAACAAGGAGTTCTGAAACAGATGGTTTTGACCTCCACAGAGCCCTGATCTCAACAGCGTCGAGGCTGTCTGGGTTTAGCTGGAGAGACAGAAGCAAGCGAGACAGCTAAGGTTTGCAAAAGAACTGTGGCAAGTTCTCCAAGATGTTTTGAACCACCTACCAGTCGACTTTTCTCCTAAAACAGCATGTCAGTGCACCTAAGAGAATTGATGCAGTTTTAAAGGCAAAGGCTGGTCACTCCAAATACTGATTTGATTTAGTTATTTTTACTCTTTACTGCTCTTTATATCAAATTTTTTGATCTCTAGAAACCTTTCATTTTATTATTTTTGAAAGCATCTTTGCTTTTTTTTACATGTGCCTAAGACTTTTGCATATACTGTATATATGTTTTTGTAATTTCTCATTTTTTAAAATATCAGATTACCCATGGTTACTGTGGCAAAGAAAAATGTTGGCAATAAATATTCCATTGAGTATCTTGCCCATGGATTTATTCCATCCCCACAGGACAAAAGGATGTCACTGTGTCTACTTTGTATGTAAGCTGCGGAAGCACTTGGACACAGCTTATAAGCACAAGACACTAGATTACTTCAAAAAAAAACTACTTGATAATTTTATGATAGACAAAAGTTTACTTGCATCTTATGCGATTTCAAACTTAATTGCAAAAGGTGGCAAGCCACACAATATAGGTGGGTCATTGATTCTGCCTGCACTTTCTGTTGTAATTTCTACTGTTATGAATCAGAGCACATATGAAACTATTTAAGGCATCCTCTTGAGCAACTCATCAGTATCAAGGCTATTGATGATATAGAAAAACAACAAGTTGCACAACTGCAAGTTAAGAAGTTTGCCCTGGAAATTGATGAAAGCACATTAAGTGATAATGAAGCCCTTCTGATGACATACGTTAGGTTTTTGAATGATTATCAGGCCAGTGAGGAAATGCTTTTTGCCCGAAAGCTTAAGACAGATACCAAAGGTCTCAGCCCGATGCGTCGACTGTACTTTTTTCCACAGGCACTGTTTGGCCTGCTGAGTTCCTCCAGCATTTTGTGCATGTTATGAAAGGTGATATATCCTTGAAGAAGTCATGAGCTACTCCTTGGAAAACAATATTCTGCTAGAAAATATAATGGCTCTTGCAACTGATGGTGTTGCTTCAATGGTAGGAACATACAGAGGATTCATTTCTCATTTTAAAAATGCTGTTCCTGACGTTTTTTGCATATACTATGTCATTCCCCTGTCAGCATTTGGTTGCTTAAAAAAATTGGGAGAATGGTTGCACAACACCCTTGCTGCTATAATTAATCAAATGCACTTCAAGATAATCTTTTTCAATAGCTTTGTGAGGAAAACAAAGAAGATATTGAATAGCTAGTAATGCATACAGAGGTCTGATGGTTATGACAAGGCAATTGTCTTCGTTGCTTTGCTGCACTTTGGGATAGTACTGCGGCATTTCTAAGTAAGAAGCAACTTCGAGACCTGCTGGAGATGCATATTCTAAATTCCAGACTGGATGCTGGATCCAACTGGAGTGATTGTGAATGGTGTTGACACCATATTGCAAGAATGTCTTATTGAACTGTAGAGTGATAGTAACAGCGGAAGCAAAATTCTGTGCTTCAAGCAAGATTTCTGGACAACTAGTGATATTCAAAATACAGTTCCACAGCTCTGGAAGAAAGCAAAATTGTTTTTATTTCAATTTCCCACCTCTTATCTAGTTGAATGTGATTTTAGTGAAGCTCCTCACCTGCTGTCAAAAGCTCATAACGATCTTGATGTTGTGAAAAGAGGTGATCTTAGATTATCTTTAACCAAGTTGCAACCAGATATTCAAAAAACCTGCTAGTTTGCATCAGTCACAAGGATCTCATTAAATACCCAAACTAGCAATATTAAATGCTTTCTCATTCCTGGTTGGAAAAATATTACAGTATTATCAATAAAATATCCTATTCAGAGCTTTGAAAGAGTTTTATTTTACATATGCCTTTACATTATATTTCACGTTTAAGATATAATACCAGTAATCTATTAAAATAGATATTGACTGTATATTAGAATAATTAGTACAGTTGACCAAAAAAACTTTAGCAACTAATGGAGATTATGGAGGGTGGAGGCAACAGACAAATGAAAATAATAAGTGAGCCATGACCAGAAAAGGGCTGAGAACCACCACTCTAATCGGCCAACTGAGGACACATCTTCTCCTTCTGGGGTGGAAGTAGCATGATTTTGGATGACATTATAAAGTCTATTCTTAGACAACTTAAATTACAACTTGTTTTAATTTAATTTTTGTACTGTTTAAAAATTAGCAATTTTACTAACAACTGAGGGAATTCTCACCCTTTTCTAAGAATTATTTTTTATAATCATTACAAGGTAGAATTTGTAATAATTCATCCTTTTTAAATGGACTTTACATATTGTATTCATGCCATTCCTATTCAAGATGAGGAAGTTAGATATCTTTTTTTTCATCTAAGTCTCATTTGCTGAAGTTCTTGCAAATATGACCAGATTCTGAATCCTATTTCTCTATCTACTATTGTGGAAAGACGTCTAATTGCAAATTACGTTCTTCCAGGAAAATATCAGGAATAATAAACTTAATTTGGATTCTTCCTTGCACTCTAACAATTAAATGTTCATTCAGATTATAAAGAAAAAAATCAAATACTCAGGGCTAGTAATGAAAATTAAACTAATACTTTTGTCACAACTAGAACTGCAAATACTACATGGCCTAATGAAATAGAGTTGTTCTGTGTACTGCCATATTTGTATTAAAGAGTTGTAAATGTTTTATATAATCAATGACAATACATTAAATTCAAAATGTTCTTATAAAGCCAATAATTTAAAATAAACCTACTTTTCAAGTTCTAATTGCATCTTCAACTTTTTCTTTGCTCCTAATGTGAGTGTTTCAAATTTGTTCAGATCTTCTTCAGTAAGACTGAGGAACTATATAAAAAAAAGTCATTTATTAAAAATAAACTAGAATTGATTTTAACTAGCTAACATATCAAAGTTATGGTATTATGTTAAATTATAATAACCAAATTACTCATCAGGAAGTTCAAAACACATGTTTCATGCAAATTACATTTTTTTGTATGAACATAGTCTGCTCTCCTGCATAAACAGAGAGATAGCTCAGAGCAGAGTGCTTGCAAACTCATCTCTTTTCTGTAGGATCAGAGAAATGTACTCTATCTTCAGTTACATTCACAATGAGTACTCATTCAGAGGAGAGACCAAAACCACATAATGAACAGATATATTTTATTAGCTGCCTCTGTTTTGAGTTTTGGATGTTTAAATCATCATAATGTGGCCTGGATCACAGCAGCTCAGTACACCACTGTCTACATGAGAGGTCACCCTGGGTTAGTAATGTGCCCTTCCTTATCTTTACATAAGTAATAGGTTCATTTGTAACTAGCATCACAGATTGTTCCTTCAATTGGCAGAAGGTGATGTATCAAAGTCTAACCAGATTCATAGGAAAACAGCATAGCTTGCCCATAGGGAAGCTGGAACACTGCAGTGCAATGAGACAGTTAAAAAATTTTTAAATTGTAATTAATTCCCAGTAATGGTTTGTATAATTTGTTTTTACTGCTAATATAAATAATATTCACCATTTTTCTATGTCCCAAATTATCTTCAGTGTGGAGATTTACTGGGCTTGCAATTGGAGGCACCAGTGTATACCTGGCCATCCCTCACTGAAAAAAGCTGTAAGGGTCTTACATTTATGTTCAGGTCACAGTGGATGGTTGGTAGCTGTTGGAAGGTATTTTTAAAGTAATGAACATCTTCCTATTGAGCTGCACTTAATTGTGAAATAATTAAGATTGTTCCCATTCCCACCACATAAGTCTACTGATGAATAAGCCCTTTAATTTCCAATTAATTTCCTATTGAATATTTGTATTGTGATCATCACAAAACAATATTATTAGGTTTCTCGGTGAAATATTGCACTGTCTCTGTTTCAATACTTGATATTCCAATCAGCTACTGCAGGAACGTGCAGCTGTAAAAATGCAGCCAGAGTTCTGACCCTGAAAGACAGCTCTCAAAGTGATACATGCACAACATAAGCAGCCATTCTGCAACTACTGGAGAGTGATACCTCTTCAAGAATGGCAGCTGCAATGATAGAAGAAGGGGAAGAGACCTGGACAAACTTGTGAAGAACAACACTGCCAGGTGGGATGTTCTCTGTTCTCCAACATGAACCTTTGGCCATCATGGATCTTCACAAAACCATTAATGCAGCACTGAGTAGCACAATGTGAGACATTGTATAGATCAGCAGCATTCGCTTAGAATGATTCTGAGGCTAAGAAGCTGACAGTAGTATTATCATGACTTTGAATGTGACTATGGTCCAATTGTATGTCTTGAGTTTTTAATCATAAAGGAGGCATAGAACTACTGCTCAAAAAAATATACAAAATCTGGGGTTCCATTGAATTCTGGGTGAAGGATCTTGTATGATACATCTGAAACCTATGGTCTATATTCATGTCATCCAGCAAAACTGTTAGGTTTTGATACTGGAAGCAAGTTTTGATTATAGGAACATCGTAGATCTTAATATTTGGTAGCATCAAGTGTTGGTCCATTAAATAAAGTAGCTTCAGGGAGTACGTAAGAAAATAGTAATTGTTATTTTTCAAATAGGAGAGGATGAAATAATATTAGAGTCAAAAAATGATGTCGAACTACTGCTAATGTCATTGAGGGGAGTTTTTATGCTGGAATTACATTAATAAATTTACTGAAAATCTCAGTGCAAAGAAGAGACTGAATTTTCCACTACATGGTAAGGAAGCTAGAAAAGGGCAAAGTTTTGCTCAGTATTGTTGAACCTATATGCACTGTAACTTTTTACAGTTGAAGTGAATTAAATTTGAGAAAATGAATTTGCCTGTCACTTTAGTTCTCTGTCCTATTCCTCTTCTGTTTCCCTGTCTTCAGCCAACTACATTGTTCCAATAATGCCCAAGCTTAAGGAATAGCATCTCATCTTAGAGCCACATATAGCATGGACACAGGACAAATAATACATTAATCCTATAATCCAAATAATAAATACTGACTGAAAACCTCAGCTAAACTAGTCCTACTTGTCTCCCAAAGTCCTACTTTGGTCCAAATCCCTCTAAAGCAGGGGTTCCCAACATGGGATTCATGGACCCCTTGCTTAATGGTATTGGTCTATGGCACAAGAAAAAAGTTAGGAACCCCTGATCCAAAGCTTTCCTTTCAATGTACATTTCCAAGTATATTTTGAATGTTTTAATATACCTACATCAACTACTTCCTCTGGTAGTTTATTCCATATTCTTACCATCCTCCGGGTGAAAAAGTTACCCCTTAGGTTCCTATTAAATCTCTACCCTCTCACTTCAATCCTATGCCCTCTAATCTAATCTCTAGGTAGGGTGAATGCATGAATTCACTCTATCTATGCCCCTCATGCTTTTATACATCAAATAAGATCACTCCCCCGACCTCATTCCCCTATACACCAATGAAAAAAATCTCAACCTTTCTCCATAACACAGTCCCATGAAGACTGGCAACATTCCTGCAGATCTCCTCTGCACTCTTTGACCAAAACTGGTCACAATATTCCAAATATAGCCTCATCAACATCTTGGACAATTGCAATCTAACACCACAACTTCAGTATTCAATTCCCTGACTGATGAAGGCCAGTGTACAGAGTAAGCCTTCTTTACTACCCTGTCTATTCGTGATGCCACTTTCAGGCAACCATATACTTGAATTCCGAGGTCCCTCAATTCCACAAGCCCTCTGTGCTCACTGCAGCCCCAGGGACTTGATACTAAAAATAGCTCAAAGCACGTTTTAAAAACTGACTCAGAATCCATGGCTGAAATCAAAAAGGAAATTGCAGCATATTAATTGTCTGTAAAAGGAAGAAAATGTACAAAATAGTCAAGTAGATTCCTCAAGATTATTGATTTACATAAAAACATAGAAAACCTACAGCACAATACAGGCCCTTCAGCAAGCCTCTGACTATCCACATGATCAATGCCTCTCATCATCTTATACACCTCTATCAGGTCACCTCTCATCCACCGCCACTCCAAGGAGTAAAGGCCAAGTTCACAAAACCTATTCTTATAAGGCATGCTCCCCAATCCAGGCAACATCTTTGTAAATCTCCTCTGTACCCTTTCTATAGTGTCCACATCCTTCCTGTAGTGAATTGACCAGAACTGAGCACAGTACTCCAAGTGGGGTCTGACCAGGGTCCTATATAGATGTAACATTACCTCTTGGCTCTTAAACTCAATCCCACGACTGATGAAGGCCAATCCGCTGTATGCCTTCTTAACCACAGGGTCAACCTGCGCGGCAGCTTTGAGTGTCTTATGGACTCGGACCCCAAGATCCCTCTGATCCTCCACACTGCCAAGAGTCTTACCATTAATACTGTATTCTGTCATCACATTTGACCTACCAAAATGAACCACCTCACACTGTCTGGGTTGAACTCCATCTGCCACTTCTTAGCCCAGTTTTGCATCCTATCAATGTCCCGCTGTAACCTCTCACAAGCCTCCATACTATCCACAACACCCCTAACCTTTGTGTTATCAGCAAATTTACTAACCCATCCCTCCACTTCCTCATCCAGGTCATTTATAAAAATCACGAAGAGTAGGGGTCTCAGAACAGATCCATGAGGCACACCATTGGTGACCGACCTCCATGCAGAATATGACCCGTCTACAACCACTCTTTGCCTTCTACAAGCAAGCCAACTCTGGATCCACAAAGCAAGGTCCCGTTGGATCCCATGCCTCCTTACTTTCTCATAAGCCTTGCATGGGGTACCTTATCAAATGCCTTGCTAAAATCCATATACACTACATCTATTGCTCTACCTTCATCAATGTGTTTAGTCACATCCTCAAAAAATTCAGTCAGGCTTGTAAGACACGACCTGCCTTTGACAAAGCCATGTTGACTATTCCTAATCATATTATGCCTCTCCAAATGTTCATAAATCCTGCCTCTCAGGATTTTTTCCATCGACTTACCAACCACTGAAGTAGGACTCGCTGGTCTCTAATTTCCTGGGCTATCCCTACTCCCTTTCTTGAATAAAGGAACTACATCTGCAACCCTCCAATCCTCCAGAACCTCTCCCATCCCCATTGATGATGCAAAGATCATTGCCAGCAATCTCCTCCCTTGCCTCCCACAGTAGCCTGGGTTACATCTCATCTGGTCCCGGAGACTACCCAACTTGATGCTTTCAAAAATTTCCAGCACATCCTCTTTCTTAATATCTATATGCTCAAGCTTTTCAATCTGGTATAAGTCACCCCTACAATCACCAAGATCCTTTTCCGTAGTGAATACTGAAGCAAAGTACTGATTAAGTACCCCTGCTATCTCCTCCAGTTCCATACACACTTTTCCACTGTCACACTTGATTGGTCCTATTCTCTCATGTCTTATCCTCTTGCTCTTCACATACTTGTAGAATGTCTTGGGGTTTTCTTTAATCCTGTCCATCAAGGCCTTCTCATGACCCCTTCTGGCTCTCCTAATTTCTTTCTTAAGCTCCTTCCTGCTTGCCTTATAATATTCTAGATCTCTATCATTACCTAGTTTTTTGAACCTTTTGTAAGCTCTTCTTTTCTTCTTGACTAGATTTTCAACAGCCTTTGTACACCACGGTTCCTGTACCCTACCATCCTTTCCCTGTCTCACTGGAACATACCTATGCAGAACGCCATGCAAATATCTCCTGAATATTTGCCACATTTCTGCCGTACACTTCCCCGAGAACATCTGTTCCTAATTTATGCTTCCAAGTTCCTGCCTGATAGCTTCATATTTCCCCTTACTCCAATTAAATGCTTTCCTAACTTCTCTGTTCCTATCCCTCTCCAGTGCTATGGTAAAGGAGATAGAATTGTGATCACTATCTCCAAAATGCTCTCCTGTTGAGAGACCTGACACCTGACCAGGTTCAGTTCCTAATACCAGATCAAGTACAGCCTCTCCTCTAGTAGGTTTATCTATATATTGTGTCAGGAAACCTTCCTGAGAACACCTAACAAACTCCACCCCATCCAAACCCCTCGCTTTAGGGAGATGCCGATCAATATTTGGGAAATTAAAATCTCCCACCAAGACAACCCTGTTATTATTACACCTTTCCAGAATCTGTCTCTCTACCTGCTCCTCAATGTCCATGTTACTATTGGGTGGTCTATAAAAAACACCCAGTAGAGTTATTGACCCCCTTCCTGTTTCTAGCTTCCACCCACAGAGATTCAGTAGACAATCCCTCCATGACTTCCTCCTTTTCTGCAGCCATGACACTATCTCTGATCAGCAGTGCCACGCCCCCATGTCTTTTGCCTCCTTCCCTGTCCTTTCTGAAACATCTAAAGCCTGGCACTCTAAGTAACCATTCCTGCCCCTGAGCCATCCAAGTCTCTGTAATGGCCACAACATCATAGTTCCAAGTACTGATTCACGCTCTAAGCTCATCCACTTTGTTCATGATGCCTTTTGCATTAAAATAGACACATCTCAAACCATTGGTCTGAGCACATCCCTTCTCTGTCACCTGCCGATCCTCTCGCACTGTCTCCAAGTTTTCTCTATTTGTGAGCCAACAGCCCCTTCCTCCATCTTTTCAGTTCAATTCCCACCCCCTCGAAATTCTAGTTTAAACTCTCCCCAGTAGCTTTAGCAAACCTCCTGATTTCTACAATATGTATTTAGTATTATGATACTGCATTCACAAAACAATAAATTCTTTCCCAATGCACTTTAGTACACTCTTCCCATATACAAAAACAATATTTTTAAAGACTTAATGCAATGAAGTATTTTTCTCTTACATAGAATTCACAATTCAAATTTAACAAAGAGAAACCTACCTTATCCATTGTGAGTTGTTTAAAAACAGGATAATACTTGTGCAGTCGCAACTTTTTAAGCCAGTCAAGAATTCCAATTTGTTCTGTATTTTGTGGACTCAAGTTCTCAGTATGCGGCCAAGCAACTGGTGCTGAGCTTCCACTGACAGTGTGTGGGCAAGATGAAACAGAAATTGATGGTTGTAGCGTGTTATGGGAACACTGGATGCTGGCTACACCACATATTGGCCTGCAAAAACAAAAATGGATTTTGCACATTTTTCTTTAATAAACCACATCCCTCACACAGTTATAACAGAATCACATGGTAATGTGCCCAAGTAATTCTACAGACAACTCGTGTTTAAGGCAGATTGCATTTTTCTATCTTCATCCTCAACATCTTATCAAGAGGATGTAAAACCAAAAAGCACTTGTGCCGTTCAGTAATAAGTGAGAATAAATTAACTCACAAATCAAAGTCTGTTTTCATGATAGCTACCTCTCTGTTAATTCTGAATATAAATAATTTATTTCAGATATCATTAAAAAGAAACCTTTGAGCTGAATTCTGCAGTCAGTTACTGGCAAAGAAATGCTGCTTGCTGCCATTCTGCATGTTTTTGGCTATACACTCTACTCAGGCTTTTGAGTGGCAACAGGCTATCACCCTCTACAGGATATCTGTGGCATCTACATGAATGACAATACTCTTTGAAAAATCATCACTGAGGCAGGCAAGGACAAACTAAAAAGTATAAACCATTTAAATTCAATTCAACTCATGTATAGAGAGCAATATAATGAGCAAAATAAAAGAAAGGATTTGGAGAAAGAAAGAGACCATAGCTTCAAGATTTCCTCAATGACTAAGCATGAGTGTACTCCAGAAGCTGCAGGCGGATATCTTCCATTATAGTCATACTTGCGCTTAACCTCACCAATAATTTCAATATAAAACATATATTTATGAAATTAATCTTCTTATTTTTAGTCTGAAACCTTTAAAGCGGGCAGAGTTTGTCAGATGCAGTTTAGAGTTTGTAACTGGCAATAAGAACTGTTTAGGGTAATTAACAACGACCAGTAGACTGTTGGGGGAGTTGCTCTGATTGGGGAGACAGATTGCTGATGGGTTGGGGAAGTAGGGTGTGGGCATACATTGGCAGCTAGAAAAAACTGAGTCAGGTAATAGTTGGAGTAGGCGTTAAAATCAGAGTCAGTGGGCTTCGAGAGAGATCAAATCATGTAGATCAGACAAAATGGGGAGGACTTGAGATTTAAAGTAAGCACATAATATCCTTTATGCTCTCTCAGTTTAGCTTTGAGGAGTGAAGACATGTTGAGGGGGAGGGAGGAAGGATAGACACTTTATTGATCCCAAAGAAAACCACAGTTTCACAATAACATTACAAATGCACAGATATACAAAATATTAGAAGCAGAGTAAGACAATATTTTTTAAAAATTAAAAATTGGCACCCCAGGATAACGTGCTCTTGCAAAGTTTCCCTGCAATGTTCCAAAAGGAAAATAATATCATTCTTCTATGCTCTGAGGAATAAAGTCCTAACCTATGACTCAGGTCCTCCAGTCCCAGCAACATCCTTGTACATTTTCTCTGTACTCTTTCAATCTTATTCACATCTTTCCCATACGAAGGTGACTAAAAGTGCACAATACTACACATTAGGCCTCACCACCATTTATACATCTCCAACATAACATCCGAACTCCTGTATTCAGTACTTGAATTTATGAAGGCCAATGTGCCAAAAGCTCTCTACAACCCTATCTACCTGTGACGCCACCTTCAAAGAGTTACGGATCCATATTCCCAGATCCCCCCATTCTACTGCACACCTCCATGCCCTATTACTCACTGTGCAAGTCCTAGCCTAGTTTGTTCTCCCAAAGTGCAACACCACTTATACACTCTCATTTCTAGTTATATTTTAGGTCAGCATTTTTATAAGAAGGCTTCCTATATAGCCAATCAGTAACTGCTGAAATGTTACTTTTCTAACAAGAATATCACTATTCAATGGGATATAGAATGTAGAGTGAGTCTTTGCTATGGTGAGTTGAATGACAGCAACAACACAGTTTAGGGTGCATTGAACTGCTCATTAAATAGTTCAGCTGTTAAATGGAAGAAGAAATCAAGTAAATAGCAATAAATGACTGCAGTCAAAATAATGCAAATTATTTGACACTTTTGTATCATATACCTAGAATTTGAATCATAAGCATAATAAAAGACAGAGATTCTACTCAATGGGTGACAAGAGTTTTCTTATTCTTTCGAGAAGAATGTCTTAGTGTAATAAGTATGTTACACCAGTGGTCCCCAATCACTGGGCCACAAAGCATGTGCCACCGGGCCACGAAGAAACAATATGATTTGGTGATATGAAACGATATGTGTCAGCTGCACTTTTCCTCATTCCCTGTCACGCCCACTGTTGAACTTGAACGCACACGAGGTCATTACTCACGCAAGGTCATCAGTCAGTCATTAACCTGCAACTACTTGATGAGTAAAAAACAAACGTCGCTTGAGAGTTTCCTTGGAAGAGATGGTAGGGGACATAAAAGGCCTTACTATGATGATAACGCAGAGACAGCTGAGGCTGAGACTGCAAAAAAAAAGGAAGCTTCCTTCAACAGGAAATACGACGAGTCGTACATGAAAAATGGCTTTATTGCGACCAGTGACTCGCACGCTCCAAGCCCCCTGTGTGTGACATGTGGAGACATGCTGTCTAATGAGGCAATGAAACCCTCAAAACTGTTTCGGCACCTTGAGTCCAAGCACCCTGCACTTAAAGACAAACCCGTTAGTTTTTTGAGCGGAAAAAACATGAGCAAGCAGAACAGAAGCAAGTGCTGAGAGCAATCACCTCCACAAATGCTGCTGCTCTGAGAGCATCGTACTTAGTGGCTATTCGTATTGCTAAGGCTAAGAAGCCTTTCACTGTTGGTGAAGAATTGATCTGCCTGCTGCCAAGGCCATGTGCCGTGAACTGTTGGGAGAAGCTGCAGCTAACAAGATGGCACAGGTTTCTCTTTCAGCTACCACAGTTTCAAGGAGAATCGATGACATAGCGGAGGACATTGAAGCACAGCTGTTGGAACGGCTTAACGAATCTGGTTTCACTACCCGAGTCAAAGTGGTTGCTCCTGAATGCCAGTCTACACACTGTGTCACACACAGGGAAATGCTGGCTAGCCAAAAAATGTCACCTGATCTTAACAGCGTACTGAGTGCATTGTTGAAGTTATCAATCACATCAAAGCAAAAGCCCTGAACTGACGTCTGTTTGAGCAGCTCCGTGAGGAAATGGATGCAGAGCACAAATGCCTTCTCCTACACACTGAAGTCAGGTGGCTATCAAAAGGAAGAGCCCTGGCCAGGGTTTTTGAGATAAGAGAGCAGCTACAGAGATTTCTTTCAAGAAAAAAGTCACCACTGGCAGCACACTTCAGTGACGAGGAGTGAATAGCAAAACTCGCTTATCTGTGTGACATCTTCAACCTACTCAATTTGTAACTTCAGGGAAGAATGACAACTGTCTTCAAGTTGGCAGGTAAAGTGTCTGCTTTCACAGCCAAACTGGAACTGTGGGGACGGCGAGTGGACAGGGGCATATTTGTCATGTTCCCAACATTAGCTGGGATTTTGGGAGAGACTGAGGCTGCACCATCCTTCTCACAGCTGGTGTGCGATCACCTATCTTCACTGTCGACAGAATTCGAGCATCACTTCCCAACCACAAATGACCCAAGATGTGCAAAGGAATGGGTTCGTGACCCATTTGTGAATGTCCCCGGTGAATCATCCATGTCAGCGTGAGAAGAAGATCAACTCCTCCAGCTTACAAATGACGGTGGGCTGAAAAGTATGTTTGACATAACATCTCTGCCAGCATTCTGGATCAAAGTCAAGGCTGAGTATCGTGAGATAGCCACAAAAGCATTGAAAACATTGCTTCCATTTCCAACATCATATCTCTGCAAAGCAGAGTTTTCTGCAATGAATGCAACGAAAACTAAATTGCGGAATAGACTGGACATAAGGAACCCCCTTATAATTGATTTATCACTATATTCATGCGAGGAAAATATGCGCTGTGTGTTTAATATTAAATTCGTTAGATAAACCCTTTTAGAAACAAAATTGAGTGTATTAGCCACTGATAAGTGACTTACAGTTGACTTATCACCTATATTCTGGTTGTGATTAACAGCCCCCACCCCTCAACCCCGTCAGCCGGTCCGCAAGAATATTGTCAATATTAAACCGGTCTGCGGTGCAAAAAAGGTTGGGGACCCCTGTGTTACACAATATCTCAGGTCAACAATTATCTCCATATTAATAATTCTTTTACACATACTGTAGCTCAAAGTATGCATCAAAATTCTCATCAGCATTTTAATCTGTTCAGCCTTATTTTAGCAATCTGCTGTAAGTTTCACAAAGGCAGCAAATTTGAAAGCAAAATAACATTATTAGCTACTTTTGAATAGTTATTAGCATTTCTGCTGTGTTTCTGGAGAAATATAAATTGCCATTTAAATAAATTGTGTTCTTATACAGTCCACCATTGAGGGGCGAGTTGGATCCACTTTAATTTGCCTACTATCACAACAGATCAACAGCAGATGCCATTTCATTGGCTCTTCACTCAGCCTTGAAATATCTGGACAATGAAGATACATACATCCAGATTCTTTTCATTGACTACAGCTCTGCTTTAAACACTATCATCTCCTCAAAACTAATTAATAAGTTCCAAGATCTTGGCATCCTTGTGCAACTAGATCCTCGATTTCCTCACTTGCAGATCGCAGTCAGTGCAGATTAGCAACAAAATCTCCTCCACAATCACCATCAGCACAGGTGCATCACTAGGCTGTGTGCTTAGTCCCCTACTCTACTAACCTTATACGTTCAGCTGTGAGGCCAAGTACAGCTCCAATGCCATAGTTAAGTTTGACTGACTATTCTGGGCTGAATCAAAGATGGTGATGAATCAGCATGTAGAAGGAAGAGTGAAAATCTGGCTGAATGGTGCCACAACAACCTCTCACTCAACGTCGTCAAATCCAAAGAGCTGATTATTGACTACAGGTGGAGAAAACTGGAAGTCAATGATTCAGTCCTTATTGGGAGATCAGAGGTGGTGAAGGTCAGCAAGTTAAATTCCTCGACATTGTCATTTCAGAGGATCTGTCCTGGATCCAGAAAATGAGTGCCATTACTCAGAAGGCAGCACAGTGCCTCTACTTTCTTGGAAATTTGCATAGGTTCAGCATATCATCTAAAATTTTAACAAACATCTTTTGATGAACAGTGGAGAGTAAGTATACTGACTGGTATTGAAACATCAATGCCCTTGAATGGTAGTAATGGATACAGCCCAGTCAATCACAGGAAAAGCCTTCCCCAATACCAGTAAGTGCTTGTAGTTTGTAATTCTGAAGCTTTTAATCCTAATACAGTATTTTGTGGCAAACTAACCAAGCTTATTTGAAGTATAAGCCAAAGCCAAACTAATATCAAGCTATGGCAATGAAAAATGAGAATATAATTTTGTATTAATATGTTTTTTAAAAAAAGCCTTTAGTTTTTTCTACAAACTTTTTTTTTATATTTCTGCATAAAAGTAACTAAACATCCAAATAACTCTATTTGGCAAGTTTACTGTATTCTTGTGGAGTAGAAAGCAAATTCAATGTATTTCAATACAAGAAAAAAATTGATTAGAATGTAAACTGATAAGATGTTTAATAGGCAAAAATAATCAGACAGATTTCTCCTCTTCAAAATCTAAATTTTTGATAAGAAAGGTGATAAAGTTTCAAATATGAGCAATGAGGAAAACAAGTTCTGCACAGAAATAAAAAACATACAAAAAAGACAATTTGATTTGCAGAAGTAACATTAACATTTAAATGAATAAATGTACATAAGACCATAAGATATAGGAGTAGAATTAGGCCATTTGGTATCCTTTAATAAATCAGATTAATTATTAAATTATTAATGACCATTCAGCCAGTTATTTATATTTATTTGCTATAATGCTGCCATGCATAAATCTACACTTACCTTACAGCTGCACCATTGCTTGTGTTAGCTTTGTGTAACATCACTGGTATGGGATTGGTATCTGAATAGAAAAATACATTACAACACATGTTAAAGATGTAGCTTATGTATCTTTACTCTACAGATAGAATTCAAAGCTACACAACCACAATCATCATGAACATATTCTTCATAGTTAAAAATATTTTAAAAATTATATTTAGAGGATTTTTTGTTGTTGTTCATGCTTTCACATCTGTATAAGGCAAGTTCACCAGGAGAGAACTATTGTTTTTCAAACTCTGGTATGAAATTTGTTGTACCCATGAAATGCAGTTACTCTTTCTTCTTAATATGTGATTTTGAAAAGGCTACTCAGTAATGTTGTTGAAGTCAGGGGGCTAGAAATACATTCACACAACTCCATAAATATTGTACTGTACTGTTAAAAGTTAGCTTAACCATGAGTAGAACAATTTTGCCCACATTTCTGCATATCTTAAAATTAATCAAGAAATTTTGTTTATTTATTCTTTTGCCAGGGTCTTAATTTTCCTTTACACTTTCTTCCCAAAATTAAAAATATATGTCAACTGTAGTGGAACATGCAAATGTCATCTTTGGTGGGATTTTCAACCTCACAAATCTGAAAAAAAATGACTGTTCTTCAGCAGGAGTCCTGCTGAAGGGTTTCGGCCTGAAACATCAGCTGTACTTTTTTCCATAGATGCTGCCTGGCCTGTTGAGTTCCTCCAGCATTTTGTGTATGTTGCTCAGATTTCCAGGATCTACAGATTTTCTCTTGTAAATGACTGTTCTTAGTTATTCACAAAACAACATGATCTTGCTTTTGCTGACATCTCATGATATTTAATGGACCAATGTAAAAACTACATTTTTTATCCTCCATGGCATCTATGAGCTTCTGTGACCTCAAGCAGAAGTCACTTTTCTAGTATGAGTTGACTTCTTAGTCCACGGAGGTCAGGGTCATGGTCATTCTCAGCATTTCTGCAATTAACGACCACATCTCACAGCTAATTGCTGATTAGGATCACCCAAACTCCATAATTAATGAGAGAATGTCGAAGCATTCTCTGCAAATATCCACAATGACATTAGTTGATTGTGTGCTGAATGTGCAGGAATCTTCCAATGAGGAAGACTATCCAATCATGTGTGAAGAAGTTGAAGCTGCAATACGATCACTGAAGTGTGGGAAGTCAGCAGGAGTTAACAACATCCCTGCTTAACTGCTGAAGCATGGAGGAGAGGCCATGATAGACATGCTTACCACCATCTGCAATAAGATCTGGCAGACAGATGAATGGCCAACACCTTGGACTTAGTCGTTGATATCTGTGCCTCCCAAGAAAGGCAATCTCCAATGCTGCCAGAATTACCATACCATCAGTTTGATCAGCCATGTAAGCAAGGTAATACTCAGAATCGTCTTGAACAGACTGAGACTTCAGGCAGAAGACATCATTGCCGAGAAAGAAGCAGGCTTCCATAAGGGCAGAAGCACCACTGAGCAGACTTTCAACTTCTGCACCCCCTGTAAGAAACACCTTCAGCACCAGAGAGAGTTCAACCACGTCTTCACAGACTTCAAGAAGGCATTTGACAGAGTCTGGCATGATGCCTTATGGACCACCATGAAGAAATTCAACATGGGGCAGAAGCTGATTCATACAATCCATCAGCTTTACACCAAGGCAACCAGTGCAGTACTCACTCAGGGCACCATCAGGGAGTGGTTCCAATCTGTAGAAGTCCGTCAGGGCTGCCTCCTCTCCCCCACTCTCTTCAACATCTTCCTGGAATGAATGATGAGTGTTGCCCTTGAAGATCATGAGGGCACAGTCAGCATCGGAGGGAGGCACCTCACAAACCTAAGATTTGCTGATGACATTGATGGACTTGCAGGAAAAGACGACGAACTGGCCAACCTGGTCAGCCATCTTGACAGAGCCTCCACAAAGTTTGGAATGGAAATAAGTGCTGAGAAAACCAAGCTCATGGCAAATGCCAACGGTGCCATCACAACATACATCTCAGTCCATGGTCAAAAACTTGAGACAGTGCAGCAGTTTAAATACCTGGAGGCAATCATCAGTGATGAAGGATCAAGACCAGAAGTCCTGGCAAGAACCGCACAGACAATGACTGCACTATCCAAACTCAAGACAATATGGAGGAACAGCAACACCACCATGAAGTACAAGATCAGACTCCTGCATGCATTGGTATTCTCCATCATCCTGTACACTTGTGAGACATGGACCCTCACAGCAGAGCTAAAGAGGAAGATACAGGCATTGAAAATGAGATGTTATCGCAACATATTGGGTATCTCATACTCGGGCCACATCACAAACGAGCAGGTCCACAAGACCATCCAGCACCACACTGTCCCCCCATGAAGACCTTCTCACAACGGTGAAGAAAAGAAAGCTGAAATGGTACAGCCACATAACAAGATCCAGTGGCCTTGCAAAGACCGTTCTACAAGGAACTGTGGAGGGGAAAAGAAGGAGAGGTAGACAGAGGAAAAGATGGACGGACAATATTAAAGAACGGACAGGGAAAACATTTGTGGTGACCCAGGCTCTGGCACACAACCACAACAGATGGAACAGACTGGTGCAAAGCTTGTAATGACAGCACCCCGACGACTCCACCGGGAGTTAAGGGCACAAGGCAAGGCAAGGCAACTTCATAATTCTTCTAAATGTGTATTGAACTCTTCATGACTCCAGTGGACAGTGATAGAACTATCTTTGATCCATCTTTAAGCATGGGTTTAAGTAAAACAAAAAGCAAATGATGCTTTCTCTGTAACCTCTCCTTTATTTCAGAAGAGCCTGAAATGGTCTGAAGTGGAATCTTTCATAGCACCATGCCTACAAAACCAATTCTTGGTGAGATTAACTACAGCCAAAATGGCATGTAAAAGCCAGGAAATATTCATAGTTCCCAAGATATTTTCTACTTGTTAGAGTATTCAACATGCAGAATGGATTTTTCTAGAGAATCTTCACATAACAAGCATCTCCAGAGAAAGGCATACTTCATCACTATCTGCCCACATCCTTCTCTTTCCATCTAATTTTACCTGAACTTTTTATCTCCCTCCTGGAAGACTTCTTGCAAAGGTTAGGTAAGATAATGAAGCATGCAGCGGATGATGATACTCAACTCCCTCAGGAAAGTACTGAGGTTAGAGTTACCAAAATTTCATCTCAAGGGTTCCAAAGATGCTGCCCATGGACTCCCAAATCTTTACTAGATGTCATTGTAAGAATGTACTGCTACATTAGTTGAACCATAGAAAGGAATCAGAAACCAAAGGATAATCTCTAAGGTCCAGCCTTTCATGTGGAATGGTGACTACATTTAATAAGTAATGTTTTTAATGTGAACTCCTCAGATGGACAGAGGGCATAAGTGAGTGTAGTTGCTATTACTAAGGAGAAGGTGCTTGAGAAGCTGAACGATCTGAAAGTAGATAAGTCACCTGGATCAGATGGAACTACATCCCAGAGTTCTGAAAGAGGTAGTTGAGGAGATTTAGGAGGTATTAGTAATGATCTTTCAAGAATCACTAGGTTCTGGAATAGTTCCAGAGGACTGGAAAACAGCAAATGCCACTCCACTTTTTAAGAAAGGAGGAAGGCAGAAGAAAGGGAATTACAAGCAATTAGCCTGACTTCAATGGTTGGGAAGATGTTGGAATGCATTATTAAGGATGAGCTTTGCCCGAGATCTTAAAAGTGAAAAATGCTCTGAAAGAGGAGTAAGAGTGGATAGAGGAGATAAGAATAGAGGAACATTGGCCAATAATGATGACGAGAGAACTTCTCAAGCAGCAGAAAACCCCACTGGCCTTCTTATTGGAAAGGTCTGCTGCAAAATGACATACATGATAGAGATCAGCCATCACTGCTAGAATAATGGCATCTACAAGGTAGGATTCTATCACCACTGACTTAGAAAACATTAAGCTCCAAATAACACTTGGACATTAAGGTCTATCATAATGTACTTTTTTTTAAAACTTGGGGAACCTGGACATATTTGTCCTGCCTCCAACCATCATTGTGGAGCTCTAGCTAATGTGTAACCATTGCAGAAACAAACTTACTTGAGAGAGTTTAGATGAGATGCACGCCAATAAAAACTTATTTGCCTTGTATGTTTCTGTGGTCACACAATTTACAAGAAGGTGTTCCAAATGAATTTATTTTTCCCAATTGTAGATTTAGTCTGGGGTCACATAATGACCAATGTAACACTGCATATTGAGGCTGTAATAGTATAATAGTCAGGACGAAGGGTCTCGGCCTGAAACGTCGACTGTACCTCTTCCTAGAGATGCTGCCTGGCCTGCTGCGTTCACCAGCAACTTTGAAGTGGAAAGAGTAATGGTGCAAGGTGATCGTAAGTGATGAAAGAGAACAAATGTTTGAGGAAGTGGCATTTGCCAAATAATTATGAGAAATCATCACAGGATTGTGGAGCAAATGCTAGAAATCTCAAACAAAATTGATGGAAATATATTGACTGTAGTTCATTGATAATAATAACTGGTATAAAGAACCCTCTTCATACCGATAAAGTGCAAACATAAAAATAAAAGATAAAAAGATGTTCGTTAAAACCAAGTTTAAGTAAATAGATTTTGTGCTGGTGTTCATAAGTACCATCTGAGAAGAATTGAATTCCAGAATTTAGGAGCATAATTCAAAGAAGCCCATTATCTTTTGAGAGAGTCTGTTTAAATTTAAGTGACCAGCAGAAGAAGACCTGATTGTTTGAGCAGGATTATAAAACGAAAGTGGTTCTGTGATGTACTCTGGTCCTAGACCATTAAGAGCTTCAAAACAAATAAGAGAACTTCAAAATCAATTTTAAAAGATACAGGAAGCCAATGCAGAGTAGATAGGATGGGAGTGATACGCTCCCTCATCCTAGTTTTAGTTAAAAGTCTAGCAGCTGTGTTCTGAATGAGTTGAAGTTTGTCAATAATTATGTACAGAAGATGGAAGTACTTGAGCTCAGAACAAAACTGTTTTAAACAAAAAGTGGAGGGACCTGAGTGAAGCAAAAAGATGAAGAATTAATGCATCAGATAGTTGGAAATTCGTGGTCACATTTCAGCTGTTTCAAAAAAAAAAATGCGGTCATCCAATCTACTTTTGGCTTTGCTGAGAGCAGGATAGAAACTGACAACCAAGGTGATAAACTCAATACAAGAAGCGGAACTTCCTGTTATCAAAATACCAGCAAAAGAGGTCGGGTATATGTCATACATCAAAAATAAATCTGTTATAAGCTCTATTTTTATGAGAAAAGTAGGTCTTTTAAAGCAGTTATGACATTTATAACCAGTTAATAGCAACTGATCTTAAGTGAAGCTCATATTCCAAACTACTTTTAGGATACAGTCAAATTTTCTACTTTTACATTTGCTCAAAAATCACAGGAATTTGAATCCCCAACTTTTGACTTCAAAAGACAGAGGAAGAGGAAACAAAGAAGGACAAGGCTAGAAACTGGTTGGCACCTAAAACAAAATTACACCTTGTTATCTGCTGATTTGCAGTTTCTGGATTTATGTACTCATGAAGTCAGCCCCAATCCACATCTTTTTTTACAAATAAATGTACTATAAAAATATATCCATTGAGGAATCAATGATTATCTACATAAATGCAGTGATCTGTTTGCAGAACAGTTGTATTTCAGGGACTCTTAGCTGTACTGGTACAGGCAGGCACACAGGAAGAACCTGAGATTCTGGGGGTATCGCAAGGACGGGAAAAGAGGATGGGATGAGATGGGAAAGAACATAGTTTTAATTTCACAAATCCTTCTTTATTCATAGAATTTGCAAAAATTTGCCTATCGCCACAATAGGTCAATGGCAGATACAATCTCAACAGCTCCCCACAAGGCTTTAGACCGCCTAGACAACACAAACACCTACATCAGGATGCTGTTCATTGACTATAGCTCAGCATTTAATACCATCATTCCCACAATCCTGATTAAGAAGTTGCAGAACCTGGGCCTCCGTACCTCCCTCTGCAACTGGATCCTTGACTTCCTAACCGGAAGACCACAGTTTGTGCAGATTGGTAATAACATATCCTCCTCGCTGATGATCAACACTGGCGCACCTTAGGGGTGTGTGCTTAGCCCACTGCTCTACTCTCTGTATACACATGACTGTGTGGCTAGACATAGCTTAAATACCATCTACAAATTTGTTGAAGATACAACCATTGTTGGTAGAATCTCAAGAGGGCGTACAGGAGTGAGATATGCCAACTAGTGGAATGGTGCCACAGCAACAACCTGGCACTCAACATCAGTAAGACGAAAGAGCTGATTGTAGACTTCAGGAAGGATAAGACAAAGGAGCACATACCAATCCTCAAAGTGGAGAGAGTGAGCAGCTTCAAGTTCCTCGGTGTCAAGATCTCTGAGGATCTAACCTGGTCCCAAAATATCCAGGTAGTTATGAAGAAGGCAAGAAGGCAAGACAGTGATTTGAAGAGATTTGGCATCTCAAAAACCTCTATAGTTGTAACATGGAGAGCATCCTGACAGCTACATCACTGTCTGGTATGGAGGGGCTATTGCACAGGACCGAAAGAAGCTGCAGAAGGTTGTAAATCTAGTCAGCTCCATCTTGGGCACTAGCCTACAAAGTACCCAGGACACCTTTAGGGAGCGGTGTCTCAGAAAGGCAGCATCCATTATTAAGGAACTCCAGCACCCAGGGCCTGCCTTTTGCTCACTGTTACCATCACTGAAGACACACACTCATCGATTCAGGAACAGCTTCTTCCCCTCTGTCATCTGATTCCTAAATGGACATTGATGCTTTGAACACTACCTCACTTTTTTTTTTAAATATACAATATTTCTGCTTTTGCACATTAAAAAAAATCTCTTCAATATACATAACGGATTTGCTTGTTATTTATTATTACGTTTTATTTTATTTATTATTATTATTTCTCTCTCTGCTAGATTATGTATTGCATTAAACTGCTGCTGCTAAGTTAACAAATTTCACATCACATGCTGGTGATAATAAACCTGATTCTGATTCTGATACAGGACATTCAATTGTCACCATTCTCAGAAAATGCTGCATCATTACATGACATCAGTACGACATAAATATGCCTTTCTATACATTCCTTCAGCGAAGAATCTTGAATCCAAGATCCCAAGGGTTTTCTTTTAATGAACAACAGCCCCTCAGTAAGCAACAGGCCCTTAAACGATACTGTTCTCCCCTTTCGACATTTGCTGTGACTGTACCAAACATCAGTGTGTCCCTCAGAATGACATCCTAGGTTTGTAATGTCCCAGTGATAACAGACTATCACAGACAGCTCTATGCACTGGAAGACCAGCAAGTTTTGGTCAGATCAGAGGGCATCTTTTACTGATTTGATAATACTCTAGCAATACTTGCCATACGCCTTTACATGCCTAGACAGGAAAATCTCATAAAGCCCAGAGTTGGTGTTATATAACCTCTGAAAACAAACCTCAAAGAGCACAGCAACATTTTCCACAAAAACAAAACACATAAAATAGAAAGAACATGTAATAAGGAGTACTTAACTGGAAGGCAATGGTTTCTAGCAAAGAACCATATGAGCTAGTGCACATTTAAACTCATAGTGAATTCCACCTCAACACTCTGTTAAGATCTAGCTAAGTGTGTAAAACAACTTTTCAGAAGAGACATCAAAGTGTGTATTCCCTGCTATTTGATGTCTCTGTGTTTGGATGCCAGTCTCTTCACTTTCTTGCATACTACATTCAGAAAGCCAGGAATAAATTTCTAAAATTTGTGCTACTCGCACAGTAAATGCCTGACTGCTGATTCAGTTTTTTGATGAAATTCTATTGCATTTCATGCAAAAACATAAAACAAAAAAAAACTGTATCAAGTTACTTACTCAGATGCTGGCTGGTCTGATTAACTGTTGTGGTGCTGAAAAATTTCTGTATGTGGTCAGTTTTGATCATATGAGAAGGCAAGGATATCAAATATCTGACAAAATATAAATTCAGTAAAATAAATGTACAGGACAATTAATACTACAATGGTTTCATTTTGAAATGCTGATTACACAATACAATGGTCAATTAAGTTAAAGCATACTGGCTGTTTATAGTAATATCATCTGTAATCAACACTAGAAGAGGAAAAGGGCCTTTACACTTACAAAATCAAGATATTGGGCTTTTCCTCCAATAAGAGCACAACCAATACAAAGGGGAAAATGTTTCTTAAGCAGACAGCTTACATTAAAAACTTACAAACATAAAAATATAACTATTAATTTGAAATTACCCCCAAAGAAGTTTAAAAGCTCTTTTCTGGCTTTAAATACCGGTTGAACTGTTATATACTGTGGTCGGTAGTATACGTTTGTAGCTTAAATTAAGTTTGCATTTAAAGTTCAGAGTAGCACTTAAAACACTCTCTATCTCATTTATAGATTGTTGTTCTTGGGATTATGTCAGTTGGGATTTCATTCTTTTGTCAGCTCTTTCTGTGTAATAACAGCATCGAAAAAAACTGTAGTCAGACACTGAGGTCTGGACACCTTTTTGATTATGCCCATAAAGTGGTGCTCCAGGCAAACGTTAAGAATATTAAAAATTCTAACACACATGTTGTAATCAGACTGGACATGTTACTTTGTTTATCAGCTGAATCTAAAATGCCTCTGTTTTTCTAAGTGTAAATGAGCACAGACTAAGTAAGGGGTTAGTGCAAGTTCATTTTAAAAGTGTAAAAGACATCCGTTAGTCTTGCGAGACCATGGATCTGTGCCTGAAAAGCCTTCACTCTCCAGGGTGCAGGCCTGGGCAAGGTTGTATATCTTCTGACAAGGTTGTCGCACAGCAATGTGTGATTAAGTGCCTTGCACAACATTTTGCCTCAGCTGGGGCTCGAACTCACGACCTTCAGGTCGCTAGTCCAATGCCTTAACCACTTGGCCACATGCCCACTTTAAAAGTGTATTTATTTAATTTACTTTTAATTTCCCAGTTAATTGGGTAACCAGCTAGAAGCAAAGTGATTCAAATGGGAATGTGGGAATATAATTGTTAATATGCCTAACAATGTGGTATGTTTTAGTACATCCTCCAAAGTTGGACTTTGGTGAGAAAGGAACCTCAGAGAGGTTGTAGTGATAGTGATTAAATAAATTAACTTAATTAAATAAAATTTTAAAATGGCCAAATCAGTTGATGCATTGCAGCTGTAGGATATGGAGATGATGGAAAACAACTTGAATCCCTACCAACCATATCAGTGGTAAATGTCTGCATCTTGAGAGGAACAACACATTGGATTTAAAGAGAAGGAGTCTGAGATTTGAATACTGCAATGCATCAAGGGAGAAAATTACTTGGATATATTGTTTAAGGAGCAGTTACACCCCCGAGATTAAGTACTGCTAGGTCAAGAGGTAGAAAAAAAAACACGATCATAAGCGGGGTAGACATGGGTATCCAGAAGGTATTGTTAGGAGTTTCAGCTCTTGCATTTGTCCAATGAGTATGAGCTTCTTCCAGCCTTTGTGCATGAGAGCAAAGACCTCAAAGCAAACAAGCAAAGTCACAACAGCATCATGGAGCTGCCATTCATGTTGGAGAAAACAAAATATTGTTATTGGGATCACTATAATTTGAGATTTAGGGTGAAAGCCTAAGGTCTGAAGATTGTTTTGCCTTCCTGAGACTAGTGTTGAAGATAGTTCCTTGGAGCTAGAAAAGCACTTGGTGGAAGATCGTGATATTGATAGGATAAAGGAAGAGGTTCCCCTGAAGGGATATGAGCAGCAAGAGCTCAAATTTAAAAGCAGAAAAACAAAGGCAATAATTTCTGGATTATTAATAAAAACTTCTGCAAATTGGCCAAGGATAAATTATATCAGAAAATCCTGCCTGGCTCATGGATGCTGTGGGAGAAATGGGTTTCAGTTATGAGGCTCTGGCACCAGTACTGAAGAAAGTTGGGTCTGTTACATTGCAACAACAAACAATCAGCTGGAGGAACACAACTGTAGGAGGAAAGGAACTGTTGACACTTCAGGTCAAAACCCTTTATCAGGACTCACTGGGACTGCCCCATGGGAATGGGTTTCATTAGAATGGAGTCAGGCCAGTATCCCAGAAAACTGAAAAATTATGATGATAGATAAAGCTTAAAACAAGATAGTTGGGGGGTGGGTGAGGGGAAATTTATAAACTTAAAAAAAGATGTATAGTGGTATATGGTATCAAAATGGAAATGATAGCCATAGTCTGTCAGGAAGGGGCAGGGGGACAGCGTAAACATAAAAGAATACTTCTAATCAGAGAGTTGGAGTAGGGGGTAAATGGCACAGACAAAATTGAAGGTATTTTATCATTTATATATCACACATATAACAAAATATGTGAATAAGTAGTGTAATGCCCTCATTCAGATTTCTACTGCTTTGCTGTGAGATAGTTTATTCTAGCAGCTTTCTGTAAAATCAGTGTGCCATGCTGGAAGGAGTGTTTTGGCTTCAGTTAATGATGAGGAGCCATGTTGTCCAACTTAGAAATGTGTGTCACCCAATCAGGATTGTGGGATATGAGAGAAGGTTCTAAAACTATGGGGAAGAGTTTGCTGAAGGGCAGTAGTCTGGGTTGTGGTCTTTTGGCAGGAGTTGCAGAGTGGGGCCTAAGAGAAAATGCTGCAGAATGCCGTTAGAGAGTCCCCATTGCAAGAAGTGCTTTGTGTAAATGAATAGCTCCAAGGAGGAAGCGCTGATACTCCGAAGAGACAGTCAGTTTGAGATGTCTTCAAGGGAAGTTCGGAGTGTGGCGGCTGCTTTCACGTAGACTCTGGGTCTAGAGCGTGAGTAAAGAGATACTCCCATGGCTACCCCAGAATGAGCTCCAACATTTATGTGCACATTGGACTTGTTTAACTGTAATGGCCCCTTTTATTTTTCTTTTCTTTTACTGTAACATCTTTGTTAAAGTTGAAAATTTTGTAAATATATTTTCTTTATAATTTTATGCTGGTGTACGATCTGTCACTTCTGGACTATCGATAATTGTGTATAGGCAGTATTTACACAGCACTCACTCAATCAGAACAACACAATGTTCCTGTTTGGTTGAACTCCAAATCACAGCAATCAGAGAAGGATATTGCTTATGAAAGGTGGCCTTCTCACTGCTAAGTCATGTGGCTGTTCACAGAGTTAGCTAATGAGCCATTATTCTTCTTTTTGCACTATTTGTTTTGTAATTTATACTAATTTTATGTCATTGCATTGTACCTCTGCCACAAAAAAAGCTGAATTTCATATGATATAGGCAATTAAAATAAATTGCTTCTGAATCTGATTCTGATAATTAAGTCAGATGATAATGGGAATTATTTAAGAAAGAGGTGGCAAATGGAACCAGATGGGGGAATAAATCTGATAGGTGAATTATGTGACTGTGGACTACCTCATATTCTACCTGGATTATCTACAGCCTAACAATCTGAACACTGAACTTTCCATTTTCAGGAAATCCCTATCCTTCTGTTTACTGTGAATAACTGAGATCTCTTTTTCATTTCCTCTATTTCTTGAACTTGTGCTCTCACCTTCCTCTCCCTCTAAAGTGAACAGATAGAATTTCTCTTGTTTCCTGAAAAAAAGACATTTTACAGATATCCTGGAATAGAACCCCCCCCCCCCAGAGCAGATCAAAGTTCAAAAAAGTTCAAAGTTCAAAGAACATTTATCACCCTTACAACATACAGGGCAGGAGGAGGTGTAGTTAGTCTCTAGAAACACCTTAACTATCAGATTCTCCATTAAAGCTTTTTCTTTGCACAATGCTTGATCTAAAATGGACTGTTCCCTTGTTTCTTAAATGTACTGACTGTCAAAGTTAAGAAAGTTTGGATGGAGATGCATGTTTTTGTTCATTTGTTTTTAGGCCTCCTAACAGTAATGCAGGGGACAGTATGAATCAGGCAGTTAGATGAGCAATGTAACAAGGATAATAGAACAGGAGACTTTATATATAGACTAGGAAACCTAATAAGTAATTGTAGTATGTTGTTTTTATGACGATCAGTATATTTTATAAGTAAACAAGATTGAGTTAAACATTCTAAGCTGTTTAACTTGTGGGAGAGATGGGCAAAATGAAAGTGGAGCAGATATTAAGGAATGTGATAAAGGCAGCAAAGAAGAAAGATCTTTGTTCATACTACAATTACTTTAGGAGCACTAAAAACAAATGAACAAAAACAAGTATCTCCATCCAAACTTTCTTAACTTTATTTTCTGAACAAAGATCTTTCTTCTCTGCTGCCTTTATCACATCCCTTAATATAACCATTACAGCACGGAAACAGGCCATCTCGGCCCTTCTAGTCTGTGCCGAACTCTTACTCTCACCTAGTCCCACCGACCTGCACTCAGCCCATAACCCTCCATACCTTTCCTGTCTATATAGCTATCCAATTTAACTTTAAATGACAGCATCTAACCTGCCTCAACCACTTCTGCTGGAAGCTCGTTCCACACAGCTACCACTCTCTGAGTAAAGAAGTTCCCCCTCTTGGATGAGGGAATTAAATGCAGCATCTCCAAGTTTGCGGATGACACGAAGCTGGGTGGCAGTGTTAGCTGTGAGGAGGATGCTAAGAGGATGCAGGGTGACTTGGATAGGTTGGGTGAGTGGGCAAATTCATGGCAGATGCAATTTAACGTGGATAAATGTGAAGTTATCCACTTTGGTGGCAAAAATAGGAAAATAGATTATTATCTGAATGGTGGCCGATTAGGA
Source organism: Mobula hypostoma (assembly GCF_963921235.1). Taxonomy (NCBI): domain Eukaryota; kingdom Metazoa; phylum Chordata; class Chondrichthyes; order Myliobatiformes; family Myliobatidae; genus Mobula; species Mobula hypostoma. Next base: position 41,710,263 of record NC_086110.1, read on the forward strand.
AAAGGGGAGGTGCAACGAGACCTGGGTGTCATTATACACCAGTCATTGAAAGTGGGCATGCAGGTACAGCAGGCGGTGAAAAAGGCGAACGGTACGCTGGCATTTATAGCGAGAGGATTCGAGTACAGGAGCAGGGAGGTACTACTGCAGTTGTTCAAGGCCTTGGTGAGACCACATCTGGAGTATTGTGTGCAGTTTTGGTCCCCCAATCTGAGGAAAGACATCCTTGTCATAGAGGGAATACAAAGAAGGTTCACCAGATTGATTCCTGGGATGGCAGGACTTTCATATGAAGAAAGACTGGATGAACTGGGCTTGTACTCGTTGGAATTTAGAAGATTGAGGGGGGATCTGATTGAAACGTATAAGATCCTAAAGGGATTGGACAGGCTAGATGCAGGAAGATTGTTCCCGATGTTGGGGAAGTCCAGAACGAGGGGCCACAGTTTGAGGATAGAGGGGAAGCCTTTTAGGACCGAGATTAGGAAAAACTTCTTCACACAGAGAGTGGTGAATCTGTGGAATTCTCTGCCACAGGAAACAGTTGAGGCCAGTTCATTGGCTATATTTAAGAGGGAGTTAGATATGGCCCTTGTGGCTACGGGGGTCAGGGGGTATGGAGGGAAGGCTGGGGCGGGGTTCTGAGTTGGAGGATCAGCCATGATCATAATAAATGGTGGTGCAGGCTCGAAGGGCCGAATGGCCTACTCCTGCACCTATTTTCTATGTTTCTATGTTTCTATGTTACCCCTCAACTTTTGCCCTTTAACTCTCAACTCATGTCCTCTCTATCTCAACTCAACTCTATCGATCCCCCTCATAATTTTAAGTACCTCTATCAAGTCCCCCCTCAACCTTCTACGCTCCAAAGAAACCCAACTTGTTCAACCTTTCTCTGTAACTTAGGAGATGAAAGCCAGGTAACATTTTAGTAAATCTCCTCTCTACTCTCTCTATTTTGTTGACATCTTTCTGCTCCACTTTCATTTTGCCCATCTCTCCCACAAGTTAAACAGCTTAGAATGTTTAACTCAATCTTGTTTACTTATAAAATATTTCTATATAAATGGCTATTCACGCTACTTTCATGGAGAGGGAAGATAGCCGGAATAAAGAGGAGCACAGGAGGGTAAGACAGGGGTCAGTTTGATGAGGACCAAGGAGGGGTGAGAAATGATGGCTAGATAGAGCTGGATGGGGGGGAGGACATGGTGCATAAAGAGACTGGAGGGTAATAAATTGGGACACAAAAGCTATGGCTGCTGGAATCTCATAACATTCTATGAACACTTCTTCATTCTGCCTTTTTTCAGGAAACATGGGAAATTCTCTTTGTAGAGGGAGAGAAAGGTGAGAGCACAAGTTCAAGAAATAGAGTAAATGAAAAAGAGGTCTCAATTATTCACAGTAAACAAAAGGATACGGATTTCCTGAAAATGGAAAGTTCAGTGTTCATGTTGTTAGGCTGTAGATAATCCAGGTAGAATATGAAGTAGTCCACAATCACATAATTCACCTATCAGATTTATTCCCCCATCTGGTTCCATTTGCCATCTCTTTCTTAAATAATTCCCATTATCATCTGACTTAATTATCAGAATCAGATTCAGAAGCAATTTATTGTAATTGCCTATATGATGTGAAATTCAGCTTTTTTTGTGGCAGAGGTACAATGCAATGACATAAAATCAGTATAAATTACAAAACAAATAGTGCAAAAAAAGGAATAATGAAGAAATGTTCATAGAACGTTATGAGATTCCAGCAGCCATAGCTTTTGTGTCTCAACTTATTACCCTCCAGTCTCTTCATGCACCATGTCCTCCCCTATCCAGCTCTATCTGGCCATCATTCCTCACCCCTCCTTGGTCCACATCATCTATCAACCCCTGTCTTACCCTCCTGTGCTCCTCTTTATTCCGGCTATCTTCCCTCTCCATTCTCAGTTCTGATGCAGGGTCTTGACCTGAAATATTAATTTCTTCCCCCGTCACCTACCCCTCTTCCCCACCACAGGAGGTTATTATTTTCTTTCCTTCAGTAGTTTGTTTTCTGCAATAAGAAACATTTTTGGACTGGGGGCCTGTAACTAGTAGGGTACCACATTAAACCATGGTGAAGCCCTAGCTGTTCAAAGATTTGAATTAGGTGACTAAGTACAATATATCCATATTTTCAGCGGCATGTCGCATGGTCAGGTGGTCGGCGACTAAACCGGCTCCCCCATTAGGTTTGTCTGGTGAGGAGGGTGGCTAGACTCCCTGCAGGACGAAAAACAAGATCTGTCAAAGGGTGGATGAACCCTCTCGTAGGGTCAACGGCCATCTAGCAAACACGTGCCGTGAAGTGCGGAAAGGGCATCCCTTGCATCGAAGCTTGGTCTAGCCATTCACTGCAACCGAACTTCCCCCAGCCGTCTTGGACCCCACTGTGCCACTGGATCCAGGAGGGGATGTCGAGAGGGTGGGTCTGGACCTGTGCAACCCCCTACTCACCTAAAATCCATTCAAGCACACACTGTTCCTTTCTGAGGAGTGGGGTATCCTCACACACATATCAAACCCCACTAACTGACTGAAAGGAACCATTATCATCCTATGGGATGGATCGCCACACAGAGAGATCCATATTTTCAGTGGATACAAAGCTGATGATCAATTAAGAACTATAGAACTGAAAGAAGACCTCCTTTCTGCTGTATTGAAATTATTTTGTAATAAAGGCTAACATACCATTTGCCGTATAATCGTTTGAAACATCTTATATTGACAACTTGTATACAAGCACACCCAGGTTCTTTTGACTCTCAATATTGCACAATTTCTTACCATTCAACAAATAGTCTGTTTTTCTGTAAAGTATGCCAAAGTGGATAACATCACATTTTTCCTACTTTGCCCATCTGTCATTCACTTGTCATTATTTCTTTGATGCATCTTTAAATTGTCTTACATGCTTACATATACTTAGCTTGTGAGCAAATTTGAAAACATAACCTGAGCCAAATCATTGATGCAAAAAGTTGGGGTTAAGCACTGATCTTAAGCATATCAAGATGAGAATGATTTGTTTTATTGCATTTTGTCTTGATTGCCAATTACCATGTTAAGTGCAGGACCTAATCAATAGCCTCTGAAAATCCAAATACACTCTGTATACTCTTCCCCCAGCTTCATCTTGAAAGAACTCTGCTCAATTCTTTTTTTTCTCTCAGTGTGCTCTGTTATTACATTCTACATTATATGTTTCAACATCATTTCTTCCACAGGGTGATAAAACAAAAAAGCAAGAAGCTTAAATCTGAAGAAGTCAGAAAATATTTGAAACACTCAACAGGCCTGGTAGGATCAATGGAAAGGGAAGAGAGTTAACACTTTGGTTTGAAGAGTCTTGTCAGAACTCCGCTTCTCTTTCCTTAAGTGCTGTCTAATGAGCTAAGCACTTCCAACATTTATTGCTTTAATTCCATAATCAAGAGAACTTCAGGATATAATATATTTTATTATTTTAAATACTAACTGATCATGTAATTGAGATTTTTACCTGAGATAAGGCTCCAGATCCACAAGTTTTCTCTCCTCTGTGCAAAAGTCATGGCTGTTGATTTCTGGAATGGCACTTTCCAAGTTTTCATCTGGGAACATTTGAGGAAGCTGTGAAGTTAAAGTAACTTTTAGTTTACTACGTAGTCTTGTTCAATCATGTTTGGACAGGGTTTTCTAATATTGGTATTCTAAAAAAAGATCAATTCCCAAACAAAGAAGATGAAAGAGGCATAGAAGTCAGCACTGCAGCATAGAAAGGCCTTTTACGTACCTACAGGAATTCAGGGATTCCTAAAACTGGTATATCATAGTGTTGGCAAGTAAACAAGATAGTGGCAACGGTAAAATCAGATTCAAATGCTACTTGTTGCATACCTATTTCAGGCTTAATGGACAGGTGCATGATATTTAAAACATCTTCTGCTGGATCAGTACCTGGGTATATAACCCAAAGAATTTATTTGAGGAGTCGTTTAGAAACATCATGGACCCTGACACCTGGGAGGCAAACTACCATCCGAGTTGATTTTTCGTGTCCACAGAATCACCTCTCTATCCCCCTAACTATAGAATCTCTTATTATTGCTGTCATCCTCCTCAATTCCCTACGCTTCTGGGCCACAGGGCCAGACTCGGTGTCAGAGGCACGGCTGCTGTTGCTTCCCCCAGGTAGGTTCCCACTACCCACTCCCCACCCTCCCGCCACCAACAGTACTCAAAATAGAATACTTATTGTTGAGGGGGACAGCCACAGAGGTAATCTCCACTATCTGACGTTCTCTCTTCCTTCTCCTGACAGTCATCCATTTATCTGTCTCCTGTAGCCTTGGGGTGACTACCTCCCTGTAGATCCTGTCTATCACCTGTTCAGCTTCCCTAACAAGCTGAAGGGCATCGAGCTGCAGTTCCCAAACACAGTCTCTAAACAGCTGCATCTCGAAGCACCTGGTGCAGATGTGGCCATCGGGGAGGCTGGTAGTCTCCCGGAAATCCCACACCTGACACCCAAAACAGAACACTGGCCCTGTAGATACACCCACTGTTCTCTCAAGAGTTAAATAAGAAATAAGGAATGAACTTACTTGAGAAAATCAGGTTGGTGTCGGATCGCAAGAGAGGGAATTTGTTGAATGCCTACGAGATGGCTTCTTAGAGCAACTTGTGCTCGAGCCTACTTGGGGAAAGACCGTCTTAGATTGGGCGTTGTGTAATAAACCAGATGTTATTAGGGAGCTTAACATAATGGAACCCTTAGGAGGCAGTAATCATAATATGATTGAATTCATATTACAATTTGAGGGGGACAAGCACAAATCACATGGAACAATGGGAATTATAGAGTCATGAGAGAGGAGCTTGCCTGGGTGGATTGGAGTAGGATACTAGCAAGGATGACAGCAGAGCTGAGATGGCTGAAGTTTCTGGGAATAGTTCACAAGGCACAAGATAGATATGCCCCACAGAAGTAGTTGTTCTCAATGGCAGGGGTAGGCAACTATGGTTGACAAGAGAAGCTCAGGTCTGCATAAAAGCCAAGGAAAGGCATATAAGGTAGCAAAAGCAAGTGGGAAGTTGGATGATTGTGAAGCTTTTAAAATCCAACAAAAGGCAATTAAAAAAAGCCTTAAGAAGGGAAGAGATGAAATATGAGGACAAACTAGCCAATAATATAAAGCAGGATACTTTAATTTTTTTCAGTTATACAAAGGTGAGGTGAGAGTTAATATCAGATCATTGGAAAATGATGCTGCTGAGGTAGTAATGGGGGACAAAGAAATGGAAGATGAACTTAATAAGTACTTTGCATCAGTCTTCACTGTGGAAGACACTAGCAGCGTGCCTGAGGTCAGTGAGTGTCAGGGAGGAGAAGTGAGTGCCATTGCTATTACAAAGGAAAATGTGGTAGGTAAACCCAAAAGGTCTTAAGGTGGACGTCACCTGGACCAGGTGGACTACATCCCAGAGTCCTCAGAGAGGTTGCTGAAGAGAGAATGGATGCATGGTCACTATCTTTCAAGAATCACTTGATTTTGGCATGGTCCCACGATTGGAAAACTGCAAATGTCACTCCATTTTTTAAGAAGGGAGGAAATTATAGGCCTCAGTGGTTGGGAAAGTGTTGGAGTCTATTATTAAGGCCAAGGTTTATTTTAATGATAAAATAAGTTAAAGTCAGCATGGTTTCTGTAAAGGGAAAGCCTTGCCTGACAAATCTGTCAGAGTTATTCAAGGAAGTAACAAGCAGGGTGGACAAAGGAGATTAGATTAGATTAGATTATGAGGACACTCAGTCCTCATTTATTGTCATTTAGAAATGCATGCATTAAAAAATGATACAACGTTCCTCCAGAATGATATCACAAGAAAACACAGGACCAACCAAGACTAAAACTGACAAAACCACAAAATTATAACATAGTTACAACAGTGCAAAGCAATACCATAATTTGATAAAGAGCAGACCATGGGCACGGTAAAACAATTCTCAAAGTCTTGACAGACTCATCATCTCATGCAGGCGGCAGAAGGGAGAAACTCTCCCTGCATGAACCTCCAAGTGCCCCGCCAACTTGCCGATGCAGCACGATTGGAAGCACCCGACCGCAGCGGACTCTGAGTCCGTCCGAAAACTTCGAGCTTCCGACCAGCCCCTTCAACACAGCCTCTCTGAGCACCATCCTCTGCCGAGCGCTTCGACCCTACCCCAGCCGCCAAGCAACAAGCAAAGCCAAGGACTTGGGGCCTTCTCCTCTGGAGATTCTGGACCACACAGTAGCAGCAGCAGTGAAGCAGGCATTTCAGAAGTTTCACCAGATGTTGTCTCACGTCTGTCTCTATCAAATCAGGATTGTGCACAGCACCCTACTTGACAAATAACAGACATCATCACCGGAGTGGCCGCTGCGCGCTGCGTTGCGCCGCCATCTTCTCCAGTGCCAGTGGATGTCATTTATTTAGATTTTCAGAAGGCACTTCATAGGTGCCACACATGAGGCTGCTTAACAAGATAAAATCCCAAGACATTGCAGGAGAGATACTAGCATGGACAGAGGAATGGCTGGATACTAGCATGGACAGGAGGCAGCAAGTGGGAATAAAAGGAGGCCTTTTCTGGTCGGCTGCCAGTGATACGTGGTGCTCCTCAGGGATCGGTATTGGGACCACTACTTGTCATATTCTTTGTCAATGATTTGATGGCTTTGAGGCAAAGTTTGCAGATGATATGAAGACAGGTGGAGGGGTCGGCAGTGCTAAGGAAGCAGTGCGATTGCAGTAGGACTTAAACACATTGAAAGAAAGGGCAAAAAAAGTGGCAGATGGAATACTCTGTTGGGAAATGTATGATAATGCATTTTAGTAAAAGGAACAATAGTACAGACTTATCTAAATGGGGAGAAAATTCAAACATCAGAGGAGCAGAGGGACTTAGGAGTTGTGAAAATGATAATGAGAGGCATAAATACAGCAGGCAACAGGTATCCTTTCAGCAGGGTCAAAATGTCTAATACTTAAGGTGAGGGGGAAAGTTCAAGAGCAGTGCAAGGCAAGTTGTTTTCTTAAACACAGAGTGGTGGGTACATGGTATGTAAGCTGGGGTGATAGTGGAAGCAAATGTGACAGACTATCTCAGCATAGCAGTAGAAATCTGAATCAGGGCATTACACTACCTACTCACAATTAAGAGGCTTTTAGATAGGCACAGGAATATGCAGAGAAAGTAAGACTATGGACATTGTGCAGGCAAAAGGGATTGGTTTAGTTAGACATTTAATTACTAGTTTAATTAACTTGGCACAATATCATGAGCCGAAGGGCTTGTTCCTGAGTTGTACTGTTCTATGTTCTATGTTCTCTTTTACCTTTGCAAGAAATTCTTTCAATTCCCGGTAAGACTTGGTTACAAAAGTCACTGAAGCATCTGACCACAGAACCTAGGAATCAGAATAAAATATATACATTTTATAATACAAAACATCTCAAACAGTTTAAGTAACCAATTGCATTTACTTGTGAGAATACTGAAATCATGTTTAGCAGTGACTCTAAATTAGTTTAAAACATTCACATAAGATCCTATTTCACCAGACTAATGCTACAAAGATGGAAGGCAGCATAACTTAATTTTACTAATATTAATCTTCCACATTGCCACTTCCACAACCTATCAATATGCAATCATTATCCAAAATAAGATTCATAATCGTAATGTAGAACTTCAGATCAGATAGACACTTTCATTATCCAAAACACAGAACCGATGAAAACAATCTGGATACTGTTAAATTTCTTTTATTGTGAATGAAGTTTCACTTGTTAAAGATTTTAACATGTTATTCTGATGCGGAGACAAATAATCAGTGATGTAACCTGGGGCCATTTGGTGTTTTGGATCTTTCAACATCAGTCACTTTCACCCAAGTGACCCAGCCATGGTTGATGAGGCCCTGGCTTGTGCCCCAGCAGCATTGATCTATGGGTCACACTTCTTGATCCACTGCCATCTAGAGGCTCACTCTAGCAGCCTCTGTGACAGTCCTGATGGTCTTTTCTTTGCAGCCCCAGTAATTTCAAGGAGAGAGTAGGTTCTGCACAAAATTAGCACGGTTGAAATGTCTTTAGAACCAGCATGCAAGTCAGTTGCAATTAACTAATTAAAAGAATGGACTGAAAACAGAAAGAGATGTCAGAATTTGAGTCAAGCTTTCAAAAAATATCTGAATTTCATGTCCAGAATTGAAAGAAAAATTAGGAAAAAATGTCAGATAGAAGAGCCTTTTATTACCATAATGCCCAAATTTTATTTTCTTCCTGTATCTTAGAGCCATCGCTCCATTACCTCTCTTCCTCCAAGCGGGCTTCCAATCATCTGGCTTTGTTGTGTAATTTTTGTTAACTTTCTCCATTTTTAATACTAAATCTAACTTGCTCTTGCAAATTTTTGATAAATGATGTGTAGTCCGTCCAGAAACCTACTTAGCATGGAAAACAATTATAATCAAGAAAGAAAACATACCAAATTCTCAATAGGTTTGGAGGAGAGAGTTACTTCAGCCTTTTGGGAATTATTTGGCTGATCAGATATCTGATTAGATGTACAGAGGACAAAGACACATAGATCTGAGGAATCTTGAGTCAGTAAATTATGGAAGCGGTTGTTGTGTTATCTGATCTTTTAAAAAGGAATCGTTCAAACCTTCAATCCCAGCAAGTAGCCTAGTGAATCTCTTTTGCAGTGCCTCCATTGTTATAATATCCCTTTTTTAGATACAGGAACCAAAACTGCACACAGTTCACCAAGTGAGGCTGTTCTTTCTTCCAGTCACAAATGAAAATAGTGAACAACTGCAGGCCCAGAACTGATCCCTGTGATATTCCATTAGTTACCTCCTGCCAATCTGAAAATAACCTATTTATTCTAACTCTCTATTTTCTATGAGGTAGCCAGTTTTCAATCCATTCTAACATACTTCCAGATATCGCAGGCTTTTAGTTTATGTATCAGCCTCATATGCCTTATCAAATGGTTTTTGAAAAGTTAACACACTACATCTACAGGCTCCCCTCCATCAACTTTCCTTGTTACATCCTCAAAGAATTTGAGCAAATTTATTAAACATGATTTAGAATACAGAACATAGAACATTACAGCATTGTACAAACCCTCTAGTCCACTCTGTTGTGCCCACCTTTTAACCAACTAAAATCAGAAGAATCAGAATCAGAATCAGGTTTATTATCACTGGCATGTGTCGTGAAATTTGTTAACTTAGCAGCAGTAGTTCGATGCAATACATAATATAAAAGAAAGAAAAACAAATAAATAAATTACAGTATATTGGAGATTAAAAATCGTGCAAAAACAGAAATAATATATATTGAAAAAGTGAGGTATGTTCATGGTTTATTGTTCATTTAGGAATCAAGTGGCAGAGGGGACGAAGCTGTTCTTGAATCACTGAGTGTGTGCCTTCAGACTTCAGTATCTCCTACCTGATGGTAACAATGAGAAAAGGGCATGCCCTGGGTGTTGAGAATCCTCAATAATGGACCCTGCTTTTCTGAGACACTACTCCTTGAAGATGTCCTAGGTACTTTGTAGGCTAGTATCCAAGATGGAGCCGACTAAATTTACGACCCTCTGCAGCTTCTTTCGGTCCCGTGCAGTAGCCCCCTCCCCACCATACCAGACAGTGATGCAGCCTGTCAGAATGTTCTCCAAGGTACATCTATAGAAGTTTTTGAGTGTTTTGTTGATATAACAAATATCTTCAAACTCTAATGAAAGTCACTGTCTTGCCTTCTTTATAGCTGCATCTCCAGCTTAGGTCCTCAGAGATCTTGACACCCAGGAACTTGAAACTGCTTACTCTCTCCACTTCTGATCCCTCTATGAGGATGGGTATGTATTCTTTCATCTTACCCTTCCTGAAGTCCACAATCAGCTCTTTCGTTTTACTGATGTTGAGTGGAAGGTTGTTGCTGTGACACCACTCCACTAGTTGGTATATCTAGTTCCAATTCGCCCTCTTATCTCCATCTGAGATTCTACCAACAATGGTTGTATCATCAGCAAATTTATAGATGGTATTTGAGTTGTGCCTAGCCACACAGTCATGGGTATACAGAGAGTAGAGCTAAGCACACACCCCTGAAGTGCACCAGTGTTGATCGTCAGCAAGGAGGAGATATTATCAACAAACTACACAGGTTGTGGTCTTCCGGTTAGGAAGTCAAGGATCCAAATGCAGAGGGAGCTACAGAGTCCCAGGTTCAATAACTCATCAATCAAGATTGTGGGAATGATGGCGTTAAATGTTGCACTATAGTCGATGACATAGGTGTTTGTATTGTTAAGGTAGTCTAAGGCTGTGTGAAGAGCCATTGAGATTGCATCTGCTGTTGACCTATTGTGGTGATAGGCAAATTGCAGTGGGCCCAGGTCCTTGATGAGGCAGGAGTTCCGTCATGATCAACCTCTCAAAGCATTTCATCACTATAGATGTGAGTGCTACTGGGCGACAGTCATTAAGGCAGCTCACATTCTTCTTCTAATCATTCTAACCATTCCTTCCTACATATTCCTCCATTTATTTATCATCCATATGCCCATCTAAGGGTCTGCCAAAATCCATAATGTATCTGCCGTCGTGGCCACAACCACCACTCCTGATAGGGTGTTTGATGTGCCCACCACTCTCTGTGCAAAGAACTTACCTCTGACATCCCTCCTATACCTTCCTCCAATCACCTTAAAGTTATACCTCCCTGCATTAACCATTTCTGTCCTGGGAAAAAGAGCTCTTATCAACTTGTATAGCTCAATCAAGTCACCTCACATCCTCTATTGCTCCAAACAGAAAAGCCCAGGCTCACTTAACCTATCATAACAAGACATGCCCTCTAGTCCAGGCTGCATCCTGTTACATCTCCTCTTTACCCTTTCTAAAACTTCCACATCCTTCCTATTGTAAGGGGATTTCCACTTTTATGTTACTGCGGAGGCTAATTAAAATGGCCTCTTTGTTATGTTAATCTGGGGAATGTGGCTTTGTTGTGTTAAACACTGAGAAAGTTTGCGCTAGCAATTGTTTTGGTTTAGACTGTGATAAGAAATATGTTATTAACCAATGGGGATAGTTGTTATGTTTTTGGTGTATTGAAGATACTGTATGTGCGGGGTTTTGGGGGAGAAGGCGGGAGAGCGAGACAGAGGATGGACGAGGTGCTGTGAGGTCCGCTAACGGGGTCGGACCCCGAGAGGGGCATTCGGCGAGGAGAGGAGACGGAGATGGACTCGTGTGGAGCGTCTGGTCGACCATTGTTGTTGGTCCCAGGCGGCCGGTCAAGGTGGTCCGAGGGGTTGCAGGGTGAAGAAGGTGGTCCTTGAGCTCCAACTGTTTTGTGCACGAAATGATTGAACTTTGACAAGTGTGGCGCCTTTTATTTTCCTTTTATATTTTATTCTCTCTTAATTATATAGCTCCAGTAATATCTATAAACTGTAAATCATTTAATTGCATCTGGTGTATTGTCTGTTATTTGGGCGGGGTGGGGTACCTCACACAGCATCCACACAAATTAATTACTCAGTTTGGCGGGGGCCGAGGCTGTTTCCCTAGACGACAGCGAGCCCAGCGACCCTGAGGGTGGCTGGGGGGGGGGGCTACATTGTGTGGGCTTTGTCCGGGATTGAGTCTGCTGGTATGCTGTGTGGGTGCCCTGTTTAAATCTGTAATGTGTGTCTCTGTGGGTTATTTGCTGGTGATTGTTGTATGCGTGGTGGGTGAGGTCTTTGTTCGAGTTCAGACTAGCATTGATGGGTTGGAGGTGGCACTCGGGGCTGTCCATGCGGTTGGGTGAGAGGGGAAAGAGTGGTCTGATTTGGAGGTAGGGTCTGCGACTGCTCTGGCAGGCTCCGCCTGGCACTTGGGATAGTGTCCACCCCAAGAGGGGCGGAGGCGTGTGAGACGTGGGCGGAGCGGATCTCGCAGTTGTTAGATGAGTTGCAGTGCTCGGTTGAGGGAGAGCGATAGGGATTGGTTGAAAGTTTGAGTAGGCGGGCTGGTGACAATGTTAGAACTGTCAGGTTCACCTACACCATAGTAACAGCTGTTAGTGATTTGAAAGAGGGGGGAAGTTTTCAGTGTGTCTTCTCTGGCTAGGAGGGCGGCTAAATTGCTTGCAGTGCCAGGGGGATCATTTCAGGGGATCAGCCCCTCCTTCAGTTGTTCAGCTGATCAGAGAGGTGTCGGGAAACTTAGTGGAGGCCCAGTGAGGGGAACGGCTTGGGGTCTCTGGGGAAGCACGTTCCCAGCAACGTACCGATGAACTTCCGAAAGGAAAAAACCCTATTCCTGAAGGCCTAGAGGGGCCACGCCCCAGGGTGTCGCTATGGATAGAGGGAAGCGATGCTAAAGCTATCCTCGACCCCGGGGCACAGATCAAGCTGTTGTACAGTTCGTTTTACAACCGGTGTCTGAAGTATTTATCCTTGACAACCGCAAGGGCACCGGAGACTTTGGGTACTAGTGGCAGTAGTTATCCTGAAGACGATGACTGGTTAATGACCCTGGAGTTCATGGGGGTATTGTCTGGGCACCCAGTGTGTCGAGTTGCTTCTGAGGACGTGTGTAGCAGCCTTGAGCCAGTACCGAATTTAAACGAGACCCGGCGGTGGTACGGGTTGGGGAAAGTAGCTGAGGGTGAGACCCTCTTAGTAGATGCTCCAAACTACCACGAGGGAGGGGAGTTGACCGCTGAAGACACCTCAGTGAGAGAGAGGTCGTGGCAACTGGACCCTAGCGGCATGGAAGATGAAGGCAGTGTGTGTGTGGATTATGTGATGTGGTTTAATGTGCTGCATCTGAGGAGTGGATGTTGCCAGATCCTGAGGAGTGCGGCTGTTGAGCTGAAGATGGCCGTTACTAGTTCCCTAGGATTCTTCCGATCCGAAAAGATGCCCAAGGGCATATCCGGACCCCCTGCATCCTTCCCGCGGAGCATGAGGAAGACCATGGGGGAAGTGAAGGTGTGTGGAGTTTT